>NC_086196.1:25438750-26076000 GCF_035770615.1 Melospiza melodia melodia
AATCTGACAGATAAAGAAATGTGAATCTTCAATTTATAGATTAAATATCAACACCTCACCCCTCTAAATCCTTTCTGTTTAGCAATAATATTACTCCTTACAGTGGAGAAAAAGATATGTCTTATGAGAGAACCATTCATTTATCTCACACTGACTTTATTCCAAATTGTTGCACATTTTCTATAGACAGTTAATATCAAGTGCACATAGCGTCTTTAAAAAGGAAAAAAATATTCTTAGAAATATGGAAGCATAAGGATGTGTTTGCATGTAGGTGCACTATGGAATTATAATTTTAAGAATGACTACTCAATTTTATTCTTCTGCTAATTTGTTCTTGACTGCACAGTTCTCTCTAAATGCTTTCCTTATACTGGGGACAGTTAGTCAGAGAGAGAGAAATCCTTTTCCTCATTTTTTCTAATATACAATGTGCAACTAATTTGCATAATCATCCAGTCAGTAGCCATTGATTTTCCATCTCTGCTGGAGAAGGAAATATTCCATGCTAAAGCCACAAGTTTCAGTGTGAATCCTTGTCTGGGCTAAAGTCCCCAGAAGGGACTGGAGGTCAATCTCGACAAAGATCAAGTACTTCAAACCACAGCTGTTTTCCATGGCTTTTCTCACTTAGTTGGTTTTCCAACACTGCCTTTTTCAGAAAAAGCAGTGTTGGTGCAGCATGTCAATGAAGCTCATGAAAGGCGGTGCTGCATGTACTATTCAGCATCCCTGGGTAGGCCTGGTCTCACTGAAGAGTCTGCAGGAAGGGAGAGAAGAACAGTCTGCAAATCAAGATGCAGCGTGGATAAATAGTGCCTCTTTCTGGCCTAGCACTCCCCTGTCAAAGGGAACTGTCAGAGACAACACAAGGGCAACACCAGGAGGGTAAAATTCAATTCCAGATCACTCTCCAGCATGACATACTTTATATAGTCTTGTTCATAAGCAAGTATTCTTAGGACAAAGGAAACTGGACTTCTCTGGTTAACCCCTTATTTCTTCCACAGAAGAGTTTGATTGCCCACCAGTATAAGTGTTTTAGGCTAACTAATCAGTGCTTGCTGCATAGAGAACCTCATAAATATCTTAATTTATGGTGAATTTACAGGAAAATACAGTGTTATCAGCAATTGCTGCACTTACTTTAAAGGAGTTAATTTCATTATAATTTCTGTTATTTATTAAATAATTAGAGAATTCTGTTACACACGATTGTTTACAACGGTTTATCAGAATTGAAACTGTGCCTAGAACAACTGGGAATGTTGAAATGTGAAAACCAGTTTTTATTGTAAACATATTTGTGGAGGACCTGTTACGCCCCACTTAAATAATGTATAAATATGAACAGTGATTTTTCCGGAAAGGAGAAAAAAATCTGATCCTTCACTGAATGTGTACCCAAAAACCTCTGTTTTTCAGAAAACAACAGATAGCCTTTATTATGCCTTTTCATTTTTTATTTCCCTTTATTCTTCATGGATCATAAAATAAGACAAGGAGCCAAATAACTCTAATAAGACAAGGAAAAATGTTCCCAATATTTCTACTTGAAAAAAGCTGAAAGAGGGAGAAATCATCTTTGAACTCTGAAATGAATCTTTATTCCTTCAGAAAATGCCTGATTAAAACAGCCAATATTTTTACTTTCAACCTAAAACCATAAAACTGATTTCTCTGAAAAATTTTTTGAATACCAGTGAAATCTTTTAAAAATGTTCAAGAAAATATTAAAATATTTAAATTAAATAATGAAACAATGTGTTTAGAAATACCAGCATTAGGCATTCTGTTTTAAGTATCTGAACTCTAAAGTCAAATATTTATTAAAAAAAATAGTTCAAAGTTGTTTAGAAGATAAAATTTTTTCTCTGCATTTTAGTATGTTGAAAATGGGTTTGGAAAAAATGTTCTCCTAAACTTGAGAAGGAAAGCTAAACATTTAGCACAAAGACAAAAACAAGGTTAAAGACAATTGGATCATTTTCATGCAAGAAAAAGTTTAATAAAATGTCCTTAGTTGTGCTGATTTACTGATATCTAGATATTTTTACAATAATAGTAGCAAACCACACACTGAAGAATTCTGAAATTTATAAGTGAGAATTTTCTGATCACACTTGATAAGTAGCTAGTCTGTTTGAAAGCTGTAACACTCAGAAGTCTCAGTTGCTTAGCTCCATTTAAAAATAACATACAAGAGAATGAAAAGGTTTTGGTGTCTGGGATAAGCTTATTAGTATAGTAAATGGAAATGTGAAGCAAGGACAGAAAAGATTTGTGATGCTTTCCCTGAGCCATGCATTTTTTTCAGAAGAAAATGGAATATAGAAAATAGAAAATAATGCAACCTCTAAAAGCATGAAAAATCCTAGGAGATGCTTTCAAGTACGTCTAAGCAAAATCTAGTGAAGATCTTTTGTGACTAAAAATTATGGATTTAAATGTCCTGGAATGCATGAGTAACAAAGAAAAATAAAATAGGAATGGAACATGAGATTTTTTGAGTAGATAGCTATGCAGATTATAGATTTGTGTGACTGAGGGACAGTATTTAGGTTATACAGTAGCAGTTGTACACCTCCTAAAGCTAAAAGCTGACTTGACTCAGTGTTCTATTCTTTTGCATAGACCTGAAAGTTAATGTATTGTTCACCATGGGTTTGCTGCTCATGAGCATTGTCTGAAATGTTCCTGCCATTTCAGCCACATGCAAAAAAATTCTTTGTCTCTAGACTTAGGAGTCTAAAAACACCAGGATTCTGTATTTATGTTTCTCTACGTTTGAAGAAATTAGATTTTGTTTGAGTTGCTTACTAAGCAGTGGGGAATAGCAGAGCCTTTAAACAACTGGATATGGGAAATATGCGTGGTGTGGTATCACACAAAACCTAGCACTTTGCACCCAAAAGTAGTTTAGAGGAATTTATGCAATAATTGAGGAAATTAATAAGTCTGTGTCGAGCAAACTTTCCTGCCTAACCATTGTGGAGTTACTCTAGCAGGGGTGACACCCACTACCTGAGATTGTCATGGCTGGGATCAAAGCCCCTTGTCAGAGGATGACTCCAGGGAATCCCTCGGGACTGCCTGCACACCCTGCTCCATGCAGTCATGCCATGTTTCCTGAAACAACAGCTCAACAATTTGAGTGGGTGCCTCCAAGGGACCCAGAACAAAGGAATCCCAGGGCTTTTACACCCTCACAGTCTCTGCAGATGCTAGTCTGGGGTTTCCCATCTGAGCCATCAGCTCCTGCCATGACTCTGAGCGTCTGGTCACCCAGAGAGGCCACAGGTGCCATGTCCTTAATTTCACACAAGGGATCAATGTTTTTGCCTGGGGGTCTCCCCATTTCCCACTCCTGCTAAACCTGTAGCTCGCACTGCAGCTGCATACCCAGATGCAAATGCATTCCTCAACATCCCTAATATCTCTGCACCATCCCAAACCAATCTGGATGTCTTTGTAGAATTTCTGCTACTGGCTTGGATACAAAATTTAGGTACTGCTATGTCCTGAACCAGTAAGAATTGAGGAAATTAACCAGGCTTTTAAAGGGTAGCTGAAAGAGGTTACACCTATTTAGTGTCACTCACAGTTGTTTGATTCACTAAGGAAATAATTCAAATGTCTCTTCAGTAGGCTCGAACTTTAGATTACTTTCCTGATGGGATACACCCAGGGATTCAGAGGAAGCTGAGAGCTGTAATTTGCAAAGAAAATCTCAATTATCTTTGAAAGGTCATTGTGAATGGGAGAAGTTCCTGAGCACTTGAAAGAAGCAAATATCATTCCTATCATCATGAAGAACAAGAGGAAAATTCAAGAAACTAAAAGCTTTTCAGCATCACCTTGGTCACAGGAGGTGGAGGAAATAATCCTAGAAACCATTTTCAAACACAGGAACTACAAAGTGGGAGTAGTCAGCAAAGAGAAAATCATGCTTTATCAACCTTGTTCATAGACACCTATAATGAGCTAACTAGCTTGGTGAATGAGCTGGGATCTCTACCAGGGCCACTACTATTTATTGTCTTTATTAATGACATAGATAATAGGACAGGGGACATTCTCAGAATATTTCAGATTATATAAAACTGGAAGGAGTTTTTGGTACACCAAATATCTGTATGGCTTTTCCATATCTTCAGGGATGGAACAACCACAACCTCTCTAAGCAATGCATTTCAGTATTTTGTTGCCCTCACAGGAAAAAAAGGATAATTGCTGTACCTCAGGGGTTGAAACTGCAGGCAGTACTGCTTTGGTTGAGCTTTGGTTGAGCTGCTATTCACAGGAACCTCCACAGGTTGAAGAAATGGTTTGGCAGGAGCCTCATGAAGTTCAACAAGGGAAAGGACAAAGTTCTGGTCCCAGAACTTTGGTCCCAGAACTTTGGCCCCAGAACAGAACAAAGTTCTGGTTCCAGAACTCTGCTGAAGGCAGACTGGAAATCAGCCTTACAAAAAAACCCCTGTGAATCCTGCTGGACACTCCTGAGATGACTTAGAAGCACTGCCAGCAGGTCAAGGTAGGTGACACTTCCCTAGGAACAGGCTGCCCAAAGTAGTTTTAGAGTTTTTATCCTTGGAGATATTAAAAATCTGGTTCAAGAACTCCCTGAGCAAACTGCTGCAGCTGATTCTGCTTGAGAGGGGCACTCAGAGTAGGTGATACCCATAAGGACCTCCCCACCTCCACTGATCTTTGAGTCTGTGGTTCTGGAATTCCTAACAGACAAGAGTTTCCTTTAAAAACATAGCTGGAAGAAAGTAGAAAAAGGGACAGGGTAAAGGTCAAAACGGGTCACCCGCTGTCCTTCATCTCAAAACTGTTTCATTGTAGCAAAGGTATGCACACTAATAGACCATTGAAATAGTAAATAAAGGGAATCAGGACAGTGCTGCTTGTCATCCAGTTAGAGGACCCATCAAGGACAGGAGTCACCATAGTTTCATTCCTTGAAAAAACCTTGAAGAAGTTTAATTCTTAATTTTCTGTATATTTGTCTTGACACAATTAAATGGTATGAGTCAGAAATCAGACCATGAAAATGTAGAATTCAATGGAGAGTGTAAAATCAGGAAATAGTAAAGGAATAACTTCTGAAGTGCAACTTGCAAAATCACTGTACAATACGTCTGCAAATTGATGAAACACAAATTATATATAGGCTGCTTGAGTTTAAGGTTATACATAATGCCATTGTTAGGCAGGAAACACAAGGAAGCATTTCCATTTCCATTAAATATGGAATTCAAAGTTTTAAGAGGTACAAAAACCTGTATACTCCCAAGAGCACGTGACAGTTGTATTTAGAAATCTTTGTGTGCATTGTATGATCTCTGTTTCTAAGACACCAAAATCCTGTATGTAGAACCAAGTACAGGATAATAAAGGAAAAGCAGACTAGAAAAATATTTCCAGCAGCCAACACTAGATCAATAGATAGAAAAACTGCCAGGAGGGGAAATAGCAAGTGTGTATTTTCAATGTCTAAATTTACTACTTTTCCTCTTCATGGCAATGAATGTAGCTCATCTAAAACATAGCATTCATAGGTCTCAATATTCTTTCAGCTGCAATTAATTTTTGTGCTACTGACCTGATTTATTTTCCACCCCTCATTTTCACTCCTGGTTTATGTTTTAAAACTAGTACATGTCAATAGCTAAAATTTGCACTCTTCCTCTGGCTTTTCTCTGCCTGTGTTGTAGTTCTCCAATGCTATAAAAAAGAACACCTCCTGGTAATTTATATGTGCTTATAAACTAATCTTGGGAAAACGATGTGCCAATATTACAAACTCTTACTATTAACAAAGGCTTTCGATAGGAAACTTCTCCACACCATTATGAAGAGAATGTGTAAATTTCAAAGGCTGCCTGAGTCTGCTGGGGAATATCACATGGAGTAACTCAGCATCAGATTCAGAAAAGAAGGCCTTAATAAGCATCCCTACATGCATGAGAATGGAGAGAAAAAGCTGAAAACAGTATTGCTGGATTTCTGAGAGAGTGTCAGAAAACAATGCTGCTTTGTGTGATTACATAGTCTGCCTTTTCTAGGACTAGGGTACAGCCCATTCAATTTCCTTAAATTCTATCTTCTTATAGAAGATATTATATTGCCTGTGGACAAAACACTGGGAGAGTAATGGGGTTTTTGAATGCATTGATACTTTAATTTTTAACATTACATTTTTCTCTGGTTGTTTTTTTTTTTTTTTTTTTTTTTTTTTGTTTGTGGGTTTGGGGTTTTTTCTGTTTCTTTCTTTTGTTTTATTTTGTTCTAAATTACTCTTCCAAAGCTTATATGTATAAAGAATGCATGCTTAGCTGGAAGCAATTCTGGCTAAAAATTAGTTCCTTCTGCCTCATTATCCTACTATCTCATGCATCTCTGAAACTCTGCATTATACTCGAAAAAGCTTCCTAGAGGAGATTTGTTGCCATAAGGCATCAATCAACATAACTTGTGATTAACCTCATACTAGAGAATAAAAGTATGTCAAAACCTTCTCATGTAAGTGGCTTGATGTGTACAGCACAGACATTTACCATGCCAGATTCCATTTATACTTATATTGATCTATTAGCTGTCCTGGCATTCTGAGCAGAGGGAAAAAACCCTACAAAAAAAGATTTTGCTGAATACGATACGACAGATTGTGGTAAGTGTGAAAAACCAAACTGCTATCTCTTAATGTGGCAATTTCATATTGCCTGGAGTTGCTACTTCTGCAGCATTATGCTGCTGTCTTTGGGCACATCTGGGCAGGTGGCTTTCAGAGTGAAGACAAAGCCACAGTAAAGGAAGCAGAGGACTCAAACAGTAGGCAGGAAGATGGCTACGTGAAGAAATGTGATTCCTATCAAGCAGTCAACAGAAAAAGAAAAAAAAAATCCAAGGACCTGAAGAAATCATGCATGGAAGAGAAAATGAAGAAGTAGATTAGCACTATGTTGTAAATCATTTTCCAGAGCCTCAGGATAAATGAACTAATCCTTCTCGTCTCAATGCCAAATATGCATAATTTGAAAAGAAGAAGAAGAATAACTTGCTTAAAGCATTTTTAGACATTTATTGAGTAACAGATGAAAAATATGGCTGCTATAGCTAGGTGCTCTTTAAATTGTGCATTTCCATAAAGTATTTCATTTACTTGAACAGCTTTGATAAGATCTCACAGGAGACTGATGCTTAACAGATCTGGGGTGAAAGGTAAATGCTAATATAATTTAAAACTAGGAAAGTGAAAGAAAAAGAAGCCAAGAGTAGATATGTTACATTGTTAAGTTAATCAAAGAAGGAATCAGTGAATTGCTGCAGAATATAGCCACTGTTGCTTACAAGGTTTATTGATGGTGGGAAAGACTTCCCAGCAGTCAGTCAGACAGATATTTCTGTTTCCTAATGGCTGCTTCATCTGTGAAAGACTTGTTTTTGTGTTTTCCTCCAGAAATTCTTATGCTTTACTCTGTTCTCTCTGCTCTTTGGCCTTTCCTATCGAATGGCATTCCAATTCGGCTTTGATTTCATTAATATTTTAGTTTTACATCTCAGAAACCTCCTTCTATATAAGAGTGACAAAGCCAGATTTGTGCTGCAGAAGCAACTGAAGAAATTTCCTCTTCTGATATCAAAAGAAATAAGTATTGCTGAAGTGACAGACATCTATGTAATCAGTGATTACATGGGACAGGAATGAATGTGGGTTCCTGTACTCGTTCATCACAAGACCCATGAATCACTGAGAAACATGAATACAGGTAAAATTTGAACTTGTTGAAAAAGAAATGCCAGACTTCCAAAGAAACTTGCACTTTCAAACAGATTTTACTTCATGATTTTGGAGAGCAATTTAACGACAATACTAAATTTGATAACATGTATCAATCATGATCTGGTTCCTCACTTTTTTTCTTTGGGCCTTTCTTTCCCTTTTTCCTGCTGGGCATTCTTAATAGACAGTTGAATTTTAACAAGGAATGTAAGTATATTCTTACTTACATAAGACATGCAAGAATAAATGTGTACAAAACCAAAACAAACCAACTAACCAACAAAACAAACAGATTCTCAAGCATTTACAGCATGAGACATATTTGCATTCAGTGTTTTCAGATACTTTTGAACTGTGTGCAAATTCTTGATCGACCTCGAGAAAATTCATTAATAGTGAAAAGAATTTAAGCCACTAATCCAATTGTTTGCTACAGATACCTCTTTTAGCCCTAGGCACAGGAACAAATGACAAATTGGACAATATGCATAATGCAGACATAAAGATGAACAGTAATTCAGCTGCTGCTCAATTCTATATTATATATTACAAACTGGAGAGAATTAAATCAAATTTCTAAGCAACATGGCCTTAATGGATGCATGTCTGTTTTGCTCCTGCTAATGCATTATTGTTCCACATAGGTTTATCTTCTAGTGTCGATTCTTTTGCATTTGGTGACTACTTCTCTAGTAAAATAATTTTCCTTGCTACAAATTTTGCTTCTGCTGCTCAAAATCTCAGGTGAACACATAAAGATATAGAGTTCTTGACTTTGAGACAGCTATTTTATAATATATTATTTAAAATCTGTTCCATAAGAGACCAATAATATTTTAACTGAATTTAGTGGGGAAACACATTGATGGAAATGCAGTGTAAACTGTCACCTTAACTTCTTAATTTTTTCATATTCATAATCCACTTTCTAAATATCTGCCAATTCTTGTTTTAAAGGTACATTTCTCGCTTCGACATGAAAAATTTTGAGATTTTTCTACTATTTCCTGTTTGTGAATTGTCCTCCATATCAGCATATATCTGATCCTCCGCTATGTGCTTGATTTTTTTAAAAGGCAGAAAAATTAACTAGTATATGTGTTGCTGTTCTTTGATAGGTCTAACTTTTACTCTCTGAGATGAGTTGAATTATTCCTGATTCTGGTTTCAGTTCAGGCACTACAGGGTATTACTGCACTTTAATCTCCATGCTCTTCTTTCCTTCCAGAAGAAGGAAAAGGGATCTGTGGAAAAGGAATTGGTGGGAAAGGGAAGTTGCTGCCCTTGCCTGATGAGAGAGCTACAACAAAAACATGAGCTTGGGCTACAGGAATAGGAAGCTGTGGACTACTTCTAGCTTAGTGTCTCTAAAATCATGATAACTCTTGTGTGTTTTCTGCAAGTAAATGAAGCTGAAATTTCCACTAACTCATACACAGAGAACTACTGTACCCCTTTGAAAATGCTGTATTACTTTCAGCTTTGTTGTTGCTGTGTTTCTGGCCTCTTTGATAATTTTTTTTCTCCTTCACTGTAAAGCTTTCTCTCTTGACTTCACAAAAGTCAAAGAAATCAACAGAAGGCTTTCAGATTTAATTTGAAGCATTTCTCATCTTGAGTTTCATTGGTCAAATCCTCTGATCTGATTTTCTCATCTCTCCAGACTCTTCACAATCTCAAAGGAAAACAGCTCTCAGGCCACAGGACTACATCTATACATCTTCAAAATCCTGTATCTAGGGCTGTTTCATCTGTTGTAAACCTGGGGCTTTGCACAGGTGAGTGATCAGCTCTGCCCTAATAAAGTTGGTAATGTAGTTTGAAATGAAATTTGATTCCTCCCTTTTTGGAAGAAGCACTACTGTTTGAAAATGAATTACAGGCCATTTGTTTGACGGCTACTCCATTATATTATAGCCAGCCTTCCTGTACTCGTATTAAAAAGCAAAATGTGAAATGGTGATATTAAAAAAAAAGAAAAAGACATGGCAATTGCACAAGAAAACGGCAAGCCTAATATTTTTATGTGATTTTAGTAGGCAGATTCTTCCTGAGAAATAGCTTTCCTGACAAAATCACATTCTACTGTTGCATTTCATATGGGTCTTAAGGAGCTGGTTACATAAGCTGAAGGCCAACTACATATTTAATGCCTCAGTTCAAGCTGATTTCAAGCTGATATTGCACAATACAGACCCTTATAAATAAACTATTATTCATGGAACAGTATTTGACTGTATAATGAAGTCATGAAAATACCTACATCTGCCCAAAATGCATTTAATGCATTTGGTAACTGGCAAGATTTCATTGCCCTGCTATTAGCCAATTCCAAATGATTTAGAAAAAAATAATCTTTTTTCCAGTACATGTATAGACATTGAAGTGTAGCAGGAAGTAATCCCACTACTCTACAACTTGGGTGGGGCAAACCACTGGTAAGATGCAGTCTACAAATGTCTATTTGCCCGATTTTGGTTGAGTATTCTCCTGCCATGCTGCATTTCCTACAAAAACTTCCGTAAGAACATGTTCTGACTCTCTTTGTTTCTGGTTTTGCTAATGAAATTTATTTAAAATAAGTTTCAGGGAAGATTGCCATTCAGAATAAATTTAATAAACTCCATTGACATAGATGGAATTTTGCTGTTTATACAAACTGACACTCTGGGTCTATATATATGCAAAGGCTGAACTCGATGACCTTGGGGGTCTTTTCCAACCTTAATGATTCTATGATGCTACACTGTATTGTTTTCCATCTGCACATGGTTGACATTCACTATTTGATTTTCTGAGCTAAAAGACAATAGTCAAGTTTCTTGAAAGTATTCAGCAATTCCTTTTTTACTTTTTTATGCGTTTCCTGTATTTTCTTTCACCAATTTCAACAATGGACTTTTAAAAGTGTTTGTTTTAGATAGGCTACTGCCTGAAAAATCCAAGCAATAGATTTTTTTCCCTTCCTTGTGTTTCCATCCTAGCAGAAAAACTATTAAAGCAGGCAGAAATCTGATTGCAGTCACTGTTTTCAAGCATTCTGGAAATTGGTAAATTTTTATTTCTGTGGTGGTAAGAGAAAATATTTGTGTGTATCTAAAATATTAAAGTTTATTATATAAAACAAATTAAGTTTTAGGTTTTTTTCCTATTTCCTATTTCCTAAGAAATACATTCATACAAGTGGTCTGCACAGGAAAAAAACAAATCATTTATTACCCTTTCAGTTCCTTCCTCTTGCTATTTCATTTTCTCCAGTCTGTTTACTTATTTTCACCATCTCTCTCCAAAATATTTAAAGACTCAGCTACCTTTCAAGTTACTTCTTATGCTATTTTTTGGTTAGATGAACCAAGTTGAATGCTGAAACAGTGCCCCACAGCTGTTGGTACCCAAATGCAAACAATGAACACGATTCAAATATCTGACAATGAGTGAAATACTAACACAAAGTTTGATAAATAATAAACCTGAATAAATATTAAAGTTAATCATGGACAGCCTGTAATTTTGGAAAATAACCCAAATGACCTGAGTATATGACTTGTTCACTGAATTTATTTCTTAGCATCAGTTAAAAGACATGCAGATGGTCTTTCTTGTTTGGCCTGACCATTTGTTTGTGAAGTACATGGGTATTCCAACAGCACTGAATGCACAGTTTTGCTTCAAGAAATATATAACATATTAAATATGCACTCTTAAAATTTATTAATATTAATCATACTTATGGGTGCATTATCAGAAAAGGAGACTCATCTCATTCTTAAGGCTCCTTCAATATATTTTAGAATATGTATTCAGAGTTGGTCTACTTATGACAAAGATGCCTGAAGACATGCAGGCAGGCTTTTGAATACTGTATCATCTGATTAATATTTAAGATCTAAAGAAAATTGATAAGGCAGCTGCAAAAAAGTGACATCAAATATAGGGAAACATTTCTTTCCCTGGAGGGCTTTTGGCCAATAGAGCTCTGTGTAATTTCTTACCAAGTGTGAATATTTCAGGATCTTTTAAGGTAGTTTTACAGCAAAATTCAGCTGTGTGTGGTGTGCAGCTGTTGGGGATATTGGGATTTTGTCATATTTTGCTTTTCATTTAAAAACAGTTTCATAGTTTTCCTCATTTATGGAAACTTCCCATGATACTGTAGGGATATAATTTGTTGTAGTATCCGAAATGGTCATGTTAGTATTGAACAACTGTTCACACCAAAGAGGAATACAAAAAAAAAGGGAAAAAGAAATAATAAGAAGCTGTGTGATTCAGAGATAGTAAAGGCAAACTGTAGGTATGCAGTTCAATCACCTTGAAATCCAGCCCATGTATTCAGCTTTGTGGTGCAGATTTTAGGACAGGCCAAGGAATTTAAGAAACCAGTTACTCAAATAAGAATTATCTAAAATGTTTTACAATGATCTTGTCTTGAAAGTTTTCAAGCCATGTATGTAAACATCTACAATTATTTCTAAGGGTTCAGTACCTGTACTGTTTTAATCCATGTTGACATAAAAGAATATTTAATACATTCATACAGCATTGTAGTCTAGAAACACCCTATACAGAAATTAAATCGGTTTTGTAAATATTTTAATACATTTTTGGCTTTCTTGCACAAATACATGGAATGGTAAGAGTAATAGTAATTTAGTAATAGTGATTGTAAATTTAAACTTTTTTCTTAAGCTGTTTGGAATTTCATATTATTAAAACTTCTTCCTTTGAGAGAAATTAGAAGAGATACTTAGAAACCCTCAAAGAATGTTATGAGGAGTTTATAAAGCAATGTCATCTGTAATTTCCTCATTTTTCTGATTAGTGGCTTTCTAGAAATGTTTTCCAGTGTTCCTTGGGTAGACCCCTTATTCATATTTATACTGTATTTTTAAAGAGGTTATATTTTTCCCTGTATGAACAGTTTTAGGTATTGGAGATCTCTACCTTTTAGATGCAGAATATGTGAACATGGCAAGTTCTTTGGGACAATGTCTGTTTTTGGGTTTCTGTGGTGGTTTTGCCAAAATGAAAGGTGAAGGAGCTGAAGGAACAGTAGTAATGAATCATCCTCATTGGTACTGGAACCTGGATAGGTGGGATGAATCACCTCCTGAAGATTGTTGTCTCTCTTCATTAAGTCAGGGCTAGGGGAGAGGTGACAGCATGGACCAGACAGCTAACTCTCAGAATGTCAATGCTAAAGGAAAAATTTAAACAAATTTTACATAAGTGCTCAGGATCTCTTTTATTTTATCTTTCATTGGATAACTGGAGAATGTTATTTCTTTCAACAGTATGAATTTATGATGTAGAAAGTACTCTTCATTAGCCCAGAATTATTCACCTCCACATTTAAAAATAGCTAAGACTGTCAGAAAATTTAAGTTTATATCAATATGTGAAATATTTACACACAAAATCATAATTTATCTGACCTAAAGTCAGCATTTCACCAGTAGTCAAATGGAAGAGAAAGACACTTAACAGAGAAAGTTCATCACAGTGCCAACTCAGTTAAGGCATCCCACACACCTGATATCTGAATGATTTGAAACTAAATGTTCCGAGTCCTGCCCTCCTTCACAGTAAATCAGGTTAACAAGCCTCTCTCTCTTATTTGCAGATTATAAAAGGAGCCTGAAATAAATAAGATTCTTTAAACAATAATTTTAAACCATATACTTAAAATGCTGATGTTGTTTACATAAGCATTTACATTTTGAGTTTCACTCTGTGACACCCAGAGTAAAAACTTTTGGACACACAGAGAGTTACACAAATATTTGTGGGGATATACACATCTTCCTGCAGGTCCTTGTGTTTGGTACTGTGATGCTTATATATCAGCTTCTTTTTCTAGGAACTGCTCTTTTGGGTAGTTGTTTTTCAGAGTAACATTATTCACATAATTTTTTCTTAGGAGATATCGTGTCTTAGTCTCTGGAAACCCACAGGAAAATAGCTGGGTGAAAGCATTGGGATAAGTACCATTAAAATACCCATAGAGTGACATAAATATTTGCATGTTGTTGCCTGGGTGATATTTTTGCACATATGGAAAGCATGTGGTAAAATAATCATTCTGCAAAAAAGATGACGGCATGAATTACCAGAGAGAAATGCATTAAATATAAACAGTAAAAGATCCTAAATTTCTTTCTTTAACCTGACTATTTCTCCTATCCTGCCTTGTCACTCCCTGGGACAAGGGATGGGAAGTAAAATCAGTAGAACCTGGGTGTTGAAATAAGAGCAGTTTAGGATTGAAATAAAGTTAATAATAGTAATAATAACAATAACAATAGCAATAACAATAACAATAATTACAATGAAATGGAGAGGGAAAAAGAACTGAACCCCAGAACAAGTGATCCACAATCCAAAGGTTTTCTGACTGTGGGCCTACCCTATTGGACTGAGAAAAATGTTTTCCTCATGCAAACATCTGTGGAACCATACTGATCAGAGATATGCACCTGAAGGGTGATTCAAGTGAATGTAATATCATACACTCAGTACTATATTGTTCAAATACTCTTTCTCTTATCTCCTCCTTAAAGCAGATATATCCCAAATTCTTGTAGGATTGAATATAATCCCTTTATAAGTGCTAACAAGATATGAACCGATGCAGGTATAAATTAGTGCTCAACTTACATGAGTTTTAACACTTGAAACACGAACACCATCAGAGAAGTGACTTGCAAATTAGTATAGTACCACTGAAAGCAATGGAAAGATGCTGAGATAAATCACACAGTTTTGGCCTTGACTGCATGAAAAGATTATTGTTATTGTAATACATATGTAATGTAATTTGATTCAGCTCTTAAGTACAGTGTTGTTAATTCCAAACACCTAGTCTTAGTAAATGTATGATTTTTCTTAATGCTTTTAGATAAAGACAAAAGTATATGTCTATGAACTCAGAAAAGAAGCTGGCTAGAGAGAACACTTGGGGTACAAAACTCAGTGCCAATCATGTATTTCAGCAATTTCAGCAACTTAATGCACTTCTTTTACTTATTTGATTGCTGCAAATAAAACCTCTTTCAGCTAATTCTCCGATATTTAGATTATGAAAGCTCAAAATCTGACCAATTTAAGGAATGTTACATTTGTAAATGTACTTTATGCATTATGTGCATTTTATGCTTAACGGTTTTAAACCTTTCATTTTCAGATAAAAAGACTCTATAACACAAAAAGGAGAATATAGAGTAAACACAAATCCAGTAACCCAATCTTTTTTTATGAGTAACACTTTCTTTTAATGGCACATTTAGCTAACATTGAATTACAGAGGAGTTCTGACAGAAGAACATATGATATCTGCATTAATATCAAATTAATCCTTTATGATCAATGTTATTGTCATGGAAAAAAGACTAATTAATTAAACAAGTAACATAAAGTGTCTTTTATGCAGCTTTTAAATCATAGTTGGATATTAATTGCTAATTTTCTTGAAATCAGAAGATCCGCTTGTTTCCATTCAGCTTCATGCCTTGAAGAGAGACTTGAACTGTAGTGTCCTTCAATGATGGGGAATACATTGTATGGGTTCAGCAAAAATGAGCAATTTTCAATTATTATCCACTATTACAGGTAGTGAAGCATTCTGCACTCCTCAAAATCAACACCTAATACCCAAATAAAATTAAATGATAATCCAGTCTTTTTATTGATGTTACTTGGCTTATTCTGAGATCTTGGAGCATTATGGAAAGACTACTGTGGTAACAGCAGTAGGATGTATCACTTTTCTACTTGCTCATATCTTCGGGCGGGGGGCCACATATCAGAGAGCAAAGGTAATCTCTGAAGAGCTTTGACACTGGGCATCTCTCTGAGAATTCCTAGCATGTTTTTCCTGTTGTTACTTCAGAGATATTGGGTAAAACAAATCACCAAAATACAGTGAACAATGATAGCAATGTCAGACACTGGTTAAAGTTGTAGATCCTCCATAGAGTTAAAGAAAGATCCTGCAGAGCTGTTTGAGAGAGCAGGAAATGTCCATTGATCTAAGAATCACACAATTCTGTAAAACTCACTGAGCATAATAACCTCTTGTCTTTGAGAGATAAGGCTAACTAATATGACTTGCAGCCTAAGCAATTTTGAAATTTCTAACTTGTTTCATTAACTTGTGATTGTTATTACAGAAGGCCAGGGGACAAGTACTGGATTCCATGTCACTCATTAAGGTATTAGAATGTGATTTTGTATTGGAAGGAAAATTGAAAATAATTTTTCCTGTTGTCAGGTCCTTGTTTTGAGCTTGTCTTTCTTCCCCTTTTTAAAAAAGGAATCAAGTGTGAATGAGTAATTTCAAAAGTAAATTTACCTGTCTTCATAGGTGAAAGCTTTCAGAACACAGCTTCTCTTATCACAAGAGTTTTGTGTTTTTTTCAGTGAAAGTACTAGCTTGGGCCTTGGCACATCTCCATCAAAACTGATATTAAGTTTCAATTATATTTGAGGTTAGATATCCCTAATTCAAGAGTTAAGAGCTTTAAACATAGGTGTACCTCTGGTCAGTACTCATATCATCAGACATAGAAAGTGTGACAAAAGAGAGTCAAATCAGTATCAAATCCTTCTGAGTGAAGTTTTAGTAAAACTTGAAAAGCCATTAACTAACTTTTACCAGTGTTTTAGTGTTTTTTCAGCTGCATTATGTTACAAGACTGATTTATTTCAATCAAAAATGAAATATTATTGAAGTGCTTCAGCCAAATATAATTCATATGTAAATCTGCATTTTATTTTCATGAAAGAGAATACAGAATAACAGATGATAATGCAAGTATATATAAAGTCTGAAAGTGAGAAACAGGTAATGAGTAGATCCTATAATAGACATGCAGTCTTTGATAAATGCATCTTATTGTTTTAATGAAATTATGATATTCTACTCTCTAGGCTAACCTGAAATAGCTTTGCTTTTTCTTTCACCACACTTCTAATGACATACTTGTGCCTTAGGATTTCCCTTGTGATAAAAATTTTCTTATAAATGACAATGAATATAAAAACAGCTCTGTAAAGTACAATAATGTATTTCTAGCATAGCTGAACAATCTATTCTAATAAATTGTTTTACACTTAAACCTGTATTATATGAATTAGAATGGTGAGTATCATTCCAGACTTTCTTAAGCCCATCTAATTAAACAGCTTTGGTGGGAGAAAAATTATATTTACTTGGTTATTTCCTCCAGTGGGTGTTTCTTGGACAGCTCTATTACTTTAGAGGTCCAGGAATACTGAAGTCCCCCAAAGGTTCCTGATGTTGCCCATTGCTGTGTCTTTCCTTGGAGGAATAGTAAATTCATCAAACATTATAGCTTAAACTTAGTTTTCCAAAACATGATAGTTTACAAAATCATAATATGGGCTATAATATTTGTTGTTGATTCATGCTCAGCCTGAGACAGAAATTCTGCTGCCTTCCAGAAGAAAATTATGTTTCCTTGAATGAGGAGGGTATATGACAACTTAACAGGCAGGCACTAGCAATTTGATATTAAAAAAAAATGTTTGCTGTTATATGAATATTCTGCAGATCATGAAGCTAGAGTCTTAATATTCTGTTTAATATTCTGTGGTATCTTCATACAGAGCAGTAACATCACCATCCCATTTGCTGCACTATGTGCAGTAAATACTGAATTACATGCTGGTCTCATCTACACCAGTGTCATTCCAAAATAACAGTTCAAATCAGTAAAACAAATTTCCCTGGATATTAATCAGGTTGAATCCCTTTGCGAGGGCAGAGAATTGAGCTCTACCATGGCCTTTCTCCTCATCCTTTCAGTCCCAGAGTCCTGTTACTGGCTTTGTACATGGAAAGGGGACATATAAGGAAAGTATGAACATAGAATTAGGCCTGAAATTAGCTTGAAGAGTGGCTAAGGTTACATTAGCTTTAACACCATCACAGACCCAAAAGTTTTTAGGAAGATATCAGTTCTTTTTGTATGCGTGCTGCTGTGTGAGAAATATTGTGGTATGGAAATGTTCAAGCTTCTTTCAATCATCTTGTCTTCTTTACAGACTGAGAAATTGAGGGTCTAAGATACACATCAGACAACTTCTAAAATGAATCTGAATCTCATCCTAAGATTTAAACTAAAATATGAATGTCTGAAAGAACTCAGGCTGACTGTAGGAATTTTCCTAAGTTTTACAAGCAGAAGAGGATTCATCCAGTGCAAGTGTTAAGAAATCTCTTCAGATGCTCCAGGGTGTCAGAGACATGTCAAATGGTTGACAGATAGGACCTGGGACATATGAAAGACTAATGCTGCTGTAAAGGATCAGCTGAGACAGAAGGAAAATATCCCAGATTATCTAAACTGCTATTAATTGCCTATATATAGGCAACTGAAACCCTGCCTCTGTTAAGCAAGTTTTAGATACTTGATATTTCTAAGAAGAGACAATTTTGGTTTGATTTTTGACATGGTAATGTTTGAAGATTTGGCTTTCCTGATACCACTTTATTTCTGTGACAAGATAATATTCTTGGGTAATTACTTCTAAGGCATAAAAGGTGATATTAGAATGTTAAAGGCTACAGTTGACTTTGCATATTAGATTCAAAGCTATTTGGGAAAGTTCAGGTTATTTAAAATACCACACTTTCTTTCTTTGTTTTCAAATTTTGCATAGTAGCTTTATAAATAAGAGCTCTCTGACAGCTTGGACAGAAATCTCCTAGGAATGATCCAGACATCTTAGTGTCATAAACTATAATATCTTCAGTGAATCTAAAATCCATCCCCTAGTCTGAATTTAACATTTTGGATTTGAGCACTGCCTTTTTAGATCTCTTCTAGACTGTGAAGGAAAATTACTCTCTCTCCATAGCCTATACAAACATAAGTTTACAATGTTTTCACCTTTAAGCATGAATTTGAATAATGCATGACATAATATTAGAGGATGGGCCATTTAAATTGAGTTAGCACTGCATGCCATCATATTTTGAATCTCCAGGCTTGATTACTCAGACTCAATGTTACATTAATTTTCTTTATTTTATTTAATATCAGAGAGTATGTCCTCCAAATCCTGTAATGATGTCTTTATAGCCAAAGTAAAGGTGGCAAATACTGGACAGTATATTAGTGCAAATATAAACAAATTCATTGAAATTGTGTACTGGTCACATTCCAGATGTTGAGAGTAGCTATCAGAGCAGTAGGTACATCTCTGCATACTCAAATAACGTCTTTGGGTTGAAAATTTGATGCAGAAAGTTTAGATGGAAAAAAAATGTGGCATTTTTTATGATCAAGGGAAATCAGCATTAAGAAACAGCTCAATCTAAACATTTCTTATTTCTCCATGCATGTACGTGAGACACGTGCTTCTTGTACTCAAAAAACTGATTTTTTTGCAACCTCTTGGGGAAAACTGAGAACATTCTTTGCAGCTCTGCAAGCCTTTATAGTTTAGGTTTGGGGTCTGTTTCAGGAATCTTTCAGAACTTTTCAATGTTGCAAATAAGAAGTCTAGATTTTCTTTAAATTTCTCTTCTTTTTGTATTTGGTATAGTCTCTCTTTGCAGTCAGGAACTGTGATGCAAAAACTCCTTTAAAGAATGAAAGAAATAATAAAGCAATAGATGGGTTTTGCTAGCCGTGAAGGCAGAAAAATAGGTAGCTGAACACATTCTAAGTGTTGTCTTTTAAGTTGAATGTATCAGCTAAAGGAGTTAGGTCTTTCCCCCCTGGAGAAGACAAGGATCATCAGAGACCCTCCCCAGGGCCACACACTGACCTGCAGGGATCAGACACAGGGTGTAAATCAGGCTGGATTACCATAAATCCATCATCTTCCTCCTGATTTACATCCAGGTAGCCAGGAGGATTTACCCCCAGTACCTGCCTTGAGAGTCCCATCCCCAAAGGAGCACAGGCAAAAGACAAAAAAAGACAGGCTCTTTCAATATTGATCTTGCTCATAAATATCTTTTATTTTTTTTCCCTTCTTTGGCTGCAAATGGAGATTGATGAGAGCAGGCCAGCAGCTCCTCACCTCTGAGGGTCATTTGTCTGTGTTCCTGGTAGGGGTGGGCACGTCACAGTTTTCCAACATTTAAAGATGGCTGCAAAGAGAATGTATGTTCTCTCTTCACAAAGAGCCACATGGAGAAGACAAGAAGGAAAAGATACAAGTTCCACTGGGAGAAGTTTCACTTAGGTATAAGAAGAAATTTTTTTACAGCAAGAATAATCATTCACTTGAAAAGCCTACTCAGGGACAGGGTGGTGTCCCTACCCACTAGAGGCTTCCAAGACTCAACTGGACACTGTGTTAGATGACTTCTTCTGGCTCCTATTCCCATGAAAGATGGGACAAAGGGAACTCTTGAGATCCCTTCACACTTGAGCTGTTCCATGTTTCTGTGAATGGACATATTCAGAAAGCATTTTGAAACAAGAAAAATTTACTTTGATATGAAAACTAGTAGGTAAACAGTTAAAAAGTCCTGTGGATAAGCAGATTGTGTCTTGTGAGGAGATTAAAATGTATTGGTTTACCTAGCCTAGAAAGGGGCCTAAATGAGCTATAACTGCATTTTTTAAATTATACTTGAAGGAGGAGTGATACTTAAACAAACAGATAACTGTAGTGCAAAAGCAAATAAGCATAGACAACACTAGATACATCTAAGCTAAAAGCTATAAGAAGGTTTTTAGCTGTAGAATGAATTATGTTCCTTATGTTCCAACAGCAACCAGAAGAGTAGATACATTTACAGATAAACAGTAACAGCAGTAAAGGGAAATTAAGGGTGTAGTGAGTATAGCTATTTTTCAAAATCAGGAAAATACAGGTGTTATGACTTGATCCTCGTAAATGTGTTAGTAAATAAGACAACCAAATCATCCAACTTAAAACTTGATTTGCCTCCGTCTTCCATCTTGCAATTTCTGAAATAAAAAGCAATTTCCAGGAAGCAGCATGTTCTTAACACTTGTTATTTTTAGTCCCTGAAGGTCATGATGAGGCAGAACTTGGTGCCAGGTGGGCTTGTCCCACAGTAAAGGGATGTATTTCCATACTTGCAGCACTGCAGCATGACCATTTATTTTCTGGGTGGAGAAATGAATTGTGTGCCTGTAAACATCCCAAGGGCTAGAACTTCACAGAGAGATCTGGGGAGTGGAGGGGTCTAGCGCAGGATATATGATGGAGCTGCTGTGGAGAGGAAGTCTGGGAAGAGCTGACACTTCTTTCCTCAGGAATTGCCCTGATCTTTCCTCCACCAGCATAAAACTTGTTCTTTAATAAGAGCCGGTGACATCATGTTATTACAGCCTGGTGTAACCTTGCAAGTGTCTTTGTACCCTGGAGTCAAGAAAAGAAAAAGCCTTCAAGCTTAGAAGGGTCTCGGTGCCAGAAAAATTCATTAAAGCAACCCTCAGGATGCCATGAAGTTCCCATTTTAAAATGCCAAAAAACAATGCAGGCAGTTTGAATGTTAACCTGCAGATAAAAGATGCTTTCTTTATATTCCCAAAGATGCAAGTTTTGACCTTCCACTCATCATTCCATATTTGCAGATAGTGGAGAACAGAACCTCCAGGGCTAGGAGAGTGAGAGAATAGGGGCATTCAAGGGAAAGCACATCTTTCATTGTGTGACAGGCAAAGAAAATGCTCCATTTTCTGAAGTTACATTTCAATAGATCACAGTCTTTGTTTATCAAATACAATATTTCATGTTTCTATTACAAACTTGAGTTGAGGCTTCCTTTCTGCAGAAATGACAACTCTGAATATTATCAGGAAAAAAAAAGAAGGTGATTTAAATCTAAATTCTGTCTGCACAAAGCTCTTTTCATTACAAGCCCAGAAGCCAAGCACAACATATCTACAACACTTGATTAGGATCCACTGAGTATTAAGTATAAACTTACACACTTAAGTTTCTTCCTTCACTGCTGCTGGTAGGATATTGAATGCTGTTTTCTGCCTTTGTCTCTTTTCCTAAAGACTCTTCTGTCTCTCTGTTATCCTGTGCTGAAAAGTAAGGGTTTTTCATGTACAAAACCTAAATCTGCCATAAGGAACTCTGCTGAACCAGCTTGTTGCAATACATTAGCAAGAAAAATCCACTGGGAGAGGAATGGTATAAAGGTAATCTAGAGGATTAGGAGTGACACAGTCAACATTTAAAGATTTTGCAAATGGAAAACTAGCAGAGGTCTGAGTAAGGTGGTTGAGATTATTGTAAGGTTCATAGAGATGAGCAGGAAATATGAACGTTGAAAGAGATGTGAATTCTGAATCACTAAGAAACTATATTTATCTTTTAAAACACATTTTATTATTTCTCATTTTAGAAAGAAAATGTCAAATTAAATTGCCAAATAATAAAAAGTGAAATTGCCTTCTTATCTTAGGGAAACTGAAAATGTAGTAAGACATATTACAAGTAGGTATTTTTGTTGAGGTTGGGGCAGCTGGAGAAATTGTTTTGGTTCTCATCAAGTCATTTTAGATGTAATACCTCTGTGCCTGTGGAGCCAGTGGGACATACTGCAGCACGATGCAGCAGCAGATATTATTCACTAATGGTTAAGGACCTACTGTATCATTTCTGTAGTACACTGAGCCACCAACATATGTGCAGTAGGCAGCTTTAACAGAAGTGAAATTAGGCTACCTAGTCTTTACCATATGCATATATGTACATGCCATATGCACATTGAAAGTCCATTTGCGTAGGGTCTGTTTCAGGTTTTTGCCTTCAATTTTCCAGTCATAAATTAAATTGTACTCATTAATGATATCCATTCTAAACAACCCTTAATCTTTCCTTACTACCAGTCAATATGAGTGAGAAGTGACAAGTACATAGAAGCAGCCATTGTTTGTGCAAATTTTAGATTCAAATTGCAAAGGGCTGAATTCTGAATAAAAAAATGCAGAAAAATAGGTCTTTTTATACATAATAATAGTAATAGAAGTTTGGGAGTTATTTTTGCAGGACAAGGGGAAATTACTTCATAACAAAAGAAGACAGGTAAGGTCAACTAGATGTAGGGAGGAAATTTTTAACAGTGAGGTAAAACAGTGCCACAAGCTGCCCAGAGAGATACTGGGTGCCCCAACCCTGGAAACATTCAAGGTCAGGTTGGACAGGTCTCTGAGCAACCTGCTCTATTTGAAGATGTTCCTGTTTATTGCATGGGCATTGGGCTAAATTACTTTCAAAAGTCCCTTCCAGCCCAAATCCTTCCATAATTCTATGATTATTCCTTGTTCCATTTTTATTTATTTATAGATTCATAAGATGCATTATTTTGGAAAAAACCCACAGTTTTGTGTGAATTTGGGGCATCATCATAGGCATTAGCAGTTTTTGCATTTTACATGATAATAGTAGTTTAAAGACTTGTAAATTATTCAGGAAATTTTCTTATCTGCTGGTTTTGTTTTGTTGGTTTTCTTAAATGAGACAAATAGCAGCTTCAGTTAGAGGTGTTATTATACTTTGCCAAAATGCTATCTAATATTTATTTATAAAGGTTAAATGAACTTTCACAAAATGCTTAGTCAGGGATGTCTTATAGAAAGTAATTTTCAGAGATCATGTTTAAGAAAACATTAATTTCCATCACAACACCTAGGGTAAACTAGCTTCATTCTCTTACTGGTACTTTCAAAAAACTTCTCTGGATGTGGAATAAAGCAATGGAGAATAAAATAAAAGGTTCTATGAGCCTCCCCAAATTTCTGTTGCCATTAAAATAATCATTAAAGCAGTCATCTGTCTCTACCTGATTAAAGCAGCTGCTTCTGCACTCTAGGTGATGTTTGGCTGGTAAACACCTGTAAACAAATCTGTCAGGTGCAGACACCACCTCAGAGAGGTTACAGAGCTTCCCATTCTTAAGTTTACAGGGCTTAAGTGGTCCTATATGCATCCACAAAAGTACATCTTAAGTCCACAGCCATAAAGTCATTGCTCTTGCAAGGATGAAGAGCAGACAAGATTTGACTGCATGGCTCAGCACGTGGACTTGATGCTCCTTGCAAACTTGTCCTTTTTCTGATCTAACGTGGAAAACAGTCTTCCAAGGACTCTTTGCACATGGTGATATTTCTTTGTGCAAAAGCACCTGATATATTGACTCATTATAAATTTGACCCTTACAACTTAACTGCATGATCAAGGCTATGATGTCTGTGTCCATATGACAAGGCAAGGTGGATGTATTTTTCTCCAGGCTTGGCAGGAACATACAGCATATGAGCAACTCTACTTGATGTCAAATAAATTTAATGCCTGTGAACCTGCTCATTCAACTGGTCAAAGACAAGACCAAAACCCACTAAACACCTGCCCCCACCCCTGAAAAAAAACCCCAACTCAACCAACAAATATGATAAAGCTTTATAAAAATCTGGTCTACAATTAATAAATATTTATTCTCATGGTGCCCTTTAAAACTTTTTGTTCCTGTGGCTGTAGATACACTAGAAATCTCCTAAATTAATTAAGCTAAGTTCTTATCAGAAATTACAGTAATGGCCAGCTAGCCAAAATACTAATCTCCCAATGTGCAGCTTAAGCTTTGTATCTGAAATCAATCATATTTTCAAACAGCCTGCAATTAATACATACTGCAGCCTAGTGTTAAACACCCTCCTATATCTAGCTTTTCAATTTGGACTAGCTCTGTCATGTTCAGTAGAGTTTCACCCTGCAAAGAGTCCCAGAGATTTCCACGGAATATCTACCTATGGAAGTTATAATATCATTCAAAACACAAGTATTACAGTATGTTTTGTGTTAACCGTGTGGCCTGTTCATTGCATCCTTAAAGACTCTTTAACTAGTTATTGCTCCCTCAAAGAAGAATTGAACATAGATTTCATGTAAAGGGAGCACAGTCAATCTAATGTTAATAGTTGTGTTCGAGCTCTATACCTTATAGCAACGCTATCTTGCTCCTTTTCACTTTATTGTTCCATAAACAACTATGTTCCTAGCTGTAGAAATGTAAGGCTATTCCTATTTTCACAGTAGGATTTAGCTTCTTCCGAGTAAGATAAAGGCTATTGGACTTGATTGGTTGTGGAAAATGGTGAGTTATGTTTTATGTGTTTCATTTTGCTTTTCATTTTGTCAGCAAAACAACAAAAACAAGAAAAAAGGCAATGACTGTCAGTGAAATCTGTTCTAGTTTGCTTTCATTTCCTTTCTAGATAGTTATGTTAATAGGAGAAATCCCCACTCTGAAGAGTGGAAAAGTCCCAGAGGTGCATTTTGGATTCTACACAGAATCAAAAAACTGCAAGGGTTGTAAGCATTGCTTCCGAAGCTCCCGTGTGGAGAGAAATCATGGGGCTTGCTGAATCTCACAGCAAAACCTGCTGTCTCAGCAACAATTACTGTAGATGTGCTTACAAACTGACACCGGTGATAATGTCAGCGTGCAGCTGGGATGTTAAATGGAACCTGCTGCTCCACACCAGCTTATTCAAGCAGATTCATGGGCAGGGAAAAAAGCAGGCAGAGGGGCAGAGAAGATGCCAGTGTGTTGTGTGTGTGTGTGTGTGTGTGTTTGTGTGTGTGTTACAGATATATGAAAATGCAGTCATGCATTTAGAAAGGAAATGTATAAAATGGTGAAGACAGTGAAAGAATACCAACTGGCACTCAGCAGGGGATTGAGGGCATCAGGAAAGCAGCATGATGCAAGCAGGTGAACAGGGCAGCAGGAGCCTGTAACTGGCAGCCAACATGTGGCCGGGCCAGCAGGCAGCAAACACCTGGAAGCTTCTTTGTGAACCAGCCAGCAGGAGCCTGGTACAGAGCAGAGAGCAGGTGGATGGGGTGGCAGCCAGGCTGGATACCTGGCAGCTGCTCGGGGTCAGCTTGTCAGAGAGCTCGCTACACAGAGCCATAGAAAGGGCTGCTTGCTTTTTTTCTCTGTTGTCTTTATGATTGTTCACATATTTTAATGGGGAAGATGAAACACAGCTTCTCCAAAGTGTATTTTGTGTAAAGGGGGAGCCTGTGTCATTGCTTAAGAATTTTTTCAGCATTTTCAAAGAGCTTCCTCAGTTCCAGCATCTCTTGAGCAACACTGTAATGAAATTCCTTTACGTTGGTCAGAGTTTGAACAGTTCTGGTTTTAAGTGCCATGATACATATTTAGATCTCCAGGCAAAGTTAACACATTAACCAGTATAAAACCAGCCACAGCAAAAATATCACTGCAAAACTCTTCTAGCGAGCACTACAGCAATTTTCTAACCTGCAGAAGGAAAAACAGAGATTATGGAAGAGCTGATGGCACTCATTACAGCTCCTCATACTTTAAGGCACTACACTGACTCACACTACCTAGAAACTGGCTTTGTGTGTCCATCCTGTCCCTGATGAGCCCTGCACAGCATGGCAGCCAGAGAATAACAAGTGCTATTGATGCAATATCAACCCCCTGGTTGTGGAGGGGACTAACTAGAACCAGGGTACAAATCAAAAAGCTTTTAAAATCTGAGGTTGCACAGCTCATTAAGCTCTTTTAATGAAAATTATATTTTTCCTATGGATTTTACAGACGTCAGTCTTTTCTCAAAGAATTAACCGTACAGCTGACCTATTCAATTAAAAATTCTTTCACCAATTTGAGTCATCTGGGATAAAACTCGGTATACATGAAATTACATCAGAATCCTTCCTTTGAAGAGAACACACAAAACCTCCATACTGATCAGAATGGGTTTTTGCGGATTTTCTCTTTCTTTCTCTTTTCTTTGCTGATACATCACTCTCTGTACAGTGTATTTGCAGCAGGAGTGTAACCTCTTCACTCTCTGGCAATGACATGCTGCAAGGTATAGCATGTTCCTTGGGTGTGTAAGCAGATGGATATCATGTAGGAAGAAAGAGGTGTCATTACCTCTGACCATAACATTGACAGAATCATATGGCTAAATCCACTGCTTGCATTTTAAATAGACGTTTTGTGAATAAATAGGTTTAAAAAAGTATGACTATAACCCAGACCAGTGCTTTAATGGAAATATATCAAGTCTTAAGAGGAAGAAAACTGAGAGCAAATCACAGAAAAAGCAACAAACTAGCTGAAAGAAAAGTCTTAACAGTCAGCATTACATTGCTAATGATATTTGTTCCAGAAAAAAACCTCTGAAATGTTAAAATAATGCATTCCTGTCAGAGTTATGTTGCTTAAACACTAAACAAAAATAGTTTGTTCAATGGATGGCCTATTATCAGAAGACTAAAACATATAACTTGAAAGAACGTGAAATACTTGAAGAGGCAATCTGCAGGTAAAGGGCTATAATATATATTCATAAAGGGCAAGAGTTAAAACTGTGCAAGCAACCTTGGCTGTTAATTTCTTGACTGCAGTGCTTACCTTTGCAACCTCTGCATTTTCTTCATTAAGAAATCCTAAGTAATTGATCATTTTTATAGTGTTCAGAGGTTCAGATACCATGGAAACAGGCTGAAACTAGGGGAGTGATTGGAGTATTAGAATAATTAGCAAAGAGTTGTGGAACAAAGTTGCTGCTTAATGCTTATCCTTCTCAGTTCATCCTCAGACAGTGACTTGGCATTATTTGTGCTGTGGTTTTTGTCTGTGTTCTTATGCAAATCTATACATGTTCACATCTGCCAGTATCCCTGCATATTTTTCCCCATGCAGTATAATATGTATTTAGTCTCAAAAAACATGGTCTGTGATGTAAATGTTCTGTACTACTTACTGAAATCACATTGGCAATGAGCTGTTTCTCATTAGAACAGTTTGCTTTGTTCCCCTGGAAATCCAATAATTATGTGCACTAGCTTACCAACACAGTTCCTCCTTTTTGATATTATAGTTATTTGCACAACATGGTCTGATGTTCCAGATCTGCAGCTCAACATCATGATATTTTTTTAATGAGATACCTTTCTTGCTATGAAATTCTCTGTGAAACTGGGAGTCAATATTTGTTAGAAGTTTTGGAAGAGGATGGACAAGAGTTTCAGTGTGAACTGGCAGGAGGTTTTTGTCCTGAAGTTCTCAGGTTTTAGTTCAAACAACGAAATCTTTTCAACCAACTATATTTGCTCCAGGAACAATATATGAACGCTGTGTGGTACAGTAATGCTCAAGGTGCATTGTGTAAATCATAAGCTTAGGAAATCATTTAGGTTGGAAAAGACATTTAAGACCTTCAAGGTCCAACCATTTACCCAGCACTGCCAAGACCACCACAAAACCATGTCCCTAAGTCCCACATCTACATGTCTTTTAAATACCTCCAGGGAGGTATCAATCACTTGCTTGGGCAGCCTGTTCCAATACTTCTGATGCAGAAAGCACCATTTTATTTATATTTTTGAAGTGGCAGGGGTATGAGAATTTCTTCTTAGAACCCGGGAGATAAGAAAATACCCAAAATTATAATTTTCACATTCATACAGATCTGAACCCTATAAAACAATGCTACACAAGTTTATCTGAAAGTAGTTTTACAGCTGAAGTTTCTAATTGAATTTTTATTGTAAGTAAGGAACAGGTGGCAGGTGTTATTTTGATTTATTTTGATTTTGTCCAGAGTGTTTTTGTCAAGTGGGTAAAGACAAATTTTTTGCAATAACGAGCACTTTTAACAAAAGATAGTTGTTTTCCAGTGGAATCTTTAACACTTCATCCATCTTGCACTACATAGTATGTTCTTACTGAGATTATTCCACAAAAGTTTATCTGAATAAATTCATCTAATCCTGAAACCTTCTCTTAGCTTGTTGCGTAAAGAAAAGAGTAACATCTTGGCAAATTGAAGTGAGTTAGGCATTAAAGGAATTTGGGGAAGAAACTGAGGCTCATTTCCTTTTCTTCTAACATAAAACTCAGCAGACTGCGATTCATTTGGAGAAAATAAGAAGGGAGATACTTTTTTCTCAGACTTGTCTCATACCCACGTGCATATGTGATGCACACCTTCCATGACAGACAGACACTCTGCTTTTATTTATGAAAGCCCAGTCAGTTTAACCAAAATGAAACAAAACAAAACAAAACAACTCAAACAGCTAAATAATAGCCAGTGTGCATTTATAATGTGCATTCAGAATGCAACATGGCATCTCTCCTGATAGAATGGGAGATATTCCAGAAAACATGGTGTAAGCCAAAGGCCAGCTGGATAGTACTGACTTTACCTGAAAATTCAAGGCAAATATCTAGGTAATTATTTGTTTTGTGAGGAAAAAAGGGGTTTGAGGGTTTTTGGTTGGTTTGCTTTGTCTTGTTCAAAAAACTAGAACCTTCAGCCTCCAGAATTCTCTCTGAAATACAAATTGAAATTCCTTTATTTAAGTAAAAAAATATGTAACATAGTTGGCTACATTCATACTATTGTGAATGCAAAGCTAATCTATTTGAAAGCATCAGGAAGACATTTGAGCAATCTCTATTAACATTTAAGCTCAGCTCATAGTAATACACATTAGCAGTGTTTTCAAACAGGATGAGACACCATTTGGAGATGAAAACCATAATTTTAAGGTATTCTAGGTATCATAATGAGAGTTTTTTCTTAACACTGAATATTCATGATGCATCATAAAACTAATGATAAACATAAAAACTGATGTGAACGTTTGAGTAATCTGTTCTTATTTGTTTGGAAGAGCTGTAATAATTGCCTGGTTTGTAAATTAAACATCTGCTATGGGAATAAACAAAAACATAACTGAGCATATTCAAATAAATGGAATTCACCTCAGTTCCATAAATTTTATTATATGGACTCATCAATTTTATTATACCTGAGTGATGCAATGTTATAGAAGTTAGTATGTAATTTTCTCTATTTGTAACAATAATGTATTCTGGTTCTAATAAACTATTGCTCTTATTAAAGGTTTTGGTTTGTTCGTTTCTTTTTTTTCTCTAAAAGATGGGTGATAAAATGGATGACTTGAGTAAATTTGGCTACTATGTTTTTTTATTGCTGAATTGTTGCCCAGGTCCAACAGAATGTTAAAAATAGTTTCTAGTTGCATACCAGGCCATTTTAGAAATGCCATAATTTTTTATATATACATAAGAAATTCACTTTTTATTTAAAGTAGCCCTGTTTTACTACCTGCCAAGTTTAAAATAGTGAAAGATTTGGATAAAAGACAAACACAAAGACTTAAAAGAAGATGGAGACTAAGGCATTTTTTGCTTTCTTTTAAGTAAAAAAAGAATAAACTCATCTGGACTGATACATTCTTCAACATTAAGGTGTTAAAAGTACTATACATAAATAGTTAGTTTTGGATTGCAACCATCATTATTCAGTGCATGAACACCAGAAGCAGAAGACTTGTTTCCTTTATTCTTAGTCTTATTGCCAGTTCTGAAGTAGAAAGTCATTATGTCTTTCTCTTGCTTGACTCTGCTGATCAAGAATGGTATCCTGCTACTCTAAATGTTAGGACTGAAGAACAAAAGTTTGTAGTATTTCTATGCAATCACTGCAAATGCAGGGTTTACTGCTTCCTTGAGGGCAGTACTACATCTCCATAGAAAATGTACTATAAGAGTAAATAGCTGATGATGCCTGGATTTTTTACTCTCCATAAGATTGTTAAACTCCATAAAGATGAGCTTAAGAATCTCAAAACCCTTCTGCTCTTCTGCTTCAGAAAGGTTTTCTCACCTTGCTTAATACTGTGCTTGAGTGCCTTACTCCTTTGATGTAATGTAATTTTGGAGATTTGCTACTTCAGCTTTTGCTTCCCAGAGAGAAATTTTTAAACAACTTTAATTTACAAGAAGGAGATCCCAAAAATTCATCAAAATTGCCTTCAGAAAGGAGGACTTGGAACATGGAACAAAAGTTCTAATCACAGACTGAAATCTGAAAAGAAGTTCTGCTCAAGAAATTAGTTGGAATTGTCAGCATTCCAGATAATCTCAGTCAGGGGCACCATATCCTGGAGGAAAGCATATTAATTTGCCAGTCAAAGACAGTTCAGTCTTTCCTCCTGTCAAGTCATTCAGTCCAGCACCCCCTGCTGTAAAATGCTCTGAAACTGTGTCATGATGTTGAGGGGGGCATTCAATATTCACAGGAGTAGCAATAAAAATTGTGCTGCTTAGGAATTTATGGGAAAAATGCCATTGGCTTCAGAAGTCAAAGTGCATTCTCTGTTCCTAGTATTTTATTAATGAAAATTAATTGTGTGTCATATGAAATAAGTATCTGAGCCTACTGATTCTAAATTAGTTGTAATGTAGGAAATAAAATGGCTGGTTTAGCTTTTCACTTTCATCAGACAGGAATTCATTGGGCTTTTTGTGAAAATTTAAGAAAAAGGCAAAACTCCTGCAAAAGAATTATTCCTTGTGAAGCCTGACAAATTACTCAAAACACTGTTATACATCAGAAATTTCATAAAGATGCAGTTACCTGTTAAAGTTAAAACCCTCTTTGTCAAGTGTGAACCATAAATGTCAGAAATTCAAATCACTAGGTTCCTTTTGAAGAGCTTTAATCGATAGCTTACAGGTGATCAGTACTCCTGTATATCTGCACTGCAGAAGCCAAGTTCTCTCCATAAGCAGTATATAAAATCTTGCACTGTGATTTTACAGATGCGTTTAAACATTAAGTGAGCTTTGGGAATAAAGGAAGGAGTGGACTGGCAAGATAAATCTGTGTAACACTTTGTCACTCATGAGTAGACACCTGCGCCTAACTTAAGGCACTTGACTCCCACTCATGGGTAGTAAGGACACATAAATTACAAGTCAGAGGCTTGGACAGTAAGGTATGCAGTTGTCCAAAGCATAGTAATGTGGAAGATATTGAAAAAAAATCAGGGCTTGTTTGAAAACATAAATGTCAGTCCTAAGTCATTCGGAGAGACAAAGTGATCATATTACATTATCATGCTAGACCTTTACATTGCTCTGGGGTTTTAGGTTTAATAGCCACCATTACCATCAGGGAGGGAATATTTCTTGTTTTCATTCCACTATCCAGAATAGCTATTTCTTAATAGCATAGCCTGAGACAGTAATAGCAAAAATTAGAAATAAATTATTCTCATCATTTCTGGGGGAGGCAAAAATCCACTCTGTCTCTAGCAACAAATTTTAGACTGAACACACCAAGAAAATAGAGACTTGTTTATTGACTTGAAGTACAGAAACATAGTATGTAATTTTCTAATGAAATCTGCCACACACAAAACAGTGAAGGACAAAACCAAAGGCTAATCCAAACTCTGGAACAGGTTTCTAGTGCTATGCACCTATCTCTGCATAGTACCTTACTCCTCACTCTATCCTTACTTCCTGGAATTCTGATCATTTCCTTCATAGGAAAACACACTGCATCAAAGTAATAATCTACTTCTCTCTCTAGATACACTCTCAAATGACCTCTGCTGGATGAAATAATAAGTTTTGATGCATAAAGGCATTAGGCAAAATAGCCCTTTTTCTCCAGCCTTCCCCAAGTTTTTAACAGGTAAGCCAAAATAGTTTTCTGTTTAATAGCCAAAGTTTCCCTTCCCTTCTCTCCTACTGGGACTCATTTGTGTGTTCAGAAATTCATACATAGGACTGTGAACGCCATCTTCTACACAGCCATTGCCCTAAATCTGCACATTTTTAGGAGGTCTTCACTCTCTTTCACAAAATTCAGTACATGCAAAGAAATGCAGGAATTATTTTCCATACCAACAGCGCTGAAAAGCCAGACTTAGTCAGAGCCAGTTACTGGCCTGAGTTTCTAAGGCCCCTCAAAAGACTAAGTGCAGTCTTAACTTCAATCTCATAAAAACTCTTAAAAGCTGTTGGCCACATTTCAGCCACCCCAGCAAAGAAAAAAAGAGTATAATTTGGTTGGTATCTGAAGTGAAGATTTCCAGCTCCAGACTGATGATTGTCCTCCTTGGCCATGCAGCTCTGGAATGCCAAGCGAGCCCAGGTGCACCTGTGTGCGTGCCCTCAGGTGCTCTGCCCTGCTGCAAGCTCTGCATTCTCAGGAACCTGAGGCTGCACAGCATGTAAGTACAGGCTTGGATTTTATAATAGCTTGGAAGTAGAATATTATATGCTATAATTCTCTGCAGTTTTTCCACATTGTTGATTGCTTGCTTTGATTTCTCTTGTTATCCTCGCAAAGGTAGTGTCCTGAATGCTGATGGCAGAAAACTTGGCACTCCCTGAGGTTCTAATTCTATGGTAGCAAATATTGGAGACGGTCTGTAATTTGTGATATACAATAACTGCAATAATGGTACAATGCCTGTGGGTAAAGCAGTGGAGGGAAAATAATGCAGCTAATAACTATTCATTTGATGGGTTTTTAATTTGTTTTTTTTTTTTTTTTTTCTGAATGTATCCTGTGTGCAATATTTTAACCATTTCACAACATTTTTGTAATGATAGTTGTTTATAATTACATATTTATATCATCTGCCACACTCAGATTCCTAAAAGGCACACACAATTTTCCAAAGATTTTCTCAATCCTCAATTTTTTTTAAATTGGTTTAAATTTTCTATTTTGGGGCACTTATTCTATACTAATAAGAGAGAAAGGCTATACAAATATTCATTTGGCCAAATTAAATCTTTGATATTTTAAAATTAGTTGTTTAAGAACAGTGTGGTTTATTTCTACATTTCTTTTTTTAGAAATACAGATATTTTATGTGAGTAATCCTATAGCCTTTCTCTGCACAATAAAAATATCTCTTATGTTCTATTAGAGGGCAGTAGTAGCCCAGAGAATACTAACCAGAGAGAAGGAGAGAGTTTCTTGAAGTATTTGTTGAAACTCTTATCTGCAACTAATAGTTCAGGACAGCTGTAACTCCCTTAGCAGTACAGTGCTTTTGGTACTAAAACAGTTGCCTGACACAGATTGATAATTTATGCCTGTAAACGGCCACTGGGATATTTCTAGCACATAAATGATGGACAGTAATAACTGAGGATTTGTATCTGGAGCATTACGAGATCTCCACGGTTTGAAGGCTTTCAAGTGCTTCCTACAGCCCATCGGGGTAAAGTGATGTAAAGTAGGTCAGGTGCTGGGAGGAGGGAAGTGAGATGGGAAATCATCGGCTGTGCAGACATTAGCACATTGTGATCTCATCTGCTGCTGTGAGGCTGTAACACAGACTTGATAAAGTCTGCCAAAAATATTTTTCTTCATGTACCTGTCAGTGACTCTGTCTCTTCCCTACAGTTGTTATGTCTGACTGCAGCATATTCTAAATAATAATATGCCATTTGGGAAAGTGCTAATGCAATTTGTATATGCATACTAAGTAGCACATTTTGTAGTTTTCCACCATGCTGTGATCTCCCTGTGCTTTTTTATAATCTCTGAGCTTTGATCTTCTCTATCCCAAAACAGGAAGCTCAAGCATGCCCAGGAGAGTGACTCCAAGAGTCTAAAAACACCTACGCTAGCTCTATACAGAAATTCTACTTGTCAAAAAAGAGGATAAACATCAATAGACATAATATAGGGAGTTTCCCACACTGCTATTCTCCAGGCCTGTCGCTGTCTCGGCTGTTTTAATGACCTGGAAAGGCTCAGGGTGGCCTTGGGCAGCCCACGCTCCAAAGGACGAAAAGAGGCTTCAGGTGTTTTCTCGGTCTTCAGGGTTTATTTGTATGTTATCTACAAGATTTTCTCTCAGCCCGACAGAGGTCTGCACAGCAGCCAGCCATGAGCACACTGAGAGCCCCCAGGGTGGTCACTTATCTTTATACTCAAAACTACGCATATGATATTTACCTATTTTCCCCAATACCTTTCACCCTTATTGACCAGTGCACTTTTAGTAAGAACCAATCCCAAAGTGCCACCACCACCACAGAAGATGGAGGCCAAGAAGAAGAAGAAGAAGGACAGGACACGCCCCAATTCCTCCATCTTACTTCTCTAGACCCCCCTGTACAGAAGTCCTAAACCCTGTATCTCACACTCTGATTAACTTATCCCTTCACCATTTATCCCAGTGAAATCCTCCCGTCCTCATACAGGTGTCGTCTCCCATGCAGGATCAAAGTCCTGCCACCAGACGCTTCTGGCAACATTCCAGGACCTCCGAGCCCCCCAAGGGTGGTCTCGGTGACTTGGCACATCAGTCCTGAGGTGCTGAGATCCCACACAGGCCTTGACATTCCCAGCTGCATGGTCACTTGAGTGAATCTACCATCCTCATCATCATTCTTGCCCTTTTAATCTTTCCTCCCAACAGCTGATAAATGCAGCTCAACAGGGAACTCCTCCACAAAAACTTCCTGAATACACTTTACACACGTTTCCACTTACATTTCCAGCTGCATAGATATCAGACAAAGCAAAAATCTTAATGGAAAAAAAATTAAATTTACCTGACAATTTCAGGCATAGAACTGAAAAATTTAGGCAGTTACATTTTAAAATGTATTGCCCTTCCCACAGTGATCTTTTCAGACTGCTCCACAAGGTGTGCAGAGGAACATATTAAGTGTAACAGATGAAAACATCCTTTTACTCCAAATTGGTGTTTTTACTGTTTGTTCCTGACTGAGCAGGATTTCATGTGTTTAATGTGCAGAAGTCAGCATGCTGAAGCATGAGGCATCCTGCTACCTAGAAAAAGCCCTCAGATGAATTCATCCAAAGCAAGAAGCTGTGTGAGATGATCAATTAGAAAAGCAAAAACAACTGTGTCAATAATTGTCTCTAGCCAAAATCACCTTTAAATACCATTTATAACAATTCCTTTAATACAGAGTGTAAAATATCATTGGCTGTGCTAGTCTGAGTATCCCACTGTTCCGACAATTTCATTAAACCCTTAATAATCCTTTAAAATGAGCAATGATTAAACTATTCATTTTTAAACTTTGTTGTTGAATGCAGTGATAGACATAATGTTCTTTCACTGTTAAGAAGTGCCAATTCTTGGGCATTGTGACAAGTTTCATTTGTCACTTCCTGAAATTTTTCAACTCATTCCATCAGGGCATCCACATTTGGACTAGGCATTTTTGCCAAAGAAATCCCACACAATTTTCCACAACTTTTAATAAAAATAGGCTGTGTTAATACTTTGTGCTATCAAGGTGTGTAAAAGTGACACGGCATATTGTTTGAAAGGAAAAGAGAGATAAGAAAGTTTACAGATTAATTTGGACATCTACCCAATATCATATGTCTCAACTGTTTAGAAACCTATAACAATTGTTACTGAAACAAAAATAATGGTTTGCTGAAACAGAGAAGGAAATTGTTTGCTAGAGAAGCAAACAAATATTATTATTTTGCATGAATAAATTCTGCAAAGTAGTGAAATTAGGCAAAAGACTTAAAGAAAGACTATTAATTTCCCTGCACATCTCCTAAAAACTAATATTTAGAGATGTAGTCTCACCTAAAAACAGCTGCACTATTATTTTTGTCTTTTCAGATTTCATTTATAAAATGAAAAGAAAAGAATCACAGGACAATTTTCTGGAGGAAAAACTCTAAGTCTCCAGTCAGGTCTCCCCATGCCTTGCCTTGACTTCTAGCAATGCCACTGGCTGCTTCAACTCTTGCAGATCAATTGCAGGTTGCTGCTCCTCCGAATCATCATCTACTCTTTAACTTTCAGAAGTCACTCCAGCCTGGTGAAATGAAGAGGCCTGCATGAGAAGGCTGCTACAGACATTCAATATGCCAACATCAGTCCTTCCCCTCGGAAGTGCAGATAAGCCTCCCAGTGCCTCTTCATCAAAAGATTCAGGGACTTTGCAAAGTAGAGCAGAAGAGTGATATACCACACATTTGTAGAGCAGAGCAAAAGAGCAGTGTATACGTGGCTGGAGAACACACCAAAAACACGATATAGTATATCTTAAGCTATAATGCCACTAAGAAGAACCTTTTGGATCTCACACCCAATGCTGGTGTTTCTGGTATCAAAACTAAAAGAAGAAACAATGAAGTGGGGTAAGTGGTCTTGCATATCCCACTGAACCTTTTTGTGCAGCTGGACGATTTGCATCTCATTGCTGAGGTATGAAATACCTGGTGCCAAATAGCATGTACTTCTGGTTCTCTTGTTTTCTTGAGTTCATCTCTTGATAAGTAGTTGCTCTTCTGATTAGTTCTGTAAATTTGGTAGCGCCATGATAATTTCTGAGGCTTGACGAACTGGGAAGTGTCTCAGTCATAGATGCATAACATTCCATTCCTTTGCCTGGCTAGCTCTTTCCACGAAATATTTAACTTCCTCAGAGATCTCTACTCCTGACTGATATCGGTCATGATACCTCAAAGTTAAGGGAGAAAAAAAAGATCTATATTAGTACAGATATTGATCCCAGGTATGATTGTGTGAGCCCAACCTTCCTGAGAATTCAGGCTACAAGTAGTATAATGGCAAGGTCCCTGAGCTTATGGCTTGTTTTTTAACAGTAATGATGGTTAAAATATCTTTAATTTCAGACTTGCCTTATCCCATCTGGGCTGTGTAATGCCCTGACACCTTGATGTTGTTCTCACAAACTACATATAAATAACTGTCCTGAAGCCCTAGGGTTGCTTACTGTGCTTCTACAAGAGCAGGCCCTTGTTACTCTGACTCACAGATATTTGACATGATTTTTTTTGGTGCTGGTTAAACCTTAACAGCTTTGTGAATTAAGGACTGTATTTGCAGTTTTAAAATTTAAAAAAAAAAAGAAAGGAAGGAAAAGTAAAGCCATCATCAAAAATTCATCTGATTATATTTGAGTTAGGGCAAAGAATTGCTTGTTGCCTGTCCAAGATTACTCAGGCCTCAGACCTGCAAAAAACCCTGCACAAATAGCACCTAGCCTAGTTCTGTCCAAGTAATCGCAATACCTTACACAGTTTTATTAGTAGGGCTTCCTAAGCCACATTACTTTGATGGAGCTGGATTTATGGCATAATTACATGGACAGTTATCCCAGAATAGCTGAGGGGAAGGTAACCTCTGAAAGGGAGTCAATGTTAAACCCTTGTAGGTGGAAATGGTATCAAAGCGTCTTAAATTGCCTGAGTTGCAATGGCACACTGTGGCCGACTAAAGCCTCACTCCCTGAGAGCTATAATCCAAAAGATCATGATTTACATACACTGATAGATTAATTGGGTGTGCTGTTCATTTGATATATATACATACATACATAAATATATAATGGAATCATGGAAACACAGAATCATTAAGATTGAAAAAGACTTCCAAGATCACTAAGTCCAACCTTTAATCAAATGCCACCATGTCAACTAAACCATAGCACTAAGTACTACATCCAGTCATTTCCTGAGCACTTCCTGGGATGGTGATTCAGCCATTTCCCTGGGCAGCCCATTCTAATGCTTGACAGCCCTTTCAACAAAGAAAATTTTCCTGATGTTCAACCCAAACCTCCCTGGGCACAGGTTGAGGCCATTTCCTTTTGCCTTCTCACTAATTATTTATGGGAAATTAGGTTGATCCCCATGTCTCTACAAACTCATTTTGGGTAATTGTAGAGAGTGATAAGGTCACCCCAGCCTCTTTTCTCCAGACTAGACAACCCCAGCTGCCTCAGATACTCCTCATAAGTGGGCTAGAATATCAGTGACTACTTCATCCTGGCTGCTCCCTATTCCTGTCTCCCGGCTCAGTGGTGCTCAGTGGTTAGTTGCCCTGAGGATAATTGGTCTTCCAGTTAAAGACTGAGGCAAAAGTGACATTAAGTACCTCAGCCTTTTCCTCATCCCAGCTGACAATGTTCCTCTCCACATCCAATGAAGGATGAAGACTTTCTTTATTCCTTCTTTTGCTATTAATGTATTTATAAAACCACTTTTTAATCATTTGCAGAGTTTGCCAGATCAAATTTTAGCTGAGCTTTCACCTTTCTTATTTTCTCTTCACATGACCAAGTAACATTCTTATACTCTTCCTGAGGTGCATGCCCCTTCTTCCAAAGTTTTTTTCCCTCAGTTCCAACTAAAGTTCGCCATTCATCCAGGCGGGTTTTCTTGCCTCACAGCTTGCCTTTTGGTACATAGTCTGCTACTGCAGATTTCCTTTCCTTTAATATGCCTATAATACACACCTCTGTGTGCTTCTTGTGTGCACACACACTTGAATGGACATGCTTGAATGGACAATTTCTTTTTTAATTGAAGACATGTCTGGAAAAGAAGGAAGGATTCTGGAGGGTCTACTAGCAATTCTAGCATTTCTAAAAAGCCCTCTCACCTAAAGGTGAAGTATAATGTGGAAATGAAAAATGAAGCCATGACAACTAGTTTTAGTTTAAAAAACTGTTTCATAAAATAACAGTTGCAAAATCTAAGTTATCATAAAATAATCTAACATCTTTTTGTATAACAGATAGCATAGCACACAAAACCACATAGTAATTGCTACTGCATTGAGTTGCTAACCAAAATAAATTCTGAGTAAAACAATTTGAACTTGTCATGACATTAAACTGGTAAAGACAATCAGGCATTTATAACAATAATCATTTAGTTATCTTTGAGTTTCACAGTAAAGACTCCAAATTTAGGCCACATTATGATCCAGTTAGTCATGCTGACTATTATCATTCTGTGAGCCTTATTAATTAGAATGACTCATGGAATAAAGTCCTATTCAGTATAAGCAACAAAGCAAAATCTGACCCTTTTGGAAAACAGTCTTCTATTTTAATAGTTCTTAAGGACATCTTTTTTGGGGCTGATATCACCAAGTTCCTGCTGGCCTGCCATACACATACACTGGCTGCATAAAAAGGGATATAAATTTGTTTAATTATTTATTCAGTTTAATATCTGAACCTTGGAGAAAGAGAAACTGCAGCTAAAGGAAGGATTTCTTAGCATTTCAATAAAGTAAGCACATCAACAATACATAGAACAATAAGAACACTATTGAAACAAATAAACCAACAAAAAAGCAGTAAAAGACAGAAAACTAAGAGTTAATAACTCATCTATGGACTTTTTAAAAGATAATATGCTCACAAAAGAACTGGCTTAAAAGAAATAATTGCCTAAAGGAACGTAGTGGGGGAAAATCCCTGTTTTAACAAAGCTGGCTTTATTTATAGATTTTGTAAAATAGTATGAATATTCACTGAGCCTTAAAATGCCTCACTTCAGGAAACTGCTGATTTCTTTTCCTGTTGGCTTCTGAATAAATACTGACACTCATAGTGAAATATTTGTTTAAAGCTTCAATTTATTTGCTCCACAGGCTTCCTTGTGCTTATCTATCTCTAATTATTCTTTTGCTGAAGTTGCTTTATTATAATAATAGAAAACCCATTAGTTACTTGTACTGTATTATCTGCTTGTAATCTGTCTCCTCCTGAGTTTCCACATACCTTGGTCTTTATTTCTCTGTGGCACTCAAAATAGGATTTTCCTGTGGTACTTTGCAGGCTGAAGATACAGAATATTATTATTTTGTTGAACACTATCATACTTCAGCAATGAATACAAAGCAGTCTCTGGCTCTTCAGTGCATGTCAGCTTGAGATTTTTTTTCCATTTGTTGTCACAACAGAATTGTTCTGAGATTAGGGCTAACCACACAGTTGTACCCTAGATGCTCTAACACTGACGTACAGAGTGTCGGTGATTCCTTCGGTGGTAGGTCCTTCTGTGTGTCAGTGTGCATGTCAGCATTCCCCAGACTGCTGCCCCAAGCACCAGAGCTGCAGACACTCCCTGTTGTGCTCACTCATCAGAAACTCTCCATTAATAAGAAACCACAGATATAATATTAGTATTATCTTCCAGTACTTTTTTTCATATCAACTTAAATCATGCTCTGCTTAGCCCCTGCCCTGCCATGTGAGTTGTGTACTCACACCTGAGTTGCTGTGCATGCAGCTTTCCTTCATCTGCCCACAACTGCAACATTCCCACCACGACGGCAGCCCTACAGTTTGTGAGTCATGTGCTGTAAACCAGAGAACATCTAAACTTCAGGCATTCTGCAAACACATGATGGATTACTTAAAGGCTGTTTCTTGGACAGCTGTGTAGTCCTTGAAGCTGCCAGCAGGTCATTCATAAGGCCGGGTTGTCATGTGCCTTTGGCTGACTAAGTTGCAGGACTTTTCCTGGAGCAAAGTCTTGGCAGTCCCAGGGTGTGCTGAAGCAGAGTTTCACTGCTACGGTTTCTGCTCCAGTGCAGATTTTTTGTTTTGCTGTCAGATTTCTACCAGAGTCAGGAGCTTTTGGATCGTGACTTAGCAAACTGTTCACCAACTCTGCCTCTCTTGTGGCATCCAGGTAAAACTTGGAAACAGAAAATAACAAAGATTAGTGTGTTTAAACAACTGTCAAAGATTAAAAATATGCACTTCCAGTGAGCCTCACAAGATGTGCAGATTGATATTTAACAATCTGAGTCCCGTGTTGTTCATACAGGAAAGGGAGTTAAAGTTAAAAGGACAGCCTTTCTATTATATTTAGATTACAATCTCTTCCACGAAAACATGGGATATAAAATAAGGGCTTGTCTCAGTTTTAAGTCCCTGTTCCTTGCTGCATGTGGGCAGTGGTGTCTGTCGTTTATGTGGGAGCAGTGAGGTTGGAACACTAACTCAGGCAAATGCATCCCCATTGCTGCAGAAGAACATGGACATAAGCTAGCTTATTACACTAGAGTGAAGATATCTACAGCATTTCAAGGTTGTCTTAAAGATGTCTTTTATTAAAAAGGCACTTTTGTGGTTTTAGAAGAGAAGATTGAAAGAAAACACAGTTTGTCAGTAACTTTTCTTCCATTGGATTTTTTCCAGCAGAATAGGTATATAATGTGTTTCTCCAACTTTATCAAGGTGACATAGCAAGTTAGTAACTGAGTCGAGCTAATTCTCCATTATTTGGCTAAGATTTCTGTCTCTTCACAGATTAATGTTAGCATAACAAATTATGATCAGAGAATATGAAAAAGAAAGACTCTTTCATTCCAACTTGAATTTATTCACTATATAGCAGACATTTTTTCTAGTGATAATGATTAGCTTTCAAGATGTAAAGCATATGCATTTCAAAGACAATTAATTTTGATTCACTACTGCTCAACTAGGTAAAGTGAAGGATGTGTGCTGCAGAGTGGATTTTTTTATGTTACGGAAAAGTTAAACTCCAAAGGGTTTTTTTTAACTTCAGTAGTTTAAGCTCATCAATGTCACTTCAAGGACACTAAGCATGCATCTGACTTTGAGACTTCCAAGTAGAATTAGGAAATGTTTAGCTGCTTTGCTAGCAATTAAAGGCAGATGTCTCTTCTCTTCTGTTTACATGTCCAGACTCTGAATATAAAAAGTAAAATAAAATAAAATAAAATTATAATAATAAGCCATCAAAACATTGCTTAATTTTTAAAACTATATGTAGGACCATTTCTGCCATCCTAAATGCTAAATCTTCTTAAACATATTATATTTTAAGAGGAAAATTATCCTGTATTCTAGACAGAGACAACATAAAGTTCTAGACAACTCTTGTAAAAGTATGTTTCCCTCAGACTTTAGGTCTTAAAAGCCCTACTTTACTCCACACTGTTTTCAGAATTTTAAACTAGGAATAATTACTAATAATTAACTAGAAATTTTTATTCAAAATATTTTAAAAACTTTTTTACAAAAAAAAATAATGACCCTTGAGTCCATTTTTTCTGCATAAACTTTCTGTTTGAAAATCTTTATTCATATTAATATTATTTTTATTTTCTAATTCAGAAACATACAAGATGCATTAAAATAGGTGACACATTTCTTTCTTTACATATTTTTCTATGGCTGAAACTAATACCTCTAGTTGAAGGAGTGCTATTGTATAGATTGATGATATGAAAAAGCTAGAAAGAAATGTAAATCAAAAAGAAAAATATTGTCTTTAATGCTAAGTCTGTATAATCTCTCAATACACATTAAGGAGCTTGCTTTTAGGAAAATACTTCTTTCCAGATTTGTGTAGCTTAACTTTTGAAAGAATTTATAGCTGATTATATTTATGGGAACAAAAGACATTTCTGTGTATGTGCCTAAATATAGCTTGAGGAATTTAACTTTTCTTAGTCAGATTTAAAATATTTCAATCTAAAGCTGTGGGGTTTAATTCATATTTCAGTTTTTCATCTACAGTTATATCTTCTTAGCCTTTAGCAGTTAAGTCCTACCAAAAGATTTCCAAATCATGCTGGGCATGTGTTGTTAGGAGGTAGCCTCAGTGACAGAAAAGGAGAAGTTGGACAGTAAAGGAAACTATAACAATGTTCTGTGACCTGCAACATAGAAATAAGTGTTCTTGATGGGCATCCCCATAGTTACACAAAAACAGACCGCACTGAAGTTTAAATTCAATGGCAGGAATAGGAATTTGCTGTCATAAAATTAAAAAAAAAAAAAAAAAAAAAATAAAATAAAATAAAATAAACAAGAAAACCGAGCCAAACCAAAAAAAAAACACCAAAACCCAGACAACACTAACAAAAAAAAAAAAAAAAAAAATCCAAACACAACCAAATTAAGCAGGATGATTTCAAGCTTTTGCAGCACTGCATGCTGATGGTAGATCTGTAAAGGAACTAGGTGCAGAAAAATATCAAATGTTTTGAAATCTTACAGTTCTGACTGATACTCTTCCTGGAACCTCTGGCATAAGTTCATGTTTAACCTTGCCTATTAAATAAAGTTTGTAAATGCTTTATTCTTGGCAAGTTGAGAGAAATTAATTCCTTGACTGAAGATTATTTTCCAGTTCCAGCAAAGGACTTGCAATAGCATCATTGGATAAGATCAAATTGCTCATTGAGTAATCTAAATTCAGTAGCATCTGAGCAGTATGATCTTGCTCACTTTAATTAATTAACCCCTCAAAAATTGCAGCATTGAACATCCAGTTGAGAGAGCAATTAATGTCTACAACAAATTATGTCAACATTCTCTTATGTTTTATTCATATACAACTTCACCTAATATAATTAGAGACTAAGGGCTTCTAATTCAGCCGTTATTTACACCCTGCTCATTGCACACTTCATTGACTAATTTGAACCAAAAAAAAGAAGATATAAGACTTTCTGATTTCAATTACCTTAAGTTGATGTTCTGCTGCCTACAGTTTATCTGTACATATGCGAAGAAGTGTCAGACACCCTGCAGCATGCTATGGCATGTTGAATAAAATCAGAGAAAACACAAGAGAGGTTAACTTGCCGTGAAATAGAAACACACCATTTTTTATAAACTGGAAATTTTCAAAGAAAAAAACCCATGAGATAAAATTAAGATATTCTTATTTTTAAACTGAAATTGTGACATACAATTCAGTTTTCTTAAGCTTATGATCTTTGACATTTGGACCCAACCAGAAAAATGACTGTGGCATACACTAAACAAGGAACAAAAAGATAAATGTCAACAGAAAGTTTGACAGTTTTTGCCATTCCTTTAACTAGTTTTGACAATTTCTTATTGGCAATAATCATTATTAGTATGAATAGTACAGCATCTCCTATGAACATTATCCAAAATTTCCATTATACAAAGAACCCTTAAGAGTAGCTAAGTGTCAAATTCAACTCTTTTCCCCAGGGCTTGAGGATAACAGATCAAGATCTATTGATCAAATCAGTAATATTTCTGTAATGAAGAATGCTCTTATTAAATGTTCTAAATATTTTACCAGAGATCATGCTGTGAACTCACACATTTTTCTTGATCATTCTGGGGAGACCGAGCATGTTCTCAAGTTCAAATCACTTTTATGAAACATCCTATCAGCATGAAAAAATATGACTTTGCATTTCTTTGTTTTTTTCCAGTGTTTGAACGGTGTACTTTCTTTTAAAAGTGGTTGAACTTAGGTAAAGAATTTATCCCTTGGATTCAGGAGATGGGTAGATAGAATGGACAAATTTTCATAAGCACATATTTAGACTATATTACAGAAAATGTGCTGCCTTAAAAAACTGGGGTAAGCCCCAGAAAAAATAATTGTAGTTAAATGCTGCTTTAATTCAATTCTGAGTTGTAGTATCTCCCACAGGCTTTGTTAAGAAGTTACAGGTTTGGACAATTCTATGCAGCATACTTGTACTATCCTAGTATTGAAAATAGAAACAAAAATGTAGAATCATCTATGATAATCTTCTTACCATTCAGACAGTTTTTCATTCTATTACACAAAGCTGGTCCTCAACAAACACCTCAGTCCTAAAACTGAGCTATACTACTTTGATGTCCAGTTGATTCCCACCGTCTCCCATTAAGACTGCATGTGTTATATGGTGAACATACAAACTTATTTTATTAAAAGCTATAACAGCGTTTTAGTGGGTATTTGCCCATTAAAATTATGCCATGCATATTTCAAATATAGAAGAATACAAAAAGTAAAAATCCTGATAAGAATACTGATAAAAACTTGATGTCCTGTAAGTAGTCACATTAAAAAAATAACTTTACTGCAGACAAGCTTTACTGTTTTTTAATCCATGTGTTCAATTCTTTCATATTTTTTTCAAGATGATTATTAATTTGATTTTTCTCCCAAATTCAAATGAAATTCCCTCCCTACCTTCTGTTTGACAGAACTTCATCTTTGTAGTGACTTTCAAAGGCACAGGATAGTCCTAAAGTAATTGAAATATTTGGTTCTGCAGTCAAAATTAGAGAAGAAAAAAATCTGCTTTGCTTTGAACTGTAACTTGGGCTTTATCCTCTTTATGCTCCATAAATCAATAACCTGGACTTCTCTGATTTGAACTATATTTCTACATGTCACTGACTACCCCACATTATGTAAATGACTTCATAAAGAACAAAGTCTGATACACAAAAAAAAACCCAAAAAACACAAACCAAGAAAAACAACAAAACAACCCCAACAAAAAAAAAAAAAAACCCAGAAAACAAACAAACAAACAAACACAAAAAAACCAAAACAAAGTCAACAGAAATGTAACTCTGTCACTAACTGCAATTTCCCAAGAGAGTTTGATAGGAGTTTCTGAGAGATTTCTAATCATAGTTAAAATCAAATACACCCATATATCCTTAGGGTATATTAGCACAGAAAACCCATTTGCCCTATTTTCTCCAAATTCACTTATTCATCCTTACAAGATTGTCCTAACTTCAGCTGGGATGGAGTTAATTTTCTTCCTAGTAGCTGGTGCAGTGCTGTGTTTTTGATTTAGTATTAGAATTATGAGATAAAACATGCTCAGTAGTGCTTACCCAAGTCAATGACTTTTAACTTTCCTTAATCAACTTCCTTCCTGATGCCCAAGAAGCTGAGCAGGAGCACAGCCAGGACAGGTGGCCTGAACTGGCCAAAGGGATGTTCCATACTAGAGAAACTCAAGCTCAGTATATGAACTAGAGGGATCTGGGCAGGAGGGGTGGATGATGTGGTTTAGTGGTTTAGGGGTTGCAGTGCTAGGTTAACAGCTGGGCTTGATGATCTTAAAAGTCTCTTCCAAACTTGATGCTTCTATGATTCTATGAGCCTAAGAGTTAAGGAAATAAGGGAAATATGAGGCCTTTTTATTTGTTTGGGTTTTTTTTGTTTTTTTTTTTTTTTTTTTTTGCACAAGTATAGTCACAACCTATCAGTTGCTTATCCTATTTATAGATATTATGGAAGATTTTTTACTTGACATCTGAAGATGATTAATGCACTGACAAGGCCGAGTCTTAGGATTAGTTGCTCTGGAATATCAGTTGTAGCATGGAAGAAAGCACACAGAAGGAAAATTGGCTTGATAGGTGATGCAGGCTGACATTTCCCAGCACATTCAACTTGATGACTCAGTGACAAATAAAAGATGGGAGACTGGGTGGTTTTATAATTAAGGGGTTGAGGAGAGAAGACCAGTAGTTTATAATTACATTTGACTGTACTATTTGCTTCTTCTGAATAGTAATTGAACTTTAAAATTTGCTTTTTACAAACACGCTGGTGCAATTTCATTCCCCAAATATCTGTATGATGCAGGCAAATGAGCATTGCAAGTACGGCCAAAACAAATTTATTGAAATTCATCTTACACAGAAAATTAGACTACACTTCCAGGTCTTCATTTGAAGCTGTACATTAATCTCTTGCTAGTTTATAACTATTTGCTGGCAAAGCTGACAGGTTTTCTCCTAAAGTGAAGTAAATATAGTAGATTCTGGGTCATGTCGTATTTTGTCACCTTCTTCCTCAGCCTTAAAGCATCCAGAGCCTATAATCTATTCTTTTAGGGTGTTTTAGGGGAAATGTCTTCATTGTTTGTGTCATACCCACTGTAGCTGAGTCCAACACAGAGGAAATGACGATGGAGTAAGAAACCTTGATAGACACGTGGATGCCTGATAAATACTTCGTGAACCCATAAAAAACAAAAGCAGCATTTCAACTTGTTTAGCATTCCTTGAGGATATTGATAATCTGATTTAAAAAAATAATTCAAAATTAAATCTCCCACCTTCTGTCTAAGAGAACTTAATCTTTATAGTGACTTTCAAAGCTGTGGGATAGTCTTTGTAAATGAATTTTCTTGTTACATGATAAAAATTGCACTGCACTTCTAAAACCTAATTTAGGGTGTACGGGCTTTAAGCTCCATTAATCATTGGCATGTCCTTCAGCTGAAGTGTGCTCACCACCTCTCACAGGCCGTAATATATTATGTAACCACATAAAATATAAACTGCAGTAATAGACTCCTTTAAAAAGATAAAAAGCAAGACAAAGCTTATGTATAAATATTGAAACACATTTTATTGGGATACTACCCCAGTACAACACTTGAACTTGAATTAAAATTACCTATGCTTTCAGATCCTCTTCAGAGGTAGAGTTCAATTAACATGAGAGGGACTTCTGAATCTGCATGAATGCCACATGAATGCAAACCTTGGAAAATGCTTTATTTCAACTCTTGCTGAAAACAAAGACTCATTATCTCTTGTCTACATTACTAAACTGGGGCACAATAGAACTAAAAGTACAGATCATTTTTCATGATTTATAAATATTAACATCCTTGTACAGGATTGCCCTCACAAAGAGCAAATGCTATGTCTTTTTCTCAGGGCATAACCACTGAGGCATTAATACACTGATGTTCAGTTTCAGGAATGTGTATTTGAATAAAGAATGTGCACTCTGCAAGATGCACAGCAGTGAGATGCCTGAAACTCATTATCTATCTACCAAGTAAAATAACATTGTTCTTCTAAACAATGTGCTTTTTTCTTAGCTTCTTATTAGTTTGTACAATGTAACTTTTAGAAAAAAATGGTAAGTCCTGGCTTGCACTCTGAAAATCAGGTTGAATATTTGCTTTTTCAATATCTACTCCTTCCTTAGAATTTCTTTGTTCTTGTGTTTAGCCTCCTGTGCTGCAGAGTCAATATTTCATTGCTCCTTCTACTCTGTTATTTTCATGCTGGGCAATTTTCATTTTTTTTTTTTTTTCCCTATTAGACTGCTGGAATTCCTTGGATTAATCTGTAAGCTTTTAAAAAGTATTTATGCCCAAAAGACAACCAAAATTTCTGTAGATACACAACCTGCAGTTCTGTTCTGTGAACAGAGTTCGTTTGCCCAGGACCCTACATTATCCTAGATGAAAATTATCTCTGCTGTTACTTGGAGCAATGCCTGAGTGCATTTGGAATATGCTCAGGATCTCAAATGAGAACATGTATCTTGAAATTGGGTAAAAACTAGCCAGTAAACTTGAGATGCATGCCAGTTGGAGGAATCACAGTGGCTGGGGGGCAATATCTATTTAGTGTAGCAATAAAAAGAGATAAGAAAATTTGTACACCTGCAAAATGCAGATACCACCAAGCTAATGCCAACTGAGCCTTGGCATACCAGGCCAAGAATTGTCCTGGAGTGATAAGCCCCATGGAGCTCAGTTTTAACTCCTCCAAATGCAGTCATCTCAAATCCAGAGGCAAACTTGATCCTCTGCATGCCACTATGGTGTGTGCAAGTGCCAGGATCTCTGGAGTCCAGCATACTACAGACATGCCCAATGCATTTTTAGACTGGTTTTGTTGGTAGATTTTCCTTAGCAGTATCCTTTTACTTAAGTAACCACTACTATTCTTTTTTTGTCGTTGTTGTTGCACTTAATGACCTGCCACAGTTCCAAGAATGAGTTCTACAACAAGATACAAATACGAGCATATATTTTGGGAAAATACAGTCCATGAAATGCATCTAAAATAGGAGAAATTTAAAACAGTTGTACTGTTGCAGAGAAACCCTTTTATTTTATCAAGTACTTGTAGGGCCCTGTTCTATATGCTCTCTAAAGCTATATGCTATACAGTCTAACTGCAAAATCATTATGCTTGGAGTAGATGCTTTATCCCATCAATATATTTTTATTTTCAACAATATTGGAGACTATTGCAATAGTCTGCAAACAAAAAATTTCTTATGTACAATATTGTCAGTTGATTGCTCTACCCCCATCTCTTGTTACTGTTATGTACTAAGATAGAAGTGCAATGTAATTTAGGTATTCAAATTTCCTTTGCATTCAGTGGAGGGAGACAAGCATTTTAGAAGGACATTTCATCCCATTCCCAAAATCAGAAACCCACTCTGCAATTCAGAGAGATAGGACAGACTTCCTTCAACCAGAAGCTGGCATCTATGTTGTAGATAGTATCATAGAATCACAGAGTATATCTGATCTACTAGTCTGAATTCTCTGCATTTTTTGTAGTGAAAAATAGTAACTTCCATTCATGCCAAATTAGATTCCAAATGGGATAGATTAGTTCATTATTAAAGATATCCTTCCTCTTATTTGACTGCTGAGGGAGATGCTGGGCATCTGCCTTAGGTGTAGAAGTAAAAGATATCTAAAAATAATATCTTCTATCTCAATTACTAAGACTGCTTTCTTTCTTAATTGAGCCTAAGCTCCTACCCTTGACATTTCAATTTAGTTAAATCTGAAACGAAGGTAAGATGAATCTTGGGTGCTTCCCCATCCAGGTCCTGTACTTGCAGATGTTTATCTATTTAATTACATCCCTATTGATGTAATTTGATTCTATTTGATTCTTTCTTTGAAATTATGTACTCATTTAAAAGTTCTGAAAAAAAAAAGTCTTTTCAATACTTTAGATAAAACTCCAATTTCTAGCTATGAATGTGTATTATAAAGTACAGGCATCTCTTTTCTTTTCTTTATGCACACAAGTTCTAGCACCTGGCTGTGGTTCATCCTCTCTCATCCTTCTAGGAAAATTTTCATAACCCTTTTCAAATTGTAACAGGTTTCAACTTCTTAATTTCTTTCCATGTATTTAATAAATATTTGTGTGACATATGTATTTCTTCTGAACTGTATAACATTGGAGAAAAAAATCACAATTCTCTTTCTTCTTCCTTAGATAGTGTTAATTAATGAATCTCACATGGCTTACATCATCACTATCTATTTTGTAGAATGTATGAACTGTATAAGCAGTGAAATCTAATGCAGAAGATCCAGTAATGGATCACCTAATGAAGAAGGGAGGGTACTGGGGGCAGGGGTAGAAGATATGTTTTATTGCAGCAGCTCTTGTTTTATATTACAGCCCCATCTGCCTGTGCTGGACCTTTGGATGGCATCCGACAGCACAAGCTAAAGCAATGATCACTGTGAAAACACTTCAGCAGATCAGCCAAATTATCAGACTCAAACCAGATGGAGATACAAAAATAAGTGTCTTTTTCTCCACGAGTTTTCTCCACGAGTTACTCTAAGAGTAACTATTCTTATAACAATGACAAAAATGTAACACAAACCTTTTGTAATATTGGAAGAAAAATCCCCCACTGACAGGTAAATGAATAGGCCATTTTGCCTTTTTTTCTTTTTAAATTAAATATGGTTTGTTCAGACTGCCTTTGTTAAATCACCTTTTCATGAAGCAACATTTTCAGTATAGGATAATAGTGCTAATATTAAGAAATATTTCCTTTTTATTTAAGATCGCCCATTAGAAGCACAGTCTGCATGTACACATCTGCTATGGTGATAATTAACAAAGACCTTTTTTATTTGGTGTGTATGCATACTACTACAGTGTTTATATTCTGAGATATAAATATTTCAGATTCTTTGTATAGAGGGTTTAATTTACCTTCCAGTTCAAATTAGCAAGGTCAGTGATTTCCCCCAAATATATATCAACTGCAGAACCATCTGCACTAACTGTGGTTTGATTTACTGAGCTATCATTTTTCTCTTCTATTTCTTGTACTTCATAAATTTTGTATTCTGTTTTTTTCCCTATCTTCACTGTCAATTTCTCATATATATAGAAAGGTGGTGATTATTTTGCACCAAATATGTTTAAAAATTTTTTATAATAACCAGACATAAAGTTAGTATATTCTCTTCAATCTAAAAATAGACTATTTTCCCAAATTCTTCTCAATAGTTCAGTCCACTAAATATGGAAATAAATAGCTCTTAATGGTTATTTACTATCAAGACACAGAAAACTTCTCAAAGTTGAGTAGTGAGATATGATTTGATCATTTTGGAGTATTATTACTTTTAGACTCAGCAATTTGGCAGTGTTAAAATATGATGATCATTTCCAGCCTTCTTGCCAGGAGTTCAAGACAGGTAGGAAATTTAAGGCCTAATTTTGTTCTCTCCCTATACTGGTATAAATCAGGGAAAATGCCATTTCATTCAGTTGAGATACATCAATGTAAAATTAGATGTTGGTCCTGATGTCAACTATCACCTCAAAAACACTACCAATAATGGTTCTTTATTATTATTTTTGCACTTGATATTGGTATTCTGATATTTCCCAATAAACCTATGACAGGATTGAGGTAGTAGTGCACAAACCATGGGCTGCTAGCATACCATTATCCTCAACTTTTGGAAAATGTACTGTCTCCTGTCAGCAATGTTTTGGTTATTTGTCTCACCAGCATGCAATTCCAGTTCTGAAGGATGGTTCATAGGCAGTACATTACTTGAATAGACAACTCTCTAACAAGATCTAAACTCTCATTTATGGTCAGTTACCACATCAGAAACCAAATGGAGAGGAGGGAGAAAACAGGCAAATATAGCAGTAATGTGATCTGGTACAGTTTCGTTGTGAGAATGATTTGGTCATTCCCTCTGAAGCTTTCTGAAGGAAATTAAAGTCTATCAGCAGTCTCCATCTGCCTTTTACTTGCTTTACTAATTACTAGAAGGGAAAGTGTGTGTGAGTGGGTTTTTTTTACCTATGGAAAAGAAAGTTTTTCTCTCTCTTCTCCTTTGAGCATTTGTAGAGATTTGCCACTCCTTGCTACAATGTGACAAGAGTAAAGTCTTTTGTGATTTACTCCCAGATTTTGTTCTCTTTCTTCAATCTTCTCTCCTTCAGCAGGCTGAAAGATCTTTAATGTTATTCTGTCCTTTGCATGCAATACTGTGAACAGATTGGTGTTGTCAGGGAATTACATCCAATCTGTGTTGAGCTTTGAAGAGGAATTGTTTATGATTAGGCGATTTACAGTTGAAGTGGGCAGAAGATGGCAAGGACTATAATTAGAAGGAGGGAAATTTATCTCCCAACAGCATGTTCCTCCCTCTGAGCAGAGCCCTAGAGTGAGAAAAGGGCAGATGTAAACACACTTCTCCTCCAAGCTGGCTGATTCTGCACCTGGGTTTGATTGAGTCTGGGTTGCTGCTGCCAGAAACAACAGTTGGACTTCATCCTTGTTAGGAGAGGCAAATTCTATCACCACTGTCTTCTTTACTTAGTTTATCTGTTGTGTTTTCTAAAGCAATTTGTTGCAACACATCTCTTTCTTTTGACCCAGTTGGCTAAATGTGAATACACAAGCTGTGGCACATTACCTGCTCTTGGGTTGGAGCAGTCACAGGTCACTTGAAGAGTTGAAATGGAATCAAAATGCCCCAGAGCAGTCATGCTAAGTAACATCTGTCTGAATATGAGCAAAGAGACATTTTCAAACTCCCAACCCTCCTGCCTAAATCTGTAGCTCCATCCTTCCTCTGTTCTCCTGCCTGTAGCTGTGCATCAGGGATGTGGCTCTGCTGTTGAAACTGTGCCTGTCCCTAGTAGGAGACAATGGCTACAAGCTACTTCATAGATATTACACCTGTGTTTAGTAGTCCAGGGAATGGTCGAGTGGCATGGCAAAGGGCTCATATTCCCACTTCCCACATCAGCTTGCTATCTGACTTTCAGGTGTCTGTGGCTACCTTATGGGTTTCATTGGAGCAAAACACCTGAGTTTCTGAAGTTGGCTTCTCTTGTACACAAGCATCACCCACCCAACTCCCATATTCTACTCTGCCATTCCCAAGAGTTTCCTAGAAAGAAAACATAAAAAGAGCTTCTAATTAGGAGTATATCAAATAATTCAACTCTACATTTCCTCCAGAGCAGTCAAACTACTCCACAGATTAATTTTATTGTCCATTTTAAAGTTCTCTGTAGCAATTTGTAAAATCCAGAATTTAGGTTTGCTAAAGTTTTGAAGTGATAAAGATACTTTTTAATTGTTAGGTCACCTCCAACTAAATACATTCTTTTGTTAAACAGAACAGTAAATAACAGAATCACAGAATAGGCTGAGTTGAAAGGTATGCATCAGGATGATTGAGTCCATCTCCTTGTCCTGTGCAGAAATCCACCATGTGCCTGAAAGTGTTGTCCAAACACTTCTTGAACTCAGGCAGGCTTGTGTAATAAAATCACAGAATAATAATGGTAACATAGAATAATAAATGGCAACTTATGTTTTCCAAATCTGTTTCTTCAGCTTTTCTCCTTCTCCCTCACTAAACTCAAAAAAAAAAAAAAAAAATTAAATGTTTTAAGACATATTTGAAAATTAACAGAATGATATATGCTTCCAGACTAAAGTCCTATATCTAAAAAAATACCAGTCAATCCAGTCAATTCTGGATATTTCTAGTCTTTCTGAATTTCCAGCCAAGACAAGCTACTGTTATCCATAAAGCTGTTAAGGAAACACAGAAAAGTTACATTTGTTTTAAACTCATCATTTTATGTACATCTGAAAACCAGATTTTTATGCAGCAATGTTATGGAGTTTTTTTTGCAGCCCCCTTTTAAGTAATTGTTTCATTGTTCACTCTCCCCCAGTTTCTCACAGAACAGAGATATTGTAATTAGTTGCTGTAGCTCATAAAGGATTTTCTGCAGGATGCATTATAGCCATAAAAGGAGATGATTATATTCCACTGTGAACTCTTAGAGAACACAGCACAATTATTTACAGTGTCTTCAATCTCCCTGCACTCTGCAGTAGCAATGAGGTCCCAGGAGTTAGTTGACCTCTGTATGTGACCAGTAGTTAAAGTTGGGGTGTGCTGCTAGTGCTCCTTGAGTCTGAAGAAACAAAGGAAAGAGTTTTACAGAGGATGCCAGGTTCAATAAGCCAAGACAAAACAGGTTATTTACTAAATATGTACCCGTGGGAAAGGTTGCGGTTATTCTTTCTATGTAATGGACAGACTGAGACTGAAAAAGGAGGAAATACAGTTAATACAGTGATAAGGCAACAAGAATTGAACAAAAATAGTATATACCTCAGTAACACAAGTGAGGAGAAAATAGAGGGGAAGTAATAGAACTGTTTCAGCAAAGATTGGACAGGATTTGATTTTATTCTCCAAATTCCTTCACTGATAAAAAAAACCAACAAAACACTAAGAAATGAAATATCCAGAGATTTCTGAGTATAAGCTTGTGCTGTGCAAAAGTCACAGAACAGTGTATTATACTAGAAATCACTGTGACGATAAAGTACCTAAAAGTTTGGAAAAATCAATTTTTCATAAAATCTTCCAAAAGATGACCAGTTTTTGAAAGCATCTCTGGCATCTGAACTTTAAAACAGGCTTCAAATACATTTCATGTTCAATACCAAAAGTGGATTTCAAGATAAAGAACATGCAGGTTCTGCTAATAGGAATTTAGGTATTATGTTGCTTTTCATGCTCAATCAAGTTACTAAAATCTTCTTGGAAGGGCTTAGTTTCATAAGCCTTAAAATTAGACTTCTGCTAACAGCAAAATTGGTTTAAGCATCCTGGCTTTCATAGCCTCCTGATATTGGATTCTGAGACATATCAGGGCCAGATTTTTTCAAGGTATGTAAGAAAAAGGATTTCAGAAGTAGGACACGTCTGGCTTCCACTAGATGCCCATCTTCCTCCTTAGACCACTATATTTCTCTAAGATGTAAGGGACCTCTTGGATGAGTGGCAAACAATAGAGCTGCAGGTCAAATCTGAAATATTATAGAGGGAGAGGTCCTGGATGTCACCAGAGTGTGTTAATTTCTTTTATGGTTGCTATTTGATGCTTATGAGTCGCATGGGTCCAGCTGATTTGTGCTGCCCTGCAGAAAACTGTACACAAGTTCCTAATCACTCTCAACTCTAGCGTGAAAATTACTTCTCTGATACTAAATTCAGTTCTTTAGAAGTGAGTTCTGTAATTTGAAGGATGAATGCAGCAATGACATAAGTGGTGACTAGAGCCCCACTGCAGGTAGGGTGACCTGCTGTCTCATCCTCCAAGGGAGCCCAGGCTGTGCCCCATAGCCCCAGTCACAATGGGCTATTGCTACAGGGGCAGTGATCCTGCAGCTGGCAGAAACACAGTACCCACAGCCCTTCTGACTTTCAGGCTGCTCTGCCCCCATCTTCTGCCCTGTCACAGTGTTGGCACCATTCTGACTCCCAGTATAGCATCAGAGATTCTCTGCAGAGCCAGAAAATGCAGGGATGTGCTGAGTGGACTGAGCAATGCCAGCACCACGGCAGGGGAGATGGGACTAGCATGAAAGCAGAAACGTTTATGGCTTGCCCTGCAAATCTGTGCTTGGCATTACATATTCAGCATCCAAATGCCTGGTGAATCACAGGTCACATTCATTAATTTAGGCTTCACTTCAGCTAGCTGATTACATAAAACAAATGAATATTCCCCTTGATTTCAATTAGATCATTCAATTTAAACCTAGGCAAATGCTAATCTTTTCTGAACTAGGGCCATTGGTGTTCCATAATAAAATCTGTTACTTCATTTGAAGGGACAAAAATGCATAGAGAAGGCTGGCTGCTATAACGAAGGAGAAAAGACATGCTCAAATCCAGCATTGATCTCTTGTGTTTAATCTCTGCAAACACAACCTGAGCTGCAAAAATGACAAAATCAAAGGTAGCATTTGCGGGGTAAAACACTCGTCTGTCATCTGATTTATTGTAGCTCTTTCCCTGGGAGCTGAGACAAAATCACATTAGCCAAAATAAAAAACAAATAGTCACTCTGGATGTGTCACCCACCTGCAGATGAAAGTACTTGATTTGGCATTTGCCAGCATCCTCAGCTGTGGACCACTCACAGCTGCCAAAGACAGCAGTGGGATGCTGAATATTCTGCTGCTCTAAATTTCAACAGCACATTTCAAACTGACCAACCAAAGCTAGGAGCCTCATGACTTCAGTGATCTCTTCTTGGACTCCAATGCCCATTTGTGAATTGAAAGTCTAACATTGGGTTCATTTGTATGGTTGCCATGAAAACAGATTAATCAGTGCTTTTGGGGTACATGCTGTACTGCTGAGGACCACAGAAATACCTGCTGATAATTTTTTTTAATAAAATAGTTGTCATTGGTCTCTTCACATATGTTTCTAAAGCTCTTAAAAGTCCTTTCTGACTCTTTCATATTCAGCCATTTGTCACATAAACTCGTCTGCAAAAATCATCTTGTACACTCTGTAGTAAGGTTTATTTCTCCCAAAGAAGAGTGAATTCTTGAGTACAGATGAGAAACAGAAGAGTACATTTAAACATTAATTAATTTACTTTTTAATGGAATGGTCTTTGAAGCAACAAATTAATCTGTGCACAAAGGAGATCAGGCTTCTCAGAGCCATGTGTGGATCTGAACATACCTCAAAGTGGAAACTCCATAATTTCTCTGAGCAGCCTGCTCCAGTGTTTGACTGTCCTTAAAATTTAAAGAAAAAAAGTATTTATTTAAAGGGAGTTCTGTATTTCCTTTTGTGTCTATTATTTTCTGTTCCTTTCATTGCCTACCATCAAGAATAGCCTGACTCAATCCTTTTTACTTTCTCCGATGTGGTATTTATAAACATCTGTCAGATGTCTGTGCATTTCATCTCCAGGCTCAACCGTCCCAGGTCTTGCAGTCTCTTCTTGTACAAGATGATCCAATGCCTTAGTTCCCTTTGTGGGTCTTTGCTGGGCTCACTCCAGCTTGTCCATGACCCTCTTGCACTGGAAGTCCAGGACTGGGCACAACAGTCAGGGTGTGTGTGATCAGGGCTGAGTAGAGAGGATCATCTCTCCTGATGATGTTTTAACCTTATGCAGCCCAGGGTGGTGTTGACCTTCCAAATATGTTTTAAAAGGAGTATATGGCATGGGAAAGAAAGAAGTCAGGTTAAAACAGATGTTGATTTGCTGTGCTTGCACAGAGAAAACATCATCCCCGGAGATGTCGTCATTCTAACCTTGGCTGCTAAGGCTTCACCACCAAACCTCAAGCTGCTTCTTTTATCTAGCATTTGGTGCTTAGTGTATCCACTTACAAACCTTGTATTGAGAATGCAACGAGCATCTGCGTGGAATGTGAGAAGCAAGTATTCAAAATCTCTCTCTGACAGAAGTTTTGTGTCTTCTTTCTTAGGAAAATATCCAGTAAGTTATTCTAAGTCACTCTTAGCCTGTTTTGTTTAAGTTATTAATGCACATGAAGCATTACTTGTTCATTGGTCTAGAAACCAAGTAAAGGGCAGTTATTGGAGAGACTGTATCTCACTCTTTTCCACAGTTACCAGCTGAGTATCTTAAAACAGAAAAACTTTAAAAAGTGAAATTGAAAAGATGCTCTTCCTCCAAACCTCCATTCTTTAACAGTCCACTAACATTTAGTGTACAATATTTTCCAACAAGTATCCTCAGAGGATGTACTTGAATACTGAATGTCAACTTTGAAATGATTCTCCAGTGCTCTGACCTTTCTAAGTAAAGGTTCTCAGCTACAGTTCATTACTTCATTGTATGAATCAAGTTCTTTAGATGAGATATTTAGACTATGAATCCCCACTTGAATATATGTATGAAATGTGCCTCAGTGGATGTAGGAAAGATTTGAATTTGACTAAATTGTAGACTTAGACATTAAAAGAATCAGTGCTTCAAATCAACACTTATGACAGTGCTTCAAATCAACACTTTTGGGATAGGAGCAAAGATGAGAAGGAGCATAAATGTTCTTCCTTTTTATTATTATTTTGTGTCTAGTGAGGATAAAAATAAAATTTACTCTGTGAATAACTTCTGAATTTAGTTCTGTGTTTCCCATAGGAGAAGATTACAGGATTGTTATATATGTTAATTATTCTGAATTCAAATATTTATATAACCTTAGAGGGTAATGAGAGGGATTTCACTGGGACTACAACAAAAGCTAGATTCTGTGCTGTGTTACTTGTTATTTTCACATCAGTAAAGTTTATCCTATAATGCTTTTCGATAAATAAGGGGGGAAGAACACTCTGACTAAATTTCATTATAAATTACAGCAAAAGTATGATTGGAATAGGGAACAAAAAGACTGAGGTTTTTCAGTGTACAGCATTTGCCCTTACAATACCAAAGCAGAAGAATACAAGTCTTCTAAAGACAATGTTAGATCTGTCAGTCTCACTCTCCTCAAGAGGAGGATCTTTCTTAACATCCTGGCAATTTGTATGTGGTATAGAATACTGCAATGAAAAAATTTAACTGAAAATTTCTGTTTCTGAAATAAAACTATAGGAAGAAAAAAGAAAAATCTTTACATTTCAAGATGGAAACAAAGAGGCAGAGAATGTTTAATCATTTCCTCCAAATTCCTACAACTCCAGGTTTTGGAAGCTTTTGTAATTTAAGTATTTTATCTATTTTATCTATTTTATCTATTTTATTCAGTATCTATTAGCTGAAAAGCAATAAATATACACAGTAGATTTATGAGAATTTGTCAGTTTAGGGTGATATACTTCTGCATTTTCATCCTCCAGCTCTTTGATTATTTGAAAATGGTGTTCAAATGAGTATCTAAGATGAATGATGGTTTTTCCAAAGAGAGAATTGCCACATGATTGAAATAAATCTGATTCAGCACCACCAAACTGAAATTTGTTATGGAAAAGGAGCTATATTTTAGCTAATCCCTGCCATTCCTGTAAACAAAGTTCTGTAGTTTAAATTACCCAGAAACTGAATGAATCATTACTAAATTTTACTTTAAAGAATAAGTAACAAAATTTAAAATGAGAGTACTCCAACTATAAAAATAGAAAAGTCAGTATCCTGAAACAGTAAGAACATAAGATCATACTCTTGGAACATTCTTTTTTTCTGAATTAGGCAAAGAGCCTCTCAGCTCTTCAGTCTTTAGAGCACACAATGCCCTTAATAATGCACTTCCCAGGAAGGGGTGACTCATCCTTGCCTCTAAACTGGACAGACATGCATTTTATGGATAGACAATTCAATGGCCAAGGAATTGGCTGGATGCTTGAACCTGAAGATTTGCCATCATGAATGGCCCAATGTCCAGGTGTTGACCACTGACAAGTGGCATTCCTCAGGGCTTAGTAGTGGGACCAGCACTGTTTAATGTCTTTGTCAATGACACAGCCAGTGGGACTGAGTCAACCCTCACCAAGTTTGCAAATCACATCAAGCTGAGTGGGACAGTTGACTTGCTGGAGGGAAAGGAAGGGATTTTATCCAGAGGGACCTCAACAGGCTTGAGAAGTGGGACTGTTTGAACCTCCTGAAGTTAAACAAGGCCAAGTGCAAGGTCCTGGACTGGGGTTGGAGCAGTTCCAAGCTCCTATACAGGCTGGGCAGTGAATGGACTGAGAGTAACCCTGAGGAGAAGGACTTGGGGGTGTTGGTGGTTGAGAGGCTGGACACAACACAGCAACGTGCACTCAGAGTCCAGAAAGCCATCCGTGTCCAGGGCTGCATCCAAGCAGCACGGCCAGCAGGGTGAGGGAGAGGATTCTGCCCTTCTACTCAGCTCTGGTACTTGGGGTACTGTGTCCAGCTCAGGGGCCTTCAACATAAAAAGGACATTAACACATTTAAGCAAGTCCAAAGAAGGGCCATGAAGATGATCAGAGGACTGGAACACCTCTCCTTTGAAGACAGACTGAGAAACTTGGTTTTCTTTACTCTGGAGAAGAATCCAAGGAGACCTTTTAACATCCTTCCAGTACATAAAAGAGGCCTAATGGGGAGCTGGAGAGGGACTTTTCACCAAATTGTAGCGTCACGGAAAAGAAGAATGGCTGCAACTGCAAGATGGTAGATTTAGATTAGATGTTTGGAAGTCTTTACTGGGAGTGTGATGAGCCACTGGAACAGGTTACCCAGAGAAACAGTGGATGCTCCATCTCTGGCAATGTTTAAGGCCAGGTTGAACAGGGCTTTGAGCAACCTGTTTTAGTGGAAGGTGCCCCTTACCTTTACAAGGAGCTTGGAACAAGATGATCTTTCAACTCTCTTCCAACCCAAAATGTTCTGTGATTCTATGATTATCTCTGGCAAAAGAGAATGAAAAATGTATTTGGCTGTAAGAACAGACTTTCTCCCCACCGTACACCCTCCTCTTTATTGGTTTTCATAGCGCTGTTCAAAAGTCACATTTCTCTTTAATTGAAAAAGAACACATTTTTAAATGTTAAGATAGGATTTCAGCATGACATACACCCACTGCCTGCTCTTAAAACATGCTTCTACCTGCTAAAATCAAGGAAAATTTGCAATAGGTATGCTTTTCAGTAACAATAAAAAAAATCTCTGGTTTTAACATTAAGTGTTTTGAATATTTTATGTCATGTGATTGATCCCTTGCTTAGAATAAAAAAATGAAGGTAATACTTGGGGCTCTTTTACTAAAAGCATTAGATTCTGGTCTTTTTTCATCTCTTATTACTGAGCAAAGGATTTCAAGCAGAGGTCAGACAGGTGAATGTTTTACAAAATACAGATTTCTAGAGATCAGTGGTTCAGATAATATCTAGAGTCTAACTAGTGTAATTGAAAGGATTGTACTTGCAGCTATTTCTTATAAATTCTCAGTCTCGGATTTCCTTTATTTTTCTCTATATTGTCACTGAGACCTCAGGAGTGCATTATTCTGCCTACCCACTACAGAAACAATGGAGATTGGACAGGTCAGAGCCATCGAAGAACAATCCACACCCTGATTCCTGCATACATACAATTAGTTGGCATATTTTGACTAGTGTTATAGTACATACAGTTAGAGCAGAAAGAATAATCAAATTTATGATCTCTATCCCTTAAAATGGTAAGAGAAGTCATAAATAAGAAAATTTATTTTGAACCTTCCTTACTAGCTTGTTCTTTTTTCTCCCATATCACCTAATTTTTAGCACTCCAAAAATTGGGAGACAGTTTCCTTTTTATAAAGAAAAAAATCAACCAGTATTTTTTATAAATGTACAGATTTCAAATTTTGGAAAACATTAGAATATTGCAACATGGAAAGGGAAAATGAGAATCAACATTCATCTGAATGGTAAACATTCAGGTTTTTATTTTACTGGATCTGAAAGGTGAGTAGAAATGCCAATAAATGGATGCTGACCTGATTTCAAAATTATAAGGATTGAATTTATGACGTTTTTAAAGGAAAACACACTGATTTGGGAAGGCTGAAATTATATTCCTTCTAACCAATGTATCTAATAAATATGTTAAAAAATTATGCAAGGTAAAGAATAAATTAAAGAGTGGGTATTTCAGCTTTTTCATATCAGCTAAAGATTGTATTTAAAGAAGGTTTGGATTGGATTGGATTGGATTGGATTGGATTGGATTGGATTGGATTGGATTGGATTGGATTGGATTGGATTGGATTGGATTTTTTAAATGCAAGTAAGAAATTTTGGAATATTCTTCAAATTCCCTGTGAATTTGTTCAGGAAATACTTTATTTTGCTGAGGGATGTTGAAGGAGGAACTTTTGATATGTTAATTGGCTCCATGTCTTGCCAGGTTTTGAAGGTAGTTGCTTTTTTGAGTTTTTTTTTATTAAACTGTCAAGTCTAAATAACCTTTGTTGACATTTCTTTGGGAAGTGTAAGGGGATAATATTTTCTCCCATAAGTTTCATACTGGAAATACATAACTTGGAGTGTATACTGATTTCTTTGGATTCATTCTTTGTGAAGTCTCAGGAAAACTAATTTATTTCATTTTTTCCCTACTCCTACCTACAAGTCCTCCTGTTTTTCAATTAAGTCAGTTCTCACTGCTTCTCTACAATCATACCTATGATTGGTTTTCCCTCAGGAGTAATGGCTGCTGCTTTCTGTTGAATGTTAAACAGAGCAATTATATCTTCAAATACCATAAATGTCTACTTAATTCCCTAAATTGTCAATACTGTTTGTAAAGGATAAGTGAAAAAAAAATATTTGCCCTCATGGTTTATTTAGAATGCAAGCTGCTACTGCAGGCTGTCTGCATGTGTGTGGGTAGTGGCTGCCACAAAAATCTCATGAAATGCTATGCAATTCTTGGTGCTATGAACCTAATTTTTAAAATCTAATCTTTTGAGTGCGCAAGGGATTATGAGTGATGACTTTCAGGTCCTAATTTTGGAAAATTGCAGTTTGATGAATAGGAAGAGAAAGTCAGAAATCTTTGGGACCCTTTCACTGCCAAAAGCTTGTATTTCAAAAAGAATGGCATTTTATTTTTTAAATACCAATACAATTCAATATATTTTTCACTAAAATGAATCTTCTAGAATTACATATGCATCTGTTTAATGTAGATCTTTTTATTGTGGTTAAAATGTTATATTTCTACGGATTCCATCAATTGTAATAAGATTTTAGTTTCTCTAAGTTCATGATGGATTGTGATATACAGCTTCACAACACTGAAAGATACAAGGTGCTTTCAAAAGTTATGGAAAATATTTGCTGTATCCTGAAATGTTTCAAATGCAAGAGGCTATAAACATTTGAATAGATTTTTTCAATAGGAATGATGAAGGATATGTAAAAGCAAGGAATTTAAGAATTCAGAATTAAAATCAAATGTGCTATCCTTACACTGAAAGTCACCTAGTAAGAAAAGGGCAGAGAAATTTGAGAGAGCTATTCTGAAACTTTGGAATATATGTCAACCCAACATTTTTGAAAACATTCCCCTATTTTAAGAAAAGTATTAAATTTGGCTTTTAACAGGAATAACTTAGACACAAGGAGAACTGTAATTAAATACTTAAAACTTGATGATTCTGTAAAGGTCAAATGGCTAATATTAAATGTATTGCAAAGTGATCCATGTCAAAAGTAATTTCTGAGAAGCTTGGGTGAGAACAAAATAGTCCATTGCTAAATCATTCACTGTTAAGAAAGTGGAAAAAGCACTGCTAAGTTATTGAAGGCATCAGCTCTTGGATCTCATGACAGCAATGTAAAAATTAACATTCAAGCTATTTTTAATGTACTAGAAAATATTTGCAGGCTAAGAAATGCAGACAATTGTATTTTCTAAGATAAATAATTAGTGGATTAATATGCATCACATATGTCTTTATTTATTCATCTCATCTATGGTGTAAGACCTATTCTGAGCAGAAATTTCATTCCATTTTGCCATCAACACCCATCCTACAGGCTCTTTCTGCAATGGATGTGAGTGTTTTCTTTTTTTCACTAAGAGCTTTCTTGTTGTGCCAGGGGCTAAACTTATGGGTTTTGCTATGAACTTATCTAAGATCAATTTAATAAAACTCCATCTTATTTATAAGTCAAAATTGTAAGTAAAAACATTGTAGTACAGTTCTGCAGGGAAAACAATTCCAAAGTTAGAACAGTAAACAAAATCATGGAGGAACTAGGATTTCATCTTTCTATTTCTCTTGGAGAATACTGTTTCAGTACAAATTTCCCCATGTGCTATTTTACAGTCCAAAACAAGATTATTTTTTTCCTTACAAGAAAATATTGTTATTTGATATTAAGCACAAATTAAATAACTGAAAAGAAAAGGGTACTAGTACAGTGTATTTCTGGTGATTTTAATCCGCAAATGTTCTAAATGCTTTGTTAGTTGTGCATAAAAGTGGAGATTAGTATGTCTTAAAATTAAATTATGGCTATGCTTTATTAATAATTTAACTCAAAAATTTTCTACTACATAAATTAAAAGTTTAAAGGATTTTTAAAATAGATTTTTTTTAAAAAATTTCTTTTATACAAATGCTTTAAAAAATATATATTTCTTTTGAAATGTTATTGCCATTGTCACATTCTGTGAACATTTTAAATTTCATCAATATTTTGCAACTGATTCTTCACAAAAAATCTGAATGGTTCTACATAAAAGATTTGTTTCTGATGCCTGTGGGACAAGAAATAGTTGTTCAACAGAAACATTCACACAGGACCTTTGGAAACAACAACGTGTATTATACAGGTTTCTGTAATTTTAAAGAAGTAATAAATTATAGATAAACTGATGACCTTGTTACCTCTACCTGCACATCAAGTGAAGTAGGTCATTTCTTGGGTTATTTTTGGGCCATGTTGTTTTTATTGTTTTTCTTTTGTTACTGGAAAGGTGTCTCTTTTGTTCATACCAGAAGAGTTTAATATAATTTCAGTCAGATAAGTACTGACATTATTGCAATTTCTACAATTTTTTGTAAATTATTTACCTGTTTGCAACATAGTCCATGATATATGAAGTCACAAGGACAATAAAGCAAAGGATTTCTTAAGTACTGATTTGCCAGCACAGGAAAATGAGTTCGTTAATTTCTTAGCTAAAATTAACTTTATCCTCAGAGTTGATGGCACAAAGTGTAATGTGATTGAATGGATGCAAAGTCTGTATTTTTCAGAGATTTTATTTTTTAAAAGATAAATAAGCAGCTATATAGTCAAGCAAGCATTTTACTGAACTAATTTATGAATTTACAAAGCTAATTAAGGATGGAATGATACAATGATCCAATCAAGGACATGATTAACAGTGATTCAATAAATCAATATGTGAAATTATCAAATCATCAAATGAATATAGCAAGTAATCAACTAAAATTACAAGGTTAACATGAGGAATCTGAGAAAATAATATTTAGTCCAGGATATCAACTGAGTTTTTCAGGCAATCAGAGCATTGACCTAGTTTCTGAAGTTCCTAGACTTTTGCCAGGAAACTTGTCTATCTTGGTTTCACTCAGAAAAGTAGCCAGTCTTTTTTGGAGTCTTTTGGCAATTCCACTTAGTATGTTTAATAGGTTGTTAATGTTTTGGTTTTGTTTTTCGCTTTTGTGAAACAACACTGTAACATAGATTCTAAATATACATGTAGAGACAAATTTAAAATGTTCAACATGAGATTTTCTGTGAAGCTGTCCGAGGGAAGGATTGACAAAAGACCAGAAGGAAGAAGAGTTGGTATTTATATCTAGTAACACTTTTTGTTGGAGTCGTCAGTTCTACCTTAGAAATACAACTAAATTAGTGGAATAGTATGGGTGAAACTTATGTCAAAAACCCTCACAAAACTCAAGACAGGATATCTCTTAGGAACCTTGTTTCCATGGAACAGAGAATTGCATGAATTTTACAAGAGAGGAAAATTTCCATAATCAGCAGAAGATTGAGGGGGCAGGAGGGCATTAAATCCTTCATGTCTTTGTGGAGATGATCTATCCAGAAAGTAAGCAACATGTCTCTCCAGTGTTTGTGTTAATCTAGCCCATATAACATCAGCAAATTTTCCCTCTGGATTGCCCTGATCTTTATCTTACCCTTTATTTGCTTTAGAAATCTTAATTCATTGAGATCCATTTAAATGGATCTAAATATTGATCTCATGCTTTCACAGCAAGAAGTCTCTTAAGACTTACACAGAGTGCAAGGTATTGTCATTAGTGACCTTTAACTTGAAATCTGCTGATATTATTCACAAATAGGGGTTGAACAGAAGAACCTGTGTCCAGAGATACATCAGAAGTCTAGCTGAACTAGAAGAGACAAGACCCACAGTGAGAGCAAATTTTATGTTATTGTATGAAGAGAGTCAACATAGTTGCCAAAACACATTCCTTTCTTTAGGCTTACATCAGCATTCATTACGTTTGTTTAAATACTTGGGTATTTACATGAGAAGAATTAGGGAAGTGTATAAATTCAGAATTCATCTTAATAATTCCAAGGCATATCACAAATTTTATTTTCTGATGACTTATTAAATCAACAAAGATTTTCTTGCCAAGTAATACTTGGAATTAAAGTCCTCAGAGTAAGACCAGAAGAGCATTATAGTAGTTTCCCAAGTTAAGACAACTGTGCATTTGACTAAAGACCCAAAGTTCTAACCTTTAGCTACGACTAACAGCAAATGCTAGATGAAAAGTATAAATACCAGGAAGTGTGGAGTGATGTACATACCAGTGGCTTTGTGTTGCAGAGGAAACATCTTTAGGTTAACTCATTTCTGAAGGTAAATGTAAGCATCTGTAGTTGTCTGTAGTGAAGAGTTCCACAGTTTAACTAAATGTAGATGTGTAAATTTAGTGTAGGTGCGTCACTATTGTTGGGGGTATTTGAACCTGATACCTGACACATAAGAACATTCATTATTTCCCTAGTTCTTATTCACTTCCCCAACAGATTTTCTCATTTGATGAGTCTATCTTGTATTCTTCACCTACTTTACCTGACTGAAAATCTTCATCTGGTCTGTCTTCCTTCATGTGAATGTTCTTCCATAGTTTTAAACATCCTTATCCCATTCCTACACAAAGGCAAAATGTTGGAATAGATTATTTTTTTTGTTTGGCAGGTTTTGTTTACTGTTAGAAAATATTCTGTTGCTAATGGATTCAGCCAATGCTAAAGCAAGCTGAATAAAATTGACACTGCACATTTTAGTCATGGCAGACAGAGATTTGAGACTTAGGTCAGGAAGCAGATTGAGAGTAGGAGTGGACAAAATGGGTATTCACTTATGAGGGTGCAGCCTGACATCTGTCCCTAGGTTATAATGTCAATGGAAATATCAGAAAAGGGAAAAAAAATACTTTTTAACCTGTATTTGACATTTATTTCCTGGATGAAGTCCAGAACAGGACACAAAAAGCAGGCAGACCATAAACAGATATAATACACTTTTTAAAGAAGTGTCATTAAAAATAAATATACGAGCAGACTTATAAGCAAACAAGCCCAACTCTAAATCTTGAGTCCACAGAGTGAATTGAAAAAGATTCCAATAGAATTGAGGTGGGAGAAATTAGGTTTCCTTTTGATTACATCTGGAAACAAATTGGGTTTAAATTAGATTTGTGCTGCAAACCAAACCTTGCACAGGGAACTGATATATGTGTAGTTTTCAAGTTCACATTGAAGGTCCATTTTTTTGGCAGTTGAGGTAGTGATTTAGTGAAGTACTTAATTACGTGCCAAATTACATGGGGTTTATCTCTATCTTGCTGAAGAAATGAAGCTCAAACTCTTCTAATGTATTTATATATCTAAAGTGAAGAAATTCAGTGGACTTTTTTTAAGAGGACTGGAGATGAAGAATATGCATTTAAATTACCTGCAAGTAGTGCAGGATGACTAATTAAATATGACTGAAATGTGTATGCATTTTTCATAGTTTTAATAAGTGAAATTTTGTGTGAAAGAGGATGAGAAATGGGAATATAGGAAGCAATTCTTTGCAGTGCTTAGATAATATAGTTGAGCTTCACTATTCCAACAAACAGAACTGTGTTTCATATTTTAATATTATTTAGAAATATATTTTCTTTTTTAATGAACAACGCACAGAGTTGCATTATCAAAAAAGGAAGGAATTTTAATCTCTTTGTAGAAATTTTTTTTGTTTAAGAATTACAAAAAATATTGAGGGATTTATGAAAAAAAATTGGCCTGTGTTATGGACTATACTGATGGCACATTATAGATGTATGATTACCCATAGTATTCTGATATATATGATGGTAATCTCACACAATTCTCTATCTTAGAAAATAATTTTAATTCTGTAGCTCTTGTAATACTCAAATCTTGACCATATGAAGCTTCATTAGCATTAGTGTTAATAGGCTTCAGCACATTTTCTGTGAAATCTTTTCTACACCTCATAAACAGATTATAGGTTGCTAATAACACTTACACAGTATGTCAAGGAACAAAACACAAAATATCTTTGAAATAAATAGGTCACCACTGCATCTCCATTACTAATGAAAGTGAAGAAGAATCACACACAAAAGTACCCAGAGATGACATGCAAATATTGATTCTGGAGCTGTAGAATGTGTTCAGTATTGTTTTACTTTATTTTGAATCAGCAAAGTCTTATATTCTTTCATATTAAACAAAAATTAGCAAAAAATATAGGTATGAGGATAAAAAAAATAGCACTTCTATACACACTCCCTTTTCAAAACTAATTTTAATAGCAAGCTTTTTTCATTAATTTGAATCAATAGTAAAAGTTAATGATCAGTTGGCATATATAAAATTTTTAAACACACAAATATGTTATCTTTGCATTTGAACAAGTGACATGTGTATATATATAAAAATCCAAACAACCCCCTTCCTCATGAAAGTTTTAAAATTATTAATATTTTAGTAGAACCTCATGCATACACTTGTACATGCACACACTCATACACATACACATATGTAGGTCTTCAGGGTTTTGAGCAGCCTTGAATTCAGCTTTGTTGCTTCAAAAGGTAAAATGAAAGTTCATGATCTTACACACTAGAAGTGCACACAAAGGGAAAATCTTAAAATTTTTCTTGCCTAGAGGAATTCATGGAAGTATTCCATGTGAATTGGGTAAACGAGCTTATTTCATATTCAGAACTATTTTTGCAAGGAAAAAGAGAATTAATTCAATTAGAACGTTATTGAAAAGCAAATTAATTAGACTATATGAAATATCATTCATTCATCAAGGTACTAACCACTGCAATCAAATTTCTTCAAACTTAGCAGTGATTCCAGAAACTTAAGAAGAGAGTGGATTTTTGTGCAGTTTTTGTGTTTATAGTGAAAAAATTAAATGACCCAGAGTGTTTATGGAAATATATGCCAGGCTCTGAATTCACAGAAGTTCTTTTACAGAAGTAACTAAATAGTGTGCTGGATATTAAAATGTGACTACAACCTGGTTTAAAACATTTTTACATTTTCATGCATTTCCTTCACAGCACATTTGAATTTCCCCGTTATGGCTGTGGTTTCTGACATATTCATGCAACCCAAGAATCCAGATGATGGATTGACTTGTGGAATGTCAGGTTTCCTTGCAAAGCATCTAAAACTGCAGGACACTGACTGCAGGACAAATGTATGCTCTTTAGCAGAAATACATCAGTCATGGAAATGATCATGCTGTAAGGCCTGTTCAATACCTTACAGCCTATTAAACAGAAGAAAGTGAAGCAAGTTTGCTTAGGATATTATGACAGATTGTGAACATGAATAATAGTAATGCATTCCTGCAGTCTTAGATTGTCAATATGAACATGAAAAATTATCAATCATTAATCCATCAAAGAATGCTGAGTTTCCAAGTCTCAGTTATTATTGAATTCCTGTATTTGAAGGAATAGAAAATATTATGAAACAGGTTTAATGATTGAGTTTAGTGGAGCATCTTACTGCGTTGTTATAGCAAAAAGCTTTCTTCATCACCAATAAACCTGAAGATTTAAAAGAGGCATTTTATACTAGATCACAAAGATAATGAAAGATACCAGAAGGTCTCAATATAATGTACCTCCAGGAAACTGATTATGGTAATGTAACCATAACTGGTTTTTTTCCTGGTCCTGGAAGAAAATTAATCATCTTTGTACATTTAAAGTTTCTGAGCTGAAGAACTGTTCATTACGAAGTATCATAAATCATATATGGCAAATGACACAAAGGAAACCACTATTCATTTAGGATCCTTGCTCCAAACCCAATGAAAACTCTCACTGGAGTCCTCTTAACACAAACAGGTTTTGGGTCATTCCTTCTGTTGAGGAGAAGTAAAAATGTGAAATTAATGACCTGGATGACATATTCTACAACACGAATAAGACTCCAATGGTGTAGACAGGGAGACAGACTGCTATGCTGAAAATGCCAGTATTTATTAAAGCTGACATATCTCTTCCATTGCTTGCATCTTCCTGCTTTCTCTCCTAGAGTCAACAGGGGGAGTGGAGGAGTGTTGCAATTTCTGTGTCTAGGGGTTGCATTTCATTCTTCCATGAGAGCCAAAAAATATCTCTGGCACTGAACTGCTAGAAGTCAGACGATTCTTTTCTGACTTTATTATCTGCTGGCTACAACATGCTGAAATACAGCTGTCCTGGAAATACATATATACATTTATATATCATGATGGTAGCTGCACAAAAATATTTCCAGTCTTGATCTAGCAAAAGAACTATTTATATATGTGTAATGATAAGCACAGAGAGAGTCCTACTGGCTATCAGCATGTCATACTTTTACTGGGAGAAGAACTATCTGGCTTTAGTCCTCTTTATGCCTCCCTTTCCATTCCCTTTTCAATAGTTCATGTGGTACATTGCAGGTAAGCAGTTAAGGTTTTACAAAAAAAAAGAAGCAAACAAAACCCCTCAAAGAGATTTAATTGTGAAAATAAAGAGGAAAAGAAATTATAACTACAAAAATATTTAAATTAAAAATTGTAAAAGTCCTGTTTTCCAGTAGACCTGTGATAAAGGGAATTTAAATACAGTATCTGATTCTCTTCTTTAACTGGAGATTTCAAAATAGATCTAAAAATCTTTTTCTTACATTCTCCTCCTCCCAGCATCATCAATGGGAAGTTCTTAGCTGGAACCTGGCTAACTATTTTCAACAGAATCCTATTGAAAACACACAACTAATTTATTTCACAATGAATACGAAAAAATATGGAGATTTTTTAAGTTTTAATTTGTATTGTGTTTCATACTAATGGTGATGTGAGCTTTCAGCTTATATTTCTGCTTACTAACATTCTTTTCTAACAGTAGTATTACATTTGAAGATTTGATTGGAACAGTTCTTTGTTTGAATAAGCATATAGTCAGAATTGTTTTCTGTTTCACCAAAACATGTCAAAGAAAATTGACATGTATTTCTTAGAATGCAACAATATAACAATGAAGTGACAAGCAATGTCTTTAAAATGTCTTCAAGGTTGAATGCATATTAGAGTAATAGCCATTAGTGTGTGCCTTGCTCGGAGTTCTGCAGCACAGTATTATATTTGATTACTCAACTAAAAACAGTCTTCCATTAACCCCCAGAGAGTTACAGCTCCCTCATCATGCCTCAGGCCACACCACCTAGTGTGTCCCCATTATTTTAAATGTTATAGAAGCAACACTAGGACATACAGAAACACCCTGAGGTCACTCTTTGTCATTTCAATAAAAGTTATGGGAGGAAATGTATCCCCTTTCCAATGTTACTGCAGTCAGCAGCACAGTAACGTGGGGGAGGACTTTGGCATGAATATTCAAGGGCATTAATGGGTTAAGCCTCAATAGGACTAGAAGAAAAGCTATGGGGAAAAAAAAGTGTGCTTGTCAGAACATGGCTAGTGTTTTCATTTTTCTGGAAGTATGAGGGGATTTCACTACTTCCTTCTATGAAAAAATGCAGAATTACAAAAGGGAGCATTAATAAGCAGGTAAAAGTGTATTCCAGCATAATGCTACACACAGCACAGTCAGAAGCAGGGCTCTTCTGTGGAAGCTATTTCATAATTAAAAAGGAGGTCACTACCTCAGCAACAGAATTATTTTTGTGTAGTAGAACAATCCTATCCTGATATTTTAAAAAATAAATATATATAACTCATGAAAATACATATGTAAAACTACCACCTAAAATTTCAATATTTTCCTGTATTTAAAATTTATTTAATTAATTTATTGGTGCTTCACTTTTGACTATCCTCTTAAAATTTTCTGGAAGCACATATAATTGTGGCCAAAATTCGTGATTGAAATAAGATCTCCATCCATTGACATAAGTTACAACTGTGGTTCCACATCATCACAACAGTGATGGAATTTGAGAGCTTAAAAATGCTGGATCCCCAGATATGTTGTGATCTTTGATACAGATCAATAACTCATACTGATAAATAACAGTTGTGCCCAAACTGCATTATGTATTCTTTGTTTAATTTATACTAACAAAACCAAACATAAAAGGAAATTGCACAAACACATTTCTAAGGAAACTGAACCAGCCATCACAATGAGGTTAAAATAGTTGCTGAAACCTATAGGTATAAATTTAATCTTCATTACACCACCTTGTCTATGTAACTGGAAGTATTAAAAGTCTTAATTAATTCTTGATTGTAAAACACTTAAGGAGCCTTTGAAAAATTGACATGCAAGTTCAAAACATCCTTTTTTACTGTCGTGACTCACACAGATCTTAATATTCTACTTGATAAAAGAAATATTCATTTCTCTGCTTAATATTTTTGAGGGTATTTTTTTCTTCCCCTGTATTAGGTTCAAATTCAAATAGTGAGCTTTCTTGGGCAAATCAGGGCAGCTGGACATAAAAGTCTGTATGCATGCTGTCTTTCCACTCAACCATGTAATGCAACACTTTGCTATCTCCATTAAAAGACTTACTTTGTACCATATCATGCATTTCATAATATTTCCATCTAAATGCAGATTTTTCTGTTCCATGTGTAGCATCGAGTCAGGTTTTCCATAAAAATACCAGCGGGACAGAACATTGAAATTCATTTTGCATATTAAAGAAATCTCTCCTAGATTCCTTTTATTTGTTTTATCAACTCAAGCAATAAACAAGAAAATTAGAGTTTCAGCAATGATGGAGAAAACATTTATGATTTTATCAGATGCAATTTCTTATTTCCTTGCTTAGACAATTTCCAGGCTCTTAGGAGCAGGTAGTTTTAAAATGCTGCACTGATGAATGGCATAAGACCATATATATCTTTTAACCCAAGTGCAGTACATTTGGCATACATTGCCCAATGAGAACTTCACTTTGAGTAGCTCACATATTGAATGCTTTGGTTACCAATATTTACAACACTTTTAATATCTGTCCCATAGGAATTAGTTTTCTTTGAAAACATTATTGCAAATGTCATAATATTTTCTGATATTGCTCTCTGGTGTGCACAGGTAGAAAAAAAGCACACAAAAAAAGAGAACAACAGGAATAGAATAGATTAGATAGAAGAGCTGTCATTGCAAACACTCTTTTCTAATTCTAAAAATAGAACCCAGTCAAAACTTTCATTTTCAAGCTGCATAAATACAACTGGACTAGATTTATGTTGTAATAAGTTGTTTATTAGAAATGTTTATATTGCACATTAATCAAAAACTGAAAAAGAATGCAATTTTTTTTAAAACCCAACCCTTTAGAGGATGGTTATTATGACCTCCCATGTGAGTGTGCTTATATATAAATAATGCTACAATTTTCAAAAATAGACAATGTATTTGACTTTATGTATTGATTTTCTCTATTACCTGGTATCTTGTAAACATAAAATTTGTGGTTTAGAGTCTTTTATTACAGTTTGAGTAAAAAATATGATAATGAATGTTTATGCTTGGTTCTTTATTTTTGAGAAGTCCTCCTCAACCACTCAAAATTTCACCAGATCAACCATACAACACCAGCTTAGTGCAGCTATAGCTCAGCCTTGCACAGATATGTGTGATGAATTCAGGAAGCCTCTAAGTTTTCCTTCTATTTTTTCAGTGCTACTACTGGGATGCCCCAGAGTGATGGAAGAAGCTGCACTTTGTTTGCTGCTGACCTCCTCCTTGTAAGACCTTTGTTTTGATTTTATCTTGGGACAGAACGGGAAGTGCTTTTCTGCCCTGAATCACCAAAGTAGGGAGCACATGGGCAGGCAACCCAGAGTACTTTCAGCCCTGGAGATCTTGTTTAGGGAAGGCTGGCTTGGCCCCCTGCTGTCACTAGCCTTCTCCTTGTCAGCAAGCAGGATTCCAGAGAATCTTATCTCATTTGCTGTATCTCACCTGCCTCTGCCCCTGCCCCTTCATTTTCTGAATTCTTCCTGGCAAAATTAATAAGGTTTTGTTTCTAGTAGGAGAGCTTTTTCTTCTCCAGTTTTTCAGACTGTACAACCCAAGAGGTGGTATGCACCTAAGTAAAAACTTTCAGCATAGACGTGGCCAGACTGAATTCCCAGCCATGAAAGAAGCAGGGAAGTTGTTTGATGCTTTTACAGTGTTTGGTGTCATTTCCAAGAAAGGTATATTTATAAATAAAATTACATAAATAAAAAATAAGCAGAAGTAGCACTTTTCCAAGATCTAACAGTATTTTACCAAACAAAGTGAATTAATCTCACAGTTCACTGGCTGTACAGTATTTGTCTCTCCGTAACTGTACTGATATGTGTGTTGTTTTATCTTCGAGAGAATATTATTTACATGCCTTAATCTTCATCTTGGTTTGCTAAAATATTCTTATTCAAATTTGCCATCAATGCAAAGTAATATTCAATTATGTCTAATAGAGGGAAAGAGCAACTTGTGGATCAGAGCACATTTAGGTTGCAAAGCTATCATCTAAAATATCAAAATAAATATTAACTTCATTAACATTTGCAAATACTTCAAGGTTACTCCAAAAATCATCAGAAAAAAAAATTGATACATTTAAGACTAGAATTACTGTGCTGTTATTCAAACACAGAAGAGAAAAAATCCTCTCTCCATTTTGTGCTGTTGAAATGCTATTGTGACATCACAGTTGATTGAAATTTAATTGGTCAGGATAGGGAGTGCTGGTGGTGGTAGCAGGAATCCTGGGTGGGCAGAGAACACAATGGTTTCAGACACACAGACAGACAGGAGTGGGTTCAGTGCCCCAAGCTGGGGCTGGAGTACTTGCTCCCTCAAGGAAAAGGTGAGAGATGGGGCCGGCTTAGCCTGGGGACTGATGGCCTCGGGAGGTAATGCTGGCAATGGCCCCCAGCACCAGAAAGAAGGCAGGGAGGTACCTGAAATGTTCTGGCTGGAATATTTCATAGGCTTCTTTGGTTTATGAACCAAGGTTACCCCTAAGGAGTTAATTCTGTCATGCCATTTCCTCAAACCATTTGTCTCTGAAAATAATTAAGGACTTTTCATCTGGAAAAATTTATTAAAGAGGAAATAGGAAGAAAAGGAATAAATTCAACACCTGACTGTAAAGGAGCTACTGTTTACATTTGACAGGACAACAGTCTGGCTGCATGACTATAGATGACATTGAGTAACAGGAAGGGCTCATTGTTAGAAGTTGGAGTACTGATAGGATGTGCATCTTCTCCTTTCCTTATTTCCATAGAAAAAGGGGTTCACTTTTTTGCTAACAACACCTTCTGGGCAAATGACTTATGCTGCTCCCCCAGGAAGACCTGCTCACAGTGCAAGGCATGCTGCAGCCCTGAGAAGTGAGAGAACTCACGCCCTTAAGAACAGGACTTGCTCCCCAATACACAGCAGCCAGTTCAGTCAGACAGGAATTTCTGAAGTGGGAAGGCAAAGATTCACTAAGAATGACCCTGGAGGAGCTAGAGATCTGTGGCATAATATATCTCAGGGTATAATGGCTTTCCATTATACCCTTCAATGATTTCTGTTTTAATGATCAATTATGTGCAATATAAAAATAAATACTAAAGAACAAAGATTTTCTATTCATTCTTTACTTTCTCAAAATTTCCAAATTAGAAATTAATTAACTTCTTCAAACTCCTTTTTGTTTGGGTCTCCCTCCTCTCCCTTGCCCCCCCCACTCTTCTCTCTTTAGAAACACAACCCACAAAACAACAATAAAAAAAAAACAGTTGTGATTGTGCTAACATATCATGAAGCTATTTTTCTATGTGCATTCATATACACACTACACCTTATCATTGTCTGTAATGATCACCAATAGTTTCTTTTTCAAATCAATTTTTTTCCTGTTTTAATGTCAAAGAAATCCTTTCCTGTACAGAAGACTAGAGAACACTCTACTGTATACAATTTTGGCTTTCTTCACTAGTGAGTTATTTTAAATTTAAGTAGAGGATTATAACACATTATTTTCAGTTGCAATATCAATGCATACTCCAATTCTTTCTTCAAATAAATCTTTGGACTGTTCTTTAAACTGACAACTACAAAAGTGATTGACAATCTTCACTATTCCACGGGCTTCTTTCTTACTTTGACATGAGTCTTACGTGAGACTGCCACATGCATCAATATGTTCACCATATCATCTTCTTCTGGCGCTATCACTTCCTTCCTTTATTATTATTTACATTTTATCAAAGGTCTTGCCACATCTCTTCTGAATTCCCTTTAAAAATGGGGTAGTTTGTTCAACCGACTATAGTGGCAATGTGGAATTAAAGTCAATTTACAAATTCAGCATTTACAGTGAGGACAGGATGTTGTCTAAAAAAATCTATCAAAGTAAGTGGAAATCCATTTGATAAAATATTCTGAAAATAATCTATTATGAAAAGATGTACTCACGCTTACTAAGTAATACAGCTACTGGTGTTGATTGGATAAAGACTTTCCATTGCTACTAATTGATTGCATTACTGGACAGCAAGATTTTAAAAAAATGCAGCATCCCTAAAATGTTTTTTTCTTTGCAACCTGATTAATTTTGTCTTGTCTTGCCAAAATTTTTGTTCATAAGAGAAAGAAAACAAGCTCTGGATTATTTTTGAGCACTGTTTCGTCCCATGACACAAAGATTTAAGCTAATTTAGTGTACTTATGATTAAAAATTATAAAAATCTGTGGTTTATTTATTAGGTAATATATTTTTAGAACAAAAATAAGATCCAGGATTAAGCAATAAAAGGCATAGATATAGTATCACATTAATTGTTTCAGCACTGATGAAAGCTATCATAAAAGATGCTTTTAAACAATTTAATTTTTTAATGCTTTTTAACAATTTAATTTGTATCTTTTTAACAATTTAATTTTTCCTTGTGCTTCTTTCACCCCTGATCATCCATTTTATTAATATTTTGGTAGCATAAATAAGGTCATCAAACAGCTAATTTCTGAACCACCTTGATATGCCTTGCTTTTCCCAGACAATCTCAGGTTGATATTTTTATTTTCACACACACACACCACCGTTTTTTTAAAAAAAGCAAAATGTTCTTTTTCCTTTGCTTAAAAGAATTCTATTAACAATTTTATTACCATAGTTTGGGGCATTTGTGTTTTGGAACAAAGGCTTGCCATCTGTTGTTTGGAAGAGATGCATCTGCATCTTAGTTTCTTCTGATGAGCAAAGTGGGAAAGAAGAAAACAAAGAAGAAAGGTCATTTCCAAGAAGAGTCGTTTAAATGGCCCTTGAACAAAATCTCTGACTTATAAGAATTCCGCTGTGTTTGGATCTGCCTTGCTCTAAAGTGCAAGTGCTCACACGTGTGTCCCGTCTCAGCTGCCATGTGATTTGCACCAGTTAAAGGTTGAGCTGCCTGTTCCCAGGCTCTGTGGTATGTGCTGATCCACAGACAGGGCTGTGGCCCACTTTCTCGCTCTGTTCCTGCAGGCACTAAACTTCAATTGCTGCACATTGAGGGGACTTTCACATGGAGGCAAGAGAAGTAGGAGCAAGGGCTCAATACAATAGTGACTTAAGCATACTTTTGTTCCTTTTTTCTCCGCACCAGACTGGACAAAAGCAACATGGCAATCAACATCGTTGCTTCAAAGAGAGGATTTAAGAGTTGCACTGAGGTAGCAAGAGGAATAACTGAGAGTCAGATGCCTAAGAAGGCAGCTGGGGTCCCTTGTATACACTAAGAGGCTGTAGCCGGTTGGCTCAAGAAAATAGGGTAACTGTGAATGGAGTGAGTAGGAAGAGACTGCAGAAGGAAACCCAGAGCATCTGAGGTAAAAACAGTGGTTTTGACAATATACAGAAGTTGAAGTATAGTTATTATACTCTTAATCATTTTAAAACTCATTTTAAACCTAGGTTACACGTACTTACATACAGAGATAAACATATCCATTTCTGGCCCTTGTGCAGGAAACTGGTGTAATAACTTTGCAATTAATTAGCCAATGGCAAAAGCTCTGAATATTTTAAGACAGGTAATGGTTCATAGGGATATTAGCAATTTTGTAAGTTTTGTTTATCCACCTCTGTAAAAAATTTTTAAAATACAAAAATCTGTTTCTGTCCCTTCTCCTTTTTTCTTCTCTCTAACATATTCAAGTTACAGTACATGAGGATTTTAAATACTAAAAACTAAGAATTTAAAAGTTAAGAAGAGTTACTTTTCACTGCTTCATCATGAAACAGGATCTTGTGGAAAATCTCAGGCACAAACTGGGTATTTGGTCTTTTTAAATCACTTTGATACTACTTTGCTGTACTGAACTCCATTTAACAAAAGATATTTTCCAATATGAGGTTGCAAATTCCCAAAATTTATTTTAAATTTTGGTTCATTTTGATTTCCCCCGGCACAATCTCTGCCTTGTGCGGGCTCATTTTCTTCAGTCAGGCACAAGTCTTCATCCAGTAGCTGCTCTTGGCCAATGTTTGGCCCCATCTTGCTCTTTCTGGTGGATACACATGATGAGAGCTGTGTTGCTGCACTAAACTCACTATAATTCTACCATTCTTCGGATTCATTTGTGGATGTTGAATAGGTCCAAAAAAAGAAATTACAGTTGTGAAATTACAGTTTGTCAGGAGACAAACTTGACATTTCCTGTCACCTTCTTAAAGATGCGTTTACCCAGAGACATTAGACCATTTTGATATATTCATTATGCAGCCTTGCCATTTCCTTCAGTAATCTTTCATGGTCACTGTCAACATCAAATGTTGCATAGAGGTCAACAAAGATGAGAAATTATATTAATCCATCACAGCTATTATTAGTATCTTGAGATCTGGGTTCTGCTTTGCATCCAGATTGTGTTGAGGCTGGGACACTTGCTACAGCCTGGTTGTTTCTTCCCCCAATAGTCTGTCATTGCTATAAGAACATCACAGAAAATATCAGTAAAGTTCTGCCCCTTGCGCTGGGACTGCTGTTGCCAAGACTCAAGGATCAATAGAAGTGACCATGGCTGGCTTCTGCTTTCTTTCTATTCATTAGCTTCAGCTTGAGAGGCATGGCAGAACTCTCTGTGAAAAGAGAGGAGGGACTTCAGTGAGAAGCAGAAAATAGGAACCTGCATCAGAAAATGGCCAGTCATAAAGCTCTACTTCATGACATCTCAAGGATGTAGTAAAATGGAAATCTGTCCACTGGGCAGCAGGTCAATACACAAAAAATATGGCTTTGATTTGTGAGCTGTGTCATTAGCTGTAGATATAGCACCACATAGAATCCAGCTTCCCTGTTCTAATAAAAGCTCTGTGAGAAGAGCATTTCTAATAAAGGTCTTCACTTCAGGGTATCAAAGAAATGATGGCCAGGAAAAAGATTATGCCAAAATTTTGGACACAGCAACTAGTAGTATTAGGACTAAATTAGCTATTCCATTGCTTAAAAAACCTGAAGATACTTGGAAATTTTATAGCTGAGTTTAAAATTCTTTCTGGAATTTTACTCAGGAAATTGTACTCAATGCAAAGAAATAAGATTTTCTTTTTCTCTAGAAAAAAAAATGAGGACAGAGGAGAAGATATATAAAGGTATCAGCTGAAAAAATATGCTTAATAAAGCATGTTAATGTAAAATATAAGAAAAAATTTTAAGTTTTTAAAATGTAGCTGTTAGTCATATGTGCAAAGGTAAAGGCAGTTTAGGAAAATGCTCTGTAACTGTTGAAGTTCATTTTGTTACCTTGAAAAAACAGGAATGTAAAGTTATAACACTCCCTTCTTGTTTGCATGGTTTATTAACTCTTGATCAATATGGGGCCATGATGCCCCCATGTTAAAGAAAAGTCTTCATAATCCTTCAAGAAAAATATCTTCTAGCTAAGAAATATTTCAAAATATAGAAATCTTGTAGCTTCCAGCAGCATCGTAAATATTTTTCCATCTAAGACTCAGGGACCTATTAGGACAATGCATCACATACTTCATGAATTTTAAGAGACACAGCTTTTAGATGGAAATGTAGAAATACATCTGGACTTCCAAGTTCACTTTAAAGTTCAGAGGGCCAGCCAGGTGTCAGGAAATATGATTCACAGCTATGGCCATGTTGAGACAGACAGCAGAGAGTACAGAAGTTTTGGGGACAGCCAACATAGCCACACAGGGATCTCATGCAGAACACCTTTATGAAGATTGTTACTGTTTAGATACTTGAAGACTGTGGCTGATAAATATTTAATCCAAAGAACACTTCAAGTCATATCATTTTCTCCCATATGAAGCTTTACCCTAATTTTACTCAGGTCTGAGACTGTAATGAAATTTAGTCAGGGAATGACGTCCTAGATGTCCCGAGCAGGAACCGTGTGTGTTTGTCCACAAGCAACTTGAGTAATTAGGTTATTATTCAGATTATTTTAACTCCCCATCTGAGACAAGATTCTGAGATGGCTCTTTCCCCCCTCTACAATTTTATTGACCTTTTTTAAAGAGGAAGGAAGGTTTTTCTTTAAATAATCATATTCATTTAAAGCTATGATCCAGACTGATAAAAGATCACTGCCAAATCATGTCATAGATATAAAGGAGATTATTTTTTTGCCATAACGTGCAAATAGCAGGCAAAGGTAGGAATAAAAACACCTAAATTATATATGTTAATATAATCCATTAGAAAGCAAAGTGGACACTCAGAAATTTCCACTATGTGAACTGCTGAATATAAGGGGTTTTTTTGCTATCTAGGGAATTATTTTTCCTGCATTCAACTTCAAATGAAGTGTTTGCACGTATAAAAGGACAGACGAAACACATGATCCCCAGGATTAAGGAATTTGAGACCCCTCTTCTACAATATTACCCCACAAAATTATAATGACTAGTGGAAGTAGCACTAGACCCATGTCATAGGCAGATTTACATCCTATCTAGAGGTTTGCCTCTCATCATGAGCCCCAATATAAAATTTCTTTATCAGTGAGGGAGATTTAACCTCACAGCTGGCATAGCTAATGTACATGTGTGAATATTCATGGCATCTCTCCTGGCAGTCAGGAACTTATGCTTTAGTTGTGTTTAAGAGCATAGCCATGACTTCATTTAAAAATGAAAAAAAAAAAAATATGCACAGACATATTTTACTTCAAACCACAGGATTTCATCATTTAACTCCAAACAGCAAATAGCAGAAAAGTGACTTTTCAAAGATCTTTTCAACTGGCAAAGTTTTCCAATACTCCGTTTTTAACTAATGTGTGTTTCTGGTTTTCTGCTATATTTTTAATTTGCAGGATTTTATTTCCAGGGTAAAAAAATTTGGATGTTAAAATAAGGGTTAAGCACACTGCCGTGAAAATTGAAGCTTAAAAGTACATCTAAATCTTTTTCTGTTTTTCCATTTTACTGGGAAACTTTATGAGAATGCGTAATACAAAGTAGGGAAATTTCCATTTCAAATGTATGGATTGAAGATATTTAAATAACAATACTGCCATTTAGACATTGTCTGAGTGAAAAGAATTTTCAGGCCTTTGAGGTTCATCTTTCACTAGTCAAAATGTAGCTTCTGGCAGTTTGCACGCTGCGTTGCCAGATTAAATGATAATGTTCCTTCAGGTAAGTGCTACACAGGAGACAAAAATTAAAGCCTTGGAAAGACATTCCTGCTCCTCCTAAGGTCTTTTTATGGTAGGTTAATGACCAATAAATGTGCTAGAAAAAAGTCTCCAAATCATGGAGATGCAGGAAATGAATCTTTTAAAGACTTTTCCACAAGCTCTTGCTCAGCAGCCCTGGAGATAGGTGGATATATCAGGAGTGGGTCACAGCTTCTCTAAATTCATGTCTCATTTGGGATGGGCACCACATAGCTATTGCAGTGGGCTATATTGCAGCAGCCAAAGGCATAAGCCTGCATGCCTGCAAATTGTTTGTTCTACTCTTACATCTCTGCTTTTCATGGATCTGGTCATGGGGGATAGCTGATTACAAAGGTGTCCGCTGCTAGGAGTCACTGCTAGAACTTCTAAGCTTCAAAACTAGTCTTTTAAAAATTTCTTTCTTTTCAAGCTGAATCAGTGACTTTAGTCTTTTGCCATCCATTCAGCCAGCAAGTATGCTAGTGAAGAGATCCAGATACAGCTGGATACATGAACAGAACTCAGGTCTCTTAGAGCACACGACACATCTGTATCCTGATGTGTTTCAATATCCTACAAGACCAAGCTCTTATTGACAATTTCAAATACCCCACAAGAGCAGACTCTTCTTGGCAAGTCTGAATGCTGTCTGCAACCTAGCCATGGTACAAATAACTGTTTCTGGCACAAAACCCAGTCTGAAAACAGGGAAAAGATTCCACTTCTCCTATCTCCAACTCTTGCATCTTGGCATTGACTTTTTTTTCTTTTACAGCAGAGGTACTAGGGACATGCATTCCAGGAGTGCAGGGAACAGGGGAAAAACTAGTGAAGAAAAATATGGAACAAGGCAAAACAGTTCCAAAACTTCACTGAAAGTCTATTCCTGAATTCTCATATGGAAAATCTAAGAATTTTTTATTACATAAAGTGAGTTTTAACAGTGTTTTAACAGTCACTTTTCATCTCATGGCAGCAGTTCCTGGTGATAATATTGTCAGTGAGGAATATCACTCAGAGTACTAAAAATGTGACACCTTCACCTATGAAAACTGTACCTAAAGTGTATGTAACAAATACATACAGGACATTCAACAGATTTGAACATATACAAATTTCAGGATGAACTTTTGTAGGATGAAGTTCAAAAATAAGGAAGCAAAGTGGTGAGATTAAGCATAGAACATTCAAAACCTTTTTCATTCTCCTGTAACATTTTTATAACATTTAAATGTGAAGACAAAGTCTATTTTCAGGAGTCACACAGAGATATGCCTATCTCAGCTTGCATAGAGATGAAAGGGAAAGCAGAATTTTCCTTTCCTGAGAATGCCTGAGGGCATCAAAAAAATTCTGGATTACAAAGTTCTAAATTCTCTGCACTGGATCAATGGTATACTACTATCTTAATTTATCTAACATATATCAAGTAGTCAACTTGACAAGCTGTGCTTGCTCCAGCTAGTATAGATGGGTTATATCTCATAACATATTTTAAAATATTAACTACAGAAAACCAGAGACATTATATAACAGTTTAAAAGCAAGAAAACAAAAAGATAAAACCACCATTATTTTGCATATATTTCTAAAATAATGTTCAACGCCTGCCAGTATGAAAACTTCTGATGAATTTAAATATACATGCATATTTCCTGATTTAAAATATATTGTATAAACATTCAAACCAGGCCAGACCAGAAGTAGGCTAAAATGCGTTATTTATCACTTTTTCCAGTTTAATCTGGTTAGACTATCATGCTTTAAAGCTTAATATGTGATGTACACTTGCTATAGGAGAAAGAACATTGAGAAGGATGACAAAAAATGCTGTTACAATTTTATATATGAACTTTACTTAATGTTTGAAAGAAAGAAAAAGCCATTACTTTTGTGAATACTGGGACACTACCGGGATTGGTTTTCCATTGAAATAAGAAACTGAGTTTTTCTAATGTGAAGCAAAGAAACTGCATGCTGCAATGCATAAAATGAAAGTACCTATTAAGCCAAATTAAATTCCCTGCCTGAATGAGTTGGTGCTGCTGTTTTTATACAGGACTGAAAGATATATTAGAAATCTCCCAGACAGAAAATACATGAGATTTGAATTTTTTCTTTTCAAAAGAGCGGATATTTCCTTCTACTATAAATTCATTTCTAAGGCTTTGAATTTGTTCTCAAAGATAGGTGTGCAAATGTGCTTGTGGTATGCCTACCAAAAATTCTAGAAGTTAGATGCTTTATTAAATATTATCCAGTGACTTAAAATAACATGATGATGTTCTACAAGACAATATATGGTGCATGACAATCAGTTCAAAAAGTCTGGGGCTAGACACAAGCATCCATCTTTATGCTTGATGTAGGAAATGAAATGGTTTTTCTAACTGCCTCTGTATTTATTGACCTAATAAAAAGCTTTTGATCTGATAAACCCTTGAGATGGTGAACATGAATTCAAATATTTCCTCTTATTTTAATAATTTTTTACATAAGTGTTCACAGTTGGTGGCAAAACAGGTTATTATGAGTTATTGCTTACAGAAATGGGCACAGCCAGCATAGAATTTGAGCTTATTTAGCTTGTCTGAGCAGATAGAAGCATTTCAGTTTACATTCCTAGTCATTGACAATAATAACTTTGTATTAGAACCTGTTTTTCTTACCTTGATATTCTCTGTAGCTGCTTAAGCAGATCTTTTGAAGCTAGTACTCCGTGTTTTCACCACTTTTCTCTAATAGACTTTGGAAACCCTACTCCTTTTATTTCTAATCAGATTTCCATACAGTTAGTCATCTAAATAAACACATATTGCTATTCATTTGACATCAAAATTTATATTTTTAAATTCTACATCATGAATTGCTATGATCACTTATATTTAGCAGTAACATGCTTCTAAATGAAGCATGTCCCCTGTCCACTTATTCTTTGGTTGACCTGAAGTTTGCAGAAAAGATAATTTCTGCTTATCTCTTTTAAGGTCTTGTGTGGCCATAGCAGCTGAAATGAACAGTGCTATTTCCACAATAGATCTCCTTCATGCTAACTGGCAGTCCAAAATGTCTAGATGCTGGAGATTGAACAATAAAATTTGTTCTTAATACATACCCTTGCTGCCTGGAACTCAAAGCATACAGGCATTTAAAGAGCTTCAGGATAATGGAAAGTGTCTGTGATTGATTTATGGTACATATCATAATGCATGAAATTTTTGTACTTGTGGTAGAAATGTGTTACACTTTAAATGTATTTTTCTATAGAATTATCATTGTGTTTTATAGTACCATTGATAAACATTAACTGCTCCTAGAAGCTGTTTATATAGCAATTCGGAGATAGCTTTCCTGCTTGCCATACATTATTTTAGTATTTGTTTTTTTTCAGAACTGTTTGCACATGGCAATTTTATTACAAATAAAACTGCATTCACATTTCGTTGGGAATTTTTTGTTGAGCTAGTTTGGGTTTTGCATTTGTTTGGGTTTCTTTCTTTTGGGGTTATGCAGGTCCATTGTGCATTGTGTCTAATTTCCTCTTTAAAACTCTTGTTCTGTTTGCTTTTAAAAAGCTGGAAAGATGAGACAAAAACTCCCCTTCTTTTGATTTAAGCAAAAAAAGTTACTATTTTTCCCCAAGTAAATATTATTAAATATGCTGTTTTCAAAACAAACAACAAACTACAGCATTCAATAGGCTTTTTTAGATTTAGCCTGCACCTGTATGATTCTGAAATGTGTCAAAGTTTAATGGGCTGATAGTGCATAGAGGAATTTGTGTCTGTGTCTGTGTGTTTACAGCTTAAATTTGATATAATGAAGACCTCTTTTCTTTGTTAGAAACTGGATATAACCAGTCACATCTCAGAGGTCTCATAATCTTAGAGGTCTTTTTCAGCCTAATTGATTCTGGGATTCTGGGATTCTATGGGTAAAAATGCCACCACTATCTGCAATTTTTTATGAACTAATAGTGAATTCAATTATCAATAAATTAAACAAGATCATTTAACTAAATTTTCTACCTGAAAGCAGTGCTGAGCACCTAAACTCCTTTTGAGAATACTTCTTATGGAGTTATTTTCCCAGTAATAGCCTAAAAGTTCAAACCAATCACTGGTCATCTATATTTGGTGCATGTGTATCATTTATATAAATTATTATGTTGACTGTTAATATATATGTGCATAAGTAAAGTGGTGTGTTCTATATATACACACATACAAGAACACACACAGTATAAAGACAAATCATGTTTCTTACATTTGTAAATAAATGAGGTATATCTGAAATTTAAAAGTAAGAAACATTTTCCATTGTTACAAGCCTTCATTTGCCATTACAACAAATGTTTTCTAACTTTCTCTGCATAAATATAGAGGAACTCCATTGAAACAACATAAACAAAGATTTGAGCTTTGTGATATGTCTTTAGAAATAATCTGAAATCCAGTCGAGGTATAACTACTGTATTGCTCTTAAATTTTTTCTGTACTTCTCATACTATATTTTTATTCCTTCCAGACAGATGCTATCAGCTTCTGCAGACAGACTGCTTGCTCTTTGTTTAATGCAGTGCATCCATACTCACTATTACCTCCGTAGCATCAGTGAAGGAAATACCTTGGATGGCTCCAAGTGATGTACTAGGAATAATAGCTGCAGCTCATCCCCAGAACAAAGACTGCAGTTGTTGTTTTATGGGGATGTTGCTCTGGATCAAAGGTACTGAACATAATCAGGTGGTTATTGACTACATCATGCACTGTAGATCATCCTGCCTCCTAAGCCAACGTATCTGTTCTGTTTCCTCATTCAAGTTGGAACCCCACGGCCCCCTACTCTGCATGGTTTAGACTTGGTTCACATGGGGCTTTGTGGAATAAGTATTTCCTTTCAAGATGATATGAAAGTATATGGTAAACCGTTGGTATTTGGGTATAGTTTCTCAGACTTCAAAAGGACCCACAGGCATTACCTTGTCCAAAAATCCGTCGTCCCTTAGTCCTGTTACCTTTAAGAACACACCTGGCTTGAAAAGAAAAGAGAGTCCCACAATCTTTATCAGAACCAGAAAAATAAATCACAAAGAAGACAGTGAGACTCTAGTTCCACCAGCACTCAGTGAATGTTCCCAGTCTTTAGTCTTTGGTTCCAGCTACTCATTCCTAGTTGTGTCAGTAAATGCAAAACTTGGCTGAAGGCTTTGAAAGATTTGTTCATCAGCTGTTTTTCATTTTAATGGACTGGTTTCAGGAAGTGGTAAATAGACTGACCCAAACAAGCTCTGAATTTCAGATTTCAAGTAAATACTTCTTTCACTCAACGCAGAACTTGCAAGTAGCTCATTAAGCAAGGTTCCACTCATTGGTAAAATCACAAGCTTTACAGCTGCTCTTCATTTGACACAAGCAGCCTTAAATTATCTAGCCATGTTTTCCTTTTGAAAGCTGAGTATGAAAAATAGAAGGATTTATACGTGCATTCTGTTGCTATTTCTTTGTCTCATCATTAAAAAATGAAGTTGTAAATCAAATTCTGCATGGATTTCCCTTTGGGCACATTTATCCCCTACGGGTCATTAAGATGTGTGGGCAGAAAGTGTTGTTGTACTTCAAAGCTATTGTTCCTGGTAGTGAAATTACAATTTTATGTCTGAATAGACCCATATTTGATTAAACATTTATCATTTATTATTGTTTTTCCACCATAAAAATATAAATGAGTTGACAGTGAAAAATATCTGTTCTTTTAAGTTAAGAATGATAAGGGTTCTTTTGGTACAGTTTCTCAAGAAAAATACACAGTGTACCCTGCACTAATATTAACATGGTGCTATTTTTATTTAAGCCTTGGTTGTTTTGATCCATAAATTTCTCAAAATGTAAGAAACACCACAAATAGTCTTTAAAAATTAAGAAACACAAACTCCTGGCAGTTACTGTATGAAAACAGATCACTGAACCATATGGTTGCTTAAGGAAAAAAGACAAAACAGTGTGATACATATGACAAAGTTAGAAATACCACTCATCGAGAAAGACAGTGAAATTAATAAATTCCTGTTTCCCTCTATGGTGGTTGTCTTATTCTCTAAAGCATGACATTTGATTTCCCTCCTCTTTACATGGATAACTATGAATGTCATTATTAGTTATAAAACTATCCAGCCATTCTGAAAAACTCATCTGTAGTATTTGCCTTTCCCATTTCATTGTGACCATGCATATCAAAGGTTGAAGACACACAGGGCAAAGGGAGAAACCCTTTCTTCTGCATATTTTCCATGCCCATTTTCTCTGATGTTTCTCTGGTCTTAAGAAAAGCATGAGAAAAATAGATTCTTTCTGGACAGAATTCAATCCATCATCACTGGATTTATATATATATATATATCCCCATCCCCTCCTTGTCTTCTTATGTCACAAAACTATGTCTAGTCTGCATGCTTTGGATGATGCAGGGGTTCTAAAATTGCTCTGGCAAATGTGTGCCTAAACAATTGAGTTCTACATTTGGTTGCCTGAAAAATGCAACATCCAAAAATTAAAAAATATTCTGCTTTTGTTTAGCCATGTAATTTCTATTGGCATAGTCCAAAATATTATGGTATAAAAAGGAAATATGGATTTTTATCCAGTATATCCGGTCTATATTCAGGAAGTTTCACTTATTATAGAGAATTTGCACTGAATTATATGGTACCTACATCTTTTATTTGTCTTATTATGAGTTTTCACCCTCTTGTCATCACACCAGAAAAAAAATGTGTAACAAGGAGCATTTGAAAGGTACCGTGGGAAGGTCATCTGTCCATGGAGGAGCAGTGCCAGATGGGGGGCATGCAATGGCAGCAGCCACTGTCACAGTTTCACCAATTCCTAACAATACGAGTGTCAATAACATTTCTGCAAGAGAAAGGACAAGGGCAGAACAGGTTGCAGATGTTTGACTTGGTCACATAGCACTGATGCATCCCCTGCAAAAAAAAATAGTATGCCACTTACCCAAAGTGATGTTACTTCAGCTGAAGGTAATTCTCCCCAGGAACCACCTATCCTACTTCAGATACTCCTTTTATATTAAAAAAATTTTCTGTGTCTCCATACTTGTTCCTCTATTGATTATATGTAAACAAAAAATCAGCAAACCGAGGGGAAATATTTTGGTGTGTAAATTAAAAGTGGTATGATACAGTGCAGAGTTTGATTTGCTACTCAATCTGCAATATATAAATCTATACATTGGCCCTCCATTTCTCTTCTGGTGTTGGGAAATTCAGGTTCCTGAAATATATGGTTTTTAATGCATCCATTTTAATAGACCAATACTTTAAATGAATGTAGAATACCTGAAGGGAAAATCATAAAGAAGCTTGAGATGAAAAATGTCAGAAGTATAGCCAACATTTATTTTTGTTAAACTACAAATATCTGACATTGATGAAGTAATAATATTTGCCAAAAAATTCCAACAATGTTTTAGTTGTTCCTTGTAAGCAGCTGATACTTAATCTTCAGTTGCTTAAGATAACTGTTTTGCCTTTGACGAGAATGATTTTTCTATATATTCAACAAGTAAGGAAGAAGCAAGTTTCTGACAGCCTATTAAAAACTGCTATTCAAAAACTGTTCAATATTTTGACCTGTTTTAAAACACAAAACTAAGCTTTATGAAAGTACTTTTCCAACATCTAAAAATAGATGAAAAATTCATTCTTACTTACCATAGCAGTAAAAAGAGTACTTGCAGCAAAGTATTTGCTTCAGTTCACTGAAATAAACAAAAACTACTTTCCAAAAAATTCAGTAAAAGAGTCTCTTTTTCTCTTGTCTTTCTTAAGACCAGAGAAACATCAGAGGAAATGAGCATGGAAGTATTAAGAAAACTGATGGCTTTTCATTGTTTGATAAGTCTAATCAAGGAAAAGACACATGAAGCTCTGTGTTATTTTAATGGAATAGAGTGCATATGTCAAAGTGCAATGAAAAACAAATGACGTGACAGAGCTTGCTAATGTGCCACAGCATTCCAGCAGAGCAGTGTTTGAGGCTGTTCAGCCAGCCCTTGCTCAGACACACAACTCCTTGAACAGATGACAAGCAGTGTCCACCTGACCTTGTTTGTAGGCAGTTTAAGCAGTTTGAAACAGCACCAACGTGAGCAGCAAAAAGTAGCTTTAAAAGGTATGTTGATCAGCAAGGGTTCCTCTTGTGTTTCTCTCATGTTTTAGAAAGAATTCCCATTCACAGATGCTGCTTGGGAATAGCTCATTAAACTGATGAAAGAGATGAACTACATTAGCTCATCATACTTCAATGCTTAATTTAAGGCATTGTAATCACCAGAGAGAAAATAACACATGATATGTACTTGAATATGACCTGTATTCAAAAGTGTGTGTTTAACACAACCTTCAGAAAGTCTCAGAAACCTTTAGGAGAATCTTCCAACTGTCAGTTCTGCCTCTGCAATGCCTATCACAAGTTTCTGCAGACAGTTCTGTTCTTTTTTTTTAAAGTGTAACCTCTTAGTACTGTTATGGGATGAATCTCTGACAGATGGGTGTAATCCATTCATTAGATTATGGATCCCAGTTCTCCCAGGGCAGTTTCAAATTCACATGGTGCTCTTATTATTCTTTCATCTGGATGTGGACCCATGATTTACTTGACTATATCAGCCAGGGAGGTTCATGGGTGTTGTTTATTTCACCAGCATAAAAATTAATTTACATTCTAAAAAATATGTTCCTCATTCACTCATTGGAGATCATGAAGTATGAGTAACAGTAATGTTTAGGAATTCTTCTTTATACCAATTTTACCACAGGAGAAAGAATCTGATCTCCAAGGAGAGACAGTGATTTGCTTGGAAACAGCAGTCTCAGCAAGCACTTTCTCTTTTGGACTCACAAGGTGAAGAGCTCTCCAATCAACCAACTACCCATGACCTGCTCAACTGTAAGGACACAAATAATAGCACATATTTAGGAGTAAGAGAGGAGATCAGGCCAACCTATTAAAAAAAATCAAAGAAATTCCTTCTTATTTTGATGTCTTTGGTTTTTTTCCACAGATATGACAATTACTGATTGGAAATTTATGGATGAGGAAAAAAATTAATGTAATCATTCTTTCTTAATATTGTTCAACCTGTTAAAGGAAAAGTCAGGATTCTCAAAGAAAACAGGGTTAAAAAAAAAGTGTTAAGGTCTGTAAGGGTGCATGTTTTCATTCTTCACAAAAATGCTGATATCGGATAAATCTCAGATTGCACGCTGCTGGAGATGCTATTTCAGTAAAACTGCATTTAGCATTTGTGGTAGTCCAGAGGCAGAAGCAGAAATTAAAACATGTCGTCAAGGACAGTTAAATTTGCATGAACTAACCATTAAAGAAAAGAATGCATTCAAAGGGATTTATTTTTATGTGCCTTTCAGAAGCATGCCAGTGCACAGCAGTTTTTTTTATTAAATTGCCAAAGCCATTCTGAGGTTATTTTGCAACAGTTAAATCATGAAATTAAGACTTTAAGACTTAGTTGTTTAAGTTGTGCTAGGAAAAAAGACTCAGGAATTTTATATTAGAAAAGTATTTTTGCTTCAGAAATTGGATTGCACCAAAACCTGAATAAGCATCTGTGTTTGTATGACCAAATTCACTGGTATTTATGGAAACTGCAGATGCATAATAAAAAAGGTGGTAAAGCTACTTTGTAAGAAAATTAATCTCTAAATAAGTTTTGAGCCTATTTTTCCAGTAAATACTTTTAGGACTTTTTATCTATACTAGTACTATTTGATCTGATAGCACAATCAACAGGAAACCATGTAACAATATCTGTGAAAGAGATAATTTTCCATATTCACTTCTGAAAACATTCCAAAGCCTTCTTTTGCATTAGCTAAATATTAGGGTATCCACAATCTTTTTTTTTTAATATGTCTGATTAGAGAAACTAATCACAAAATGCATATTGCATACACCTTGAGATCTAGTTTTCAGTACTGAGCCTACAAAACATTTTGTTTGAATGTTTATAGCTTCAGTTCCCAGAGAACTGCTCTCCCTAAACTGATTTCAGCAAACCAAACCACACAGGTGAACTTATTGTTTATTTAATCATAACACAGCAGAGTAACTGATTTTGAAAACTGTTCCAGAATTCTCAAGGTCATTCACAAAGGCACCACGCTTTATTCTCTTGTTTGGTACTAAGAAGTATTCGAACAAGGTAGATTGTATCACAGTAGAAAGAGAATTTGTCAGTGAGTTATTGGAGGTGCATTTTGATTTGAATTTACTGCATTAAAATATTGGTAGATACAATAAAAGTCGTTTGTATTACTTACCTGATGTCCAAGGTACTTTCCATCTGGTTTCTTCTTCCCCAGCAGATCAAGGTTCAGCCAACCCTTGTGATATCTGAGTGGGAGCAGGAGGGCTTTCATCTCCAAATTCACTTCAAGTTGCATTGAAAACTTCAGTGCACAGGAGCAGTTATTGAAAAAAACACCAGATGGGTATGAACCTTTCCTTACAGAAGGAAAAAGTAGGTAGACTTAATCCCCAGTTTTAATGTAAGTTTTTCAACTTGGTTTCTTTTCTGACTTTCGCTCCATCTCAGAAAGTCTCAAGAGTTGATACTGTTGACCCTGAAAATATCATTTGACTCAGGGGTAAGAGAGACTTAGAAAATGTGATAATTTACTACAGTTTGCACAGCTTGTGCACCTGGCCTGACTCTGGAAAATTTGGTAAGTTTATATATTCTCTGATACAGTCTTCTACCATTGAGGCTTTCAGGAATGCATAAAAACACAGGGGCTATTCATGGAATTTCCTGCAGTTATTTCTTTCTGAGTTTGTAAAATCAAATACATACCTGCAGACACACAAGGAAAAATGTTACCATTTCTCATGCTCTGTGTCTATTGGGAGAAGGCATCTAATAATTAAAGCTCACATCAAATGCCTGGCTGATCAACAGTAGCATACAAGTTCTCTTGGGCAGTGTCCTGTGAACCACAGTATGAACTGCTATGAGAGACAGTCAACAGCACTTTTTAGTAAAGGCAATATTTGACAACTCTAAATGAACTTTTATTTATTAAATAAAATTAGTCAATATTGGGGCTCAATAATTTATTAATGGATTAGTGAATTTCAAAGGTGAAGAAAATGTTTTATATTTTAAGAAATGTAATATTTAATGTAACTTTTATTTCTAAAATATTAAAAGTATTTTACTCCTAAAATATTTAATTACTTCAAATTAAAATGTAAAATTGTACAATAAATTATTTTACAACATTTTTATTTTATAAGAACTAGGTTTTCCTTTTCTACCAGTGGATTATTTGAAGGAGTCCAATGTTATTCACTGGTGGCATGGTGAAAGCATAACCAGGCATGTAACTTTATTAATGTAGGAAAGATGATGAAATGAGAGATTCTGCACTTCATTTGTCTTCAACATATGATGAAACACTGGGTGCAGTTTTCATCACCTTCCAGGGACATCCTCAAAGAAGCTGTCAATGGTTACACTACTGTTGATCAAATTAGGCTAACAACTTTTGACAGCACTTGAAAAATAATAACATTTAATTTAAAAATTGCTTGAAACTTACCTGTGAAATGAGGTATTTTGAATTACATTCTGGGCTTTTTGTCTTCTCAAATTAATTTGGTAGAAATGAAAGGAAAAAATAGAAGAATGGCATTTCAAATGTTTACATGTGTGCGTAAGATTTATGTACTCATGGAAATGTATGGAAAATTGTTTCTGAAAAGACAAAAGATGAGAAGATATATTGTGGACAGATTTTGGTACTAATTATCTGAGCTATTGTCCTTCACATAGATGTGAGTTACAAAAAAGAAAGTTACTTTTTGTTTTCACCTGGCTGTCAATTGATGGGCAAGGAAGGAATTGGGATGGAAGTTCAGACAGGTGTAGCTGGAAACAGAAGTTTCCTGGAAAATCAAAGGACAGTGGAGAAAGAAAACAGTCAGGGAGACAAAGCAGTAAATATATAACAGATAAAAAGAGATATAAAAGGCCAGGCCTGAGAGACAAAAAGAGTGAAATTTTTTCTAGGAACACATAAGCGATGGCCTGGGGTTTATTGCATCATGGAATTGCTGGAATAAGAACAACTCTGACAGACAAGAAACAGCAGTCAGGGAGAAGTGGAAGACAGTTGTTTCATTATTTTTCTTTCATTCACTCTCTATTTCCTCCAAATGATTGGCTATCTAGCTCTTTTCACTTAAAACTTTCTTGTGCCTTTCATATGCAGTTTTTAGAAACAGACACAGCTGAAGGCTCTGGCAGGCCTGTGGCCTCAGAAATATATTAGCAGTGTCCACAAGTTTCATGCTAGAATCATATAAATGTGCAGAACTGTGTATGTCTTGGAACATAAGCACACCCGTATTCATGGAAGATGTAGCAATCAAAATGTATGGAATAAGATACCTGTCTTTGAATGCAAAATATTTGCGGGTTTTGTTATGGTTGGTTTGTTTGTTTGTTTATTTTTTTAAATTTGTATTTTTTTTTCATTCTATCTCTTGAAAAGAGATTTTTTTTTTTTAAATTAAGAGTATGGTCATAGTGTAATTCAAAAAATATGTTTATGGATCCAAGAATAAATGGTCCATATCCAATTTCTACCTCACTCAGATGTGATTGAAAAGTCTCATGCTGTACTAATCCACTAATCTTTGAACATGTTTTAGGACTCTCATGGTTTTACCCCAGCCAGCAGATCACTACATGGCTCCTTGTTTACTCCCTGTCCCAGCAGGATTAGATGAAGAGAATTGAAATGGTAGGAGTCATGAGTTTGAGAATTTAAATACAATAAAATAATCATCACCAAGAACAGCAATAACAAATTGGAAAGAAAATCAAAATAAAAGAGTGAAAGAAATACAACCCAAGAAACGCAAGCAATGCAAATGAACTTTTTCTCAGCAACTGATTCTTATCCAGATAGTCTCTGAGAAGTGGACTCACCCACACCACCCACCTTCATTTTACGGCTAAACATGACCTCCTATTGTATGAAATATCTTGATGTTGAGATGGGGGCAGCTGCCCTGGCTATGCCCCCTCTCATTTCTTGTGTAGACCCAAACTACTCACTGGTGGAGTGATGTGAGGAGTGCAAAAGGCTCTGTGTAAGCACTGCTCGGCAATGACAAAAATATTCCCTGAACTATCAGAACTTTGTCCACCACAAACCCAAAAACATAGCCCCATGCTACCCATTATAAAGAAAATTTATTCTACCTCAGCCCAAACTAGCACAATTGCTATTTTTTCCCTCTAGAACTGAGTGCAGACTCAGTTTACTTGGGTAGTGTATGGCCCAGATTTTATTTCCTTTTCTTCCTTTTTAAGAGCAGAAGTCGCCAAGAGGCCAGATAAAACTGCTTGACCATCCTACTACTCAATTTATTCTATGACCAAAAAAAACTGAGAAACTTTTGGGTTCCATTTTCTTTATTTTTAGTTTTTATTTTATGGCAGCAGCAACATCTTGTGGTTTTGTTCCCTAAGGAAATAAAACTCCGGGTTTTGAACTACCGGTATATCCTGCTGCCTTGCCGCCTGTGTGTATCTGGTTTTAAGCCTGTTGGCAGATTTGACAGAGAAATATCAATTGAAACATTGCCTTCTGAAGATTACTTGAGCACTGCTGTCTGGGTAGAGCAGCGGATCTGCATCTTCCAGTTAGAGACTGGAGTGTGAGGGACCCATCCACCTGGAACATGAGATGGAGAACATGACATGGAGAGCACGAGAGTGAGGAAAGGGCTCTGTCCGTGGTGCTGATTGAACTCCTCTTGGAGCACCTTGCTCTGAAGGCGGTGGCGAAAGAGGAAAACGAAACAGATCTGCCATTTGGACACAATAACATAAGCAGATTTAAAAAAAAAAATTAATGACAGACATGAGAGAGAAAGATAGTCAATAGACCAGAAGTGTTTACAGGAGACACATTTTTTCTTTATTGACATATTTCTCCATTTCAATCTGTGTATAAACAAAAGCAGAGCTATGAGAGAGGTTGTTTTTCTTTTATGTATACTCACTTATTCTGAATGCACCAAATTCTTCTCAAGAAGAATTCAGAAGAGCATAAACTACTTTTTTTAAGACTGTTTCCAGAATTAACCGGAATCATTTCAAAAATTGGATGGCCCAAAAGTAGACAAGCTCAAATTTTATTTGATCATAAGAAGCACAGGAGGAGGGAAGCTGCAATATCTAGGGGCAAAGAAAAAAAAAAAAACAGCACAACAAAACCTTACAACAACAAAGAAAAACAAAACCCAAACAAACAAAAAAAGCATCACTACCAACAAAAACTTAAGGTATATTTTTTCAGACCCATCCATATACTAAACCAATATCTTTTGAAGAGAACTTTTGGCTTCTCAAGGAATTTCAGAAGGTTTTGAATTTCCTTAGACATAAAGAACTTGTCATAAATTTCATTGAAAGGCTGTGGAGTCTGAAAACAAGTACTCATGGTGAATTCATAAAAGCTCGGCCATTCTGTTATTTCTCAGACCTACTTTAAACTCAAAACTGAGAAACTGTACTGAAATATAGAATCTTTATTTTTACACGTTTTTTTACTATTCTTCCTTGCTTTCTTACTTTCTTTTTTCTTTCTTTCTTGGATTTAATTTCCTTTCCCTTTTTTTCAAAAGAAAGGATAAAACTGACTTTTCTGTAGTTTCCATATGAACAAACTATGCAAAATGTGTCTTTAGAAAAAATACTCTTTTTTTGAGACATATCTTAATAGATTTTAAAATTTAGCCAGATACTATGCAGTTAGAAATATACCTCCTGATATTTAGTAACTTTAATTAACTTAGAACCAATTATAGAAATGAAGACAAAATCAAAGCCATTTATTAATATCTGAAGATGCTTTGACAAGTAATGAAGCAAACAACCACATAATTTTGAGACATAGAAATTATGTCTTGAAGAAAGATTAGTCATTGAAGGAAAATGAATGATGGCTTTGTATCTGGTGAAGGTTTTTGGATGGGTTTTTTGTTGGATTGTTTTTGTTTTGGTTTTTTTCTCCTGTATTGTTTTGTAGATCAGTCCCCTGGGGGGTCCACTAAGTAGTGCAGAATTCCACACAGCCAAGTTCAGTAACTTCAGCCTTTTTCATTTTTAGATTTCTAAATATTTAGTTGGTTCTCCATTGATACAAACATGAGCTTGCTGATATTGGACTCGCTTCTCTGAGTTAGTCACCTCTCATGTTAACTTGGTGGTACTCTGAAATGCCACCTAGAGAAGGCTGAAGACATATTTAGGAAAAATACATGTTTCTTTTCTGAGGAATGCCTGCCCTTATGCAGTTGTTATCTGCTACAGTGTCATTTCCTCTGACTCATTGCCACATTATTGATCACATTTTTACATAGGAAGGCCATAGCTTGAAATACACAGACATATTTACTCCTTAATTCCAGTTTGCATAACCAAATTTTATAGTAAAAGTGAATCTTTTACATGTGGACGCTAAGTTTGCACAAACAAAATGTGGTGAATGGCAAATCAAAAAGCTGGGTTATGTAATATATAGGTGTGAACTCAAAAGATAAATGATGACATTAGTTAGGAGTGACATCCTTAACCAGGAGAGAAAAGGCAGAGTAACTTATCTCTCTCTGTTTTCCCTTTGTTACCATTCTTGGAGGGCCTGTAGCTGTCTTTTATACTTCTTGTTAACTCCTTTGTGTTTTCATGACATAAAGGAAGATTTTTTATATGTGGAATAAATTTTCTTTTTATTCTTTTTTTTGCTCTAAAGCCAATTCTAACCTGTACACCTTGCATTCCTTCAGCAACCAATAATGATCCTTTTTTGATTTGTGTATATAACCCTGGTGCTATATAGCCCTAATATGCCTGTTTTTTCAAGGAGTAGGTTGTCACAGTATAATACAAAGTGCATAATAAACAGCTGGGGTGTTTGGAAGGTGTGGGGTGTGAACAGGTACCCAGACCAAGGGTTTTCAACCATGTTTTCATTTCTGCTTTTGCTACCTTTGAAGTCCATTGATTCTTACTTTCTTAGCTGCACCATGACCTCAAGAAACTCCATAAGAGAATAACTACAGCAAGCTTCTTGATCTGCAAATCATGGATCATCTGCTTCTTCAGGCTCTGAAGAGGATAGAAAATACCCTGTGGTCTCATACGGATAAGTTATTTTCAGACACACAAAAGTTGGGCATTGCCTTCTCACAGAATTTTTGAGAAAAACAAATGCCATTGCTGCATTTCATATGATGCAGAAAGAAGACAACAAGGCGCATTTCCAAAATGAGTAATACAAACCCATTAGAAATGTAATAGCTTTCAAAATACAGGAAAACAGTCTTACACTAATATCCTGAAAAATCTTCACCTGAAATGTCAACTTAGGAGGCAATAGAATTTTTTTAAGGTTTAAATAATGGGATGTGAAAATAATATCCTTTTATGTCACCGATTAAATTTTGAATGCTAAAATCATGTTTGGAGGGCTCTTTTTTTCTTCTTTTTTCCCTAAATGACAGCTATAAATTGGAATAATATACCAAACTTACAAATTTAAAATAGGGAATTTAATAACAAGGATGAATATCTATGGACAGGGTTCATTAAGCTTGCTACTAGCAGAAAATAATGACTCACCTGCATATTACACAATGATTCAGGTTCTGAAGCTAAAATTTAATCTTTTAAACATTGGTTAATATTATCAGCCACAAGTCTTCTGGGACTTTTAATTGTCTGATTTAAATTAAATGCTTTTTTCCCAGCTTTTGTTATCACCCAATTAATTTTCAAAACCAATTAAGATAAAAATCACCCATAATAGTATCATACTTATTATTAAATGTATAGTTTTGTCAATCTCATTTGCCATTTTTGACCTACCCTTAATGGCTCCTGATTAGAAGGGGCACAGACTCCAGGAGTTGTGCCTGTGAGCTATTCAAGCATTTAGGGAAGCATGTTCTCTTGAATTGGGTACTGGTTTTACTAACTGAAGAGGTAAATGAGTAGTTTACAATGAATAATTCATTTGACATGTGTAACCCATTTTTAGGCCAACATGATATCTGCAAGTAGATCCCATTTTCCTAGCAATAGTAATTGAATATGTGCAAGGAAACTCCTTTTGTGTTTTCAGATCTCTTGGAGGAAATGCACAGAGGTAAATGTAAAGATATTTACTGTTAGTTAGTTGTTTTTTTCTCTTTATTGACTGAAAGATTGTGCAAGGATATTTGGTGTCAATAGTTGAAATCCCAGTGTTAAAAGGTTTTTTTTGTGAGTGTATAATGCTCTTAAGTCAAGTCCTAGTGGAGACAATGTAATTCATATTTATTTTCTGGAAATTTGCTTTTTGTAAACTCTTGTAAGACTTCATAGAATTTTAGAATGGTTTGGGTTGGAAGAGACATCAAAGATCATCGAATTCCAACACCCCTGCCATGAGCAGCATATCATGCACTAGGTCAGGTTGCTCAGAACTCCATCCAACCTACCCTTGAACATATCCAGGACTGTCTATCCACAGCTTTTTTGTACAACCTGTTTCAATGCTACACCACTCTCAATGTACACAATTTGTTCCTAATATCTAATCTAAGCCTACCCTCCTTCATTTTAAAGCCATTCCCCCTTGTCCTATCATGCCCTTGTAAAAATTCCCTCTCCAGCTCTCTTGCAGGTCCATTTTAGATACTGAAGGGTATTTATGTCTCCCTTGAACTTTCTCTTCTCCAGGGTGAACTAACTTAACTCTCAGTCTCTCCTCATGGGAGAGGTGCTTCCACTCTCTGATCATCTTTGTGACCCTCCTCTGGACTCAGTCCAGCAGGTCCACACCCTTCTTATTTTAGAGTTGGACAAAGTTCTCTGAGTGGGTCTCATGAGAGCAAAGTAGATGGGCAGAATGTTCTCCCTCACCCTGCTATTCCCCACTGCTTTTGATGCATGCCTGGACACAGCTGGCCTTCTGGGCTGCAAGTGCACATGGCAGGGTCATGTCTAGCATGTCATTCACTAACATTCCTGAATTCTTCTACCCAGGGCTGCTTTCAATGCATTCTCTGCCAAGCAGGTGCTTCTGCTTGGGATTGTCCTGACCCAGGTGCAGGACCTTGCTCTTAGCCTTGCTGAACTGAAGGCTTGCACAGTCCCTCAAACCTGCCAAGGTCCCTCTGGATGACATCCTCTCCTCCAGCCTGTTGACTGCATCACACAGCCTGGTGTTGTGGATAAATTTGCTGAGACTTCACTCAAGCCCACTGTCCATGTCACTGACAAAGATGTTAAACAGTGCTGATCCCAAAACCGAGCCCTGAGGAACGCTGCTTGTCACTGGTCTGCAGCTGGCTATTGAGCCATTTACCCCAACCCTGTGAGTGAAACCATCCAGTCAATTCCTTATTGATCAAGCGGTCCCTCTATCAAATCCATGTCCCTGCAGTTTATAGAGAAAGATGTCATGTGGAATAGTGTCAAATGCTTTGCACAAGTCCAAACAGATGACACCAGTTACTCTTCCATCACCCACCACTACTGTAACCCCATCACATATATGTCAGACACAGTTAACCCTTAGTGAAGCCATGTTGGCTGTCACCCAATCACTTCCTTATTTTCCATGTATCTTAGTATAATTTCCTGGAGTATCTTCTTCATGGTCTTGCCAGGCACAAGGTGGGACTGACTGGCCTCTATTTACCCAGGTCTTTCTGGTTCTCCTTTTTTAAAAATGGCAGTTATATTTCCCATTTCTAAGTCAGTTGGAACTTCACTGGAGTGCCACGACTTCTCAAATATAACGGATAGTGGCTTAGCCACTTCCTCCACCAGTTCCCTCATGACCTACAGATGCATTTCATCAGTCCCATAGACTTGTGCACCTTCAGGATCCTTAGACAGTCTCACACCTGATCTTCTACACCAGGTGGGAGTCCCTGCTTTTGCATCCTGTAATTTGGTCACTGTGGCTGAAGCACTTGCTGGTGAAGACCAAAGCAAAAAAGTAATTGAATTTTTCAGCCTTCTCTATATCCCAGGTAACCAGGTTTCCCATTTTTCTTCCAGAGAAGGCCCATTTTTCCCTCATCTACCTTTCATCATTAATGTACCTAGAGAAGGCTTTCTTCTTGCCCTTGAAATTCCTGGTAGATTTAATTCTACCAGGGCTTTAGCCTTCTTAATATCATCCCTGAGTGCTCAGATGATCTCTCAATGTTTCTCCTTTTGAATGCTTGTAACCAGTGAACCAAAGTGAGGCTGCACATGTGGATAAAATGGAACAATTTAAAATGTGAACTAATACTGCATAGAAATAGTCCATATTCTTTCTCCAAGCCTAATTAGCTCAATTGTTTTCATGTATTCTAAGAGCTCTTTTCTGAATGCTCTTTCACTGCTTTTCTTTAATTAGATGGTCACATTTGTGTAGGATACAACATGACATTAAAAAACAGAGTAAATAACACTTGCTAGAAAACACTTGTTGTCTACATAGTTCATGTAAATACAGTTGATAAGTTCTGCATTTCAGAAAATGAAACCTTTTATGCTCAAAGTTCTGAAAGTCAGAATGTAGATAATTTATCATGTTTTTCCATAACTTTCTTTTCCCGATAGATGAGGACCAGATAATTTCTTTCCTCTCACTTATGTGTCTTCTTTTTCTGTAGTTGTAGTTATTTACCTATACCTGAAAATAGAATGTACCTGAATATATGTATTTGAGAAAAGAATTTCTGTAAACCAGCAATCAATCCTTAAGAGCGATCAGAGGCAAATCTGCATGTCCATTTTATTATATGTACCAATAATATAAATAAGTCTAAGAACTGAATGTATCATTTATAAAGCTAGTAGTTTTTCAATAGTCAGTCTAGAAAAATGTATAGAGAACCTTATTGTTGCTGCAAACATTTTCTATGATAAATGGATATATTTTTCAAAAATGTTTGTTGTTGACCAAACCACTGACATTCAATAAGGATTTTTATTTGGATAAATGCAAAAAAAAAAAAAAAAAAGCAAGTGGTAAAGCATGAATAAATATTAAACTCGAAGGATGTTGAAAGAAAATAGGAGACATAGAAACAACTGAACCATTGCAAGAACGATTTGACTGTTTATTTCATATTGTTTTCTCCACGTAGGATATTTATTTTCTTCCTCTAAAATTGCCCTCTCTGAATCACAGGGTTTTCACCTTATGGCATCAGATGAAAAAAGTTAGCAACTTCCTAACTGGATCTATCTTGACTATGATCCATTTCTTCATTAAACTTAAAAATCTGCAGCCAGGGAGAATTAAGCCTTAAGAACTACAGAGGGCTCATCATTCAAGTAAATGAATGTTCTGCATGAGTGTTGGAAGGAGTAAGAGTGAAAAAAGCGAGCCATCTGTTTTAGAACTGACACAGGATTTAGAAGTCTATATCGCAGGTAGAAATCATAAGTCAGACCTGGCACTTACATTTTTCTGTGAATATTACAGGGCCTTTCTGAAATTAAACTGAGCCAAAGGCTGTGCAATCCATGCTGCCCAGAGATGAAATTAGACTAGTTAGGGAATGGGGTGAAATATCCTGGTTTATTTCCAGGAAAACTCAGTTAATCTATTATTCAAGCAGAATATAATGTAAATTAATCATCAAGGCAAGTCCATATCCTCTATCACACCAGCTGCTTATATGCAGGGACAGAGAGAGAGATAAAGGAAAATTGATAAAATTTTTCTAGTCTAGAGAATGAGGAAGGAAATCTTACATATCATGATTCTGGAAAGGAGACCCAGAAATGTACATGGTAGTAAGATTGTACGGACCTATCCTGTGATAACTTCAGCCAAAGTTTAGGAACATTAAAAAAACCAAATCCTCAATTTACTTGCTTGAGTGTTCAGTTGCCACTGCTTTTAGATGTTTTGTTCCAGATAGAAATAAAATACCAATATACTTCGGTGGCAAAAAAGGAACATAATATTTTAAACCCTGTTGATCCATATTGTATCCATGTCTCATCTTTCACTATGAAGAATTTGTACAGTTAGATCATTTATAGAAAGGGGTACAGTAACAGGTTGTACCCAAAATGAAAGCTTGGTCCAGCAGTTTTTCCTAAGAAGCTCAATGACTGGACTAAGCTAGTATCAATAGAAGTTACTATTTATTTCATAGAAGTATGCATTATACTTCAAAGTATTAACTTTTATTATTAATCTTCTCTACAAGGAAGCTAATATATACTTCTTGAGTTCTTACAACTTATTTACTATCAGTGTAAACTGTAGGCACATCAGCCACCTTAACAAAATATTTCCAGTAGAATACACAAAATTCCTTTCCACTGAAATGAGCTCAAAGTCTGTAACTTTATCTTTTCCATAGATGGTCTGTACCACAAGCCAGACCACTGGAAATTAAACTAAAAAGGCATTACACCAAGGTGTAAGAGAACCTCTAAGGCATGCTCAGGAACTAAACTTCTCAGTACAGATAGGTGGGAGTCATATGCAGTTCATACCACTAACATTGGTAAAAATTAAAATTTATATGCAAAATATTATGCCGTGTGCTGAAAAATGTGCTGCCTGACAGCAAAAACATCTACAATGTGGCAGGAAATCTTTATGCCTCATTGCCTTCAGCTTCAGAGCTGAAAGTTTTCTGTTCCTCTTTCCTTTGCCATCACACCTACTTTCACTGTATGTGGGGCATTTTCCACAATATCAAACTGGTCTCTCATATTGTACTGATGGTGTATTTACTGCTATTAGAGTGTATTTTTTCCACATCATAAGATAAGGATAGTTTACCTTCTCAGCTAATATGACCTTTTTGTGCAAGATATTTCATCAAGTGTCAGAACAAAATTCTGCCAAAATGCTGAAAGTTCAATCTGACTCTCAGATTTCCTATTTCAGTCCCACAGCAGTCTCCACCTGGAGAATTAACGTATGTAAATTAGGACCTCTGGCCATTTTTTACTTCATGCATTAGCCTATTCCTTTTCAGAAAGACAATCTACATAGTGGTGTAGGTGTTATCAGAATATGTTAGAACAATGCTTTGCATTTATATCTAAAAATACATTGCGTTTTCATTTGTATATATGCAAACATTCAGTAAATTAGGGGAAATGCAACCAAGAGAAAACAAATGCATAAGTATTTGGTGAAAGAGCTGGTATTTAATTTAGAAGTTTTTATTAACCAAGTAATAATGGTTATAGAGTTATAATAATAACTTTATATACCTTCATTCATTGACTCCTTATTTTAAACATTGCATGATTAAAAAAATCCCAACAGATTTTGCTATAGCTCATAACTCTTTATTTTTGAAGCTAGATATTTTTTAATAATAAAAAGATGGGCTTTTTTTAACTTTTGTGTACAAAATTGGACTTGTTCCTGGTAGTTCTATGCTGATTCCTTCTATTTATTAAAAAGTCAGTGAATCCACATGAATAAAAAGGAGAAAATATGCAAAAGGTTTGCAAAATTAGACCTTCTATTATTACATTTGTGAAATTAAATAGAAAATCCTTAACTGTTAGATTTCCACAGAGGTTACTGTGTCTGCAGTGTGTAAGAGGTTTCAATCTTTTCCATTAAAATTTTTGTCCCTTTTTCTCTGTGTGAAAGTCTGAAGCAAATTTTAAAGGATATTCAGCAGGGAAGACTGTATTCTTTTTTTTTTTTAAACAGTAAGATAGAGGAAAAGGAGTAAAAGGAATTACTTTTCTAACACTGTGAACTCTTCTCAAAAACAAAGTCATAGCTTGATATTAAGAAATGTAGACACTATGAGAAATTCAGGTACTATTCTTCAGATAAAGGTTATTGCAAATATAAAACTAATTGCCTAAATTACTGGGCCAGAAAGGAGAAGCATAAGTCAGTCAAATGAAAGTATGTTAAAGAAATCAATCAAATTAAAAGCAGAACAGGAATTTTATAACATGAGTAACCAAAATCTTGAACCACTGCCAATATTTCTACTGATAGACTGGTATCAGACTGCTTCATCTGATTTAACCCTTGTATGTAAATGTGCCTCCAGCAGATAGGGCATGAAATCCCAAAGTCACAAGCTGCAGAACCAATTATGTGTTCTTCTGCTTCTTCATTGTATACTCTGAGAGGATGAAAATTTAGTGTGAAAGAGCAATAAGTGTAATTGGACATCTTTGACCTGGTAAACAGGTACATGTTTTTGAATTATGAGATGGGATCTTATCCTTATTGTCATACTTAAACATAAAGGGTCCCTTGCTGTGTAGCTCTCTTTTCATTATTTGTGAATGTGTTTTTCAATGTCTATACAATTGTGAGTGGACAGAAAAAAAGCCAGCGTTATCAAAACTGTCTTAGCTTTATTTTTATTCCTTTTTTTTTTTTTTTGACATCTTTCATAGCCTATAAATCCAATACTCCTGAAAGCTTTTTTTCTATTTTTTTTCCATTCTCATACAAAAATTGATCATGATTTTCTGTGTTCAGCCTGTCATGGAGGCTTTAAGAAAAACTAATGAAGAGTTCTTGGTGCAAACAGTAAGCAGTGGCTTACCTCATTAGTTCAGATATTTTCACAGGAAATTGTCAGAATTTGTGATTCCTCTACCCGTGGGTGGCAAAGGCTCTCTTCCAGCTACACTTTCTTGTTAGTTGTGTGAGGCACTCACACCCTTCTGTTTCAGTGTACTTTAATTACTACCATTCCCAAAACACACTTTCAATATTATGCAGAGCTTGTGTTAAGAAAAACAGTGAACAGATTTTATCCCAGTTCCATGTCCTGAGCTCTGAGCTGTTTTGGAAAAAGGACCCACAAGATATAAGTATTCTGTTCTGGAAGGTCTTAAACTAGAAGTGAAAGTAAACAAACTGAAATTAAACATTACTGAGATAAGGTATTGACAGTATTTTCTCCAGAAATACTAGAATTGGAGGTTTTTAGAAATTAGAACAAAAGAAGTCATGACATTGTGGACTTTACACTATAAATGTAGAGCAATTACTTGGAGATATTACCAATAAAAGGCAAGGAATTCTTCTCAAGACCTTACCCAAACAAAAAAAAATTGACCCAAACTCACCCCTGAACTCTGGTTCATTGATAATAAAGCTCATCATACAATTTACACATACATGAATTATTTGAATCCTGGCAATATTTCTGGGAAGAGGGAAATTGATTTTGTTTAATGTAATAATGACCCCATGTTTACACAGGGATTTCAAACCCTGCATATTTTGCAAGCTGATAGTTTCAAGACATTAAGTCTTGAATTTGAATTCACTGACCAACATCTTCCCATTACCTTCTTATTGTGCTGCATATGTTGCATTTTGAGATGAATTACAAAATATCACAATAAGAAAGAGCACTGTACGCGACTGTTTATATGAGGAGCACAAAAACAAACCAGCAAACCCCTCAGGTACTCTAATTAAAGTGGGGGAAGGGCATTGATATAGACAGAATGGAGCTCCATGAACTGGAATTTGACCAAGCTAAAAGGATTAGCAGCCTTCCTTGACCAGAAAGGTACCAAGGGAACTTTAACGAGGAGACGCATCTGGCAAACAGGCAGCTTGGAGGCTAAATAATACCATCCTTCATCAGCTCTTAAAATTCTACAGACCTGAAGAGTGTGGCTAGAAGAGTTTCTAGGAGTGATATTTCACTGTGCAGCAATAGAATGACTGGAGTTATGAGGCCAGGGATAAATCACATTGATGGTCTTATTGAAACAGCCGTGCCTGGAAGGGAGGTGTAGTCCCTTTCCCAGACACAAAGAAAGCAAGCTGATGCAAGAAGCAAAAACACTTGTGCTCTGGGGACACTTAAACCTGCCTGTGAATGATTATTCTTCTCATTATGGGAACATGTTTTAATTAGAAAAAAAGGGGTTTTGGGGCAGTTGATATGGAACAAATTTCTTTTTGTATTTGTATTTATCTGCATGGACATGTGTCTTCAGTCAAGAAAATCTCAGTGTTAAATTTGCATTTATAAAAATTATCTTAAATACAGTGAAATGATAATTTTCATAATTTCTTCCCAATTCCAAGAAAATCAAACAGTTTTTTGCTCTAAATGTCAGTTACTTTCTGTTTCATCTCCCTAATTGAATTATGGTTTACTTTAACAAAAAAAAAGGAGGAAAAAAGGAAAATAAATAAAGGGTCAGGATTTAATAAACAAGAGGAAAGGAGCTTAAGCCTCATGCAAATTTTAGGTTTAAATTCACTACAGGCTTCTTTTTATTTTTCTTTTTTTTGTTTGAATATGTCTTAGATTTCTGTGAAAGGTTGCCATATGGAGATAAAAGGGCAGATGAAATAAAAAGAAATAAGAAAAAACAATAAAACTGTCATTGTTTTCTTGACCTTTCTCAAATGCATTCATCATTGGGTATATGGTAAATTTAGTTAGAGCTTCGAAACTACTTTTTGTTCTGAGTGGAATGATCTCCAGCATCCACTTACCAATAGCCCTCTCTGGTAAGGTCAGGTAATAAGAGACCTCTCTCTGAACTGAAACTCTAAAGTAACCAGTGAGTCAAGACAGGGTTTGTTTACTCTTTATTTTTCACCTTCTGGCAGAGGTAACAGAGGCTAAGCCAATTTCTCTGCTATTGTTAGCTTTGTATGAAGTTCACATGATAACGTGCAGAAAGAAGCCACATTGCATTTCCTAGCTGGGTGGCAGGAGAGTCAGAGGAAAGAGCAGAAAGCAAGAAAGAATCTTCCTTTCTGAACAAGGTACCCTTTCATTAGCTTCATAAATATAGCAGAAGAGTACACAATTTCTGTGTATTACAAGACGATATATATATTTAAACTAAACATGTGCCCAAGTCTTTGTGATGCTCACTGCAGTTTCTAAACTGAAATATATGCCTCTCTGTCTTTTAGGAAAGAGCTACAACAGGAAGAATATGTTCTTTTCCTGTTGTTTTCCCAGAGCTGACTAATCCCAGTAATCCTTCTTTGATCAAATATTAATTTTATTCTCAGATAAAATTCTGATATTCTCAGAATTCTCAGATATTCTCTATATTCTCAGATAATCTTTGTTCCAACATTGATTTTATCAGTATTTCTGTTTCATGTAGCTTGTCTTCACACAGAAAACATATTTACTTGCTATTGTATATATAAACTGCATATTTTAGTGTGTCAAATCTGATGCTAGGTGTGAATTCAGAATAATTAAATTCTTGCAACATACAGAGGAGCTTTTGAGGGAAATTAGGTGAAAGAGGTGTTATTTTATTTGCAGAGCTTCAAAACCATGTTTAAAACATCTGATAGCAATATCCTTAATTGCGAATGAAATAGCACAAAAGCCATGTAGCCATCATCTTTTTTATTATTTTCTGACAAATTCTAGCTACCTTCCAGCCTGGTTGGGCAGAAGTCCTTGTCTTTTAATGTTTTGAATGGCTTAATTTCATGGTGTTTCTTTTTTTCCCATGAGAAAATTATTCTAAAATATGAACATTTCAAGGAGGTACATTTTGATATGCAGCTCCTACCTCTGATCTATGCTGAACATTTTCAAGTTTGGAAGTGAAATCTAGAAATTTGCCAGGGATTGCAGGAAAAAGAAGGGTGTTGGTAAGAGCATTTTTGCACTCTGGAATTTTTTCCAAAATTCTGTTCTTAGTCTAACTCACATAATTCTTGTTGTGCTTCATTCATTGGCACTTATGAAGTCACTAAAGCACTTCAAACTTTCACACATTGACAAGGACTCTTAAGAATATGCCCATTAATTCAAATTACACTCACATACTCCATGCCTGTTGCAATATTTAGTAAGGTAGAAATTCCAAATTTTTCACTCATAATCCCTTTTGCTATTCATAGAGATTTTTCTTATTAGTGCTGTCTTGCCTACTTTCTAACTGACCCTTCTAATAGGACTGAGCACTTCAGGGTCTGGCAGTTGCAGGAGATTGTTGTCTGGCCTTCATTTATCCTTAACATAGACAATTACATTTAATAGAAGAGCTTGAGGAAACAAATTCTTTGGCTCTGTCTGCTGCTGCTCATGTTTTTGAAGCATTGAAAAGGAGGTATAAATACCCAAGAGACAGAGCACTGAACTGAGATTTAGCGCATATTCTGCCCTGCAACAGCACCCAGCTGGCTCCTCACCTATGAGCAAGCTCTGTCTGACCACGGGTCTGTGTGATTCCCATGGCAAAGGGGAGCTGAAGCTGGAGAGAACCAAGGTGTTTTCTCCCTGCATAGATAATTTGTAACAATAAAGTAGTGGGGGCTGACCTTTCTGATTTTAGGATCACAAGTGCCTCTTGGCTGGCAATCATTAGAAGAAACCTTTAGCATGTTATATCCACCTCTCTCTGAATACAAATTCATAGCTGCCCCAAAAAAATCAATGCAGGTGCTTTGATTGTAACATTCTCCACATTTATTTTACCCTTTTATGGAGAGAAAAGAAACACTAGGGATAAATAATGCTTCATAAATTAACTATGGATCAGAGTGTTCTGACAGGTAATTAAATAAATTACAGGTTTATACTTTTGTAGTGCAAAGAGTCTGTGATGTGATTTCAGCTAAGGAAACCCTACCTGCATCTTTCATTATTTCCTGTATTTCTAGTTGTCATGCTGGAAGATGAAGGATGGATTGTTCATTCAAGCAAGCTTCTCCCATAGCACTTCCATACAAGTTATGAGAACTTTTTATAAATCTGTCTGCTCCTGCTCTTACACAACTCTACGATAAATTCCCCTTTGCCTTCAGTTGCACAAGGGAAGATTTTATACTTTTAGTATTTTCAGATTCTTTTTACTGCTTGTAGATGTCACAGAGGCTTGCACTGCAGAATCACTCTTCTTATCAATAAACAGGTTATTTAAAACAAACTTGTGTGCTTTGGAATAGGGCTTGCCACAAAGTTGTGACTTGAAACACATTCATTCTCTCTACTGCCACAAGTCACAGAATTCTAGATTAATGAGCTATTTATCTGATTGCTATCAAATAGGGAAAAAAAACCTTTTCCAGGCAATGATTCACTGATTTTTCTGTGATTTCTTTATAAGGCTTAGATATGGAGTATCAAATTGATTCTGGAGTATCAAACTATCCAAATGGTCCCGGTGTAAATGAGCTACAAGTAACTACTTAGTACAAAAAGATCACACATTTTGTTCTTTGGTTGTGTGGTTAGTCCCCATTAATATTTGCAATAATTCATAATAGTAACATATAGAATCATATGACTGAAACAAAAGCCCCTGAAAAACTGTTTTCCCTTCAATTTTTCTGGTCAGTCTTTCCTCTAGTTTATTCTTTCTTAGCTATATCATGTATCAATACTATATTTGCTATAGTTATTGTATGCTATGCAGCAGGTGGTCATACTTCCTAATTTTGATATTGAGAGTGGGAGGAAGAATTATCACATCTTTCCCCCCCAGCCTTGCCTGGGCTGCAGTGTCTAACAACCTGCTTTATCTTGCTGTAAGAAGTTGAAAACATCTCTTCAGACAGGATATGACTCACTGTAATGACCTTTGCATAAATACATAATGCAGTAGCTAAAACACAGCCTGGCATTTATTTGTTTTCTTACCTTATGTGACAACTGAATTTGTGACTTTCCAGTTCTTTTCCTCCTATATTTCCTTTTAAAAAACCCAGGCTCTTCTCTGCCCTTCTGCCAACTACCAATGCAAAGCTGCAAAGCCTCCCCCAGAAAATGCACAGCCTCCACTGTGGTCTCTGCTGAAATGTTATTAGTACCACTCAATCCTTTAACTTTAGAAATTAAACCTCATGTTTACAGGTCAGAGGATTGTATAGATAAAAGTATTCACTAGCAGGATATTACTGCCAAAAGGATGGACATCGTGTAAATGGCCTGTGCTAGGGAAAGAATTTGGTCAGTAAGAGTAGCAGAACTGAAATGTTTTTGTCACTGATATAAATAACGATATATTATAAAGAAGCAGGTTTATTATAAAAGCAATTTCATTCACATGTCAGGAGGCAAGATAAAGACCCTGTGATAAGGAGGCATATTCCTCTTATGTTGGAGTATGACTCAGCTGCTCTGAAGAATGAAGTTTCTATGACGTGTTCAGGTCATAGAAGGTCAGGTACTTGACTGTAGGGTCTAATAGTCATAGTGTGACAATCAACAAATAACAAAGGTTATGTTTGCAGAACAATGACTCCGGGATTATGTGCACATATTTATCTCATTTGCATTTGAATTGGCAAGAGAAAGCCATATCAGTCTTTGCAGAGCTGGGGAGATAAAAAAAGGGACAAACATCTATTTCCATGGCAGCCCAAGTAGTTATCCAATGAAATCAGATTCTGGATATATGAACTATCATGCCAGTCAGATCTATCAACCTTATAAGGGATTTAGCAACAAATAAGTAAACTTCAAACTCCTGCAAGACTTATTATAATGGTAGAGAGGAGGTACACAGAGGAAATCAGACTTTTACACAAAGGCTTCTGTGATCACTGTAGAAAAGGATATAGGTATTGTTTTTCAGGTTTAAAGTTCCTGCAGGAGTCGTTTTCCTTAGGAGATTAAGTCTGTAAATTCAAAGAGGCAGAGTCAATGGCCAGTTATTGAAGAACCAGATCAAAATTATTAATAACAGTAAAGTCCTTGGCAATATGTGCAGAAAGCTAAAACACAACAATGCATGTGTTCTTCTTCATGTGTTTCAATTTTGACTAGCTTGATGGGTTTTATTTGATTGAGTTACCACAACAACACAGGGAAGAAGTTTTAATAATTTGTTACCCGCAGCCACATGGGTGCTGGCCCTATTTTTCATCAGTACATCTTTTAGTACTTAAGGGACTTATTCTGCACATATAACAGAAAAACCTAATTTTCTGACATTTTGATGTAGTCTCAGAACTAGCATTTTCCAGAGCCTGTATTTTGAGATGTGATATCAAATCACACAATTTTCTATATCCCATGGGTTAGAAGATACAATATCTGGAAGCACCCAGAGGTAACAGATATTTGCCAGCTGCCTCAATGCCACTAGCAAAATCCTAACAAAATCATTCTTTAATTGAAGAAATTGTGAGATTGAGCAGCATCAAACTGTTATATGCAAAGACAGTGCATCCCCATCTGAATTCCTTCTTTGGGCTTTGTGACGGGAATGTCCCTCGATTCCCTTAAACCCGGAGTCAGGTCACCCTGCACTATCTCCAGTCAGGCTGCCAAACCTTACACTGCAGACATGGAAAGAGGGAGGTGCTGTGCAACTGACAGCAGATTATGAAGCCTGACTTAATACGAAGTATTTTGTCACTGCAATTTCCAGAATGATGAGGGTTTCCTACAAGTGTTAAGCACATAATTACTTTCCAGAAACTAATTCAATCTTGTGTTAAGAAGACACTGACTGGTATTTTTGCTAATGGCTGTGAGTTGTTGCAAAAGAAAAGAAAAAGTGACACACATAATTGTGCAACATTACTAAAATATTTCATCTAGTTAACTTCAGGAAAATTCAGATCTTAATTAATAGTAAGAAATATTACATCATTAAATAACAGAAATTATGCCTTTTTGCAGTGGTGACCAAAAACAGCTAATAAAAGCTGAACCTCACATTTATGTGAATAAAGCAAGCAGAGGCAAACAAGGAATAGTATCTTGTTGAGAATCAACAGACCATCTGCAATATGATAATCCACTTACAAATATTCACCCAAGCTGTTAAAACATATATTAGCTTAGCACAGCGGAGAAGCCTTGATTTTTGGATGTCAGCAGTAAGGGAGGTGCTGAACATCACTGCAGTCAACCTTAGCTTTGTTACCTTAACTTATATAGATTCAAACAGGCCACAGCCCGTCGGTCTGCTCTAATTGGGGCCTTATTTCATTGATTTATACAGGCTATGAGTGCTTACTTATTTTGACAACTTTGGCAAGGTGGATATTAAGAAAGTGAACTTTTTATGAAATATTCTTTTTTTTTTTAGTTAGCTTTTACAAACATGGTAAATTTGGTATAGGTACCTCTGCCTGAATCAAAATCTAAGCAAAAAATACAGAAAAATAAAGGAGAATGAAACATGAAAAAGAAGGTGAGCTGCTGAGATATTAGTAATTATATATACACGGAATCCTTGGAACACAGAATAATGTGTGTTGAAAGGGGCATTCAACAGTTTTGAGTTCTGAATTTGAGTTTTGAGTTTTGAATTCTTCCAAGGATGGAGATTCTAGAATCTTTCTTGGTACATTTTCCAGTGTTGGACTTCCCATATGTGATGAGTGTTAGCCTGGGGCTTTTTCCCCCTTACACTGATATGTCTCTCATTGCAGCTTATGACTTTTGTCTCCTTTTCAACTTCTCCTTACTTCTGAGCAGCTGGCTCCAACTTATTCATATTATAGTTATATGAGGCAGCTGAGGAGCAACAAGACCTTTTCTTAGCACACACTTTTTCATGCTGCACAACCCTGATTCTCAGCCTGCTATTACCTGTCTAGTGCTCTAAACTCAAATAGCTTTTTTTGGCCTTCCATAAGACATATTTCAGTATAGTATTTCACACGTGTAAAAACAGGATTTTATGTGTAGCTTATGTGGAATCAAAGTAGTATTGAAACTTAATCACCAAAAGAAACATGTTCAAACTCATTCAGCTTATTTCCAAATAGACACAAATGCAAATACACATATACACATATACATACAGTATTATTATTTACACACAGTATTGCAAAGATATTTTTGTACTGAAGCTCCTCTTCCTTGCTGAGTTGCAGCACCAGGTGCAGCTGTTGCTACCAGTCAACCACATTGTGCTCTTGGCAATCAAGAATATTTTGTGTAAGGTTCCATCCAAGGAGATATTTAGGTGAATATTTTGTGTAAGGTTTCATCCAAGGAGATATTTAGGTGAATATTTACTTGTCTTTCTATTTACTTGACTTTCTTATGCACAGTGTCTTGAAAAAAAAAATTTGCACTTGCATTAGTTTGTGTAAATCAAAATCCTTCCAGTTGTTGGACAGTTCTGTGTCAGTTGTCACTTCCAAAATATCTGTGTTAGGAGCTGGAATTCAAACTTTTGATTCCAGTCCTTTTTTAAAATTAAGGTTTCATTGTTTATGTAAGTATTCTAGACTCAGTTTCATGGCAAGCAAAAGCAAAAACACAAGTTGTCTTAGATTTAGAAACTAAAATATTTTTATTCAGAGATGCCAACATATTTTAGTTTTGGCAAATGTAAATAATATTCTCAAGAGGGTTATTTTTTATTCTGTAGAATGTAGATTCAACATTTGCCTAAAATAGATCAATGTAATAGTAGTTATTTAATATTTTAGCTTTTTCAAATAATTTTTTTGAAAACAAATACTAAAATATTAAAACATAACATTTAAATATCTGGAACTGGAATAGGAGAAAATAATCTAATGTTTTCATGAAAGCATAGAAATGCTGTTTAGAAGGAATCACCTAATTGTTTAGTCCAGGCTCTCACTCAAAACAAGACTATCATCAACAACTGTCTGGCTCAGCTTTTGTTTTTGTAGCCCAGGCCAAAAAACCTTCAAGAAAAGGGAGGCAACCAGTTCCAGCACTGCAGCACCCTTCCGGGTATGGTTGAGGCCATAAACAGTGCCTTGATAGCCCTTGTTGGAATTTTAATTTCTCCTCATCCAACTCATGATCTGGGAAATTCAGGTCTGCACTTGGTGTTCCTTATGCAGCTCAGCAGTGTAGCTGAGTACACTCTACCAACAAGAGACTCCCAGGAGCCATCTGCAGGAGTGGCTCATGTTCCCCACAGCACCAAGTCCTTTTCAGCATGCCTGATAGTTAAACTCTTGATCTCCCAGTCTCTAATAGAAAAACCAACATCTTCTTTGGAAGTTAACAGTAAATATTAAGGGTTTTTAAGTCATTGTATATCTATAAACTTCAGTACATCACATTACAGGGGGGTTTTTGTTTGTTTGCAGTTTTCTTAATATGATTTTTGTGGTGGTTCTTTGGGGTTTTTTTTTTATGCCACTGAATACCTTATTGGTATAAGAAACCATAGAGAGTTTTCTCCCTTTCTTTTTTTACATTTCCCTGGAAGTCATATTTGAATAGCTTTTAACATGCTTAATCTAGCCATGGTGACTACCATGAGTGAAGCATATTTCAGTGGTCTGTGGCTGCCAGGAACTGACTTCTTACACCATCAGAAGTGAGAAAGGTCATAACACCTAAACTGAGCAGCACAGCTGAACAGAACAGATTTTAGATATCAAAATAATTTTCTCCATTGCAGTCCTGTGTAGTCGAGCCTTGATCTTTAGCATTATTAGTTTTGTGACAGATAAGTTAGATGCTCACACATTTCAGTCAAAAATGGATCATGAGTGCTTATGAATGAGAGTTGCTTATTTACAGATATGGATAATGAATCCCAAATTTATCCCACCTTGGTAAAGATCTCATTAGTGAGGAACAGAAGAGTGAAATTCAAACTGTATTCATTTCCAGTTTTTGCTCATTGTGCTTATAATGATCATATGCACTGGAGAAGCTGCCTGTGAGATTTTTTTGTGAAGAATTAGTGCAGAGGGTATTTTCCTGGGAATTTTCCTGCAGCAAATTCCATTTAAGAGTCTTTTGAATTGGTTCATTTTCTTCATTTTTCCAACTTTTAAAAATCAAGAATATATGAAATGATAAAATGTGGAACCTATTATTTCTTCAAAATAAAAATAATTCCAATTTAGAAGCTATAGAAATCTCTTTTTAGATCCTGAATTTTGGCTTTAAAATACATAAAATGAAAGAAGACATGCAGTAAAACATTACATTTTCTTTTCAGTTTGGGCAAGAAATGCATGATGACATTGATCTCAGTGAAGGACCTGAATTCAGTTCAGGATTATCCCTTAAATTTAAGTGCCTAAATGGAAGTGGAAATGAGCAATGAGTGTGTAAGGTTCCTGCATGATCTACAGAGATCTAGTCAGACCTGTCCATGGAGCTTGTTCATCTAATAACAATAAAGATACCTGGGCCAGATTTCACTTGCACAAGCACTGGTTTCTACTACTGTGTAAGTTGATTAAAATTTCTATTACTGCTATTCAGGGCCGGTAGTCATAGCACAGATCCTGTGTAAAATCTTTACACTTTGGGAGAGGACGCTGGAAACCAAGATGTTCCCATGGTGTCTAAGGCACAGAAAAGCTTAGACACTTATTTTAACAACAGTATTGATCCTTACTCATGTGTTCCTTCCAACTTGGGGCATTCCATGAAGCATTTGGTTAGTTAAATTCCACTCACGTCATTGACAATGGGTGTAAGTCAAGGTTCTCTGATGTTTAGTGCTGTTTCAATTATGAGTACCCAGGAAGCTGTAGAAATCCCATAGTGTCTTCTCTTATCTGCCACTTGCATCTCCAAATATCTCAAACAAAAATGGTTAACTCCATAGAGGAAATGTAAATTTCAAGCTCTCTCTTGCTCTGTAGAAACCTATAACTATATGTATATATTTCTTGGTAAAGAGTTGAATATATTTCTTTTAAATATATCATTTATGCTTTAATCCATCATTCATCTTCAGGGTTTGCATTAAACCAGCGGGGAGAGAGTATGTAGAGAGTACTTTATCTAGGTGAATTGCTACATGAAAACATTAGTTAGCATGAAAAATTCATGAAGAAGTACAATTTAAATCATACTAATACTTTTTGTTTAATTATCCACTTGCTTCTCCTAGTAGATACTACACTTTAAAAAAAACCCTAAATTAATTTGCTAATTAAAATCACATATTTTAAGCAAGTCAAATTCTTAAAAGTTTAATGACTTCATTTTTCTCACATTGCACATTGTGAGAATCAGACAGAGGGAGAGTTTACGAGGGAGCCAACTTATGTGCAGCATTTTCCAAAAGAGACATTGAATTTTCTTCTGATACTACTTTTTATATTTTGCTAATTGCTTTGGAATGGCTTTTTGTTCAAGGTAAACAACCAATGAGAACTTCTTTTAATCTAAAGCAGTTTTCTTCCTCCTGAAAATGAATTTAAACAGCAAAGTTGTAAAGGATGCAGGGTGGCTGGTTTTAATGTTTTTGAGTACCTTCACTTCTCCACATAATAGCGTGCCTAACAATTCTGTACTTCATTCTTTAGTAATAAGTGGGAAAGGGTGGGCCTTAGGAGTTCTGTGATTGCAGATGAAATCTAAAAAAAGCAGACAAAACAGAAAAGTCTATTACAATTTTAATGTGACAATGATCAAACAGAATTTCAATTATCTCTAACCAGACACTTTTGGTTTACAAGACCACATGTAGAGGCAAAAAAAATCTGAATATGTTTACAGTGGGGTAAAAGGAGGTAGAACTAAATTATTTGGATTGTAGTTCTGCTACAAGATGAATAGGTCATCTGGAGGTTGACTATCAAAAACAAACACAGGTTGGTAATATGAGCATTCAATATTATTGGACAATAGTTAAATTAGCTGAACTTTGCACCTAGATATTCTAGGCTTGTGTGATAATAGGAATGAAAAATCTGGACCTTGTATTTTAATATTGGTCCCAGCTCTACCACACAGACTCCAGCTTTGCAAGCTACAGCTAGCATAGACAGGTAAATAATTTATTATAATTCCAGCTTCCTAGCTTAGTTTTTCATTAGAAGCCGAGACCAGTAATATTTTTTAAGCTTTTTGTTTTCTAATGTATTGTGCAAAGCTGGGAGTGACTTTAGCATACACAGCACATATTAATGCAACTTAAGATAGATAAATAATATAAAATAATTTATTTTCAAGAAAGTAACGTCCTAAAGACTGTGCAAACAAAAGTGTTTATGAAGTTAAAGAGCATCATAGCATGTCATATAGCATCTGCAATAACTTTCTCTGATTTTTTGTGGTGGGGGCTGGAACTTGAATATTTGAGCCTTTGTTAAGGAGTTTTATATGGGACAAAAAAAAAAAAGGACTTTGCAAGACTAAAAAATCTCTCTTCTCTGGGTGTAATGACCACTTCTAACCTGCCCAGTGACTCTAAGCCTCTCTGTTTATGCAATAATAGTAATTTTACACCTTTCTATGTCACATAATTAAAGCTTCAGAACATAATGGTAAATAGGATAAAGTTAAGAGTCCTGCTTTAAACCCCTCAAAGGGATAGATGTCACAGCGTATTGCACTGTGATGATTGACTGGTGTGGCAAGCTTTTGGTACTGAAGGACTGCAGAGGTGACTTCTGTGAGAAGAGGCTGAGCCCTTTCCCATGGCCCCACAGCCAGTGCCACACAGCTCTAAAGATGAGAACATCCTGGAGGCCTCTCTGATGTAACATACTTAAGAAAAGGTGTAAGATGCTGTGCAAAAGCAGGAGGAGTGATGAAAAATTGATAGAAACAGCCTTGTGGATACCAAGGTCAGCAAAGAAGGAGATGGAGGAGGTGCCAGAGCAGAGATTCCCCTGCAGCCCATGCTGAAGGCCATGGTGGAATGGATTGCTGCTTTGCAGCCCATGGAACATTGCAGGGCAGCAGATATCCACCTGCAGTCCCTGGCGGCCTCCATGCCACAGCAGGTGCACACGCCCTCAAAGAAGCTGCAGCCCACAGACAGCCCTTGCAGGAGCAAAGTATTCTTTTGATTTTTCTTCCTTGTTTTACACCTTGTAATAATACCTAAGCTACCTCAAAAGCTATAAAAGCACCAGTAAAACACCTTTATCTTGTTTTTCAACTTCAGGTGTACTTTCCACTATCTTACTCTATTTTGTATTATTAAACTGGTCTTTCAGGAATTAAGGACCCTTCTTTCAAACAACTAAATTCTTTTTTCATCACCTTGGTGATGATGTTTTGCACATATAATCTTTCATGTCTTGTTCTTTATATCACACTCTACTGGAGCCATATAATCTGTGAGTCTGGATTTTTACTAACTTCAGTAGGAGCTGAATATACTCCTCATATTCAACACCGAAATGTACAATAAGGAATAGTAGCAGTAAATTTAAAACAGAGAAAATAGTAACAGTAAATTTTTGAAATTTGATCATCACAAAATAAAAACTGAATTTTCAGGCATTACTTAAAGAGTTATATTTTTGCATTGTTATTGTCCTATTCTTTATATATCATTCAGATATTGAACAAAATGTCATGTTATTTTTAACAGAAAACAAAAATTGAATACCCAGGTAATACCCAGGAGATTCATAGCATATCTCTGTTTTTGCACATTCGAAAGAATTTTGCTGTCACAGAAAAGTGATGAACATGTGTATCAATATCCTTATATGTGTGTGTATTAACAGATGCATGGTATTAATTTTTTAATGTTTTCTTTTAAATAGATAACAAGTGAGATGACATTTTTATGTATTACATTAGTAAAACAATAGTCAAGGTCAGATATTTCCTCTGGATCATTCTTAAAAGAACAATCACTGCCTATTATTAACTTGAATCTGGCTTACCATGAGTTTTCTATAGCTCCATCTTTGTACAGTTTTTTGCCATTCTTAATGTTAAGATCAATGTTAGTGATAGTAGGACCTGTACTTATTTTTTGGTGCAAAAGCTGTGCAAAGAGCAGGTTCCTATTCATAAACATCACTGAGTTCTTCTAATAGTCTTTTCTATTTATGTTTTCATAGTATGCATTTTCTTTCTTCATTTGAATTGTAGTAGCAGAGTACCTTGTTCTTACTCCTTAGAAGCAAATACAGATGTATGTCTAATTGGTATCTACAATGTGCTCTTACCTAAATTAAGCAGGTTATTATGAAATTACCTGTGTTCCCACTGCACTATAATATCATTTACAGACTTGCTGACTTCTCAAGACACAGAGAGCTCATCCAGAAATGATGAAGGAGGCTTATGGTATGATTTCCCATTAGTAATCAAAATTATTGATGTTTACTGTATTATAGCATGACACACATAATAAATATAATCAGTCCAAGAAACATTTTTGTCATGAAAATATTACTTTATGATAGAATCTTTGTTTCAAATGCAAATGTTCAGATGCTAATCAGTATTTTTCTCCATAAACTATGTTAAACACTAATTTTTGCATAGAATGTAATTTTTAAAATATGCATAGTTGAGAGCATAAAAGCCCTTCTGTGTTTGAGTAATCCAACAGATGAAAAATGAGTTTCACACTGGCCCTTGTTATCAGAGCAATGATTTACAGAATTGGAACAGCTCATGATATCCCAAGTACTTGATGGAGTTTATGTAGAAGGAGTAAAAATGCTTCATATCCTGTCGTATACTTACTGGTTTCAGCTTGAGTCACCCAAAGTCTGTATTAAAATGACATGCTTTGCAAAGAAAATGTCTGATTAAAACATTGCAAAGATTTGAAACAGCAATACTACAAGTTGTTTACTTCCACAAACACAGAATAATGTGATTTCTAGTTTAACTCAGAAGATACTAAGAGACCAGATAAATAGCAGTCTATAATGACAATCTTGCATAGAGTAATTTTAAAATGCAATGATGTACAGGTAGTCAGGATCTTGCTTTTCCTTTTCATTTAAAGAAGCAACATTAGAAAAACCTCTTAGTCAAGTATTTCAGTGATTAGAAATTAAATTGTAAATGAGTGAATGTAATTGCAAAATTTATCTTTCATTGCAAAAATGTTGGGGTTCTTGTTGCAGTGCAAAGGTGAAAGAGCTTCAGAGGTACTCAAAGAAATTTGCACCTGCTAAAATGAGTTCTTCTGAAGTAACAGGTGCTCCACAGGTTGTTCCAGGGATGCTGTATTTCAACAGAACCATCTTAAAATGATGGAAGTGTGATGGGATCACTCCGATGTCAGCCACTAGGGAAAAACATCATCTGGTGAAAAGCACCATATTTCATGAACTCTGCGTTTTCCTTGAATGACTTTACTTCAAATAATCATGAAATATCACCCTTGGTCTATAGTAGCATATGAGGTCAAGGTGGTTTTCAAGCAAGGACTACATGTCCAAGAATGTAATAGATACATTAACTTTCACCTTTCCAGTTGTTTTATTTGTTGATTCCACACAGGTTGACTCTGATCTATCTCTGGGTCAACTTGAGTTGTTTTAATCTGTTGACACTGCCGTCCAGTACAATTAGAACTGGTGGACAAGTCCATTCTAAAACCGCTTTCGAAAGCAATCAAGTAATTCATTGGATAAATCTCTATGTGTCTATCTCAGTGAACAGCAGTCTTTTAGAAAATTTTATAACATACACAGGTGTCACAGGAGGACATGATACACACTGACACCAAAATTCCTCAGTTTTTCATTATATTTCTTAAGGAAATAAGAACTTATGTTTGGACTTATGATTGCATTTGAAAATGTTTCATCCAACAATAATTTACAAGGTATTAGAAATAGATATTTACGATTTGTAAAGTGTCACATTTCAAGACAAATGGGTAAAATACTCAGATATTCACAAAGGCTTCCAGTCAAGTTGTGTTGCTCTGTTTCTTTTATGGTATCTACATTAAGTGGTCTGTTTTCTAACTACTGGAGAGTTACTTTGCATCCTTTGAATACTGAAAGTATTTGATGAAAAAGGACAGTAATACAATTTGCACTTTCATGTAAATTTAGCTCTTGTTCTTTCTCACCCTAATAAGTAATCTTTCCAGTGAATGGAATGAAAAATCTAGAAACCTGCAACACAACAAATAAACAGCTTTTTCTTCTCAAGTACATTGTTCTTAGGAATGACAGACTATGGGAGAAATTATATCCATTGATTTATAGAATGGGGACTCATCAAGTGATCTTAAAACCCTCAATCCTGCAAAGGTATTCACGCTGTTTAGTAAATGTATATAATGCCTTTTAAAATGCAAAATTCATCTATGATACACACTAGAGATAATTGTAAAGCTCCAGAGACTTCAATGAAATAGAAGTAAATTCCTCTGTGAAACTTTTACACAGGTATGTACATCTTTGCAGATCTTCATCTTCTCCCTTAACATTTTCAACTAAATATTTAAGTGCTTTGTTTTTGTACAAATAAGTATTTCTAGCTGAATTTATACTTTGGGGTTTAGTAGAACATACAGAATATGATAGTCTAATGTGGCAGAAGAGAAAATTTTTATAGTTTGCTTCAGTCGCAATAGTAGCATTTATGTAGGAATTTTTGCTGCAATCATACTGAAAATATCCCACTGGATATAATTTGAGAACTCGCTGTATATCTATAATCATGATTTTCAGAACATTTTCTATAAAGCATCTTAGAAAATTTTCCCCCCTCTAATCCTGCCATGCTTTACCCCATGGACATTTTCCCATTCTTTTCTTCAGTAGTCCATAAAATTATGACAGTAGCTCTAATTTTTTGCAATTACATTCTTATTTTTTTATTTTTATTTATTAACATATTCTAGAAATAAAAAATAAAGGAAAAAAACCTAATTTGTGTAAAATGTGAAGTGTCATAAAAGAGACTTGTACTGGTAGGGGTTCAGGAATGTATTTTTTACTTCTGCAAACTTAACTCTTATGGTGTGTTAGAAAATACTTTCTCACTTTACCCATAAAGGCAAGCAGAAACAGTCTTGGAAATGGCAAATCATTCCTTATTTCTAAGAGCTACAGAAGCCATGTCTGCTTTCAGATATGCAGACGCTATGTGTATCTTGTAAAATCAGTGACTGTGCAAGTCAAATATGCAAGTATGACATAGGTTTTGAGTCAGGGCTTGGTTTCATTTTATGCCTTTTTATGTATTGAGTAGACAAAAGGCAATTTGTAGAGCAAGAAATTAAATATCAGCAATGCAGTAAGTCGTAGGTTAGAAAAACCACTGAATGAGAACATTATCCCTGCAGTACCAACAGAACTGTGTCCAGCAGAGGATTGCAAATTGAAGTAAAAATGTAAATGCATGTAAAACACACAAGTTCATTTTAACTGAGGTCAGAAATGGATTCTGAATGGAGTTACAGAGAAAATGCACTTCAAACACCTAATATCTGAAATAAAAATTAATTGTATTACAGAACCAAGAAAGGCAAACTTATTTAGCCTTACAGGCACAACAAGCCTCTTTTGATTTATTCAGAATTGCAGGACAGTCTGCTTGTTGGTGATAAAGATAAACACTCATGGCTCGCAACAGAAGTACCCATCCAAGAGAATATTTTTGAGTACAACTCTTACATTGCCAAGATGGAAATGATGAATGAAAGTAAAATTTAGTTCAAAACACTGTAATTCTCTAGTATTTTGCCTAAAGAAGTTTAGATGAATTCTAAAACTGCCCATGTGACATAAAATTAATGACTAGAAGGATAGAGGTGAAGACTTTTTAGCTTGTTCAAATACCATTTTTTTAAATTAATATGGAAAAAACTATAAAGACACACAGCACAAAAATACTAAGTCCTACAGAATCTGGATCAGATTCTCTTTCTCAGTAGTGTTGTTTGGCAATCACAATTCTGTCTTACAGCTGCCAGGGCTTTGCAATTAAACCAAGTGCTTTACAGAAGGAGAGGCATTCATCTTAGGCTGTCCTCTGCATCCAGTGCATGGCTTAGAAAGGGCTGGTGCAGCCTCCACAACTCACAGTTTTTATGGCTTTTAGAGTCTTGTCATAAGCTCTTGCAGTGCTTCCACCTCTCTGGCCAAGTTGTAACAAAAGACACAGATAGTACATATGGCCACTGCTGCCACCTCTTGGATATTCACACACTGGGAAGACGAGATCTGCAGGCTAGCTTATAATATGTGGAGTATTGGGATCTAGATGGGGTTGGTTTTGACTGGCTTTCAAGTTTGTTTGGTTGGTTGGTTTTGTTTTGTTATACAGGCAGTAACTTTGTCGTTTCCTTGGTAGACAAGATGTATGATTTCAACAGTTTGCAGTCAGACTGCTTTCTTCATTCTGGTAGCTTTCAGGTAGCCTTTTTCCACCATTCCTTCACACAAAATTTTTATGGATTCAATTTATAAAATCAAGACTGTTCTTATAGAATATTTCTGAACAGAATGTTGCATTTCCTATCCTTTCTAGATGTCTTCAAGGTTTTTGATCTTGTCTCCAATTTCATTTCATTCCAGTGACAGCCTGAAACAAAACTGTATGGGGAAGAGCCACATGGTTCTTTGCAACTCCTTTGTTCATTTAGACACTCATCACACAGCGTCAAGGTGCAGGATTGTCAGCCTTCTTCTGGTTCTGGGGCTGATATTTCCTGGAAATTCTCCATGTTCTATCACTGTAAACAGAGCCTTTGTCTAGCAGTAACTTTAATTGACAAGGCAAAGTTGAAGACGAAAATGTCAAAGAAAATGGGTAAAAACTAAAAGTTATTTCTGCCATGGAATTTTTGTACGTTTGCTGCAATCTGACGGCAATTGTAACAGTCAGAATTTTCTTTAACCTATTTTATGTACAATCAGGCCTTAATAAGCTGAGAGAAAGGAGAAAAGTGCTCAGTGTCTGACAGAAATTCTTCCATGAAGCACATGAACCAAGATGAACACTATCTAATTATCAGCTCACAAAAAACTGTTGTTTGCTGTCTCATGTAATTAATGAGGCAGTCTATTAGAAAGGGGGAAGAGCAATTTATGTAGCACTCAAAATTTTCAGGACTCTGGACCACTATGTTTGAAAGCAAGGTCTGTAGAAGAGGCATACTGATTTCTTTATGAATAGGTGAACAATGGTATTTGTAAATGTTGAGAGGTTTGTTTTGTACATTGCATGTTTTCTCATTGTGCCAATTGTTACTAGAACAAGTTAAAGCATTAATCCTGAGTCATTTCTATTTATAGTCTTCCCAATAGCATCTTGGTTCAATGTGTTTTTGCTCAGCTGATCTATGCACCATAACATTGCCAGGATTGACCTCATCTTTGTTCATAGTATATAGGTTGTCAGGCATGTTCACAAGCTGAAACATACTTGAAATAAAGGTGAATCTATTTTTTACAGCTTTCTTGAATTAGATGCAGCAGCATTAGAAGAATGAATAACCCAGTGCAGGAATGAAACCCGAGAGCACACAAAGTCTCACTGACTTCACTCATGGCAACAAGGAAGGATAAACAGCAGTTAAAAGTTGCCACCCATGGTAAGAGCTTCGGATGTAGAATTGCAACTGTATGATGGCAGATGTTAATCAGCCAATTCTTCATTAAATTTGCAATGAGATTTTGTGATATTCAGGCATTTTTGGAAGGGAAAAAACAGCAGCCATGGACAGAAATGTACTTCTGTACATTTGTTTTCCTCTAAGTAGAATTTTATGGGGTTTGTTCATGATCCCAAGCACATTACCATCATAGATGCTGTTACTACTTTGGCATTTTTTATTTCTTCCCCACACTAGCTGTACACTGATTCTATTCATAACTTTAAGAAGACAAATTAACCACCTGTTAAGAGATGAATGTTGAGGAAGACATGAGACGCCACTAAGGTTTGGGAACACATGCAGGGGTAGGGAGGAAACAGTTGCCATGAACTTTTGAAGAAGATAAACTACTGAACTTTTTGGGCAGTAGTGAGTGGCCTCTTGTCAACACTGAATGCTGACTTACCTCAGAATAATAAAATTGGTTATGCTTTTACAGAAACTCATACCTCTGGGTAATATCAGTATCAGGAATTTTGTAGGGAAGAAGCAGAGATTACAGATGTGTGTGAATAATCTACATATTTGTCATCGGGGGTAAAGAACATTCAAGAAACCAAAGTTACAGTTAGTTCTGCTTATGGAGGTAAGCTATCCCTTACTGGATGTGGACAGAATAATAAAATACTTCTCTACAGATTTTTACTGTGCTTGAGTTTAACTCGTGGGTGAGGTCCCACAGTCACTGGGATCAGTGGCAAAAATTAACAGTCAATTACTTCAGCAGCTGAGTTTTCAGCTGGTGTATTAAATAAAATGGAGTGGATTTAAATTCAACAAATCTCTCTTTCTACTCTTGTCTCTTGGGGCAGCACAGTCAGTCCTGGCTAAATTCAGGGAACCATTGATTAGATCAAATCAATGTACATGGGAAAAGGAAGAAAGAAAAGGAGCACAAGTATAATCTGGGGAACTGAGAAGTTGATACTATTTTTAAATCGCATTAAAAAAAATGTAAGGCATATGTAAATTTGAGATAACACACCTCCCTTGTACCAATGCCTCAAAGGAATTTACTACAGTAATTCATATCTAATTCCATAATTATTAAGCTGGATAATGTATTTTCAATATTTAATACAACAAATGCTTAGGTGTTTTCAAAATAACCTTTAATTTCCACCATCAAAACTAAAAGCCTTGATAAAAATCTCTTTATATGTTTCCTATTCTGTTTAGTGATAACTGAATCAGGTTTTCTTTTTTCCTTTCAGTGTTTCAGTACTTTTGGACACCTGTCAGCCAACCAGAATTAAAAACAGAGGCTGATTAAATGGCTCTCTATGGTGCTGTTCAGGCAGCTTCATTAGTGTTCCAGCTTACGGCCACTGAGTGAGCCCCACTGCTGTAACTCCTGACAGTCCGTGGAAGCCGATTTGAAGGCACAGGATGTGGGGTACGCAATTTCGCACAGTTGCAAAGTTTTGATTGCATGAATTATGCATGAAGTCCATTACAGTCAGTGTTCACTGGTGGTAACAGCACTCCAAAGGTGTAAAACAGCTTTTTCTTTAAAACAAGTAAAACCCAACCAACAAAATACAAGCCACATAAAGGAGGAAAATACAGAACAAGAAAAACAAAAAAATCCCAAACATTCTTTATTTGTCTATCCAATCACTAAATAGTATGAAAAACAGTTGAGAGCCTTCCAGCTCATTTTGCTGGTGTTCAGGTGTGTTGAGAACTAAGGTGTCAGGAAGAGGAAAGGTGGAGGAGAAATAAACCTTCAAGGCTATGGCTGCAGATTATTGCCCACATAAAGGATTTCTCCAGCATGAACACAGCAAGCATCTCTGAAAGCTCTCAATGTCATTTTGCCAAAGATGCTCCTATTTCCACTAGTTGTCTGCTCTGTCAAATGTAATGTTTTATTAAATCTTTGGGGCTTTTTTTTTCCTTCCTTTTCCTTCTTTCTGTGTGCATTTTCAGGAGAGAGGAAAGTAGTTTTAAAAAGCAAAAAGATAAGAGACAGAGCAAAACTAGCTCCAATTTCCAGTATTCTCACTTTACTCAGATGACTTACTACTTGTTATTTTTTTCATTTTGTACTGAAAGGAAAATCTCCATTTTAGCAAAGATTTGGTGTTGGTTGTTACAAAAACACTCTTCCGTGTAGTTGTATATAAATGCCTTTAATCCTTCCTCTCCTACCACTTGAACAAAATAATTTATCTATGTCAGAGTGTTCAGTAGTGTAGCAGAAACTGTGTGCCAACACTTACACAGATGCTCCCATTGACATCAGTGGGAAAATTTTACCCAGGCAAATCAAGGAAGAATAGAACCCATAAGTGCCAATGCAGAAAATAAGCCAAACTGATAAGCTTGCACTGATCAGGCAGTACAATCTCTTTCAGCTTCACACAGAGAGGATGTGTGTTTCCTCTTCCTCTAACACTGGCCAGAGTAAGTAAAGCTGCACATGTCATACCATGAATGGTACTTACACTTGCTTCTACTGTAAGTTAAGGCAATTTCCTCTTTCAAGGATTCTTAGTACTCATTCCACATGCCTAACATGCCCTTTCTGTCTGAGGCTAGATGTAGAGCACTGCTCATGACTATTCATTGCAATGTCTTGGCAAGACATTCACAGCCTTAATGTGTCAAAAAACAAATGTTCATGGGGTAATACTTGTACCTTGAAGTACTTATGTTAAGAAAAAGACCTTGGCAAATTAGTGTAGGGCAAACTGCCTAACCCCTCAAACATTTTTTTCTGGATTCTTGAATACACAGAGTATTGGCTCTCTCAGCATGTTCGAAACTTCTTTTCATGTGCCATGTGAGACCAAGTTTCACAGCATTTCAGTTAAAAGTTCTTCTTTAGTGTAATCCTTGCACATAATTTCAGTTATGGGACTTCTGAATTAATTCAGCAGTGCATTTTTTCAGGGAAGGATATTCATCTCTGTTGCAATTGCTTTCCACAGGTGACTCTGAGAAGCCAGGTACTTCTCAGACCAATACCAGACTTTTGCACCATCACATTATCTGACAATATTAAACTGATCTATATCAGACATAGGCACACAATCACACTTCTTAGCCAGAATACACGACACAGACTACCCCTCAGAGTATTTTCTCCCTCTGATTGTGTACATACTTTACATCACATGCACTTGTCAGAAAACCCTCAAATATTCTTTGAAGAAAGCTGAAAAAGAAATACAAACCTGTGTCACCCTGCAATAGAATGTCTGCAGCATTTCTGAACCCATGCTATGTTGTCATCTTATTATAAAGGTCCCATACCATCTCAGCAATTTCTCATGGGCACTTCCTCACAGCACTGCCTCTAACTCCTCCACAGTACAACCAAGAAACTCCAGTGCCCTCCTCACCCAGCTAACCCACTCTTTTGTAGCACTCATCCTTATCAGACACAGCTGCGGCCTGTTAAGGGCAGGCCTGTTCCTAAACTTTGGTAATTAGTACAGCTGCAACTCTTCAGGGGTGAGATTACCTTCTGCATTATCTTTATTTTCTTACATTCTATCCCCCCACAATGCTAAGAGACCTACATTAATATTTGCCATTTATTATAATATTGAACTATGGTCTGAGCAGACCCATAAGCAGCAACCCATGTACCAAAATTCGCAAAAGTTATGCCAACAAAAGCTTTCGCTCTAGGAAAACCCAACCTTTCTATATTTTTTCATACTGGGAATGAAATTCCTTTATTCTTACCTGTGATGTTTTTCCTGTCTATTCAACAGTAAACCTATCTACATATTTTTCTCCACTTTTATATCAGAGTAAATTTCTGTAGGAAATTAGGCACAACCATAAACAAACGGGCTGTGTCTGAAGCAGCAGCTTCTCCTTAACTACAAGGTATAATTTTGAGCAGGTAATGACAAAAACACCAAAGCCAGTCCCTGTTTCTGCAGTGAGTATGCACGTCTGGAGGATAACAGCATAGTTTATGTCATGACACTCCTCCTCCACTTCACTACGCTTCTGTAAAGTAAATCTCCAATTTTCATTCAAAATACAGTAGACTGGACTATCATGAGATAAGTCACAACTAACCTGTTGAATATGACTGCATTTTACAAGCAAGCATATTCCTCCTGGATATCTGACCAGAATCAGCTGTTCACTTCCTGGGGACATTGATATTGATCTCTCTTTGCTTTCCTACTCTTTCCTCCCCTCTACTCTTTTACTCTTTACATGGCCACGTTCTATTTTAAACCCTTCAGGGCAATAATCTCTATCAAAACTTGTCTCTGCTGCAAACACACTTACAGGCAAGCAGAGTGAGTGATATCTGATATCTCTGCCTTAGGTTTGCACAGCAAGCTTTTGTAGCAGGAGGGCTACGGGGCAGGGGGGCTTCTGTGAGGAGCTGGAGAAGTTTCCCCCTTGTCCAACAGAACTAATTCTAATTAGCTCCAAGATGGATCCACTGCAGGACAAGACCAAGCCCATCAGTGACAGTGGTAGTGCCTTTGGAATAAAAGATTTCAGAAGTGTATAGGGGAAATGAATCTGGCCTACAGAATCTGCAGCCAGAGAAGAAACGGTACTTGCTGTAAATTTGGTTTCTAATATATTTGATATATAACAATGAAATCTGCAATTCCTCACCCTCTCTGATAGTAAGGATCTGCCCTCCTCAGAAGACCAGATTGACAAGGGACTTTGACACCCAATGACCTGGAGAACTGAGACATAAATCTTCCCCTATTCCTTAGAGATGCAAGGCATCCATACCTTTACCTGGATCATGCTGACTTGGACCATGCTGTGCCATCTAACAGGTTGCATTGTAAAGTTCTCGGTGTTTGGGTTTTTTTGCAATGTGTAGAAACACTCATAAGAATGAGATCACTGACCTAAGACTGCAGGCAGTTAATATTTTCAGTAAAAAATAGGTGTAAATATAAAGGATGCTGTAAGGATAAGAGAAAGGATAAGACAGTAAAAGGGTATGATTCAGAGAATCAAACCAATGTGTTCAATATATTAATCTTATGAAACAGAAAATCTGTAATTGTTGCAAGGTAGACCTTAATTCAGGGAAATAGGAACAATTCTGGTGAGCACAAAACAAAGACATGACCATTTCATGGAATTATGAAGAGGCAGATATATATTTTTCTCCATATCTTGTTTTGAAGTAGGGATGAAAATATATTTTTTTTATTTCAGGGAGGTTTAATGTCCATTTCTAGATGAGAACACTTCTTTTATGTGCTTTCTCTAAGTATTTCTAACTATATAAATTATATAAATGTAATATTAAAGATTTTATTTAATTATTTATATATATTTATATATTATAAAAATATATCTATTTATTTATTTATATAAAGAGTTTATTTTAGTTTAAGTGTGAGGAAATCAATGCTACTTTTCCATTGCCAGGAGTCACAGTCCTAGCAACCTGCTATGACTTTCATGGGACTCTATTTAATCAATGGCACTTCACCAGGACTCCCAAGTCCTTGCCTCAGAGATACTTACCCAGTCAGTCAGTAAGAGTAATTTACCCACACTGTGCTCTTTGCTCCATTCCTGGTGGAAGACTGATGAATTTAATAAGGTTCCTGTTAGACCTTGCCTTCAGTCTGTCTATGTTTCTGAACAGCAGACCTGCCTTCAAAAATACAGATTGGTCTTTCAACCTTGGTCTTTTAACTTTACAAAAGAGAGCACTTTTTTACCTCCTCCAGATCCTTGGTAAAGATGTTAAACAAGACTACCAGGTTCCAGGAAAGAATTCTAGTGAATTATACTTGTAACTTGAAGCCAGGGCGATTTACTACCTACCCCCTGAGTCATGCAATCCAGGACATTTCTACTCATTTTGAAATAATTTATGATATCATGTCCAAACCTTTGACAAGGGTGTTAGAGAACACTGGAAAACCTCACTAAAGTCCCTTTTCCTGTCTGTGACTAAGGGAAAATCAACATTCCCTTTCCTCTCTAGATCCAGTAGTTTTATCCCACAAAGTAACTGTAAGACTCAACCTGCTATATGTCAGTCCACATTAGTTTTTCATGTCTGCTTCTTCATGTGTTCCAAAATCGCTTCCAAAAAGAGTTGCTCTGTAATTTTCACAGCTACTGAAGTGAGGCTGAAAAACTCATAGTTACTTCAATTTTCTTCAGACTGCTTGAAGATGATTAAAATGTTTGTCTCCTACTGCTGTTCTTCCAGTACACTTGTGTGCAACACACCTAATCCTATGAATTAGTGTGAATCAAACTCTCTTTAAAAAATCCATTACTCCAACTTTCACATTGGTTGGTTGGTTCTCTCCTTCTGCAACCTTGCCTCCAAACAGAGAGGCCCAGGAGACCTTGTTGGTGAAAATCAATGAAGGCATTGAGTACCACATCCTCATCTGGTATTCAATGTCACGACATCACTCACCACCTCCAGCAGTGAGTCAACGTTTTCATTGCTGGTTTATTTGCTGTCAGTGCAGTCATAAAAGCTCTTCTTTTTACCAGGGCCATCCCTTGCCAATTTTAAGTCTACTCAAACTTTTACTTTTCCATCAGCATTCCTGCATGACCAGGCAATGTTTCAGTATTCCTCCATTATGCCCTATCTTTGTTTTTGCTTGCTGTTAATACTTTTTTTTGTTTGGTTTGGATTTTTTTGTTTTGGTTAATCATCAGTATGCCTGTTTGTTCATGGTAAGTCCAATTGTTTTCCAGAACACATCATTCCTGTGCTTGGAGGAGGTTTGTTCTCAAAGATCAGAGAGTACTCTTGAGCTTTTCTGCCCTTCAGAGCTGCATCTCACAGGATCTTTTCTACCACTTCTGAGTAAGTCAAAGTCTGTTCCCGGGAAGTTCAGGGTCTGTACTCTTCTTGCCTTCCTCACTTCCCTCAGGATTTTGAACTTCCCTGTGTCATATGTATTATGTTGCCGCAAATAAAGAGCAGAGCACTATATGCAGGACTTGCTTTAAAACACTCAGTTGTATCCTTATTTTGCAAAAATGTTAGTCCGAGATTAGTAAAGTAGGTGAAAAATGGAAACCATTAACTTTGGCATAAGGAAATTTTTGTCACTGGGATTCTTTTACCCAGAGTAGCTGAATCAAGTATTCAAGGACCATTATATAAGACTAAAGTGTTGAAAAGATGACACAATTGTGAAATCACAGCATGTTCCCTTCTTCATAATGTTCTTTTAATCATTGCTCACATCTTGTGGTTAAATGTCATCTTGTCTGTTAATCTAAAATTTATTAAGAATATTCAGGTCCTCCAATCATCTTTTCTTATGAAGATTATTGAATTTAACCTTAGAGGATGTTCTTCCTTGGGAAACATGGATCACAGATACATAATAGCATCAACAAATTATATATGAAAGGTGCATATGAGATCATTGGGAGTGTCAATATTGACTTTTCTCCAGGCTATAATGGATGAGTCATACCTGAGCTAATGATTTTTCATTGTAATTCTAACCACCACATAAGTAAGAGGTGGAAAAATTAAAATGCTAGACAGATGTAACCTTTACAGATAAAATATATGTATTATTAACTTCATTACATGCAGTTTTCTTCAAAGGTCTTTGAAAGCTGCTAATAATGTTGAAAGAAGTGATGGATAACAACCCATAACATTTTCTCGCTGAATTTTCTCAAAAGGATAGAAAAAATCCCATAGGATTAATTCAAACTGCTAACAAGTATTAGTTTTTTTCTGCATCAGCTGCTTTTCCTTTTCTACAGGAAATATCTGTATCTTCTCAGCAGTATAATTTTTAATTTGTTGGATGCCTTTTATTGATCAATAGCTATTTATTGGGGGGGGGGGGGTGTTAGTATTTTTACAGAATGGTTTCTTTCAATCACCATTACTTCTCCCTCACTACAAAGTCATGACATTCCTTGAAATAACATATAATATTTCTTTTTCTATCTGTAACCTAGAAATTTATCATTTTCAGCCAGATTTTTTTGGCTACATGGAGCTCTATTAACTCTGATAGGGTTCTACAGAGACCCGGCAATCCATCTATCAGCTATCTATCTATCAGCTCCTGAAGTAAAGATTCTTTCAGTTTCTTTCCATTTCTAACTAACCTTAATTCAGTTTTCTTCTGCTGGAAACCAGGAATGAAAAATTCTCTTTTTTCTCTGCTTTTTTCCATAGTTCTTATTGTAAAGTTGGACCTCTAACTCAAAACATATATGTGCTGTGTGTTCACACATATGCTTTTTTTACCCAACAGCCTTTTATCTTGCTTTGATATTTAATTTACTTAATTTACTTCAATATTTTTTCTAGTTAGTTGCCCAAATTTATTGCTCTTTGGCACCGTCCAAGTTCATAAGGAGGATAAATTTACCAAAGTAAAAATTACTGATAAAACCACAAGTATGTGAGTGAAACATTAATGACATAATACAGTCTTTCTGGAAAGCATTAAAAATTATTTCAATTAAATTTTAAATTTTAATCTCACAAGCAAAAATTTTCCAGCATCTAGGGTAAGCATCTGCATGTCATCTCAACTTCTAGACTTCTGTTAAAGGCAATGGAACTCTAACATGAAAAGTCTGAAGGACTCTATAGGGCAATTCAGTTGTACCACAATAAATTCAGACAGATTTGGATATGCTTCTGCCAATGGGAAGCAAATGTCTCTAACAGCAAACACTTAGAACATTTCCTGCTATTAATTAGACTTAACCTTGAACAATTGATGGGACGGTCTAGCTATTAAAATGATACAGATTCCATTATAGTAGACAATTTGTAGTTTAAAACACAGGACACTTAACTGGCATGAATACATGACACTCTCTTCCAGGTGACCTCAGTGCCTAGAATCTGCCTAGGCAGGTTTAATTAACTAGTATGAGTGGAGCACTAGGAGCTGCTTGTCAGAATATGATCTTTGAATGTATTGGCAAATTCTCTAGTGGTTATAATCCAGTCTTAGATGTCTCCTCCATGCACAGTTACTTCCATTGAGGCACTTCAATTTGTGTGTCTTACACCTGAGGAGCTTCAGTTCTCCTTTATGTTTAAGTCTGTGTAACATTCTATGACATAAGTAGACAAGGAATGCCGGTTGACCCAGACTTTCTCTTTGATGTCTTATGAAAAATGTAATGTGAAGGTACACTCCTTTTCATGGACAGCTATGATCAGATGGTTGGTTGCTTGATCAGGTAATTATGTATGTAAAAGTCCTATATGCTTAAAAAATTCTTAAATCTGTGACATTATGATAATTTATTCTTGGAAACTTCACTGATGGACTGCTCTACTTCCAAATAACTATGAATTTTTTACTTCCCATACATTTACATCCCAGCTGTTAAATGACAGAATTGGATATTCACTACTGACCTGTTATCTTTCATTGGTGAAGTATGGTACCCATATCCTACCAAACTAATCAGACAAATCTTGTTTATCTTCTGAATCAATTTCCAGCCTGTCTCTCTCTTCCCCTTTTGCTCTAGTGAGAAAACACAAAAAATATACAGGTCCACAAGAACAACTTTTGCTTTTCAATAAACACTGCTATAGTATTTTGATCAGCTCTTCAAACCTTCTGAAACTTAGCAAACAAAGCTTAGTTGAACCCATAAAGTATTAGCCATGTTTAAGACTCCTGGATTGTAAAAGCTGCACATTATTAATCACCCTGAAATTCAGCAATAAGGAGGTAGTGAACCATTCTTATCATCAGTTATGAACAGTGTTTATGTGCTGTCTAATTATGAGACATAATAACATTACTATGTAAATCAAAAGTCCATAATACTAATGAAAAATCCCAAAACTTATGAATAATAATTAGAAATTCAATTAATAATAGAATGTACCTATTAATATTATTCACATTTATATGTGTAATAATTTAAAAGCTTTAGAGCTTATATATATATTGTAGCTGTAGTGAATGACAAACATTAGGCTAACAAACACAGCCATTCAAAAAGCCATATGGTCTCCAGGGAATTTTGATATTTTATTTATTTTCTTTATCATTTTTACAATTCAGAAATAAAATATTTTAATTTCGATTGCCTCATGACCAAAGGCAATTTGATTGTTTAAAATTTATTTTAACATGCAATAGAAAAAAACCAACGCTAATGCACAGAAGACATATGGATATCAGATTTTAGTTCTACACATCTACTTAAACTGCAACTCTATCTATTAAAACAGTCATCTTGAATTTAACATGAGAAAATCTTACTTTCAATTAAGCCTAAACATATTTATAATCATTTCTAATTAGTCCTGTTCTTCTAAATATCATCTGCAATTATAAAGAAACCTACCCATGGAGATTCATTAAATCTTGAAATTTTTGAACCTCAGCTTCAATGATCTTCATATAAGTGGCCTCCCACCATCTGACATAATTTTCTGCCCTGTTCCTTGAGTTTACTCGGCACACAAAACTGAAAGGATTATTTCAACCATTTCTCTATCTTTTCTCAACTCCTGTTAGATGCACACATGAACTAATTGCTCAATCTCTAAATTACACTGGAAAGAGATGGGGGGTGGGGGGGAAGGACCATACAACCCTTCCATCTACCACACTTCTTTGTGTAGAAAGGCTAATTTTTGCAAGTGATTTTTTTTTTTTAGATAGTCGTGTGTGTTCATGTCCAATGACATTTCTGGAGCAGCAGAGAGGCATCCAAGTGAAGGTGGAGGCGCACTTTTAGAGGTGCCATGGTTCAAGCCCTTGTGCAAATACATATTCTAGGAAGCCCTGATCTTTCCTGGTCTTTTACTACAAACCTCTGCTGGACTTGTGCATGTCAGAAGGCAGCTGGAGCAGGCCCTGTGTATGTGGGAGGACAATCTGGAAGCCAAGGGTGACTCTAGCTCAGTCTCTGCCCTCACCATTGGCATCATCTCACATTGTCTGAACGCAGACAGATTTGGTTGCTGCTAAGAGGGTTTGTTATCAGCTTGCAACACAGTAATGAATCAGTTCCAGGGTACATCCAGGAGACATGGCCAAATGCATGGCTTGAAACCGAGCTTCTAATTAGGTCTGAGGTCATTCTGGGAAAACAAGGTCAGAAAAAGGGATGAAGACAGGTACACCTAAAGCAAAAAATATCAGTCCCACTGCTCATGACACAAGAACAGTGTTAGCAACTGGAAAGTAGTTGTATTTTCTGCCCCTGTTTGCAACATTTTTAGCCCACCCGTCCCTCCCATTGCCCATCCATCTTGCTGTACTCTGATCCTTTTCTCACCACATGGCTACCAAGAAATTACAGATAGTCTTTCAAAGGCCTTCCTAGACTCAGTGTACAAAATGCACTGATCTCTGCTGGTACACAGAGACATTATTCTAATTAAAAAAGGCAATTTGATTGGTAATGCAAAACCTGTCCTTGGTAAAGTTATGTCAGTTCTTGCTATCTCCTTATCCTCCTTATATTCAGAAGGAGATCCCCTCAGTGTCATTGATTTATGGAACGTAAAGTATAATATTTGCTCAAAAAAACCCAAAAAATAATCTGACTTGTTCTTATAAAGACACTTCGGGTTCTTTCTGAGATAAAATGACAATACGTCACTCCACAAAATGTGACTTTTCCTAAGAGATCCTTGAAAGTTTCGTTCTGGTCACAGACTTGAAATGAGTTGAAGAACATAAAGAGCTGGTGACATTAATGAAAGATTTTTTTAAAAAATAAATTAGAACTCATTCATCCGATTAAAAACAATAAGCTTTCCTCTCTGGGGCAATGAGTGTGGATGATGTTATCCAGTAACTATGAACATCTAGAACCTTTTAAGTCTTCCCTCCCTCATATACTTGTAAGTATTTTCCATAGGCATTTTCACGTATAGTTAGGGAAAGGAGGTGATCACTGCTGGACTGGTATACAGTGCTGTTGTCCTAAACAGTCCCAGTACAGTTAAACACTGAGTGCCTGGCTATGTAGCAGGACAAAGAGATTAAGAGTCTGAATTTGGAGAGCCATAGGAAAGGGGCAGAATAATTAAAAAGAAAAAAAGAAAAAAGGAAAAAAGAGGTTCTCCTTCACAGAGTGACCTTGTTTTAATGCTCTCCACGCCATTCACCTCCATAGCTGATCAGCCAATTCCATTTATCATTATAATTAGGCAGCATCTTGCCAGTTCAATCAGGCTCAATTACTTAGGCCTCATTAGTGACTGACATACTATAACAAGTGCATCTTTGAATGAGCAAGGTCAGATAAAGAAAGTACAGTATACAGCCAGCAAACACATTTATAGACCATGACAATACAATGCTTTGGATGGTGAATAACTTTTAAGAAGGCGTGAAGATAATGAAGCTAAAAGTAACCTTGCTTAGCTTGCATTATTGCAGCTCCTACGAGTTCCTTTCAACTCCGCATCTGAACAGTAGTGATAAGAGGCAAGTCTTCCAATGGCTCTGGAAAAACTTTGAGGCTGTTACAAAATTTAAGTTTCAGGTTCTGGAGAATGGCAGCTTGTCTGATGCTTCAGAGCAGCATAAGAACTTAAAAAATATGCAGTGGAAGAAACTGGACATTGAGTGTCCAGTGCTACAAATCTTTCTGTATTAGTAACAGCTTGTACAGCTAGTAACAGGTTCTGCTTGTAAATTATGGTGGAATGTAAAAGGAATTGACTGGCTTCTTCATAAATTAATGTTCTAGACTTTAAAATAATGATTAGAGTGTGTTTATTAGAGAAGATATTATTGCTCTTTATAAATATTTTGAGAAGTAACCTTCAGAGATTAAATTTATCTTAAGTTAAATATACAATTTTTGACACACACACATATACACATATAATATTAAAGGCAAGACATTAAAGGGAAAAAGGTACATTCATTAACTACAAATTAGAGTTTCTTCGCACAATAAAGTGGTAGTCCTCAACTGTTTCTCAGTATGAATGGTGGAGAAATACATCCACATTACTTAAAGATGATGTCTGAGATGTTTAAAAAATTTTTCTGTCACTTGGATCTCATGGATGAGGGAACATGAGTCTATTGGTGTGTCCCATCCATACATGGTTTTGGGTATGACCAAAGCCCTTACTTCTAATGGAGGTGATGGAATCCCACCTGTTGCTATTCCATAATTAGGCACAAATGGAGATGTAGTTTTACATGGCAAGAGGTTCCTTTTTATCTAACTTGCTTCATTGCAAAAGTCTATTGTTTGACAATTTGGTCATGCTCATTCTTTAGCACACAGTGATAATCCTATTTTTTTTCCCACTCCAGAGCACATAAATAGAGTTCACTTTATTATTGTTCTATTCACAGTCATGATACTTGGAGATGCAATTCACCTCTCATTTTCCTCAAAAGATAGTAGTCTGAAACCAGATACAAATGATGATCATTATTGTGCCCATGCTTATTTTTATTCTGAATTTTTTTCTCAGAAATTTTTTATCTTACATTGGGCAATCACAAAGGTACCAAAAAGGATCCACCACTTTTCTGGGATATCCTTTTACACTATTTTAAATTCTGGTAAACTTTGCTTCAAATATCACCTATATCTTATGTTACTTTTTTTATATTTTGCAATAGTGTATCTAGTTCTCCTCCAGTCATAATATTTAAATGCATATGAAAGATGTCCCAAGTCCACACAGAAAATTGTGTAATATAATATACATAAGAAAAATAAAGTAATGCCTCCAGTGAAGTGATGAGTATGCACCCAAAAGTACAGGAGTTGATTATCCTAACAGATATATTCTGAGTCATTATTATCTGGCTCCCTTTTATTCTTCTACACATACTTGAGTACCTTATACCCAGAGGTATTTAATTTCATAAATTGGCAGTGTGTTATGTGAAGTGTTTCTTTCATTTATTCTTATCTAATCTCTTAGTTATTTATTTATTTTCCTAGGAAACTACTAGTTATAATAGCCAGATATTAAAAATAGAAATGGCAACTTTCCACTCTTACTTTCCTCCCTACTGGAAGACAAATAAGTTGAACCATTTTGTATGTTTCTGAAAACTTCACTGAGTAAAATTGAATCAAAGATGAGAATTTTGTAAGTGAGTGAAAAGTGGTTCAGACTGTGATTATTCTCATCTTTTGCAGCAGTGAAGTCTCCAGCCTTGGCTAGGATCTTAAACAATTTCTTTAGATATTCATGAGAGAAAGAGACTAGAGGATGATCTCACACCTCCAGACAGTGTTAGTGCATTTGTCCTTTAACAGGTTTTGATCAAAGAGAAAATATGACATATGCATACACATGTATGAGACATATACATATGTGCTATTCTGCATAATATTCTGGACCAATAGGTTGTTTCTGCAATGAATGCTGGAACAGGCTTTACAAATCATGACAGTTTACATTCCCAACACAAAGTTTGCCACCTTCTTGAAAAGAAATGCTGCTATTTACATGAACAGTAGAGAAACCCAACCAAAATATTTAGAAAGTGAAGTATTCCACTACATTTTCTACCATTGGAGAGAAAATAAGAAAGAAATTTGTGACAAGTGTTAGATGTGTCATTAAAGAAACTCGTGGGAAATGTTCAGTTCAATAGTACTGAAGTGAATAGATAGAAGTTAACTCAATGGAGATATAAAAAAATTATCACAGAAAAGGAGTGGAATTACGAAGGCAAAGTTTTGGTGGTATAGAAGCACAGTAACTCATAACAGCTCTCATGGATCCATGCAAATCGTTTTTGTGGATCCTTTTGTAAAGCCAGTTCTGATTTGCGCAAAAAAAAAAAAAAAATAAAGTGTGGTCAGAAGCTGAAGGGAGGTGATTGTCCCCCTCTACTCCTTTCTCATGAGACCCCACCTGGACTGCAGTGTCCAGCTCTGGGGTGCAGCACAAGAAACACATGGACCTGATGGACCAAAGGGAGCCCAAAGATGTCCAGAGGGCTGTAGCACCTCTCTTACAGAGACAGGATGAGTGACCTGAAGCTGTTCAGCCTGGAGAAGAGAGGACTCCTAGGAGAACTTATTGCAGTCTTCCAGCATGTAAAAGGAGCTTGTTAGGGAAAAAAATGCTTTACCAAGGCCTGCAGTGACAGGACAAGGGACAGTATTTTTAAACTGAAAGAGGGTGGGTTTAGACATTGAAACAAGTTATTCAGAGGAGCCATGCATGTCTCATCACAGGAAGACTAGGTTAGATGGGGATTTGAGGAACCTGATATAATAAAAGATGGCCCAGCTCATGACAAAGGCATTGGACTATAAGACATGTAAAGCTCCCTTCTAACCCACACCCTTCTATGATTCTAAGATTCCTTGCTCACTGCAACCTCTTCCAAGCAAGGTGTATGAGTTTGGTATCTATGTGTTGTTTCAATGTTTTACAAAGGGCTGTCTGTACCATATGTTGTCAACAACTCACTAAGAAGTACTCAGGAACTTGGCAAAGGATGTATCATAATTATTACTTGCTTTACACTTTTTCTCAAATATCCTTGAGTGTCTTTCATGAAAACAGGGAAAACATTGATAGAAGTTAAGGACATTCTCATAAACTGATACTGCAAATTTTTTTGCCAATCTATGAACAAGTGAATGGAAAAGTGAGATTGCAATAACCCTGGAGCAGAACAGAGCAGCAGCTGAAAACAAATGAGCTCAATGTATGTTTCAAATTGTGAAAATGTTGTTAGATTATATATAGAAAGACCAACATTTAAAAGTGACAAATATGACCCCCTTCTTATCCATTGCGCATTGCCACTTTAGGGATGAAGCTAACTTGCTTTTTTCAAATGTGGATTACTTGCAAGATTCACAGCTTTCTGAAAATCTGGCAGTGTCATTTACAGGGATTAACATGCTCATGTCTCTAAACCTTTCCAGATATTGTAGGAGGCATCAAGAATTTATATTTGGAAAGTTTCTGTACACCCTTTATTGTCTCAAATTGCTCAGGTAAAACAGAGGTCAAATGTACAGGCTCTGAACTGTTGCTATCAGTGATTATATTCATCTGGTGTAAATGAGATAGGTACCTGGAAACAGGGCATTTGATACACCCTGAATTTTATGAAAAGAAAGATAATAGGTGAATACTAGTGAATTGTTTTATGCAAATAATTCACAATTCTTTAGAAAAGGGATGTTTTCTTCTTACAACAGCAGTCCTAGTTTGCAAAGCAATAAATAGTTCAGGAAAGTTGGGGGAGGGATGAAATTTATCTACCATTATTTGCATTGTGCTTTTCTTACCTATCAAGGCCCACTCACAGTTATATTTTACATCATTCTTACCAAACCTGCCTGAGTCTCTTTATTTTATAATTGCTCACCAAGGCTATTGATTTCCTTCCCCTGTACACTGCATGCTATGCACATACCAGATAAAATTTGAGATTCTAAATGAAGTGAATTTAGTAGTTTTATCTCAATCCCTAGCCAACAGCAGATAAAAACATATGCAACACTGCTCAGTTGACACAATTTCTTTCATCTGTGCTGAGGAAACGCACTGGAATACATCCAACACTGACAGTAAATTGATTTGCACCCTTGAGATGCTGGCTACTCCTGTCAGAATTGAGTTTGTTGACAGATGGCAGGCAGCGTGGAGAAACTTTCAGTGGAATTGCTTATATGTTACCCAGAAATGGGTAAAAAATCAAATAAAGGTATGGTGGTGGAAGAAAAGTTGAATAACTGGATATATTGCACCCTCAGATTTCTTCACTTTCTGATGAAGTTTCTCGTTGTCCAAATGGAATAATATTCCAACATGTTTTTGAATTATTTATTGGTTTTCTATTCTAAAGTGTGGTTCTGGAATTTTTTTAAACGCAGAAATTAAAAACATGTCTGACATACAGATATTAAATTATAAATTTTTCTGAAAGAGAGTACTGTGTATACCTGAACAATTTAAGGTTTTAAAATTTGGAAATATTACTGTAAGAATATTCTTATATCTAAGATAACATCTAAACAATAGACACTGAACTTTCTACTTCTGATTTTAAAATTAAGTCCCAGATTTTGTGCAAAATCTTTCCTCTCAGAGCAACTAGACATAATTTATGTTACCTACTTTCTAATCAGACTCTGAGGACCAATGTCCTAAATTTTTTCATTATTTATGACATAGCTACCATGTTTCATGCTCACACACAGATTACGTAATTCAAGAATTACTCTTAAATGTGTAAAGGGCAAAATTATGACAAAACAGTCTGTCCTACCTAATTTTTCCTGTTAAAAATAAAAGAAAATTTATCAGACCATTTCCATGTAGTTCTACTGACATCAAATTAAATTCTGACACCCCTTATTAAGGTTATTTTAGATTTCAACTAGAGAAACTGCTTATTAAAATCAAGGTGTTAAATGACAAGCAAAGGTGACAATTGTAAGGGGCTATGAAATATTCTGCCAAAGCCTGGGAGAAATGGCATGAATTGTCAGTTGACTTTATTTTACTTATATTGATGGCTAATAGTGATATTAAAAGAAGTATCCATACCTCACTTACTTGTCCCCCAGATAAATTTTGTGGTTTTAAAATGGTTGAACCAAGCCTGGACACTTCAAGAGGGGAATAGCTAGCTACCTAAGAAAATGTGTTGGCAAGAGGCAAATAAGGGACAAAGGAGAATAAGAAAAAAAGAAAGGAGGATAAGAATGAAGGAGCAAAGGAATAATGAGATATGACAGCTGTGAGAGAGGCTTGTCCATCCTCTTAACTGTAATAGTGTTGACAAAAATTCATATATTCAAATCATGGGCTTGTTAAGCAGTAAGTTCTGGGGACAGATGGAACAGAAGGACAAGGCAGAAACCTTTGAATTAAAGACCACAAAATGCATATGTATGTATAACATGTATATACACAAACATGTATATACACATATATATGAAAACATACTCAGATGAACAAATGAACTAGTGTCAACCCCCTTTTTTTCTTTTGTTTTTTTTTTTTTTTTTAATGTAGATGTAAATCATAGAGGGGAATAGGTTGGCAAGACCAGCCACTCTGCCTCCTGGGCAGTTCTCCTGACAGCTAGCTGCCTGAGGAGTAGCCTGCCAGTCTTTGCAGGACATCTGATTTCCCAGCTGTTCACCTGGTGAGCTGCTGGCCTCCCAGGCTCTCCAACTGGCTGCTCCACAAGCTCTCCAGCTGGGCTGTGGGTTACCTGATGTCACAGAAATCAAGATCTCTCGCTGGAGTCTGCCCTGGCTGGGGTCTGCAAGGAGATTTGTTTTGGAAACTAAAATGGTCCCAATGTTTTGGCAGCCTGGACAACATCTACATTTCCCTCCTTTCAAAAGAGTACCTATCAAAACTGCAGTGTCACAATGAGAATGCTATTTTTGTGGTTTCTGCCTGCTGATTTTCCCTTGAAAATTGCTAAATTTTGTTCCAAATCAGGATGAAGAAAAAAAGAAAAGTAACCTGGTTTTCTTGTCCAAAAGTAATATCATTTCCCTTACCATGTCGATGGTAAAAAGACATCCGAAATTAAGAGAATGGAGAAAATAAGCATATTGAGAAAATGCTTCACTAAAACTGTTCCATTTTTATTCTGAACAGATTTAATTCCAGGGGACACCTTACAAAATAAAAAAAAAAAATTAAATGAATTTTTAGCAAAACATAAAATCATAGTCTCCTTATGTGAAATTAGCACAAAGTAGCCCTAAAAATCACATATCTATAAGAAAGAGGTATAAAACTGTCCTTGCAGATCATCTTTTAGGCCTTTACTTGGGGATACAACAAGGAAAGATGTTTTTTAAGATGTATCTCTTAGTGTTTCATGTCATTTGCTGTTTTCGATCAATGTCAGTCTACCTGGGAGTCACACTGGGCACCTCTTCTGCTGCCCAAACAATTCAGAGCCTGCTTGGAGGGCATGAGATCACTAAATGCTGAATTAGGTCATACTTTCTCCAGAACATTAAGTTTTGTAGACTCACGTTCCTCAGAGGGATAGTTCATATTGATTTCTGACTGGAAAAGGGCAGCTGCATATGAAGAAAAACACTACTGAAATTTTTAAGTGTTACTCTACCAACATAAGCACAAATTAATGTGCTATTTTCTTACACTTCTTAATTTCTTTTTTCTCATTGTTTAACTAGAAACTGAGGGGAAGAAATTTCCATTTCCAAGTGATTTCAATACCTGGTATTCCAAAACAACAAAAGTGGGTTAGGAACTACTAATGTTTGTCAGTCTGCATATTTAAACATATTCATTGGGTCCATTTTTGTTTCATATCATTATCAATGATCTGGACGAAGGAAACAAGTGCACTCTAAGTTGGTTTGGAGATGGCACCAAGTTGGTTGGGAACATTGATCTGCAGAAGAGCAGAAAGGCTCTGCAGAGGGATCTGGACAGGCTGGATGGGCTGAGGCCCCAATGCTCAGCAAGGCAAAGTGCCAGGTCCTGCACTTGGGTTACAAAAACCCCAAGCAGTCCTACAGACTGGGGGAAGAGTGGCTGGAAAACTGCCCAGAGGAAGAGGACCTGGGAATTCTGGTCAGCAGCTGGCTGGGTATGTCTGCCCAGGTAGCCAGGAAGGACAACGGCATCCTGACCTGAATCAAAATTCCTGCTGACAGCAGGGCTAGGGAAGTGATTATCCCCCTGTACTGGGCTCCACACCTCTAATCCTGTATGCACTTCTGGGGCCCTCACTACAGGAGAGACATTGAGGTGCTGCTGCAACAAGTCCAGAGAAGGAAAACACAGCTGGTGAAGGGCTTGGGGCACAAGTCTTAAAAAGAATCACAGAGTGAGCTGGGGTGGTTTAGTCTGGAGGAAAGGAGGCTGAGGGGATAAATTCTCACTCTCTACAAGTACCTGACAACTGTATGTATGTTCCCTCATCTTTCAGAAACAACAGAAAGGCAGTCAGGGCTTCCTTGCAAAGAATAACAGATGTCTATATATGGCTCGGCAACAGAATTCTGCTAGAACACTATTTATCAAAATTGTTATACATTTTCTTCTTGCTTGCTATTCTATCTGAATCCTTAAAACAGTATGTTTGTGCAGCTCAGATCACAAACATATTCTTGCAAAACTGTGCTTCCTCTTTTAAGACCATGGTATGATATGTTATGATCCTATATGCCCTAAAATTTATCTACATCTAAAATTTATCTATTAAACTGAAAATTTCCATATGATCTCACAAATCAATAAGTGTAAAAGTGATCATTGATGAGACATAAAGAAGGGATGGAAATCATCATAATGACTACAACTGAATTTGTCCTTTACTGTGGGAAGGACTTTTCCCAGTTATGTTTTGACTTTTGTATTTCTCTGCCCTTATTAAAGAGAGATATTTCCCAAAATAAAATTATGCATTCAGCTTAACTACTACTGATATGAATGTATTCTGTTTGGGTTTTTTGAATTGATATAGTTTTTACAGACACTAAAGCCAAAAAAGCAAGGCATGAAATCCTTGCTATTAAAGGAAGACTGCATAGTGCAAAGTTGTGATATGTATTTACAGTTGGTACGTTTCAGCAACATCAAGTCAGCATTGATCACAAAACAGTTGATTCATCTACTCAGATTTTGGAACTCATTGAGAATAGTGAGCCAAGCTCCAGCAGCTTTGAGATAGGAAACCCAGCTTGATGGAAAGCTTCAACCACCTCAGAACTAGTTTATTAATGGGCTAATAAGGGGAGTATCAGTTTGTACTGTGCTGTGTGTTTCAGAATGTTAGAAAAGGCACTTGCTTTCATGGAAGGAGAAAGGCTGTCCTTGCAAATAAAGCACAGTGTTTTCATCCTTCACTACAATGCAGCTCCCCACAGAAAGGGCTGGAGTGCCTTGTGCGAGCACAAACAGATGTTCCACAGCAGCACAGTGCAGGTGAGTGAATATCTGTGATGACAGCTTTCTGTGAAACACAGTTCCCTTAAGACTGTGTGTACACACACAAACATACACATGTATATATATATATATATATATATATATATATATATATATATATATATATATATGAAAATATTTAAAATAGCTGAATTTATAGCTTGAGAAATGCTTTATAGAACTCTGATCTGTGTCGTTTTCCTAAATTAAATGTAGTTTGATATCTACAAGGACAGAAAAGGGTTTGCACTTAGCCAACACAGACACCAGGATGTAGAAATTGTGACTTCAGGAGGTGAGTTGTTGAGGTAACCGTGAATGGGTACCCTGGAAAGAGTTCTTCACAGAAAATTGTCTCGGACTTCTCTTCTGATTAAGAATAGCTTTTCTCATTTTCTTCATGAATATATATATATATGCATGCTTCATTTTAATAACATGCCTCTGTGAGTACTAGTTTCTTATTTATTACAACTGAGTATTCCAGTCCTGAGCTGAAAAACTAACAGGCAGAGAAACAATTTACTCTGTAACAATTTGCATTTAAATTCATTTACAACAAATACCCTTTGTGTAAGCAAGAGGTTTCTATGACTGCTGGCATTCAATTGTACAAAACCACACAGCAAGTAGCTGCCTCATGATATCCAAGCTGAATCGTAGGTGGTGGCTTTGAATATTCATCAATTCCTCTCCCTATTTGAAATACCATTTCAAAGGGTATAAAGTAGCTGCAGTATCTACCCAAGTCCCAGGAAGCTGAAAAGAGCGAGAACTTTGCTGAACTGGGAAACATGATATCAATATTAAAATCAGTGCAATATATGGCACAATATTATATCCCTTTAATTGCACAGTGAGGAAAAAGATTTTTCATTAAAGACAATAAGTGTTTTGGATACTAACACTGAACCACCTTCAGGTATTCCAATTTAACTTTCCTTTTTTCTCTCACCAGTTGCATATTATTTCCTTAATGTTTTAAAAAGTAGGGTAATTAAAATGTTTTTTTAATATCCAATATTTTGACCAACGGGAGAATTTCCATTTCATTTACTGTTCCTATGGCTTCTCTTGTGACTGAATGAGTGTGTGTGTGTGTGTGTGTGTCTATTTTTCCTCCTATCTAACATCTAACAGTACATTGTTTTTAATCACAGAGCACAGAGAGGAAAGAGAAGCTGTGGAATTGATTTTGTGGGAGGAAGAAGAAAACCTGAAGGAACAACCAAGGAACAAATGAAAACATAATGAGACTACAGAAAACATGGCTGTGTTTGGAGGTTCTGGGGGAGAAAAGAGTGGGCTTATGTAGATTGATTCTGTGTGATGGACTGTGGAGGGTTCTGAGGAAAGTAAGATTCTAAAGGAATGCTGGATGAAAGAAAGAAAGCACGGAACAGACAAGGACAGAAAACTAAAAGAAAATGAAAAAAAGGGCTGGGAGAAAGCCAATACCACCTTGATGAATGGGAGGAACCTCATTGCATGGTTTTGGCTGCGGGGAACATTACTCAGAGGTCAAGAATGACTTTGGAAGTTAGAGCTATATTAAAAAATTATCCAGCTTATAAACAAAGGACTTTCACAAAAATTTAAATAAAGCAAGAAAATTTACAGTATTTTACTTCGCTCCTCTGGCAGTCATTGAACTTTGTGAGAATTAACTAATTAGAGCAAATCTCTGTTAATACAGAGAACTGTCAATCCATATGGTTTTTTATCATGTAGAAGGCAAATTCATCATCTTTCAAACTGGTTATATGATATTTTGAAGACACAGAGTACTATATGAGCAGTGATAGGTTTACAGCAGTAGATTAATCATGGTGCTGAATGTCCATACATGCTCTTATAGAGTACTCTGTTTCTGCCTCTGGTTTCCATTAAGGGGGAAAATTTCCAAGCACAGCCTCAGGGATAGAAGCAGGATATTTTCCACAGACAACACTCTTCAGCTGTGTCTGGGCATGGTGCTAGTATGACAACTGTCCCCACTTCTAGGCAGATTCAGAAGAATTTTCTCTAATGGCCTTCACCTCCCTGAGGTCACTCAGTGCAAAATCAAGAGAGTCTGATCTGGGATCATGGTAGGACCCTAATTCCTGAGCAACCACCCATCGGGACTTGAAGCCCAGATTAAAGACACACTAAAGACATGGCTCATGAGGTGCCACGTAACTTTCTGAGTGAATAAGCACTTATGTCTTTTATCTGGGCTACATGTCCTAATAAGCGGTCACTCAGGAAACAGGGTTGTACTGTGATCCCAGAGGAGAGAGGCCCAGGTGCTCGGAAGGTGGTTTGGCTGTGTGTCACACTATACAAGCTGTCTAAGTTACCCATTACAGTTTTTTGAGAGCTGTTTGATCTTTTTACATAGATCAAGTTTTTATTCTCTCAAAAGCCTGCACCACTGGGATGAGGTACTTAAGGTACTAAGAACCTGTCTGACAGAAAGCCACACCTGAGAAAATACACCTTAAAATCTGCATTAAATTATTTTTCTGTATTGAAAGATATGTGATCCACAGGTTACTGATCCACAGGTTTCAGCTTCGGTTGGTTAATTTTCTTCACAGTAGTTAGTAGGGGGCTGTTTTGGGATTTGTGCTGAAAACAGCATAAGCATGGTTTTGCTATTGTGGGCAGTGCTTACACTGAGTCAAGTTCATTTCTGCTTCACATCCCACCCCACCAGCAAGGAGGCTGGGGGTACTTAAGAAGCTGGGAAGGACATTCCATACCACATGGCATCATGCTCAGGATGCAAAGAAGAAGGAAGCGGTGGAGCTTTGGAGCAATGTCTTCCCAAACAGCCATGAAGCTCAGTGGAGCCCTGCTCTCCTGGGGATGGCTGAACACCTGCCTGCCTGTACAAAGTGGTGAATGAATTTCTCATTTTGTTTTGCTTGGGAGTGTGGCTTTTGCTCTAAGTATTAAACTGTGTCAACCCATGAGTGTTGTCACTCTTCCAATTCTCTCCTCCATCCTACCCAGAAGTTGAGTGAACAGATGTGGAGGGTTTTTTTTTTTTGTCAGCTGGTGTTAAACCACAGCACTGTCAGGTCTAGAGAGAAATAAAAATTATTGGGTGTTAGGCCAACATAATTTTACTTATATTGCAGTATTATCAGAGGTTAGAAATATACCAAGTATACCAAGTAAGGAAAGAGGTTACACACCTTTTTCTAACTTATATATTGCTTAACTTTAACCTCTCCTCCTTTAAAGCAGCACAGCCCTGCCCAAACTACTGTCTAGAAATGGTCATTATTAGGTCAACATGCTAACAGTCTGAGTGACTGTGGAACTAGTTATTGCTGCTCCAGACATTGCTAGACAGAGCCATTCAGGGGCCCAACTGGACCAGGCTGTGGTCACATATGGAAAAAGTATTGAGTACTGAGAAGCTCAATACCTTAAAAACCAGTCACATTCTTTATGTGTCATTCCATGAGGAATATGTAAGATTAGTATAAAAAAAAATCTGTACTATCACATGTCAAGTGTTCTTCAAGAAACTCTAAATAAGGCTGTATGAGAAGAATGCACATTTGCAGATGCTGAAAAATACTATAGTTCACAGTCTATCTCACCTTAACCTGCTTGCAGTCTCCTAAGACAGGAAATACACATTTAGACAAAACAAATATGTTTGTTACAGGTTTGCAGATGTAAACAGAAATTATACAGCACTAGTTGCCATAAGAAGCTATGGTCTCAGCTCATGCACCAGGCCATTGAGCTTCCATTGGGGAAGTTTCTATCAATATAAGGAAGGAATCTTCCAAGTTTGAGAGATGGAGCATTTGAGACAGCACAAAGATGTTTATCTGAAAACACAAAGGGAAATGGTATCAGTGTCATTGACCAACCAAAGAGAGAAACAACTTTGAAATTGATAAATAAGCCTACTTATAGATTAGGATTAAATTTTAGTAAATGATAGTGTGATTAGATGACGTGTTAAATAGTCCACAAAGGGCATGAATATAATAAAACTAGAGGACTTTGTGGGAACAGAGAATTAACAAGACAAAGACTGGATGAAAGATACAATTACATATTACAAAGGATACAATTACGTATGCATTCAGTTACCAAGAATAGGTACAATTACATTCACTGCAAAAAAGTACATTTTCATTTTCACTTTGACATATTTTTCATATTTAAACAAATTGAATACAAATATATATACCTATATGCATATAAAAATATAAAAACCCATAAAATATAATATGTAAGGCACAGCCAGATGTATGTAGAGGCATTACTTTTTTTAAAAATGAATGCCAGTCTTGTAATTGGTGACTTATAAACAGTTACCCTAGATCTTGGCAAAAGCCATGCATATGAGGATAGACCTCAGCTGCAATTTCCATAGCACCTCACAAGTCCATATTTCCTAGAAATTGAATTCTTCTAAACATTGTCATACATTCTAAAAATATTTTTTTCCTTATTCTGCACATAAAAATCTTCAAAAGGTAGTTAGTGCCTGAAATGCTTACTTTTAATTGGGAATGTTTTTAATGCTACAGTTTTCACAGGGTCCCAATTATATATTCTCACTGCATTTCTATGCTGTTGGGCTTTTCTAATTCCTTACATATACACTTCATACTACACTGAACACTAAGCAGAATTGCACTAGAAAAATCATAGCTTTAGGTCCATTGATGTGGCTTGTTGGGATTCTTTCCTTGACAATTTGATTCCTGTGCATTATTTGTTCATGAAAAAAAATTTAAAAAGCTTTACATATGACTGCTGGAGATGCCTCTGCAAAGTGTGTTTGGTTAGAGAATGGAAAGTGAAAAGAGTCTGGAGAAACCGTATGGAAGACCGAAACCCTAATTCTTGAAGTTTTTGGCTATGAAGGATAACGTGGCCTAACATGGTATAGGAAATATAATTTTCAAGAACTGTATACCTAGTAATTTCTGTTTGATGACTTTTCTTGTTTTTTAATTATTCACTCTATATTAAACAACATTAGCTTAAATTTCTTTTGATGATGTACCCCAAGGAACAAATATTCCAAAGTGAGTATTAAAATATACAGTCTGCATATGAAAATGTAGCAAGGCATTTTTGTCCTATTTTTACATGACAGCAAGCTACAGATTTTAACGTGAAAATCAGAAGTGAAGCAGAATTGCATGTAGGCATTGGGCCAAAACAGAACTGTGAAAATTTAAACTCTTGTGTAGGCTGCAAGATTACTTTCTTGTCTTGATGGTGTGATTTTCGGACTTGATGTTTCTGCTCACTTTAACCACAATCTTTATTTCAAGAGACAATAAATTTATTCAGATAGTGTTTTCTCTAACATTCTTATTGTTTTCAAAGATTTATTGTGTTAATAGAATGCCACACAGAGATATTGATTTGCTGAAAGTTCATATTTACCTTTGCCCTTTTATGATTTTGTCATGTTTTGTTTTAACATTCTCTTCCCTTCTGCTCTGGGAAATATTTTTTCAGGTCAACTGTCAGTCACATGTAGGTCATCACCAGAAAATAGAAACAAAACTTCAAACACAATGAGCACAATGGTTTTGGCTAGAAACCTGAAAAGCTATTAAATTTTCAAATATTACCTGGGAGTAATTTCATTTTGCATTGTGAGATCTTTGCATAAAAATTAGTGTTCTAGTGACTATTTATTTACTTAATATCCAGAATTCCATTTAAGTTAATTATTAAGAAAGAGCAGTGATTAAGGGATGTGAGTAATTGCACAGTGTTACAATCCTTATTTATCCTTTCTATTACAATGATGAAGTCTGCATCTGTTAGCTCTATGTATAAACTTACTCATTTAACTGAATTTGCAGATAAAGCCCTAAGTCAAAAGCTGAGTCACAGACCCAAAACTTAGTGTCTCTTTTGGAGATACAGCTTAAACAAAATTAGCACAAAACCATTATTTAAGTGCAGCACAAATTTACAACAAGCTCAGTAATTGCAAAAACATTAAATGGAAAAAAAAATTCACGTTCAGTACTTTATTATATAAACCAGTTGCATGACTTAGGGTGTGTGAAACAGAAGCAGAAACTGTTAGCAGAAATTCCTGCTAGTAAAGATAAAGTGCAGAATTCATCACAGTCACACATGGATTACCAGCAGGTAGTGCCTATGGCCATGTAGATTTACTTTTTTGTCTGACAGCAAGGAAACATAATCTGGCTTTGAGGTGATCTTTTGACTGCTTCTAACATCTCCAGATCTGAAGTTTGACCTGTGCCCCACGCCCCATCATCATCTTTTATGAGAGCCAGAATCCCCAGATCTGCAGAAAAACTGCTTAAAAAAAAAAAAAAAAAAAAAAAAAAGAAACAAAAAAGGCCTTTTGGTGTTCTTGGACATGGCAGCATTAGGCACCAAACTGTTTCTTTATTTCATTGCTGATAAGCTTAACTGTTGCACAGTGGGGCAGGACTCTGTGCAAAGTAAAGACAACATTGTTTCTGCACCTCAGTAATGCGTACAAAGGGCTTCAAGGCAAATAGCAGAAACCTGTATTCATTCATTCCTGCACAGCAGAATGTGAGTATTCATGGTAGGTGCAGACATGTTTTAATATATGATTGAAGAGAAACCCCACAGGCAAAGAATATTCCCAGCTAGCTGAGTGCAGAGATCCTAGAGTGATAGGTGCTACAAAAGGTGTTACGAGTGATAAACAGAACAAGCCAGGACTCTTACAGAGAAAATAATTACAAAATGTTCATGAGTAGTTATTTCCTACTATGGTGCCCAGTTGTAGTGTAGGCACTTAAGGGTATTCATTGTTTATTGAATATCTTCAGAATGCAGGAACCTTCACTGACTGGCAGGCTTTTTCTGATTGCCTCGGAGGGCTTACCCTCTCGGTCCTTGCAGTCAACCTCCTTAATTTAGGCACTGTGCAATGACATGCCCATGCTTCCAAAAGCATATATTTATTTAGTAGCTATCAAGAAAAACCTATGGGACAGGTTTTCGTCTTTCCTTCTCCTTGAGAGGTTCAGATTGATAAACTGACTAACATTGATAAATGGGTCTAATAGAACAACGCCTAAATGATAATATAGGGGCTAATTAAGAACAAAAGCAAAACATAAGGAGACAGAGACAATATCTTTCAGTAAAGTCTTCAGCAAAAAAAAAAAAAAAAAAAAAAAAAACCCAAAAACCAAACAAACCAAAAATCTTTTTCTGCAAGAGAAATGAGCTATATCAGATATCTATTTCATGACACAGAGTACTCAGTGTCTACCTGTGAAGTCATGAATGGAAGGCATCGACCAGTTAAACAAAGAAAACTAGAATCAATGCAGGCTATGATGATGAATACCTTTAGAAAACTTTACTGTGAAGTTCAATTCAACAAAGACATCCTGTCAAGAGCCTCTGTATTGACAAGGTCTGTTGCAGTGTAAGATTGAGTAAAAATATGTTCAGATATTTTAAAACCTCACTTTTAGAACTTCCCACTTCTCCTAGCAGAGAATGTCAGTTTCCTGCAGATGCCCTGAGGATGTTGGCTTAGCTTTCATTACACCCAAGAACTTTGTTGAGCAGAGCCACACCTACTCACTTCTGTACCCACTGCTGTATGCAAACACCCCACATGGTCAATGAAGATATAAACGGAAGGGAAGAGATACAAGCCTCCACCTTAATCTATAGATGTGGCAGTAGGAGGAGAGAGCAGTGTGCAACCAATTCATCTGGAATGTGGCTGCTGTCCAGTTCCTTTGGCATGGTCTACAGTTTGCTATGGGATGGATTTTTGTCAAAGATGGAATTTTTCAGTCTTATCTGATGTGACTTATAAGTTTTGCCATGGCTCCAGTCCTGCTATCTCTGCCAGCAGGCATCTCATGGTGCAACTCAGGAGACTTCCCACTGCAATTCTACAAAATCAGCAGCTGGTAGAGGTTTTATCTGAGACACAGAGTCGTGGTGCTGCTTGGGAACAGAAGCAGTTCTCATAAAGTGATAGATGAGAAAATATTTCTTCCTAAAACTGTGAGAGTGAAAGCATTAAGAAATAATTTCAGGTCAACTCCAAAAGCCATTTTGTCTGCTGAGTAAGAAACTTTACATCACCTAAGATAGTCCAATACTTTTTAGCTCAGAAAAATGAGAATTTACTTAAATAAATTTTGTGCTTATAAAACACTATTACTTGTGTTACTCTACAGATGTGCTTGATTGATACCCTTGGCCCCATGAAGATAAGCTCTAGCACACCCACAAAATAGTGTTCGGCTGGACTACAAAACATATAATTTTGCACTTAATCAACTGTAGTATTACATGCTTGCTCTGATATGAAGCAGCTGGAAGACTTACACCTCAAAATTAAGGGAAAGAGATGAGGGTATTCCAATATGAAACAAAACAAGATTATCAAGCTCTTTTTTCACCTATGATTACTGATTCACTGGAGTTTTAATACTGTCATCCATGATGGATACAGTTAATTTTTGCTGTTTTGTATTTATATTGCAGGTTGTCATTTCTGTCATTAATCATAAACATAATTGTAATAGAGACAGAAATGTCTTTTCCCAGACATTTAATTCTGAAATACAATTATCCAGACTTCCTACTGTTAATGGCATAGAATTCTAATTACTTCAAAATGAAGCCATTATTCATAAACTTCAGGCTTGTAACACACATGTTTACAGTAGATGGAAAATACTATAGAATTCATCATTGTGGAGCTCTTATTTGCCACAGGCTTATTTAACTACTGCCTTTGTCCCATCCCATTAAGGAATGATAAAGTACTCAACTCCCTGTTTACATAGCAGAAGTCCTCCTTCACAGACAATGGGCATTCAAATTTTCTGCCTGTAAATAAAGTACAGCTGTGCTTTTCTGTTGTAGGAAGTCACTTGAAGTTGGAAATGGCAGTAATTTAATTAGCAGTCACTATTTGAGAATCAGATCAGTCTAACAGTGGTTAATGTATAATGAAAATGGAAAACATATTGGGCAACGCAAACTTAGATTAATGAGGTTAAAAGAGAAAAATGTTGAATTGAGTAATTTTCCCAAATTTTCAAATAAAAATTGTAAGAGAAGTCTTGATACATGGTTTGTTTTCATAAAACAATGCTCAAATTTTGAGAGCAAATACCATTATTAGCATATAATGAGGTAAAGAAGATGCAGAAGGTACAAGAATATACTGAAAACATGGAAGATGCCTCAAATATAAATTTGTTTGGGCTATAAAGTTGAGCAGTAAATTCAAGTTATTCAAGTGGAATGAAAATTTTTAAAAATTTATTAAAAAGACACCCATCTCAGACACATTCTATAAAACAATAGAGAACAGAGAAAACACTGAAGACTTCAGCTTTTATGTCACTGGGATGGACAGGTCCCCAATGCCCTTGCAGTGGTTCCACAAGACCTGGTAAGAAGAGAGGAACAAGGTAAGAGAGGTAGGTACTTCCAGGGAATGGCTGAACCCATTTTAACAAAGTTAACTAAGGCAGAAGGGAAAAATCACCTTCTATAGTGTCTAAGTAACTGTTAAAAAATTCAGCTGCGTTGACCAGACACTTAAGTTTAAAATGCCAAGATGACCCTTATATTCTTTGACAATGTGGATTACAAACCACCCATAGCTACATATGTACCAGAACATCTCAATTAATGCCAGACATGTGAGCTGGCTCCCAAAGACCCTCGCAGCTGTGAATCATTTCTTCCACTGTTCCACAGCAGAAGAAGGCAGTGATCTTAGAAGACACATTCAGTTCTCAAAATTTGAAAATAAAATGTTGATTTCTGTTAAGTGTACTATATTCCTGTTTATATTACCTTATTTCCCTTTCTATCTTCACATTCTTATCTTGTTTATCATTCTAAAAGATCACTATTTCAACTGAATAGTAACATAAATTATTAAAAGCTGTTGACTACTCACACACTGACATAAATAAGGAACAATTTCTAAATAACAAGTAAAAGGCAGTGAAGGTAGATATGGGATCTTAATTTTGTACCTTATTTTCATGCTTCCCATGTATATTCTGCAAAACTTGAAAGGCTGCTAATCAATAAATTGTGAGGGATTTATTGTTCCCCTACATTTGTGTTTGTTTTTCATTTTCCTGTCTAACCAGGAGTTTCAGTGCTGCACATAGTGACAGGCATTCATACAACATTGCAAAGGAAGCTGAGAACTATGATTAGATCAGCCTCCACCTTCCCTGAAATTCAGTGCAGTTTGATTTGGGGGATTTAGATCTATTGTGTTAATCTCAATTTTTATTTGATTCCCATCACTGACAGCTTGAAAAATAATGGATTGAGATTAAAATAGAGGAAAAATGTCTTAATATAGTGTACAACTGTTGTAGTATACTATGTAATCCCACAGCTATACCCTATTATAACAAGGAAGCACCATCTTTTTCCCAAAATTACTGATATGGAAAAACCTAACATATTTAAAAATAGAGGTTCAAAGCAATTCATAGAGTTTGGAGAGCAAAACCTCCTTCTGAATGAGCTCTATCTACAACATTTTTCTGACATATTGCCACAGTAGATTATATGTCCTTTTTAAGCTTTGATTGTAAAATAGGAGACTTCTAAAAACACAGCAACATTTAGAGAGATGGCATGTCACTGAGATGATTGCTCTAAGTGGTTTTATATTAAAGGTTTGAGTAGCTGTGCACAATACATCAACTTTAAGGAAGCTCATATAAATGGTACAGATGAAAAAATACAAAATGGAAAGGAGAAGAAATCACTTTAAAAGTTTATGTTTGGACTAAGCACATACAGTTTGGCATACACTTGGGCTATGTTTGAACTTCAGGTCATTTTATCTTAGCTATCTATTGGGTTTGGCTGGGATGGAGTTAATTTTCCCATAACAGCCCTTACAGCACTGTGCCTTTTATTTGTAGCTAGAATGGTATTGATAACACATCTGGCAGCCACCCAAGGTCAACCCACCACAATGTAAAAAGCTATTTGGAAAGGCACTTAACTTTTTATTTCCTCACCTACATTTTTCAATAATTCTTTTGTTCACAGCTCAGACTTTCAAGCCAAGTTAGTAGCAGACAGGAGCATCTATGGATTTTGGTTTGGTTTTTTTTTTTTTCTCTAAAGACTTGTATAGTCAGAGCTCAGAAATGTAGCATAGCTTTCATTAAAAATACGAAACAATCACGAGTTATTCATAAATGTATTTAAGTTAGCTCTATACTTGAATATTTAAATATGTTTATAAAGTAGGCCTGTAGCAAATGAAGCTCAAAAGGGAAACCTTCTCACTCACTACAGCTACCTGAAAGGAGCTAGCAGATGAGAATTGGTCTCTTTTCCTAAGTAACAAGATTGAGGGAAAATTGGCTGCGAGGTGTGCTAGAGACTGTTTAGATTGAATATTTAGAAAAAAATTTTTCATGCAAAGAGGCGCCAAGAACTGGAGCAGGCTGCCCAGGGAAGTGGTGAAGTCACCGTTTCTGAAAATATTTCCAAGATGCTTCAGTGTGGCACAGTTTAGTGGCAGAGTTCACAGTGCTGGGTTGACAGTTGGACTTGAGCATCATAAATGTCTTTTGCACCCTGAATGATTCCATAAGGATTATATCATTACCAGGACCTGAAATAGGTAGCATGTCTCTACTGTCCCCATTGTAGGCACTATGTCTTAAAATTTCCACTCATGAGACCTAATACCTTGGACATATTTAAAAGGCCAGTAAATGCAGTATTTAGGTACATAATTTAGTGAAGAACTTGGCAGTTCTGAGTTTATGTTTGGATTTAATTATCCTAAAGATTTTTTCCCAACCTAAAAGATTTTATGATTCTTCTCTAGTGACCAGCTCAAAAAATCTCTGCTTTTCCTTCAAAAGAAATTAACTTTTAAAACACTGTGTTCCATATTCTCTCTGGAAGTGCACAGTCAAAGTATTTTTAATCTTTACCTATAGTTTTAGTTAGAAAAGAGACTCAGTGCTTCAGAGCTGTTGCATGAAAGCCAAATAAAATTTCATCCTTTGTAAATGATTTATAGCTTTCATTTAAATCTTTAGGACAGATTTTTGGGGTTTTGACAACATTTTGAACCTGATTTGTCATTCATCTGCACAAATTTTAGTAAATCCTAGTAGGATTCCTTCATTATTTTATCTCTGGCAACATTTTAATTTAATCCAATTTTACAGCACTCCCTACCTTCAACATGCAGAAGTCCTTGCTACAATAGTCAAACCCCCAAAAACAGCTTGCCACAAATTGCTTTCTGAATTATATTTATTACTGTTATAACCAAAATGATGATCTGGAAATGTGATTGATGAATTGAAATTTAAACTTAAAATTGAAATAAAACATTTCATACCACCTCAAATGGAATTATTTGATTTTAGATTCTTGAAATAATTTTCAAATTAGTGAATAGCTAGACTAAGAAAAGGAGTGGTAATAAACAATAATAATAACAACAGTCAATCTATTGCACATAACCACCTAGTGTGGACATAACCAGGGTGTCCAAAAGCCATGCATAGTTTTGGCTGTATTTCAAACTCTTTTGGAGCTTATAAACATAGCACCTATTGTTTTATAAAGACATAGGTAGTCACAGGCGTGGCCCTGGAACTTGAACTTCTCACTGACAGTTTAAATGACATAAGAGCCATGCTACAAATTCATTTCTCAGAGTCTGGCTGTCTGTTTTATTGAATATTTCAGCAGCCTGCACTGAGTGAACTGGAAAATCAGTAGAGATTGATAGCCCTCTCCCTCCCCTCAGAACAAAGACTGGCACAAGCAAGAGCTGAGAGATGTGTTGGAAGTCTGCTGCTGGGTGAAAGGAAACTTCTTCTTTAGAGAATGCTCTTTCTGAGTCTTTCCCACACAAAATTACTCAGGAAATAATTCCTACCTCATTAAAAATTTTAGGGCTACAGCAATTGCATTGCTGGATAAGAACATTTTCACCAAAAGTGTTCCCAATGACATTATTGCACTCTGCACAGTTGTTATTTACTTGACTAGACTTTTTCCTTTTTTATATGCAGCTTTCACTTAGGAGATTTATGATACTGTGTGTCATTCTATCTCGTATTATAAGTAACTGATACTCTTTACACATATAATTGATTTTATTAATAATTCTTATTTCTTCATTTTCAGTAAACAATAGCTGAATAGGAAGTTCCCAATGGTTGTGGCTTTGTTGGTTTGGGGTTGGGTTTTTCCGTCAATCTATCTGAAGGAACTTAAGAAGCATCTTAACAAAAATCCTGGCAGCCTCATGATCAAGTGACTTGAAAAACTGAGCATAGCTTTAGTTCCGCTCCTCTTAATATTTGTCAGATTTCTTAAATACAACATAAGAAAAGAGGAAATTCTTACTACTGCCTTTTATATTCCTGAGCATGGATGTTTCATCTAATTTTCCATATTGTTCCTATCCTCAAATTTAATGGAAAACACCTTCCATTTTCATGAGTTTGTGTATTTTGCTGCCTCTTTATTAACCATTGCCTCTTGAAAAAGAATGCAATCTCTGTCTGTATAAGGTCAAGATAATTTCCTTTACTCCGTTGGAGTTTGGTCACTTCATCCCAGTTGGAGAACAGTCCTCAGATTTGTAAGCTGAATTGAACATTACTTATGTGTTCGCACAAACTTTCTGATCTTTTCTACTCTAAAAAAAACACAAGTTCATTTAAAAGATCCAAACATACTGTCCACTTGGAGACACAAGCAAGTACCTCTACTTTAGTTTTTTCAAGACAAAAATAATTCTGAACTTTTGCAAAAATTTGATTTATAAGCAATGTTATACATGTGGATAGGCTCATACATACAGAAACATACATGAGCAAATACATGGACATTTTTGAAGCATTTATATTCTTCCTAGAATAAAAAGGCTTCAGGGAACTTTAATGCTCCTAACATGAATATGAAGCTTAGATATTAAAATTCATGAGGACCTGTCAACTGAACTGATGCAAGCTCTATTTGCCAGAAATACATGATGACATTGCAAGCTGGCAAAGATGAAGGCAGCTCAAGAAAGCTCCTCTTGGTGCTATTTCATCCCCCTGAATGTCAAACAAGCTGTCTTTCACCAATCTGGAGCTACATACAGAGTGCAATTCTATGCTGTTTGCTGAAGGTGTTCTCCTGAGCGCAGGGGATGTGCCTCTTTCCCTGCTTCCCAGACACCATACGGCCTAGGTTTTGGAATGACAGTAGACTGCCAACCAAATTCTGTATTTACTCAAACATACGTTGTCTTCTCCTCCAGATGACTTGCAGTGAAATTTAACAGGCGTCATCCATATGTTCACATTCATATTCCACACAATACTTGCACGGAATATCAGCAGGTCCCTTTCAGAAAGCTCTAAATGGCATCCCTAACAAGGGAGGCACTATGCAATACACAAGTTATCTGACAGAGTCATCATCATCCTGCCAACAGGACTTTGTTAGTCAATATAAGGATTTGATGCAAGGAGCTACTCAAATATGTTTGTCATGGTGAGCAATTTAAATTGTGGACCATTTAGAGTTAATAACTTACTGGGAAAGTTTATTCAAAAGTAGTTTAAAGTCTTCATCTTTGTTTCTAAGAAATTTCTCACAAAAATCAATAGATTGTTGTTCTCTGCTACAGCAAATGCTGAGGATAACATGATACATTATGTGCAAACATCTGGAATATCTGAATTCACAGATGGTAACGATGCTGGACAAGAAAACCTGGAGTATTTTTAATATAAGTTTCATTAAGTTAAAGTATTACTTCTCTCATCTAGAGATTTTACTGTTTTGTTTTCATGCAGTGAACCATACTGAAATTACTTTTTCAAAGTCCTCAAGTTATTTCAAAAATTTCTGGGTAATGTTTTTCACTGAATACTAAGTAGATACTTGAGTGAACCACTCTCTGAACAAGTCATTCTGAGGCACAAATAAGAACCATATATTTTACCTCTTTTTGTCTCTTCTAAGCATTCAGTTACAATGATAATTTCACATACCTTGTCTAATTGCATCAGCAGCCTGGGGTAGTAGTTTTTCCTTTCCCTTATAGTCAGTGATCACAGGTAAATTTTATGGCCAGTGGAATACAGTTTTAGAGAACCTCACCATGCTGAGAAAGTCATCGAAATATTTAATAAAACTTCATGCCCTCTCAATGCAGGTGAAAATTCTGAATATGAAAGACATATTTTTAAAGGTCCATAATAATGGAACAACCAAGGAATGAATATCTGATAAGATGAATGTCTGGAACTGAGGTCATGAGTCCCCTTCTTTGTCATCTGGAAAAATGGTTAGTCATATTAGATAATTTTCAGTGTTTCCAGTTCCCTTTTGACATGAATCTACATCTCAGAAAAATAATGGTCACTGAATTTGTCCACATTATATGTGAAAAGTTTAAAATTCCTTTTGAAACAAATTATTTCTGACCTATAAAAAGGAGCAGTGGAAAATGAGTTTTACTAGGCAAAGTTAAGTCTCTTATTCCCCAGCATGTCAGTTATCATTCACATTTATGGAATAAGAGAGGAGACTGATATTCTCAGACTATTCTTATTCTTACTGGTTTAAACTTCAGCATCTATAACTCTGTTTTTGAAATGTATACATCCCAGTTCACAACAAAAATAGCATAGGTGAGCAAAAGTCCTTTTCTTGGAGCAAATTTTCATGTGGCACTGTCTGGCAATATCAATGACTTTTCATAAGAGAATCATCTTTCATGTTGGGCTGTGGGTGAGGTACACCATATTTGCATTTGAAAACAATTAACAGCTAAAAGGATTGATTTGCCCTTACCTTAAGGATGTAAATAAATAAATAGATAAATTGAGTAAACAAATAAATAGATAAGGTCAGTATTGCAAAAAATTACTTTAGTTTGTATTCTGTGGCATTTGCAGATGTAGGGAGGACTGAGATGCCCTGGACAAAGGTGCCATATAAAGACAGTAGTGGCATTGAAGAGTTTGCAGTTTGTATTGCAGACCACAAGAAATGACCAGCAAAGACTGATGGAAAGAACGAGCTGGGGAGACAAATGGAGTGGCACTTCACTACTGTTACTCATACACTGCTTTGTCTCCTCTAGACCATTTGGATAAACACAGATACACCAATGTGACACCACTCCCATGAAAACATTTAGTTTATCTGTTTCCAGTTCCTGTGTTCAGAGTTCTAATCCTCTGTCATTAGCTATATTTTCTACCTACAAATGTCAAATTTATCCGATGCAGGTACTCAGAAATTTGAAATATTTTCTTGCAAAATCTGCTGAAGTTAGACTATTTCTCTATTCAAATCTGTCTCATTGCTTACTGGGATAGTCATTTGGCTGTGAACTTCTTTTGTCCCTACTACCACATACACTTTTGTCCAAGAATCAAGCTCTCAAACTACCTTTTTTCTTTTTTCTTTTTTCTTTTTTCTTTTTTCTTTTTTCTTTTTTCTTTTTTTCTTTTTTCTTTTTTCTTTTTTCTTTTTTCTTTTTTTTTTTTTTTTTCCTTTTTCTTTTTTTTCTTCTAACACAAGAGGAAGCATAGCAGTACAAAAATCCAATAATATGGTTGTGTTTCTAGCCAAAAGATGTAGTCTACTTATTAGATTTCCCTTCTGAATAGAAAGAGATACATAAACAAAGGCTGCTCTGCAGAGCAATTCAATGCAGAAAACTAAAATGAAAGTGGTGGCTTCTCCAACAGTTATGTGTCTTAACTTACAGTATGTAAATATACACTTATTCCCAGAAAAAAAAATTGGCTCTTATTCCAGTGCTCTGTATTAGAAAACAAGTAATTAAAAAAAGGAGAAAGTGTGAGAAGTAGAACAGGAAGAGCATAGTCTGAATAATCACAGGTTACTGTGCTGCTCTGATATATTCACACTAAAATTATAAAAGGCCATATATGTCTGTAAATTTAGTTATGTGTACATACAGATATGTATTTGATTCAGTGATACAAGGTAATATATTTTGTGTTTTCAAAATAAATCCACAACAATTTTGGAACATCAGTATTTATCTGCATGGGTTTTTCATACAATAGTACCTGAGAGCTACATGAACAATCCTGGGACCTTGTGTCCAGCTTTTAACTATTTGAAAATTAAGTTTCACAGTTTCATTTAAAATTTTAACAGACAGGGAAACTTTGTCTAGAGCAGCAGAACTCATGGTTAGTATTTTACAGATGAATAAAGAAACAACAGAAGGTGTTCTCTTTCAGGTCAATTTCTTTCAAAGAAGTGTTTCTGCCCCAGTAGTTTTTTTTTTATGAAATCAACTGACATGGCATCTTGAAAAAATGCTTGCTCTGCAAATTTCCCTGGATTATTTAGCTTCTTTATGTTTCACTCTTTAATGGGGTTTTCAAGCAGAGAACAATATTAACCAGAAGTTGCAAGCAATTTGCTTCTCTGTCTTCCTTATGACCTATAAAGTCACCCAGACCTCCTTTCATGAAGGAGTAGCCTTTCAATGTCATGTTACTGAAACTCATCACTCTGCAGAGAAAAGTCTTGATTGTCACTTTATACCTGTGCTACTGTCATGGTTTAGCCAGAGCTGTGAATAAGCCTCACAGAGTTGCTCACTAATTCCCCTCATGGTGGGATGTGGGGAGAGTCAGAAAAGTGAGAAAACATATAGGTTGAGGCAAAGACAGTTTAATAGATAAAGCAAAACCTCACACATGATCAAAGCAACACAAGACTTTCATTCACTATTTCCCATGGACAGGCAGGTGTCCAACCATGCCCAGGAAAGCAGGCCTCCATCACACATAATGGTGACTTGGGAAAGCAAAAGCCATAATTCTGAACATCCAGTCCTTTTTCCTTATTTCCCCAGCTGTATATGCTGAGCATGACACCCTGTGATATGGAATATCCCTGAGGTCAGCTGTTCTGGCTGCGCCCTCTCCCAGCTCCATGTGCATCCCCCCACCTTTCTGGAAGGAGGAGTGGGGTTAAGGGCAGAAAGGCCTTGAATCTATAGAAGTACTGTTCAGCAGTAGTGAAAACATCCCTGATGTTTCCAGCACAAATCCAAAACATACCCCCATACCAGACAGCATAAACAGTATTTAAAAAATTGGTTCCACCCCAACCAAAACGAGCACAGCAACCAAATTTGTCAGCTATTAACTGTGTTTCTGTATAAGTTAGGCAGTTTGGAAATAGGCTTCAGAGCATGTAATTATATGAAAATATATGTTCCCCCTTGCAAAATTCATCTTGCCACGGGAACTGTGATTCAGCAGGCAAGTCTGGCTGCCCCTGCCATGACTTGGCTGCCTATGACCCGCAGTCTGCTGAGTGTCTGGGCCCTGATGTTCCACTACTGAATTCTCCAGTGATCAGGACATGCTAGGATCTTGGGGAGAGGAAGCTTGGATCTGCAGGTTTTGGTGGTTTGAGAACACAATCACTAAAATTTCTTGAGACTGGTTGCAACATGCTGGCAGACAGCTCCCATTTATAAACATCTTGGCTTGGGAAACATGGGGACTGTGAGGCTTCCTTGTTAACTCCATCTTGCAAAGCCAGTGTGAGGATACTTAAATAGCAGAATTTTATACTTTGTGTTCAAAATACTTGGAGGGAAAGTATTTAGAATAATAATTTTTACTTAAGTGATGGGAGCCTTAAGTTCTCTTTATTTTGAATAGTTTTCAACTGTCCATATGCAAGACCTCATGTGCAGGATGATGCAGAACTTCATAGGTCCTTCAGCTCATCCTAGTTGTCTAAATATTTTCTTCTTCATGAAAGAAAACTGTGCTATCTGCTTTACATTGTCAAGAACTGATAAATTATATAGATAATAATCTACATATGACTGTACATTTCAACATTTGACAGTCCTGGTCTGTTAATTACCATTGTTTGCTTCAGGTTTGTAATAAATAACTGTTGAATGAATTTTTGGCAAGCATGTTAACCATTTAAATAATTATTGTATCATGTAATTCTTTTTATTGCATCCCTAGAATTCACTGCTATTGCTGGTTATTAAAATGTCAATCCCTCTTCTTTTGTAATGAAAAATATCTCTCAGTTAAAATGGAGCAATTATTTTTCTACTGAAATCTGATGTTATAAAAACAATTATTTATCACATACTGGTTTAGAGAAGAAAATGCATAATAGCAGAATCTCTTGAAAAGAGAGACATTTTTATAGGAAGAACAAAAGAGATGTCACAATTCAAAATTGCTTGAATTTTGGTAGAAATAGTCTTCCTTATAAAGCAAAATCTATTGCTGTGTATTTGGATATGGAAGTTTACAGCTTTGCTTATCAGTCCCTTTAAATTACCCATATTTTTTGTGTGAAAGCATTCAGGAAAAAATTATCTCAAATCACTATCATAGACACAATCTTAACCTCAATTAAACTAACTTGCTTTACTTTCATGGAAAATTAATTCAGTAGTGAGAGGATTTTTGTAAGTGAGAGGATTTTTGTAAGTCATTGTGACTAATGTTGCTGTCCCTTTAAGGCTCCTGCAAAGAAGTAGAAGTTCATTATTAGTTTTAACTACTTTTCACTTATAGCAAAATGTATGTACAATTTAAATACATTCTCCAACAAATTCCTTACCTTTATCTATGCTGAGCAGGGATCTGGTAGTTATATTGTTTACATACAGTAATATATTGTTTTAAAACATATTTGATGGCTAGATTGTCCTTTTTGGTCATTAATGAAAAATTAATCCCAAAAGTTGAAACATAATCATAGAAGTATTTGAATTTTGCTATGTGTAAATAGAATGAATGCTTTCCAAGCAAAAATATCATCATCAGAAAAATCTTGTTTTTGTCTGCTAAAACATTTGACAAAAATTCAGAAACTCTTAGATAATTCTTCCATCAATAATTTCTCTCTTTGCCTGATCAGAAAATTCCAGAATCAATAAGAGGCATAGGAAAAAGGAGTATAGGAGATGGCATATCAAAGATATGGATATTTGAAAATTCTATATTGTCTTCCAGCTCCCTCACAGTGAAATGGGAAATCACAATTATAGTAACTTCAATGTTCTTAGTAGGTCTTAATATGCTTCAGGTGAACCCAGAAAAGAGTGAGGTGTTAGAATGGTACAAAAAGACAGCTCATTTCAGACATAATAAAACAGACACTGGGCGCAGGCATCAAGCAATCAGAAGGTAATACCAGCAGCAATTCATATTAAGGGGAGAGTGATTCCATGGCACTATGGCCACAATGAAAGAAAATTGTGTAAAGAATGGTTATCAACATATTGAGTTTAAGTACAGAAAGAGCAGCAGTAATGAGGCTAAGAGACGTGCAGAGGTGTTTGTCTCAGTTTATTCTTCTGAGCCTTTTCTTTATAATGCACCTCTTCACTAGTAATTAGAATAAATAACCATCATAGAAATTGCAAATAATGGCTCATGTATTCTTAAGTAAAGATATAATAAAACTTCGAGCATGAAATCTTCAGAAAACTCTAATCCAGGCCAAGAAAGTGAAGGTGAAGAGGTACTGAGAGCTAAGATATCTACCTGTAGCTAAAATCCAGTTTTCCAGAGTTTTATTATATAACAATAACTCCATAAAAGTAGGCCAGCAATGAGATTAGTTAAAAACAAGTTATTTTAAACAGCAGTCAAATTTTCTAAAGGCCTTTATATGGGCATCTAAACATAGTCAGAGTTTTCTGATGTCCTCAGTAATGTAGATTTTGTGCTATCATCAAAATCCACATAGGATCTCCATTTTTAAAAAAATGGCTCTTTTTGCTGTCTAAAACATGGCAAAAATAGTAAGAACCTGCAAATATAGCCTGAAGAGTATCTTTGTTGAATTTTGCAGTAAATCAAATATTCTAATAGCAGACACTAGCAATGCCTTGACCTTGCATTACTGAAGTCAAGAATCATTTCACCACTGGATTCATAAGTGCTCATTGTGTTCACAGAGCAGTGAAATGTAGGGGAACTGGCAATTAAATGCAGAGAAACTAATTAAAAATAATCAAATGGGACAAAATTAGAAAGGAGTCAGATGATACTAGAATAAAACGAGATGCCACACACAAATCCAGTCTGTCATTCTCTTCTGCAGGAAGAGCAAACATCCAGCTACTGCTTTAAAATGTATAGTAGGACATAAGCATGCTCAAGAAAATAAAATAGTTAAAGGGAAGTTAGCCATCTGCTTGCTATTAAGCAGGAAAGAACAGGCTTTCAAACAGCATAGAATTATGGATCAGCCTCTTGTTTCCTACTCCTGTCCCTCCTATAAAATTCTTTTATATAAAAACATCACAAAGTGAGATACTTTCCTACACAAGCAGCAAGCAAAAAGTGTGCGCCACAATGGAAATTATGGGTAAAAAAAAAAAAAAAAAAAAAAGGAGAAATTTAAATATAAAATAAAAAAAAAAATCTTACTAAAATTCCTAGAGAGAGATTTTGTCCCAGACTAGACACCATGTAAGAATAAGTCATGGCCTGGAGGCATCCAGCCAGCACTAAGACAGTCTACACAATAGTCATAATTGGAATATGGGTATATGAAAAGATAGGAGAGAAATGTGAGGCTAACATTTAATTTCAGAGACTTCAGAGCAAAATCTCCATGAGCATGTATGTCAAAATCTTCTCCTTCAACAAAGGAAATGTCCAAAGTGACAAAGTAGATAGTGATTCCTGCCCACACAATCAGTTTACTACAGACTGAGCTACAATCTGGATATTTCTGAAGTCTGTGACTAGTAAAAAAAAATCTTTCTTCTTCCTGGGAAAAGGAGAATAGCAGCTTGTATTTACGCCATAAACATATTCTTTGGAATAGCAAGTGTAAAATTTTTTACATTTTCAAGTGTAAAAGATTAAATACAGCCTCTTCTTCTGGTGAACATGATTCTTAGCTCTAGGAAGTTTTATTGTAAAACTGGGAATAAAATTGCAAGCTGGGAGAAGAGGTGAACTAAACCTTTCAGTTGTACTGTTTCCTCAGATGCTTTCTACTAATATCTGTAAATAAGACAGGTATAAATTATTCTGAACTTTTTATCATAGTACAAACATGTACTGCTGGAGCAGTACATTTACACAATTTGGGCTTTACCAGCCAAAAGCATCAGGAAGGCCAGTGGAAGGACTCCAAAGCTACTTGTCTGAAACATTTTCTAATGCCATCTTAGCAGGTCTTGTTAATATGTACATAAAGCCAGGTGCAAAATAAGTTGCTTTTTTAGAGCATCTAACAATCAGAACAACAAAGATTCTATCATCCCATTTTTATAGTCAGGAAAGGGCAGGTTTGTTTCTCTTTTGTTTCTTTTTCTCTTTTGGCTGCTTTTTTAGTAGTCACTATACTAGGGTTGGGGAAGAAGAAAGAGCAAACACAGAGAGGAGGAAGAGGATGGCAGATTAAGCTAAAGTGGCAGGGATGTCTGCAGAGAACTGTAATACACTGCCAGGATTCATCATCTTGGTAAGATAATTGGATGGGAACTTGAGGACATTTTTCCATGTGCCAGGGGAAGTTTATGTTGTACATTAGGAAGAAGTTCTTCACAGAAAGGGTGATTGGGCATTGGAATGGACTGCCCAGGGAGGTGGTTGAGTCACTGTCCCTGGAGGTGTTTAAGGAAAGGCTGGATGAGGCACATAGAGCCATGGTCTAGTCAACATGGTGGTGTCAGGTCATATTTTGGACTCAATGATCTCAAAGGTCTTTTCCAGCCTAACTGATTTTGTGATTCTTTGATTCTGTGCTTCACTGTGTACTTTTGATCTCTGTATTCAGATTCATCACCCAGGAGAAGTTCTGTTGTGCTTACTAAAAAAAACTCCATAAGTAACTCTAAATGAATACCTAACTGCTCTGTAAGCTACGCTGGAGACTCGGCTCTCTGTCTGTGATAATTTCACAATTGACAGAGTTTTAGCACAGACAATTTCCAAACATATTTAGATATTAGGATATCCAGCACTGCATTTCTTTATTGCTAAATAAGTCTGTACAGCTACCATTTTTTGTTAGTGAGAACCTCCCCGGTAAAATATACAGGCTCCTCTCTCATGCATACTAGTTTAAGTAGTTTCTGGGTGCACACTTTCTATATTTCTAATAATGACAGACAGAAACTTGAATTTCAGATCTCAATGGTATGTTCAGTAGAAGTAGCAATTAGGAAAAAGGGAACAGATCTCCTGTGAAATAACTGAGAGACTGCGAACACGGGATCCCTATGGTTTTCTTTTTACTGTCACTTTTCCAATCTGAACTGCAGTTTAATGAGACCAGGTTTAATTTTCAGACATGAAATCTGAATCAGCTAACTGATAAAGGAGTCTATGTCATATATTTTCAGCGTCCCATTTGGGAAGCCAATCAATCAATTGCCATTACATTTCACACATTACAAAGATATTGAAATCATTCTTTAGTCTTATAAACTTATTGCAGCAGCATCTAGGGATGTCTCTTGTACTAAACAGCATTTTTTCTGGTCTGGGTCTTGATCACATGTTTGTCTCAGGCTTATTTGAGAACTCAACATTTTTCATAAGCCTTCAAAATGAAAATAAATTAATGTGAAAAAGAGAGATTCATATCTGTTATGTCATTTAAAACTTATGATGGTGAGCAACATTTTCCAGCTAAACAGATGGGAAAATGATGATATTTTTCATGATACATCTCTTGCTAAATTTTCAAAGTTTTTTTAGGCTGCAGTCAAAGCTCTTCTATTTAAGAAGTAAAGTACCCTTCTGAAGTCCTCCTTAATATTTTGTATTGTAGCTGTTTTATGTGTAGCTAAATATGACACAAATGTGGTCCTCATGATCTATAAGAGAAAGAAGAGTTGAATGATTTTTGCTACTCAAAATATTTTTGGATTATGTCTTTCACAAAGTCCAGTAAAGAAAAGGGTTATAGTCAAAACAAAACAAAAAGGTTTTTGTTTTTCAAAATGGGACAATCTTCTCTGGATTTCTCCTTCAGTGAAATTCTGTGTGCACATGGGCAGGAATGCCCTTAAGATGATCTACAGGCTGTGTGAGGATAGCCTTGGTTGTAAATTGGAACTGCTCCTGTCTCACAGCTGTGTGCTGCGATTGGTGTCTGCCAACAGCTCTCCACAAAGTCAATCTTGCAGCCTGTAGCTGACAATTTAATTTCTGCTAAGAAGATCACAGAAACTTCTGGGAGGGATCACAGTGGGGTTATCTGGTCCAGCCTCCTTGGAGATGATGATACTGACATGCTGAAACCCTGATATGGGAACAGGCAAGGAGATGCACCTTCTTGACATTTTTTTGCTTCCATTTAAATTCATAGATAAAATTTCAGAGAAAGTCAAGCTACAAGATTAACAACAAAGGCAGGTTTTTGAACTTCCACAAAGTTTCAGAGCACATATCATCCCTCTCCTGAGCTCTTTGTCTCAATATCTCAACAAATTTTGTTATTAATTCTAAGAAATTTGTAAGTATGCTTAAATTTGCCCTTTAGCACCAAATGGTCTACATTTATAACATCAAGCTTTCTAACCCTGCAGCAGATGGTGGTCACACACAAAGTGCTTATGGATAATGGTCTCTGGCCTGCACCCATTCCCTACTGTTTTCCAGGAGAAGCTGGTGCAAGTGCTAATAGATCATGGCAAGAATGTGCCATAGATCCCCCTAAAAATTTAACAGTATGGAAGGTGATTACCTGTGGCTAAAAGCATTCCCTGGCACTATTTCTTTTGCTATTACAGACACAGGCTATATCAAATATCAGGTTTGCCTACAGACCATGCTGTTAAATCAATGAGAGTAATATTAAAATCTGACTTTCTGAATGAACATCACATGCTGCATGTATGTAGGTGTTAGCGTTCAAAAACACATAATCACGGAGCAATTATAAGCGGTGCTTTTTATTAAGAGCTCTGGGAATCGGGGTATATTCAACCCAAATCCAACCATACATCCGAAATGATCATGTTTTATACTCTATCGTTACATAACTTTCATGTTAATTATTAAACTTATATTGTTCTATTGTATACATAAATTTAGCCCCTCTCTGAATTTCCAACATAGTTTCTCACTATTCTTCTTATGGTTATATAATAATTACATTTAATTACTAAACAATCATCACATCTAACAATTTTATAATTTATCATACTTCTTACGCAGGTGCAGTTGATCTGGGAAAGCACAAAGCCTAACATTTTAGATTCTATCTTTAACTTTTTCCAGGGTTCCACTATCATAGGCATTAAGTACAGCTGGGAGGCATATGCATGCCAAAGGATTTGCTACTCTGTGACTCCTTGACCTTCTCTCTTTTTCTTACATTTGAGTCTTGGCAATTATAGATCTAGGGCATCTTTGTAAAGTCAGGGTTTTGCTGTTTCAATTTTTCCTTCAAACTCAACAAATTGTATCTTACATGATTTCCTACATCACTCCTCACATTCTTCTAATGATAGCAAGGTTTTCTCCTCACTATTAGCTCTGCTCCGTGGTTTAAATTATCGCAGGCCAAACCTTTGTTCAGATGTGCTTCTCTTTCCCTGCTAGGGAAGGAGCTGTTTTGAATTTTAGGGCAAACACGCACAAACATGCACACACCCAAGGACTTATTGGGAGTTCAATAATCACATAGTGACTGTGTTGTGCATGTTTCTATCACACTGTAAATTATTCAGAGATGCACGGAAACAAGATTACCGTAAGGATTATTAAAAATAATTAATTATTTAATTAATTATTCATTCAAACTAATGAAAAATTAAGAAATTTGTTTCTGGATGTGACACAAATGCCTTAAGATACTTTAAATAAAGTCAGCAAGGTAAGGAATGAGGTGTGATAGGAAAATGGCCATTAATAGTAATGTGTTTGCTTTTCACACTTCAAGGGAATGTCACAGTACTTTTGCTTCCATACCAATACCTTTTTTGCTCTCCACAGAACAGGCACGCACAGCTAAAAAGGCAACTCATTCAGAGTGAGCCTGAGCTTGAACATTGAAATACAATGCAAGAATTGAAGAAATTACTTATGTGGTTCTCCATCCCATTACACTGTAGACATTTTCACATTACTTTGTAATAGCCTTGATTCGCCAACACTGTTTTTTACTTTGAAGGGGAATGCCCACATTTGACAAACTTCTTCTGTTTGAAAGAAAGGGAGTGAAAGATAGCTGGCATACAGTAGCTGCAGTGTCTGTACTATGCCTTGGCATTTTCATTGCTGCTACCATTAGATCTAAGTCATTGACACTGAATGTAAAAACAATCTTTCCTCAAGAAGTAAGCCTGTAGAAAGCTTTTTGCAAAATTGTTCTGTTGTAGGGAAAATAAAATAAAGAAAATATGGGAGAATTACAAGATGTTTATGCAAGATCCAAACTGATGGGCAAATCTCTAGGAAGCTTTGTAGTTTCTAACTATTTAAATGTCAATAAGGAATTAATCTAAAAATCATTGTTCACCCCTTGTGCTGCAGCAAGTCAGCTGGAATGAAACAGAAATCAAATAGAATTGGAATCAGTTAGAAATATATTTAATTTTTGCTGTATTTGCCCTTCCCCTGCCGAGTGAAAGCAATGAGTTCATCCAATGCAAAGCATACTTACCAGAAGTGTAAAAAGGAAATTTTTACAGACTTTAAGAAGGTTCACAGTGGAATTTAAATTGGAATGACAATACTTTATGTACTATCTGTGGCACACCAAGAATGAATGCCACACAAGAGTGATTTTTCAGGCTGGGAGTTGTAATTAATCCTTAGAAGAAATTAAAAGTTCATTATCCCTTCCTCCAACAGCACATAATACAGAGGCATCAGCATTTCATTGTAGCTGGATCAGTTGATTTGGAAACCATAAAACTCTTTTGTACGGAAACACAAAGCAAAATATTCTCTTTCAATGATTATTTTATAGCAGGCAATAACAAAGATAAACTAGTGCTTCCCCTTACAACACCCCGATTTTAGTCATTCATTACTTTGCCAAACTTCAATTGATTAGGTGTAATTTTCCAAGCCATGTATCTTCCAATGTTCTTTTTGTGCTGTTTTTGTTTTTAGTTCTCTTTTTGGATGATTGAATGATGTGCATTTTTTACTAAAAGCAAAGAGCTCATTTTGGTTTAAATTATAATTTAAATGGCTTTAGCATTTAAAAAAATATTGAAGAAACATAACCTTATTTTATTTTTATAGGAACTTTTTTTCCTTTGTATAATCCATCACGATTACAAATGAACAAATTGTACATTTGTGCACTGTCTTGTATTCACCCAGAACTTTTAGCCTCTCCTGTGCAACAACTCCCCCAATGTCTGACATTTTAAGTTAGCTTATGTTTTTCAAAATATTTCACATTGCACTTTCTGAGTAGAATTTCTATGCTTCCCATTTTCTGATGTCAGGAGATAATAGTCACAAAATTTGCTCAGCCTAATGTAATTCCTACATGTTCTGGAGAGTCATGATCCAGATGTTTCCAAAAGAGAGTACAAAATAAGTGGTACCTTGTCCTGTGCCATTTCTGCTTAGGCCTCTGAATAGAATCAATACTGATTGATCTTACTGTACTGTTGTGAAAACACATTCTTTAATGTCTAAGAAAGATCCAGATATTTTGTATTCTAATGAAACCACAATTAGTCCTTTTGGGGATAAATTAATAACTCTATATTGGATATACTTGAATCATGAATGACTTCATGCTACATAAATAAAAAAATATTGATTTCACTCAATTGATTCAGGTTCTTATTAAAAAAGCAGCATCAGTGTAAAACACTTTTGTAACATATGTGCATGAGAAAATGTATTAACATTTTGAAAGACAAGTGCAAGCTTACCATCTTCTAACTTTTGAGTGGTTAACTTTGCAGACTTAACAAACATCATGCTTATTTATATCTAGACAGCGATACACGAGAGTGATTCTCCAGATGTCAAACAGAACAGCCTGAGTAAAGATGAATGGAGCTATTAGTATTGAATTCAGTAGGACTGAGTGTAAAAAAAGAACAAATTTATTGGACTCCTCTGCAAGAGCAAACAAAAAGGATCAGTGAGGCTTGGAAAGAAGACACCACACAGAGTAAGTGGAAATGTCTATTGTATTAGAGACAGATGACAAAAAACCCACAAGCAAATAAGCAAGCGAGTTATATACTACCGCTATATGCTGCAAATAAGCTCATACCAAAGGTTTTTCCAGACTATACAGCAAGCCATCATTTCCACTTCTTTTATGGATCATCGAGAATTCGTTCCTACCTTTAGAGATAAGGGAGAAATAAAGTTTTCAGAGACAATAACCCTCAAAATAGAAGAAGCAGATCCATGACACCTTTGCAGTCCAGCTCTGTATTGTGGGCCCTCTCAAATCTTTTCAGTGCAGCGACCAATCCTTTTTGTTGCAGTCTAATGGTTTTGACAGTTTATGTATGGAAAACAGGAAAACTACATTGGCATATCTAAGCACTAAGCCTGTATTCTTAAATTTTCAATAGACTTTTTAAGCTTTAAGTTATGATTGATTAATATTACTGCCTTCTGACATTCAGAGTTAGTTTATGACTTAAAGAAAGAAAAAAAAACACCAAAAGGACATACACACAAACAAAACCATATAAGCAAACAAAGAAATCCTCTATTCCTTTCTTTTAACCCCCCCCCCCCTCCATTTTCTTTCTACTTTTCCTGCAGGTGCCATAGTCAACCTGAAATTTGTCAGCCTAAGTCAGTCCTGCAGAGTTGGCACAACCCCACCAGTACTCAGGAGGCTGCCAGATGCAGATTCCATGGGCAATTGCACCTGTAGTTCTTAATTGTCCTTAGAGTTGGTTATGCATCTATAATGTCTTTAAGGAGTTTGCAAGGTGAATTTAACAACTTTAGGTAAGCACCACAGCCCTTGCAATACAAAATTAGTGAGGATGATGAAGCAGATCACTTTTCTCAATTGTAAGCTGTGACCTACAGACCTGTGGGAGCTCAACTTCCAAAATTTTTTTCATTCACAAAAAAGTGAAAGTCAAATTTCAGTTGCTGGTTGCTGACAGACTCACACAAAGAGCAATAGGCAGAGTACCTGGAAATCACAGCTTCTACCCTGCCTGTTTCCAGCACATGATTTCACCAAACTGCAGTGATTCTTTTTCCTTACATGTGACTGAATGATCTTTTGTTCTGATGTCACAGATAACTCCTGGAGAAGTTCCTTATTCACTGTTCTACCAGCTTGCTCCATGGTGAAAGAATCCCATATATCAGAAGAAATAAAATACAAAAAATAAGTAAGAACTTTTCTAGAAACAGTTTATGAAAGGGAAAAGAAATGTTGTGAAATGCTTAAAGCTTTCTCTTTTTCCAATGTTCATTTGGTATTCTCAAGAAAGGGGCAAATATTTTCTTGGTCATTCATGTGACCCAAATTTACAACCATGTGGAAACAGTCATAACTGACAGGTTTTATAGTGGCAAATGTGTGGATATAGTATGTGTTGTTGGCAGCTGAGTATCAGGTCATTTGAAGATGAGAAACCACAACAGCAGAGTAAGAATGTTTATTTTTGGAGACATCTGATAAAAGAAAATAAGAAAATGAGAGGAGAGGAGAGGAGAGGAGAGGAGAGGAGAGGAGAGGAGAGGAGAGGAGAGGAGAGGAGAGGAGAGGAGAGGAGAGGAGAGGAGAGGAGAGGAGAGGAGAGGAGAGGAGAGGAGAGGAGAGGAGAGGAGAGGAGAGGAGAGGAGAGGAGAGGAGAGGAGAGGAGAGGAAAAGGAAACTGTCCCAAGACCAGTTAAACTCCTCAGGAAGATCATCTAAGTGCACACAGCTCATGCCTGCTTCCATGCATATTCTTAAGTTTGCAATAGAAGTGCCTGAGCATATTTGTAATATGCTTATACATTTGCACTTACACATGACAGACAATCAATGGATCCTGTGTGACAACATAACTGAATATTTCTTCTTCTGTTATCTCACTGCAGCACGTTTTGAGGGAAGACACTTGGATATTAATTTCCCTAACAGTAAATGGACTACCAAATAGCTGCAAAATGTAATGAGTTTAGATATAGAACAACTAGACAATTTCTCAGCTAAACTGACCATAATCCATTAGGAATTTATAGCAAAAGGCTACCAATAATCTGACAGTGTTTCCTACACCCTTCAGTGGTCCTGACAGAACTTGCCATGTTTGTATTGTGGGAGAAAAAGTTCCTTGATGGACATGGTGTACACTTAACATGTAGCTCTTAAAAAACTTTTTAAAGGGGCCATGAAGTGGGTGGGAAAATTCTGTTTTGGGCTTCTAGTTTTTAGTGCAAATAGTATCAATTGAAATATGTAACAGACATAAAAAGACATTCTTTTAAAGAGCACCAGAAGAGAAAACCTTAATTAAAATATTGTTTACATAGTGAAGCATTGGGAAATAAATGAGAGAAATTATTATTCTACAATCAAAATAAGCTTTTAAACATCTAATGGCCACAAAAACCAGGCTCAGCCATAGATAAATTTTAATTCTGAAATATAGTGGAATCACTTCTTCCTCTGGACTGGTATCAATGTAATTTTAACTCTATTGATTTTTAATTGGTTTACTTTTATTTCTTTTTCTTAAAATCATCATGGATTTATAATCTCTGTAGAATTAAAGTACTCTTATGATAGAAAACTTTTTAAATTTGTTTGTAGCACTTACAGAGATTTTCTACTTAAAGGAAGTTTACTAAACAAGCAAGATTCCTCAGATTATCAGATTTACACCTAATGAAAATCTTGCAGAAAAAACATCGTATCACCATGTAATTAAAGACAGTATGATAATGCATTTGCACAAAGGAGAGTTTGGATGCAAATTAGGTTCAAACATTTTTAATCTTGATGTTATTTAATTATTGACTGCTTATCATTATGAGCTCAATATAAGCTTTTATGTTTATATTTTTACTGTTGTGTATGATATTTATGTGAGTGATTAGCACTGTAATGATTCGTGGATCACAGCCCTTGAACATGAAGTCCATTGAGGACTAGCAGCACAGAGGGTGGCAACTGACTTTATCCATCCTCCATTTTTCTACTGGGACTTAAGATGTAATCACTTCAGAAGTGACAAGTATTACTGAAGCATTCTTTGCTATTATTATTGAGGTTGGCTGCCTGGCATTGTACTTTGTAAGGAAGACATCTCTCACTCCCTGGGAATTACCTTAAAGCCAACCAGGCACATTATAGGAAATTAGGGCGTGATGTCATGCATTAACTGGGGATACAAATGTGTAATACTGTGTTGAACACTATGAGAGAGATGGTCAATATGACAGAAATTCATTTCTTCTGTCTTGGGTTGGTGGATTTTTTTGTATATCACTACATTGATTTGGGATAATAGGGCGATGCTGGTGGAAGCAGAGTGGAGTAACACAATGGCCATAATTGCTTCCAAACACTCATAGGTAATTACAGGGCAACTGAAGAAATCAGCAATCAAAAAATTTGTTAAGAGTCAGTCGAACCTCAGAAAGATTATAATCTACAGTGAGGAGCTTTTAAATTAGATATTCCCCGAGAATGTAGAGAAGAGGGGGGTTGTAAATCAAGTGATAGTGAAGACTGAACAAACATTAGTCTATGTAGAAAAATTAATAGATATTTTCTAAATAACTGGATGGCAGCGTGGATGTGTTTGTTTTTTAGCACACAGAGTACGATTCTGGTTTGGAAGTAACAGGTTGAATGGTAATAGCCATCTCTCTCTCTGGAGAAGTACAATGCCAAGTGGTAAATGCACAGACTCTCATGACCTACTTCAAGAGAATCACTTCATTCTGTGCAGATCCTGCTCATGGCATGAAGCTCAGATAACAATAACCGAAGCTGAGGAACTTAGAAAAGAACTGTAGTTGACCCACCAACTTTGACACCAGCATCAGAAAGACCTATTTTAGCATGGGCTGGATTTGACCTAACAAGCTAGAGGTGAATGCTATACATCCCATTACCAATCTCCAGAGATCCAGTACATCTTTTATATCTTTTATTGGAAGTTAATGGCCCTGTAGGACACTGCTAACAGATTTATAAAACCACCAGGAATTCTTTATTTAGGCTTCTAAAGTACTCTAGCTTGAACTTCTGGCCTCCTAATTTTGGTTTTCTCACTTTGTGTGACTTTCAAAGGTGTGTCTTAATATGAAAAGATTCAAGAACATTTCTAGATGAAGTTTTAACCCATTCCGTACTTTCTGTAACAGTGAATTAAACCCCTCTTTGAAATACCTTTTAGCAGTGGAAAATTTCAAGAAACTTCATTGCCACCCCATTTCAACTCCCCCTTTGACATTCTTTCTCCTGCTGTGGTAAGTTTAGTAATGAGCATCAAATTTCATTTGAGATCACAGGCTTTATATAAGCCTATGGTAAATTGATCTTTCTCTTTTTACCTCCTTATTGTAACACCATAAGCTTCTGGAAAACAATCTGTGTTGTCATGAAATACTACTATTTCCTGAAGCTAAAAGGATACCTGATTCTTTTAGGTGAATGCTTCTGAATATCTCTTCACTTGTCTGACTTGAACTCTGGTTTCTTTGGTCAATGCAGTCATCTATTGTCCCAGGAAGCCCTTGCAATCTATTGATACTCACCACAAAGTAGCAAACTTGCCTTTCATTTTAGTATAAAGTGTATTGGGCTTTTATGATAGCTTCCAAAATGCTTCTGACTCCACTTGTGAAGATTCTTAACTGTAAGAATGGGTGAAAAGGGAGAGTCACTGCATACTAGAGATGCAAGACGGAAAAGATAAGGGAGTATGGAATCAGGGTTTCTCCTTACCTTTCTTCTACCCTTTTTTCACTGGCAAAATCATTGAGCAAGATTATCTGCCCTGGATAAAAGCTGAAAACAAAACTAGAATTTCTAAACAGTGAAAAGTGAAAAGTGAAATGGAAAAATCATTCTCTTGCAAGCATCCCGCTAAACTCCTCTGCCAATGCCTTCACCTTCCTCTTTGGGAAAAGAGTCCCCCTCTATCATGGCATCATCATTGCAGGAATTAGAAAAGGAAGATGACCTTTCTTTTCACTTCATAGCTTTCTTCGTGCCTGTTTTACAGAGAGGATAAAAGTCCGTGTAATGAAAATTCATTCTTCAATGTAGGTGGTCACATTATAATTTGTTTGTTCAGTCCCTGCTGTTAATCTATGATAAAGATGCACACACAGCCCTCATTGCTCCCTTCTCTGATCTGAGAAAGGTACATCTGCTCCTGTCAGACAGAGAGCTCCTGTTCACTGAATGTCTCTGGCTTACTCTGTATTTCTAAGGAGTTGATTTTTCCATGGTCCTACTCCCTTACAGCAAAGGAAAACCATAATGAGCAGGTTTAATATTTTTTAGGCCCTGACCCTTTCAAAAACTGCCTTTTAGGACTTTCTGGAAGATTTATCTACTTATTTATTTTTCCACAGTGTTTGTAAGCTCTAGTTTTGCAAAATGTTATTATACAATTTTTCTGAGTAAAAGCTGACAAGCTCCTGTGACCTCATTCATGAAAAGGATCTAAATAAAGAAAAATACACTATAAACAGGAACTCAGCATATATATAATAAAATAATAAGGTACTGTTAAAATACCCTTGGAAATATTTCCTGGAATTATTTTGGTTTCTGGAATCTCCTAAGATACATCATCATCATCATCATCATCATCATCATCATCATCATCTCAAATCCTCTCATATTATACATTTACTTCCCTGTAATATCATCAGTATTAATTCACAGTAATAGCCCAGAATACAGTTCCAGATCTTCAAAATAAGTAATATCCTAGTTTACACACAAAAGCATATTTCTTAAGATTAAATTTTAGATTACAGTTTATATTGCTAAATTTTCACTAAAAATCTACCTGATTATTCAAATCAATTCCAGATGCTCTTTCCAACACTGTTGCTACAACTGTGATATCAATGTACCAAATTTTCCCAGTAACAGCTCTGCGTGCCAGGAAGCTGCATTCATTTCTTGGCAAGTAAAATCTTATGGGTGCATATTTACAAATTACAGAATTAAAAGTGTAATGGAGGAGATAAAATGTAGGACTGAGTTTTCAAATGAGATCTCATTAAAACCAGGATAAATGTCCCCCAATAAAATGTGAATGTGAAGTAGAGGGTATATTCCTAAAAAGATTATAGAAGTAAAGCTTTCAACAAGGAGAAAACATTATATGTGTGTGCATATGTTCAGGATGCCACTTGGAATTTTTTTCCCAGTGTGCCCTATTTTTCCTTACTATTCTCTTTGTAGACAATAAAAAGTGAACATGTGATATTGACAAATTAGTGACAACTTTTAAAACCTCTTAGTCTGCTTTGACTCACTCCTCTAAACTGGAGTAGGAAATAGAATGACAGTGCCCATAATGACATTTAATGAAAGCAACATTTTTCTTCCTGATTGGTGCTTGAGAGATAATATATGGGTCAAATTGAAAAGAAATAGGAGCAAGTTAAATTATTCACGGTATTCACTGAGGAGTGACTAACCTACTATTTATATTCTTTCTGAATATATCATTATGTCTCAGGCTCAATTTGCAAAGTTCTATTTGAAGTCAATGGACTCCAGAGTATACATTTTGTTCATCTAAAAAGTCTGATAACTAAAATTATTGGGTTATTACGTAGATTGGGGAATAACCGAAGTAGATTTAACTACTATCAGAGTTAAGTTGCAAGAAAATGTATTTATATAACATGTTTCTATTCAACAGTTATACACAAAACATTTAGACATATCTACATTCAACAAGTGGTGGAAGGCTTGTTGCATTGATGAATTCTCTCTAATGAATATATAGAAAATGGACAGTAAGGGACCAGATTTCAAAATTAAGATACACTTAACCCGTTTCATTATTTTGAATACAATTTCTGGAGAGGAAACAAGCAAACAAAACATACATTTAATTGTTTCCATTTTTATGCCTTTGTAGCCATACAAATAGGATATGAATACTGCTGATATAAAAGATTTGGAAAGGTTTCTTCTTTGCAACTGAACGAAATTAAATGTTTTGCCAATTCTGCGCTTACTTTTATTCAATAGAGAGTGTTTCCTGAGTTTAAAAAATGTCGATTTTACAATTTAAATATTTACTTTAAGTATCTTGATATTTGAAAATTATTTGGAAATAGAACACATTGCAATGATAGCTTTGACCTCATTATCAATTACATTAATATTTAGCTTGGATGCAACAGGAATGTTTTTGTGTGTTGCTGAAGTACAATATGAAGTGTTTGCCACTTCAAAAATCACTGTGAAAAAAAATCACAAAAATTTGGTATTCAAGATGAAATATATTTCCTAAGGATTCTGCTCTTTGCTTCTCAGTATTCCTCTTTCTGAATAAAATCTAGCTAAAATGAGAACAATAAATACACCAAAAGGGCATAAACTAATTTTAGAACAAAATCTTAGAAGAGGGACATATAATACAGAGATTACTTAAAGATATTGGTTAACATCTGATGTCTCTTTTACTTAATCTGGAGTAGGGATTAAAGGGATTTTATGACCAAAGTACAGTATCACAGCCTCTCCTTTAAAATGTGCCTTAAGCTGAGATAATTGGAAATCTTCAAGCACCCTAAACAGAGCTAAATCGGATACATAACATGAGGGGCATCATTCCCCACCTCCTGGATCAGTCATTCCCCTTTCTGCACTGCTCACTCTAGAGGACCAGATCTAAGCATGCTTTGTCTCAAACATTCTGAGTATTGCTACAGGAACAGAGATCAGAGGAGAGGGTCCATGGATGTGGGGCTGTGCTGTTCCAGCCAGCTTCCTGCTCCGCCTTAAAACTTGTGCTCAAGGCCATCCTGCCTCTCTCAACTCACTTCCTGGAGAAGAGTTGGATGTGCCTGCATGAACAAAACGGCATGAAAAATCCAGTTTGCATAAGAGATGTGCACCAGGTGAATGATGAAAGGGAGCAGACTGGGAGCCCTCTCTCTTTTCACTGGCTCTCTTACTTCTCTCTTTCTCTTTCTTTGTCTCTCAACCCCAGCTCCAGAGGGTCCATGAGGTGGGATCAATGCAGAATCTAAGAACTGGTGGTATTCTTTTTTTTTTTTTTTCTTCCTTTTCTTTGCCTGGGCAAAACACAGCTATCATATTCTACCCCACAATTTTGTTGTGTGAAGGTGTCTTAAGGCTTGTGAGCCAGCACCTTTTGATGAGTTTGTTGTGGGAGCTGAGAACTTAATGAATTGCACGGTACCATATTAAGGGCCTGGTAGCCAACACTTTTTCAGTCTATATAGTGAGCTGGTTGCTGGATTTATGTTGTGACTGTATAATAAAAACACAAGCATTCTGACACATGGTCCAGTGTCTTTGCTCAGCCTGATGAGAATTTACAATGAACATCACAACCCTACTGACTGGTGGTGACACTCATTACTGCAGTCCATGAGCTCTGGACATTGAGGGTGAGGCCAAGAAGTGAGTCAAACCTCCAGAGGCACAGGCTAGGATCCAGTAGTTCATCTTGCCTTTTGATCCTGTCTGATGTCTGCAAATCAGAGGGAAAAAAAGAATGTGTTGTTAAAACAAAAAGTCTTAGGCAGTGTCAGACAGCGTGTATTTCTGATCACACAACCAGAGGAAACATTCAGTACCAATAATCTTTTGGAAAGTATAATCACATAACATCAGTGTGGGCTGTGGCGTTAGGAAAATAAATTGGGGTGTCTTTTAGTGAGAAAGTCCCATAAAACACATACTCTTTTGTACAGTCATTTTTATATTTGCTTCATTTTTATCTTAAAAACAAGTTATGCTGCATATGAAGGTATTGGGAAAGATAACATTCTTTAAATAATGCAGTCAATGAATAAGTCTTTCCTTTATCTGATTACATCTCTTCTAATCTTATTTAAATACATTAGCTGCTCAATTATGATGAGGTAGAAATGTTCCACCCTCTGGTACTTTTTTAATCTAAAAATTAAATTTCTGAATTATCCTATCCTAATGCATTTTGCAATAATTGTTCTTAAAATTACAGTTGACTTCTTAAATAACAACTGGTTCTAATCTTATTGTAAGAACTGGTTTGCAAGGGAGACTATACAGTCCTTAGTCCTTCATTAGCACTGGTGAGTTCTCTGCATGCTGCAGGAATACCAAATGTAGCTGAGGCTTCCCAGGGGGTTCACCTCTCCCTAATTCATGTCCAAACCTTGACCGCCTGTCTATAGTTTCTGTAGCTGGTAATAGATAGTTCTTCCTCAAAAAAGGAATGGATGATCATATTTTTTAATTCATACTTAATTCCTGATTAAGTTTCCCTGCTATTCCATTTTGTCTAAAAACCTACCATAGATATAAACCTCAGCTGGAAGAGAATTATCCAAATTTTCTTGACACACTCAGCTGTTTTCAGCACAAAAATGGTATATGTGAATCACAAGTTACATACTTATATTTTAAGGCTGCAGAGGTGCAAAAAGACCTTTTTTTTCTGATTCTACAGAATATAGCACTATGTGTTCACGTGTTTGAGTATTATTGCCGAGTAATAAATACTAATATTGTCTTGGCATTGCTTAAGTGTTCTAGCATTCTTTCAGAAGGCTCTGCTTGTTGCTGTGTGTGCACACATACCAAGGAAGAAAAAAAGAGGAGGAGAGAGAGTAGTAATGCAAGTGCTATTAGGAAAATAAAAATAATGATAATAAAAACATATTGTCTGGTAAAATTAATAATTAGAAGCTAAAACATAGTAGTATCTGGTTTGAGTGTCTGGAAGCTAGTTTTCAGCAAAAATGTTTCATGTCAGTTCCTATTTCAGCTGCAGTATAGAGCTGTTCTCTTTAGCTCTGTTCTCCATTAAAGATTACAACTAAATTCCCATAAAGGAGGCAGCTCTTTAAAGGTGGACTATTCACTTATTTATACCTATTCTTTTTGCCATTTTTCCTTGCTTGTGCTTCATATTGAAAAAATAGACTCAGGCTAAGAAACACACAAACAGACCAAGAGAATTGGACAGAATGAAATAGTAGGCAGTTTTACTGTAAAGCAGAGAGCAGAAAGATATCATTTTTTCTGCCTCCTCTGTTCCTTTGAAATGGTTCTCCAAAATGGCTTTCCTGAAGTCATTTTTTTCTTTAGAGCTATAACTGTGGGTATTCCGTCAGCTTCCCCTTTCTTTTATACAGGTTTATAGTTCTCTATAAGCAGAATGCTAAAACCAAGTATAGTAAAATGTCAGGGCTGCAGTCATTCCATCGCTACGGCAAGTTGCCAGGTTATTTACACATAACTCTGAGTATTTGCTGACATGGAAAAATTCGTCCTTCCATGCCTTTAAAAACAGGAGTAGTTGCAATATAGAGATAACAATGGATGAAAATAATATAATTCAGTGATTATGTTTTATCTAAATTAGAGATGCTAACGAATTTTTCAGAATATGGTTTTTGTAATACTTTCTATATATGTTCATAATATAACATTAAAATACCATAATTCAGTTGTGTTTTCTCTTCCAGATAACAAATGAAAGATTATCTCTTTACATTAGAATACCCTAAAACAGGGTATTATCTGAATTGATGAAAAAGGTTTTATGAACCTGAGCTTTACAGAATATATCCTCTAAAAACATCACTTGTCTGAGACACCAGATAAACATCACATATCCTTTCCCAGCCAGTATGGGAGCACAGATCTGTCTTGTTCAGAAATAGAGACTTCTTAGCTCAGGTGGGGGCCAGCAGTCACACAGCTCTGACTCATTGTCATCTTTATGTGATAGCTCAACAATGCTTAAAAATTGGTGATTCATATCATGTGGACAATAATTACTTGTAAAATATTCTGCTCAGGTCAAAATGACTAAAGTCATAAGTCTAGATATATTGAGATGTAGATCAGCAAAACTGATTAACTGGAAACTCCATTCAGAAGAAAAATAAAGTAGTTCTGTTTCAAGCAAATAACCAATATTCCAAGCTCATCTGATAGCATTATAACAAATGGTTAAAAGCTCAAGTAGTTAACATTTCTCTCCCTGTCTGAACAGGTAGAAAATTAATCCAAGTGCCTCTCTGAAAATATCTTGTTCCCAGTGCATAAAATACAACATGGAGATTGTAGGCACAAATATCTCATTAAGTATAGAATAAATATCTTGGAAATTCTTGAATGAAATCAGAGGTTAAAAGCCATTATAAAAATGATGCTATTGTAGTAATGTAATTGTACTTTTCTAATGTCATAGTCACATCATAAACTGCACAATAAGCTAATATTTCATTGTACAAGCACCACACCAAACAGTGTTGAGCCATGATTACCTCAGTTCTGCCACAGCACAGGCAGACCTGTGTTTAAGCAATCTTTCTCTCAACACATTTTCTCTTATTTATGCTCCCTAGTAATACCTACCTGAGAATGCAGTAATTACCTTAACGTTTGAGGAATTTTTGAGGGAATATGGTGATATACCAGTGTATACCTGACAACCAGGCTCAAAATGTATTCAAGCACTGGCCTGTGTAATTAGAAAGAAGAAAGACGAAAGGATAGCCAGTTTTTAGAAATGGCTTCATTTGAGCCAACTTGCACCGGAGCTCGCACATCAGTGCTGCTGCTCTGGTGAGGAGAGGGTCACACAGACAGGCAGCTGGCAGGAGCTGTAGGTATCACAGCCCCAGCCAGAAGGTTTGGCTTCAAGTGCTAGGTCTGGTGCTTGCCCCTCCTCAGTTCACATGTTCAATCCTCCTCCTGAAGCTAAGGCTCTCCAGCCAGAGCTTTCCAACCCTGGAGCTTAAATTTAGTTCCCAAGTCATCTTTAGGCTTTTATATGATTAACAAAAGTGCTGAAGCCTGAGAGTTGCTGCTATAATCAGGTCAATTCCTGCTTCCTGATGCTGCTAAATCACAGTAAACATCCCTTTTGCCAAAACTTTTTTGCTGACAGCAAGTGATGGGAAGAAGGAATATGCTTATTTATATTCCACCTTCTCCCCTTACATGTACATAATGCACTTAATCATAAGCAGCACTCCATTATTTCTCTGCTAATCCTTCTCTGGGAGCTACACAGGGCAGACCCACAGGCAGCTAGATGCCTCTGAGATGGACAATATGGCCTTGTGCTCGGATGGCAATTTTTTATTCCTCTTGTGTTACATCACCTTTCACGGCTTCAGCTAATGCATGTTGACAAAGCATGAGGGTTTGTGTCTATTGCTTGTCTTCGTTATCCATTCAGAGGCTCAACCTGTCCTCTCAGACAGGCATAACTGCAGGAATTCAGCTGCACTGTAACACTATAACTCTTACTTGTAGAATTTGCTTCTTGATCAGTAAAGTATATCATTAAATCCATGTACACATCCTCCAGAATAACTTTGACTTCATTTCTCTTAAAAATATGTTCTATTTTCTTGTGCAAATTGTACAATAAAAAGTGCAATTATCATTAAACAAATAAAATCAGCAGCATGTTATTTTAAGTAGATCAACTCTCTTTAGAAAAATAATCTTTAGAAAAGTTTGTCATTATGTTAAACAATTCTATGTGAGAGACTGTAATGAAAATATGAAAGCTCATCTGTGCAAAAAATTCCTGCAATGTTTAAGTTTTATCAAAACCTGTTAGGCATTCAAATAGCTCCCTCAGCACTTGTCAAGAAAACAAATATTATATTTCGCAATTGTAATTTCTATAATAAGAATGAAAATAAAAAGGAGAAAAGCATATTGACATCTTTGCAATGAATAAGATCCTGTTCTCTCTCTTTTTCCTGGCAATTTGAGAAAATACAATATTTAACTTAGAGACTTGGAAGAAAATTGCTTCTTGCAAGCTCAAAAAATTAACAAGATTCCAAATGCTGCCATTTCAATAGTGTTTCTTTAGTTCTATATATCTAAGAGAATAGAGCAAGGCAAATTCCTGTTTTTCCTTTTATGTATTAAATTTTCAGATCAAGATATGAGCTTGGATACTTTCCAGTATAAGCAGAAAAAAAAAAAAAAAAAAGAAAAAAAGGAGGAGATACAAAATTTTTAAAATATCAGTTCTTCACAAGAACAAATATTACTGGCAATTCTATTAATCACACCTTATTTGATTCACTCGTGTCTAATTCAAGCTGAGGGGAATGGGATACATCTCAACAGCCTCATTTGGGAACACTGATGCTGTCAAGGTCGACGCTACCAGAATATTTTCCTTACCTAATGGAAATCAACATTTATTTTCTTTTTCAAATGGCATTTAGTACTGATGAATGGAGCCTACATATCATTCTGGAGATGCAAGGTTTGATTTAAAGCCTGTGTGGGGCCTTTTTATCAGGCTTGGTGTGCTTTGCTTGGATCACGCCCCAGGTCTTTCGGTCACCCCTGGTCAAAGAGAATATGGCAGGGGGTTTTCCCTACAGACACTCCCCCGAGGGAGGGGAAGCTGTGTTCTGCCTTTGGGCTGACCTTGACAATTGATATGCTCTTTTCAGGGGCAAAGCAAAAATGCACAGGACACTCATTGCTCCTTGGAAACCCCCAGTTTCAAGCTGAATAATAGATCTCAGATGTGTACATTCAAAAGAGTTGCCCATATCTCCCTTATTCTGAACAGAGTTTTTTTCAGAACAAGGCAAAATGTATTAGTTGGTTAGCTTGAGTTAGTCTTAAACAAAAAGAGGAAAATTAAGTCCACCTTTGTGTATCTTTTTGACTCTTTTTTTGTTGCTTCTTTCACCTCCTGATGTATTCCACAACATTTCTCGTTATCCACAACAATAATGTTTAATGTCAGGTTTTGTTACATTTGTTCTCACTATTGTCCAGTAGTACAAAAAAAAAAATTTCTTCTTAGTATCTTTTGTATCTCTGAGAAAATTCATGTCAGACATTGAAAATATCTGTATCTCTACCAAAAAAATAATGTAATTTTCTTCTGTTCCAAAACATCATAACAGCTTTGTATCCACTGGATAAAAGCGCAGTTAAGGAAATTGAATATAGCTTCAAGCAACCAACAGAGAAATTTGCAACTTGGTCTGATAATATAGGGACTGATAATCTCTAAATTAAAGGTTTACATCTCAGTTTCTAAATGGGTAAGATGTGGGGCAGGAAGAGATCCAGGGTTTGAGTTATTGACAAATCTGCTCCACTGTCCCAGAGACACTAACATCACAGAGTGGTTGATCCGGAGGGATCAACCAGCAGGATTCCCACTTCATTGCTGGGAATGCAGTGCAGCACCATGGGGTCTTTTCTCACCACACCTCTTTGATACAATCCAAGAGGGAGGAAAAGTACATTGTAGTGACAGCATTTTGGGGTGTTCTTTTAGCCTGAAATATCATGAAATACAGTAGTAGTTGGACATGACGCAGAAAAAGCATAATCTGAGACAGAGCAGGTACAGCTAGAACTTTGTTAAACAATCCAACTTCTTTTTCAGACTGATGAGCTTTCCACCATATACCAACCTTAAAAGGTAAAATATAGCTATTTAAAATCGAAGCAGTAATAGCATATGCCATGCACAACAGAAATTTCAGGACTTCCGCATGTATAGCCATGAATAAGAAAAAAAAAATCAGCTGGGATTTTCCATGATTGTATTTTACACCTAAAATAGCTCTGAAAATATCATCTGCACATAATACCTCATGAATAAAATAAAATTTAAGATGTTAGCACCTACATTCACACCAAAAAGTAATTCTAATTCTTTTTACATTGTTTGAATACGACTTTGATCAACTTGGTCTGTTGCTATGTCCCTGCCCACAGCAGGGGGGCCAGAACCAGATGATCATTATGGTCCCTTTCAACAAAAAATATGTGATTCTATATGTATCTGTGATTCTATGAATCTGTGATAATTTTACAGAGCACATTTGTTATGGTTCTCCTCCATGTTTGTTTTATGATTTATTTCGCTTTTCTTTTTCTTAAATCCTGGACAATTTTGACCAACACCATAATTACCAGTGATGTTTAACAAAAATTTTTTTCCGACAATGTAGATCACTCTGGAAATCCCATCTGTTTTTCCTCATGTACAGCCAATGTAGTCACTCCATGGAATATTGAGCCACATGCCATGGCTCCTGTTTTTTGAGTCTTCCCTGCTGACCATGACCACTGCTGAGAAAATGTGGGGGGATAGAATGTAAGAAAATAAAGATAGTGCAGAAGATAATCTCACACCTGATGAGTTGCAGCTGTACTAATCACAAAAGATTAGGAGCAGGCCTCTCCTCAATAGGCCGCAGCTTGTGTCTAGTAAGGACGAGTGCTATAAAATAATGGGTTAGTTAGATGGAGAGGGAGCTGGAGTTTGTTGGTTCAATTGTGATGAAGAAGGAGCCAGTGCTGTGAGGATCTGCCCATGAGAGATCACCTAGAAGGTATGGAACTTTTGCAATAAGATGACAACAAGAAAAGAAATGAGAGAATAGAAAAATGTAGCAGTGAATATATGGACTCCTTCTTGTGGGATGTCATGGTTTAGGAGCCCATTCTTTTATGTGTGACTTATGTTGGGGAAACCATTCCTAAAACACAAGCCACTCCCCTGCCCTCTCTGATGAGGGACAAAAGGCAGATGTCATGCGTTGAGATAAGAACAATTTACTGGAAACAGTAATAGCAAAAATGCCAAAAGCAAGAACAAAGATAGGATTATTTACATAGAAAATGCTCACTAAGCCCAGGACAATGGAAAAGCAATGATAGACAGACTCTCAGTCTGCTGCATTTTCCTAGCACAGGAAAAGAATGCCTTTTCTTCCAGGAGGTGAGAGAGAGTCCCTTTCTCTCATCTTTGGCAATGAAGAAAGACTGGGGTCTTGGCCATGTCAACACAGTTCCAGGCCCTGCCCCTGCATGATTACTGCAAATAAAAATTAACCCTTTTCTTGGCCAATATATTTCTATGAATATACCATACATATGGACAGCCAACAACAGCTTTAGAGGTTCAACTAATTTTTTCATCAGTGAAGGGAATGAAGGCAATGGGAGAAGAGCTACATCAAACTGCTGGGGCATTCAGTGAACTTTGACAAGCGGAGCCCACAAAAAAGCCCCAGCCTTAGTTTGTAAGCTGATTGCTATTCACTCAGCAGGGGCACTCGTTGCAGCAGTCACAGCCCTGTGAACAATGTGGTACATTAGAGGTAAATTATGCACCAACACCCTGATTTATAACTAAGAACTGTACTAAATTAAGTAGAAATTCTAAATTAAGAAGAAAATTGGAAATTAAAAGGCAAGGCTAATTTATTAGGAAATCATTTGCTAACCACAAGTATTATGGAAATAGATCTAAAAATAAAGCCCCAATGGAAAAATATATAACTAATGTGCAGGATTTTTGAAATGCAAGAACTCTTGGAAAGTTTAAGGACTCCCTAAGGCAGATGTGCTTCCCCACCCCCAAATACTGGATAATAACTTAAACTTTTGCAACTAAGATTTTGACAGAGCTGAATGTTAAGATCTTTGGAAACTAATGCAAAATCCTAATAAATCTTGGAATACTGAGGAAATTCCAGAGTAGTAGAAGTAAGCTAATTTTCTTCCAGTATTTTAAAAGGCTACATAGTGACTCAAGTAATTATAATCCTGTCATCATAGCATCATTTATAGGCATAAGGATGGAACAATTGGTATGAAGCTTAATTAATTTAAAACTAAAATAGGATAATAATTTAATTTATATCAATCAGATCTTGTCAAAATAACATAATATAGGGGTGGGTTTTTTTAGATTTCTAAAGAGACTGATAAAAGCACTAGTTTTAATTTAATATGCTGCAGCAACTATGTAATTTTACTTGGTACCCAAAATTAATATAATTTAAAAGTAATGGAGCATAGATTAAATAGTAAATGAAATAAAATCAGGCCAGCACATCTCTAAAAATAAATGTAAAGGATAGAAAGTTTATAACTTTTATACAAAGATTGATTCTCAATTCTAATTTTTTTTATTTTTTAGCCATCTGAGAGAAACTATATCATTGTTTGTGGTCAAGCTGGCAAACAATAATGTTTGTATGTAATAATAAAATCGAGCCACTGATATTGAAGAACAGAGGTTTTGTAATAAATTGCTGTTTTAGCATATGTATCAATAAAAAAAAGCCAGGTCATATAATTAGGAATAAGATTGCTAGCTGTCCTTAAAGGTTTCTGAGAAATTTCAGTGTTTCTCAACAACAGACATAATTTAAAGAGTAAAATATAAATGACTGATTCAGTGCCTGAACACACAATCAGAATCATTAACCAGAGAAATTAAGTTATACAATTTCTATTTCTGACATCATGTCTTGTCTTTTGGCTACCTTCAGATTTGATATTGATAACTAAAGATGTGTGTTCATAAACTGGAGTTTTAGAGAAAAATCATAGAAAAGCCAGAAAACTGCAAGCAAGTAATGATTATTTCATTTTTCAAATATTAATTTAGGAGTTGGTTGTATTATTGTCTGTAGATATATACACAGATGGAGGCCAGAAAATTACTGTCTACTTCTTTTCCTGCTTACCATACCTGTTATATAAACATCTCATGTCCACAGTTTGAAACAAGAGAAATCTATATTGGTTCCAAAAGACTTTTTTTCTAAAATAGTAAGAACTTTGAGTGTTGGAAGCATGGCATGAAATGATTAATGTTTTCATGAATGATTTCTTTTGTATTCAGACTATATTTTTAAATAAAATATATTATGTATTTCAGAGATTAATTTAGGAAACTTCTGTGATCTGGGTGATATTGATGAAATCATGTTCTAGGAGCTTAATATTTCTCTGTTAAAATCTATTAAATTAAATTTTATAAAATCTGAGGAAGATGGCTTTAACTTCTGGGTATGAAAACACTTCACTAGCCCTAACATTCTTTCTTACAGTAAATAGTATTTTCTAAGAGCAAGCCCATTTTTCTAGCGAGAAATGGAGATGTGATTTAACCATCTGGAAAAAGTACATTGCACTCATATGATCTACACAGCCTTTCTTCTGTTTTCTGTGGCCAATTCTAGGGTTATTTAGCTCTCATTTTTGTAATGGGTACTCTTAATAAACTTTCCATTTTCAAGGAGTAGTTATACTTTTCCAGTCTAGTTATTCTAATTTAGCTCTCTTTTATTCTTTTTTTTTTTTCCCTGAGACTTTCTCTTGTATTTAGAATTGTTCAAAACATAGTGAAGACAACAAGCTCTCAGAAATTGAAAGCTGCAATACACAGGAAACAAGATCACAGCTATTAGATTGTGACATCAATTGTGTTTGGTAGTCTACATAAAAGTAGCCAATAACAAGGAAAAGGCATGCTCTATAACACAATTCATTAAAATTACAGCCAATTACAGGACATAATCATGCATAACATATAAACAAAACCATGGTGCAGTTGTGTGCAACTCTGGAAATACCAGCCAGCCAATCAACACATACAGGTGGCTGGATAGCCAGAGTGAAGGTAGTGTTGCTGAATATGGTCACAGACTAGAGAATCCCTCACTTACTGCATGGCCTGATGCCTCTGTGCTTGTTCACTCTTCAGAGGAAAGCTCTGAGAGGATCTTTGGGACAGACATACAAGCCCAAAGACTCTTGCACTGAGCAGGGATTCTGTCAGCTTCAGAAGGAAAGCTGTGGTGGAGCAGCAGATTGCAGAACAGGATGCTTCCAGAAGGAGTTAACGTATAAAGGACTTTCATACAGGTGAATAACAGCATCTTTCTTCTACAGGGGTATATCACTGGGGTAGAAAGAGGGCTGTACTGGCAGGCAGGCTGCTGCATCTTAAAGAAAAGATAGTTTGGGTGCTCTTCCAGGCCAAAAAATTATATATGGGGCAGAAAAAGTGTAGTCATGGGATTGAGGAAAAATGAAGTGCCTGAAAAAACACACTGAAGAAATGTGCTATACAGGTCACCTACAATAATCTGCAGAGAAGTCCTGAGTAATTTATGGCAAGATTTTCTAAACCAGAGGCATACTTGAACACATTTGTAGAGTTACTCACATTTTGTGGAGATAACAAGACCGGGGAGATCAAGGTGATGTGTAAACTGTATGTGTTTTCTTTCATTTCCATTTTATCTGTACTTTCATTTTACTGGAGTAGCTCATTCCCCCAAAGTGAAAAATTAAGCTTACTGTAGTGTTTATGCTACCTATAAAGTCAGGTTAGACAAAAAGTGACCCCTTAGAAGATGACCTTTCTTGGGCTGTTATGTCAAAAAAGAAAATTATATACACTAGGAATAGAATAAGTAAAAACCTACTTGTCATTTTGATATATTTCTTAGAAATAAGAATCACAAAGTTCACTAGGAGTTGATAAAAATTGCTGGCACGCCAGAAAATTATTTGTTCATATTAACTTGTTGGAAACAGGAAGGTGGCTTGCTAAATATGATCTTTGCAATCACAGAGGGAACTACAGCTTTAAGGTTTTGGGTCTACAGTTTAACATGCTACAAGAGTGGAAATGAAGCTTAGGTTGGCAGCGCTGCAAATCAGAGTAAAAGTGATATGTTGGATGAGTTTTTATTTTCTGGGGAATAAATCTATATTGGTTCATAGATCCGCAAATAAAAATCTGTTCTTCAAGAACAGATCTCTTCCTTTTTAAAGTAACAGGTCTACAAAAATACCCTGAGCATTAGAAAAGCACTTTAAACTCCAGTGTCCAAGTCATCTAAGAAGTTATCAAAATGCCTTTAGCGTTTTCTAGTAGTGAATGGGAGAGCGCATTTGAACAGTGATTCAGCTTTGAACAAGGGGTCAAGCTCAGCCACAAGATGTGAAATCAATTTGTAATAAATTTCCTCGAGAAATGGGCAATTTACTAAAGGGCACAAAACACCAACTTGTTAAGAAAAGCATTTTAAATATCCAGGGAAGGATCAATCCTGCCCATTCTGTGGGAGATGACATGTAGTACAAGGACACTAGGAAAAAGAAGAAGAGTGTGCAGCCAATATTTTGAAGCAATTTGGCTGTTCTGAGTGTAAGGGATGAGGATGTAAAGCTGGAAAAAAAATGGACAAGATTATGCATTTTTCAAGGTGTCTGGCATTGTATGTCTTTTTCCTCTGTGGAGGCTGGCTGCCAGTCTGGTCTACAGGTGGTCAATTAAATTAGAGGACAGACTATTTAACAACACTGTTACTGCTTACAGAGTTCCTTCCCCACATTTCCTGCTGTAGGGACCACATAATACATGACTTTCAGTAGTGGAATTGTTAATTGTCTAAATACATTACTGTGTAAGGTGTCCCCTTCTATGTCTTCATGAGAGGACCTTAAAACACAGGATGTTGTTACTGACTTAACAAGGCATGATTTATGGCCACCAGTCATCTGCCTCTTCAAAATGCAAGGGAAAATCTTCTAAAGGAGTAGGAAGCAATGCTGCTACAGACACAAAAGGATTGTATAATATTTGTTTATAATTCTTTAAAAAGCTTCATATTAAACTGAACTTTCCAAACAAATCAAGATGAGACTTGAGATAAAAATCAGTTCCAATGTTTTCAGTGGGCTGTTTAACATTTTAGTAATTTTGATTATGCAGTTTTTAATTTAAGTACTGTGTAGTCTGATGTATATTTATCAGAAGCAAGATTGCTTCTTAAATAGACTTTACAAAATTAACTATACAAACCAATATAAATGCCACATAGTTCAAAGTCAATTTTCTACGTAGGAGAATTCTGTATTTTCTCTACTGGAAAATGACCATGCTCTTACTGCATCATTCACAAAAGTTTTGGTTTATATCTTGATTACCATTACACTTACTTTTCCTTTAAATGTGGGTTATAGGGCTATATTTTTTCATAGAATGAGAAGGTTTTAATTTTAAATTGTTTGCTAAATTCTGAGGCTGAATGCAACAGGCCATTCACTTGTCCATCTCTCACTTTTCTTCCTACAAAATTCTATTTCAAAAAAGGACAGAAAATTACATATCTTTATTATTTGTTTCAAGAATTGTAATTGTAATTCAGGAAAGTCTTTAATATTCCCCCTAATAATAATGAAGAGTATTGCTCTTTAATCATTGTTTGATGGATTACAATCAGTATGTCTAGGAAAAGTTCATGTTTATCTCCTAGTAAACTAGCAAGAAACAATTATTCAGCTTGTCCATTTTTAATAAACATTTATATATTTAAAAAGGAATGCTGTAAAAACTCAGAAGCTCACAAGAAACATTCTCAGATGACAAACAGATCAATAGTGCTACACCCTAAATTGCTTGGAGTTATCAGGGAGATGACAGAAATTAAGCAAAGAGGTAATTAATAAGAATTTTCACTGGTTTGATTGCATTTAATTCTCTTATCCTGTGTAGAGAGGATTTAAAAAATTTATTGCCTTCTACATACAGAGAATATAAATATTTTCATATTTCTTGTACTCGTGTATTAAATTTATTCTCACTGCTCCCCTTCCACTTTTTTGTAGAGGCACAGGGCAAGACCTAGCATAAATTCCAGTTATATTATATTGATTCCTCTCCACACAACAGCTTTGCACAGACAAATAGAATGAGTCCAATCTAATGTAATGTAATAGAAAGTTTATTTCTGAAGTCAAATGGCTTCTTTTACCAGTTATGACAAAGAATCAGAAATAAAACCTATAGCAGTTACTCATACACTGAGATTTTACTGTCTTATTTTGTAAATCTTGGATCATTTACTTCTTATTTAACTCCTTTAACTTTACAGTGTTGAGAAAAAAATTCAAAAGACATTTTTAGATGTCTGTACCTAAGAATTTGCACCTGATTTTTTAAGGTTTTTAAATCTGTTGGAATTTTTTTTTAATTTTTAATTCTTTTTTGTGGTATTTTGGGGAATATGTAATAGATGAGTAGACAGAAATTCAAAAAATAGAGTCAAGAAGCAAGAGTGTAGTTTGAGTGTATGTCTGAAGTTTGGTCAAAGAGTACTTGACAAGATTCTGTCCCCTGAGAAATGTCCTTCTATGTATTTCAGCAGAGATATTATAAAGAGAACACTGTGAGGAGCAGCAGAAGGTATGTCCTTGCTATAGCACTGGGACATACATGAAACTGATACAGTCATCAATTTGCTGATAATCCCCACTTTCTCATTCATTTAATTAATAAGCTTCTCTGTATCCACGCTCTGCTGGTGTATTGTTTAACAGTTAGCAGGTATTGACCCTATGTTAATCTGTGTTTTGAAGTATTGTGAGTGAACATCTTGCATAAGTCACAGAATAATTGAGGTTTGAGTTTTTCTGGTCCAAGTCTCCCTGCCCAGGTATGGTCAGCTTGGCAAAGTTGCCCAGGAATATATTCTGTAAGTTTTAACTTAAGTTTTGAGTGAGTATCAATATGATTACAAACTTTATGGTGTCTCTGGAGAACCTGCTCGAGCAGTTAAACACACTCATAGTAAAGAAGTGGTTTTTGTGTTCTGGTGACCTTTCCTGTTTGGTTTTTGTTGCTGTTGTTATTTGTGCCCAATGCCCAATCCTGCCAGTGGCAAGAGGCCACTGGCTTCTACCAAGTGTCTGGCTCCCTCTTCATTCCCTTGCATCAGGGATCTATCTACTTCCCCCTGCGCCTTTTTTTCTCCAGGCTGAACAATCCCAGCTTTCTCAGCTTCTCTTCACATGAAAGATGTTCCAGTTCTTTAAGAAGAGGTGGGGGAGAAAGATGACATCTCAATATTAGCAGTAGAAGATCTGGATGCTGTATTTGTTTATTTGTTTTAAAAGATTGATTGAAAAGTCTTTTTCTTTCCAGTATTATGGATTGGAGAAGCCAAATGAAGCTCAAATTTGCTGTTTGTGCCTGCTGCTCTACTTTCTGTATTCTAAGCAACATTTTTCCACTGCCCATGTTTATGTTCCTAGCAAGCGATTAAACGTTTTCAACAAAATATAAAGAGTGTATTTGTGTGCGCATTTTTTTAGTAGATCTCAACCACTTTAGCTGTGTTTTTGGCAAACTTCATTCACTTCATCTTCTTGGCATTTCATTATATTTTGTGTGATCACAAAATCAACTCTCCAGCAACAAAGCAAAATACGACTCTTTGAAATAAATGTTGTCATTAACAAGCCATGCCAGGCGCAGTGACAGATTTGCAGCTGTAATGAATAACATTTCCCGCAAAGTTCTCCTGTCTGACAGAAAAGCTGTGACATTACTGCAGGCAACAGTGTTGGAAACTAAAAGATTGATTGATGCAAGTAGATAATTGAAACCTCAGCACTGTCACATGAATGCCAACCTAACAACCGAGCTACCACTCTACAACAACATTTATCATACAACAGCCTCTCCATGAGTAGCACACAAGCAGAGAAAACATGGAATATTTCTTCATGACCATGACTTACTGCTAATTTATCCTAACTAACTGATTAATTAAGTCTTGATCTCTAAAACAAAAGTCGGTTCAGTTACTTCTGGCATCTAAAGTTCCCAAATTCAGCTTAGAGCTGCTGGCAAAAGCCAAGAATACTTGTAGAAATGAGGTGAGGAGCACTCTACCTTTGAGATGGTAAGCAATAACATCATTGTCACATCTGAGCTTCTGAAGTCAGATGCAATAATGCATATTTACTCTTGCCTAAATAAGTCAGTGACTGTCAGAGGTTCTGCGATTCTAAAAGTTATGACTAATTAGTCCTTATGCAAAAATGTTTCGTGCAAGGCATCTCAATGATTGTATGATGTTATTATTATTTATTTGAATGGATTTCAGAACACCCTCAAGTATTCCACCATAACCATAGTTATTTTAGATTCCAAAATATTTATTTTATTTAGACAGTTTGCATTTTTTTGGTCATAAACTCACAACAGGCATTTGCTCATTTAAGATAATTTTTCCTCTTTCACAGCTACAGTTAAAGAACGTTTTTATTTTACGGCTTTCTCTCAAGAAAACTTATAAAGCAAGTAATATCTAACATATACCATCCATGGAATAACAGGTGTACAATGGATCTATATGAAGCCACTGGATCTAGAAAAATCACACTGATTTGCAAAATTAAACAGTAATTTACAAGTCCACCTACGCTTAACAAGTCACTGTTGAAAAATACAAGGGCATTTAGAAAAAGACCACTGAGTATGTGGCATTAGCAAATTGTGACACAGCAACAGATCTGATTTTGCAAATGTCACTGGTAGAGCTACCATGTAAAGAGGACAGAAACTATACCTGTAAATCAGAAATAAATTTAAAAGAAACAGTATTAAAAAAAGTATAAAAAATTCTTTTTTTTATACTTTCACAGCAAATATTTTAATTAATATTAAGAAAAAAACCCTAAAAATGTCAACTTGTTATAGTTTTATATCAGAAAATATATATAATTCCCCTAATAAAATGTGGCCTGAAATAATACTCCAAATAAGTAATGTAGTTTTTGCCCCTCCTACTGATGTTAAATGTAATATATTTTTCTCTTTGCCAGGATTCTATAATTTATTTACAATAATTTATGTAATCAACATACATGTCTGACAGGAACAGTCCATGGGATGGGTTGTCAGCCTCTGCTGAGAATCTGGCCTGTCTCTTTCTGTTTTCCTTTTACTGACTGTCCCTCTAGACATATCTTTCCTCACGTCCCCCTTGGGCTTCTTTCGATCTCCTTAAGATTTTTTTTTTTCTTTCACTTCCCTCCATGAGCTTTGTTTCAAGTGTTCCAACAATCTGTTGACTGATTCCCACAGGTCTTAAGCATTCATCACATTCTAAAAAGCAGCTTTGGTTGACTTCACCAAGGACAGCACAATTTTGCCTGTGGTTATTCACATTTCCTTACATCCCGTTTCCATTTCATTTCATTGACTGGAAATTTCATTCCATTTTTTTCTGCTCTGGCCTGGTTTCCTTCATTCCTACAATACTTTGCCGCTGTCTTTATCCTTTTTTGTTTTTCTGTCTCTCTTCTTTCCTTCTGACAAAGTAACAGAAGAGTACTGAAATAGGAAGCAGTGTTTTGTTTGGGTAGAACCTCACTAAAAGAGTGAGATAAATACTGTCTGGGCTTAGGAAAGAATGAAGAGTCAGAGAAATTTCTTTCAATGAAATTTCTTACTTCCTAACTTTAAAAACAGTTAAGCCATTGAAATGCTCAATAAAATGTTCCGTTTCCTTGTTTATTTTTAGGACTTTTTAATTTTTATGCTTCTTTTGGCTCATTATCTTTCATTACAAGCAGGGAGTTACATTGCTGTTCTCTTTGATTTTAGATTTCATTTGATTGAGTATATTTTACTTCATACTCAGCTGAAAACCCCTCTAAATTTAATACTGACTTTAATATTGGGAAACTAAATTTAAACATGTTAAATTATTAAAAAAAAAAAACCACAAACAAACTTCCTTTTCTGATCAAGTATTCATTTAGCTATTTTATAATCTGATCACTTTATCTGAAGTTCCTATATGTCAGAAAACTCTCAGAAATTTGTTATATGAGCAAGATATGTAAATTATTTCAGATTAAAGTTAATAAATGGGTTGAGGTGCTGTTGCAAGGCTCAGTCTCAGCTGGCTTTGATGCTTCCCTAGACACAGATCCAGACTCCCTGTCTGGTCCTATTCTACAGCTGCAAGTTTGCAGGTGGAGCAGGAGCTGCTCTCCTGGGGCCACCAGCTCCCAGCCTTGACCATGTGGGAGTGCCCATTTTCCAACCTGATAAGCACAGACTTATCTCCTTCACCGTGGCTGGGGGTTCGGATTCTTGATGCTGCAGGGTCTCAGAGGACATCAATCTGCTACTCTTCCCCCTTATCTCTGATAAAGAAGATCAGTGTGCTGACCTCCTCCCACAGTTTCTTTACCTGCTGGCAGAGGTCCCTCACCAGCAGTACTCAGTCACACAAATCTGCTGGGAAGGTAAATTGGACAGCAGCAGCTGAGGCAAACCAGGACATGCTACATCTTTTTCTCAGGAGAGTTAAAAAAGCTTGCCTTGAACTCTCCTTTCCCCTATAAAGACTCATCAATTGGACTCACCGGATGTGCTGTGGAATATCCTGTCTCTGAGTGTACTTTAATTTCGCCATTTCTATGCAAAAAAGTCTACAAATGCCAATAATACGTGAAAGTAAGAACATGATTAGTAGTTCATATTTTTAAATAGGAGAATGCAAGTACAAGAATAGAATTCTACATGATTGCAATGACATAATATGCACGCTGTATTTATAAATAAAGAATTGAATACAGAGTGGAATAATCATTAGAAAAACTCAATTCATGTTGTGTTCCTATAAAAGAGGCAAAGTATGAAAAGGTGGGAGTAGGAATTTCTTCTCTTTGCCTTCCTGCAAAGAGGCTGTCTTAACATCAGTCTTTGTATTTTCCTTTCACTTCAAGTGACTACCCAAATCTTCCACCACCTGCTCACGGCCAGCCCTCAAACTGGCAAAAAGCAGACAGCTTTCCTAGAACTAAACCATAAAATGCCAAATGCCATATGAGACATACAGCTCCTTTTTTAGAAAAAAAATAAAGCTCCTCTATACCAAGCAAAGTAATACAATAAATAGATAAATAAATAAATAAACTACTCTGAGAGAAATTAACTCTTAATACCATTAAAGTAATGAGGCATAAGGTCAAAGGAAAGGAAACGAGATTTTAAATTAGTATTTTCACTGTGGTGATGGAACCACTGCTGAGACCCCTAATCCATTCATGCTGACAGACCCATTATCTGCAATTATTCTTTATTCAAGTGTAAACCACCATTATGCATGGAGCTGTTGCTACTGCAATAAAAATTTTTTAAAGCCCTGTACTCTAAGTAGCAGCTGACTTCACCGAACTGCAGGGGCCTAATGTAAAAAAATATCCTTCCGTTTTCAATCATAACTTGAGTTTTATTGTGTCCTTTTCAGTAAATGAAAATAAAATACTTAAAGTCTCTGCTTGAATCTCAAACTTGCACCAGGGCTTAGGTTCAAATTTTATCTACCTCCATCATCTGTATCTCCATTCATGTATGTATTCATGTGTCTTCTGAAATGTGTGGCCTCATGTGAGGCTCATCATTAAAAAGCAGTAAACAAAGATGGGTGTTGTGTTCTGCACTAGGCACAATGCTTTTGAGAGTTTTCTTTTGAGAAGAGCTGGTCCTGTCAGCTTCCATCTTTCTCGAACAATTGCAGGTTGTTCCCCAGAATGAAAGTAGCGCTTCTTCAAATTTTCAGTAATCTTATTCCTTTCCAGTCTTGACCCTAAAAGGATTATCTAAAAATAGAGTGAAATAAAGAGGAATATTTTGCAAACCTAGGACAGATTGAAGAAACTTGCTTTCAAAGAAATCATTGGCTCAAGTATCTAAGGCTATTGCCAAGAATAAAAAAATATATTAAATTACAAATAAAAGGGGAAAAAAAGAGACATTCTTGTTATTAAAAAAAAAAAAAAAAAGCCTGTGCTATGCCATTGTTCACATCACAGATGTCTTCCAACATCTGGTCACACCATAAAACATGATTTAGCTAGACTGGAAAAACTAATACGCTTATGCAAGCTTTCTCATTTCTGACTTCATTCCTGGGAAACAAATAAAATAAGAAAATTAGGCATTAGAGAATATAGAAATGTAGAATTGTTACCAGGGCTAAATAGATATGGACAGAATTATTGAAGATTAATAAAAAGCATATTTGCTTGAAGGTGTAAAGTACACATAAAGAGAGAAATGTAAACTATGTCAGAAAAAATTCTCATACATAGCTAGTACAGTTTTTGATCTCATGATGAGTATTCTGCCCCGTATTCTGATCTGTCACAGCATTATTATTGCATTTCTAAATCTGAGCCCAAATCCTCTAATAACCTATTAAATATAGACTTCCTTCCTGACACCAGAGAGGTCCTGTCTGAGCACAACTAGTTCATATCATGGCCATTGTGCAGAGACATATTGCATCAAAACTAATATATGAGAAGAAGGATTATAGGCAACCCTGGAAAAGTAATAAGCTGAAGAAATAACACTCTCTTTTCAAAACTCCAGCTTTATCATACGAAGTTCTTAACTATACAATCTGAAGATATAGCCTTTGCCTGATTTTTATCTCATTGAGTCTGCTTCAACCCTAAGGAGGCCAAGAGTGAGATCATCTCCTAATCTTCATTTCTTTTGCCCAGTGGCAGCATCCACAGCAAAGACCCACTTCAGTCACAGAAAGGCACCAAGGTACCTCTGTAAGGAAGACAGAAGTCACACATGTGCATACTAGCTTGTCCCTCGAGTTTATTTGGTGGAAAAATGATGTGGTCTTCATGTAAATGGTGTCTAAAGATCTTGACTTACTTATGTTGAGAAGTCTGGTCTGAGCAGCTTAATCATATGCAGGCACATTTTCACCTACCCAGCAGAAACCCCATCTGAGTGTGCAAGGCGTTCAATTCCCTCAGTCACATCCAAATACATTGGAGTCACTAAGGATTTTCAATTAAACAAGCAAGAATAATTTAACAAGCAAAGCCATACACTCTTTTCTAATTATATATTTAAAGAAAAAAAACTGTGTTTTTGTGGAACTGAACTGCTTCTGCAAAGCTCTGTTAAGAACTGAAGCTAATCATGGAAGATTTCAACCTTGATTTAAAACTACGTTTAGCAGAATTAAAGTAAATGTACGAGTTTGTGCTGTAAAGCATCATGCAGCCTGAACAGGCTGAATCTACAATTGCTCTGCCAAAAACATGCTGTGAAACTAAGAGACCAGAAGGATAAAACAAAAGGAATTAGGTATCTTCCTATTTTTATACTTCTCAGACATTCTTTTCTTGAATATATAGCCCTGAGCATGACAGAGACATTTGGACTTTAATGTACATCTTAAAATTATTAATGGCACCTAGTTAAACTTCTTCATCACACAAGGGTAATGAACAGTGGAAATAGGCAGGGTATTCTTATGGTATTCAGTATGATGGTTTTAAAATATCTATAAACACTGTGTTAAGCATGATTTCTGTTTAATTGTTGTAGGTCTGAATCTGTCACACCCATCTCCCAAGCACATTTGCTGCTGAGCAAATTGCTTGTAGTCTTCTCACTCAAAAAAAGAAAAGCCATTGTTATAGTAGCCACACTGACATGAGATATAATTTTAAAGGGAAGTAACTTGTACAGGTGGTACAGTTTGAATTCTTCAGTTTCATTTTTTTCTTACTTTTTCAGCTGATAAAAGCATTTCTGGGTGTGTTAAACATAAACTGTTCAATAAAGGAATATGAAATTCAATTCCTTTGGGTATAAAATGATATAATTTCACAATTCTTTAAGCGATATGTAAAAGGTCAAACAAGCATGAAAATTGTAAAATTATCCAAAATAGGAATGATGGCCAAATGTAAAAACAGTATAAAAGATAAAAGATGGGTAATTTATACAATTGATGTGAAATCGTTAGATTTACCAAGTAATTCATACATGCAGCTCTGTGAAAATCCAGAATAATCATTCTGTGAACTTAAAAAATTCTTAAGACTTCTTCATTCTGTGCCTTGCACCTTTCCCTTCCTATATTGAATGGGTAGTACAGAAATATACTTTTACACTCAGGATTTCTACTGTGGAAAAACAATCTAGCATTTCAGAATATTAATTTCTTACAGGATTGTTTCTGGTAAAAGTGCTGCACTCTGGCCCTTGTGGGAGCCATGGTCAAGGTTTGGACCCTACAAGGTGTGGCTTCACCCAAGAAGTGCTGGTGATTTTTGCTGGGAGACATTCCAGTGAGAGCCTGATGAAGTCATCAAAGTAGTGTTTGTAACACACAGAATGTAGAGTAAACAGAACAAAACTAAAGCAATGACAAGTTTGATGACAAATAATTATGTAGCTTTCATATTTATTTTTCTTAGAGTCTTTTCTATCTCCCATCATCTCTTTCATTCACTGTCACCAGTTGGGTATTTCCCTATCAATCAAAATCTCGGTATTGGCTTTGGTTTAGTGGTTTTCATTTTTTTTTCTTGTAGTTTGGTTTGCTCTTCTATCTCAAGAAATAGTCATATTTACCCATGTCATCTGCTCTTAGATTTGTCTCAAATATATTGTAGGAAAGAAGAAAACAGAAACTCATATTTCAAGGACTTAATATTTTAGAGATTTTATTCTCACAGTGTAAACTGGGAATATTATGTTCTTAGGGAGCTGATTGCTCAGTATAGTAATTTATTACTTGCACACCTACGATTTATTGTGCCTTTTTATATCCACTGCACTTTTATTACCAGTTATTCTCAGAAAACCGCTTTTTCAAAGTTGCTTTAAAGAAGCAGGTTGTTTCCTGAAACACAGTCAGCTGCAGAAGCTAGACAAGCAAACCTAGCCAAAATATTTTCCAATATTACCAATCTGAAGTCTACGCAATTCCAAACCAAAGTAGAGGTTACTGCAGATGATATTTGTATTATAAAGGGTGTGATTAGCCTATGACAAGAGGTGAGTAAGCCGAGTGATACCCTAGGTGATGTTTTGGTGCAGGGTTAAAAAAAATTTAGTATGTGGCCTTCCCTGTGCAAAGGTTTCATTGCCTTGAAACACTTGGGCTCTGGAAGCCTTCAAGAACAGCTCTCCCAGCAGCCACTGCTATACTCCCAAATTCTGCTGGGGCTGCCAAACTTCAGCTTTGCCTTCAGCTGTTTTTCACCTCATTCATGTGCCATGCTGTAGCACAAAGCTCTGGAAGAGCACCAGCATGCTCTGAGCATCCTTCTAACCTCTTCTTGCTCAGCCCATCTACAAGGCTGCCTGGAGTTTGCACAGCCTCTGCTGCTGTATCAGGGGAGTGGGCCTAGGGTAAAATATTCTCCCTCTTACTTGGTAAGATGACAAAACTGCTGAAATTGAACATTTTTCCACAACAATGACCCAGACTGTCTGACAGTAAGAGAAAAGGGGGAGCAACTGTCTGCCAGTAACCTAAAAGAGCTGTTCCTAAACAGTTGAAAAAAGTATATTTTCCAAACATGAAAAAGCAACATGAAATATGTTTATTTTTCAAACATTGTATACAGAAAAACTATTTTACATCACTGTGATAACTCAAGGGATTCCTCTGATAATAACTTTTCTGATAACCTTCATACATTGCTTGCTCATCCAACTTACCATAAATACATATTTTGTCTATGTAGCTTATAGAGAGGTAACTAAAAACTACAAATCTTGTAGAGCATAAAAAAGAGAGCATGATTAAGTGAGCCAAATACTGCTTGGCAAGTATTTGACTGACTCATCCTGTAGCTGGAATCTGATAGCTTCTTTGAAGGAAAACAGTCAATCAATTTCCTTGGCACCCTGCTTCATTCCTTTCTCAACTTTTGTCTCAGCTTTTTCAGAAGTTGCAAGACAATTGCTTAATGCCCAGAACAAAAAGGGGAGAAAAAATCTTTTAAATTTTTTTCATTCCTTTTTCCCCCATAGGGAACAAGGAAGTCCTACAGGTAACTTTTTGAACCAATAGAAACAGATACATAAAGTCAATTCACCGAGAGAAAATTACTCTCTCCTCTTAGAAAGTATGGAAGTCCTACTACATCATCTTCAGCAGCACACCCTGGAACATCCTGTGTTTTATGAGAGTACTATCTCACAAGCATTTACTTTCTGAAATTCTCCATTAACCTGGCTCTCTCTCCCTTGCTGCAGCTCATGCAGCAATTGCTATCTAATACTGAATAATTTTTCCAGTTACACATTTTCTCATTTGAAGTTATGTTCTGCTATAATCTGTGTTAGTTTCTGCAAGACACTGCTGTGCTAAATTGCAGCTGTGACACAGTCCCTTTCTTGCTACATGAAGGTCAAGAACAGACTCATTTGTTTTTTCTAAATGACTCTACTTAATTGCTCTTCCTTTCCTCATTGATTCTGTGGGGGGTTTCAATTACATCCTCTTATTATGGATAAATGCAGAGGGTGACAGAGCCCAGCTTTGCAGGTATCCTCTGGATTAGTGGGTCCTCACCAGTCTACCTGGGACATAGCTTTCTGTGGTATCGTTCAGATTCATTAGTCCATCTTAATATAAAGAGAATTCATCCTTACAATTCAGTTTCTTATGTTCTCTAATTCCTTTTCACCTTTTTTTAAACTGTCCTTGGAACAGAAAGAATGGATGGCAGAGAGGAAAACGTGCTATTTCTTAGATGATCATTGAAAACCTAGTGAAACAATGAGAGCAGAAACATGGATCAAGGCTCTGTTCTCATAAATTTTAGGGTATTTTAAACAAAACACATTTCAGACTTCATAATAGGATAGGTTTTTCTAATAAATAGAAACAAAATATTTACAGTAAGATCAGGGCTTTTGAGGCATTTTGAGTTTTTGAGGTATTTTTTTCAATCATCTCCCTGCAAATTCATTTACTTGTCTGATGAAACAAACCAGGAAGTTGACACTCAGGATTGCAGTTAATAATGGATACTCACTGCAGAGTCTTGGATTAGGGAAAGATCTGCAGTAAAGCTCTCAAGTAATGTGGACGTCAGATTCTCAACAGCAGTGGTTTTGCTGTCAGATCTTTTGGATTGTACCACCCAGTTTACTAATTTAGTCACAGATTTTCTGTGCTGCAGTCTAATAACACAATTAACCTTAACTGTTAAAAACAGAGGAGCTATGTGAACAAAGCTCACTGCATTGTTTCCATCATACTTTAAAATGTACATATCAGCATCTGATGAAAACTAGAACTAAAATGGTGGAGCTAGAAAGTAAGGAATTGCAGTGTAGTTCCGTCTTTATGGTCCAGGCTGTTGTTTCTCCTTGTGCAGAGATCTGTAAGAGTTTTATTTGTGAAATAAAATTAGACCAAAAATGTCTAATAGTCTGTGCGAATGGGAAAGTAACATTATCTCAAGCTTTACAAGTAAAGGAGACCAGAGGACAAAATGGAGCATTTGAACACAGAATTGTGCTGTAAGGAAAGAGCAAATGCTAACAAGCGCTTTATATCTTTCATGAACTATCCAATCCAAAATCAAAACCCTTGCAGCGCTTTAATTTTAAAATGCTGTATTATTTTCTAGATAGTAGTGCTCATTTACATTTGGCAGAAACACAAGAAGGAAAAATTGAAAACACAGATGTACAAGAAGGGTGGTTGGTGGTCCTTTTTCAGCTGAAGAGTGAGTTTAAGGTCCTACAACAATCAACTGTTCAACCATGTGAAACCTCTTTCATGTGGTAAAATCCTTATAAATGCTAATCCTAATCATAAAATCAGACAGTAGGAGTGACTGTCCCACAGGGAACTTTAAACACAGCTTTTAATAAATGCTATATCCAAATTGCTAAAACCATAAGTCATTGTAGTGTCCCCACTGGTCTGACTTAAATAAATGGTCAACATCATGAATATTTCAACAGTGATTTATTTCTAAATCTTGCTCACTTTCTCTCTCCAGAGACTGACAAACAAAACAATTTTAGTGCAGAAATATTTTTGTGAGTAAATAAAGGAGTAAAGCCTAAGCATTCGTAGCTGCTCTGTAGTAAAGGTAGAATTTCTTAAGGGTAAAGGATTAATACAAAAGCCCCAAAGATGAAGTTATACAAGGATTTGAAAAGGAGAGGATGGCCATTTTCACTGCCTGGTACTGAGACCAGCTCTGTGCATGCCTGGTCCAATCTCTAGGTATTCTCTTTTGGTTGTTCTGACAACTAACTTATGGACATGTTTTAAAGGCTGTGAAAACTATTTGAAAACTTTCTTACAGGTGAAGTCCCAAAGGATGTTTACATTTTGAAGGGATCCCCTTCAAACTATAAAGAAAATTTCTGTAATAGATTGACTCAAATGCCTTGAAATTAGAAACTGTCACAAGGCAAACATTGAAATTATATAATTGTTATAATATAGAACTAGTATGTACCTTTTAAAAATTTATTGGAACATTTTAAAATAAATTTATTTAAAGCTATTCCTTTTTATATGAAATATTGTTTATTTGTCTTTAAACAGCAGTTAAGAAGTGCACCTAAAACTTCATGTGCAAACCTATGAAGTAGATAAACTTTATGGCCTGAAGATCAATTGCCCTGATGCCAGCCCCTCTTCTCAGCCCAACAGGCCCCTGGCACTGCCTCTGTTAACCCCTGCCTACCAGATTTGTGCCACTGTATATTTTTTGTTTATTATTTACCTCCTTACTTATTATTCCCTTTACAATTAACTTGTTTTCCTTGACTAGATACCAATAGGGAGCCAGAGTAGCTCACCTTCCACATACCCTTACAGGAACCTCAGCAACTCATCTCCAGGGTAACTTGTGAGTTCTCAGATGGAGAGCAGCCCAACAGCAGAGCCTTCTTCTCCAGGTCCCCTCTTTTTCTTTGGTTAGGCAGAGCTTTGATCATGAGAAAACCTCCTTAGATAGTTTTGATATTTGACCCTTGACACCAGTAATAACTACTGCACCAAAAGATATACAATCCCTTAGGCATGCCCACCAATTTCACTATCTGCTCTTCCTGCCACTCTCTGATTGCTCTGCCTGCAAGTAGAATCCTGGATGTTTGAAGCCACATAAAAAGGCTAAGCAAACGCCTCTGAAACCTGGCCAAGAAGCTCTCACAGTGGGGTCTGGACAGGGAAAGAATTTTCAGTTCATCAGCAAAGAAGACAATAGGATCACTAGTTAAGAACATAATTATTGTTATAATTAAAATATAATTATTACCTTTTTTTACTTTTAATTTACATTTTTTAATAATTATACTAGATTTTTAAATTGGCTGTTATGCAACAGAACCTAAGAAGATTAGTGTAGTTATCTAAAGAAGCCTACAGATCCTGTTTTGTTTCAGCTTTTCAACAAGGATAAATTTCAACTGTTTATAAGTGGTGGCATTCACTCTTCTTGTGAAGTACCATTTCATTAATAAAGGCTAGTATTTCAGGTTCAGACTTGTCAGAAATTCTGAAGACAAAGCTCAGCTCTATCACAGCAGTTACTGTTGAATTGGGCAACCCTCTGAGATGGCTTTTAATGAAATCTGTAGATGACACTACAGACTTGTAGGATTCCTCATAGCTGCCAATTTTCAAGATTAAAGGAACTTCATTTTAACGTTAAGGAGGTATTACAAAGGTGTGATTTTTACTCAGTGCTTCAAGTTAAAACAGCAGTCCTCATTTATCACTAATTACAGATAATTCTGTTAATATTTTATGGCACTTAACAGAAGAATGATGCAGATACTGATTTTTTTTTAAGTGTAGTTATATTCATCTGTCATGTTATACTTTGATACTGATTTTGTAAGCACTTTAAAAAATCTAGCTTGGCTATCATCTTTCTCTTCTGTCTTCTGCACAACTGTTTTTGCTGTGTTTGCTTTTTCTGAAACTGAGCACATGCTTCAAGCTATTGCCACAAAAGACAGAGGAATTGCAAACCATAATATACTTTGTTAGCACTGTACGTCAAAACCATTTTAACTGCTGTTGAGATTCCAAGTTATGCTATTAAATCTTAAAATTGTTGCATACATTTTATACTATCTTGTCCTGCTTTGCTGTGTCTTATGGGGTTTTTTTTCTGTTTGGTTTGTTGGTTTGGTGTGAGTTTTTTATATAAGTTCTTGCTTCTCAAGTTAAAGAATATTTGAGAGAGATCAGGAGCCTTACAGATTGCCTTTATTTCTCAGGTTATTGTCACAAAGGCTTCAAAGTTACTGTGGGTATCTGGAACTGTAAATCTTGGCTGTTCTTGCAGAGTGCTTGTTATCTTTCAAAATAACCTTCAAAGTCATGATAGGATTATGTTTTAAGCATCCTTATAAATTCTCATCAAGGTGTTTTATAGTTTCATTAGGAAACCAAATAATATGTCAATAAGTAGCACATACATGTTATGAGGGTGTTAGCATTGCTAAGTCACAAAACCTTTAAGAAGTTCAGCATTCTCCAGATTTTTTCAGTTAAGTTAGAATAGAGAGAGCAACTATTCTCTTCCTTTCTGTTAAGGATTGCCAGATCCAGTAGACTGACAGAGATGAGGTTGCTACAGCTCCATATCCCCAGGCCAAGACAGTATTGAGGCTGAACATGTATTCCCGAGAGGCTGACACACACATACAGGAATATACACAGGAGCAGCCAGCCTCACACAAAATGAAACATTCAGTGCTACCACAAACACAGACATCATCAATGGCTTCATCCCTTTCTCCTCTCTGGTCAAAACCAGTGCAAAGTGAGTAGTGGAAAGTGCCTACACTATCTTATCCATTGACACACACATGCAAACAGATTTCTCCAGCTGCTAGCCCAGGCTCATGACCTTAACAGTAGCTGACCACCAGATCCCATGGTCTCTCCACTATCCAGCATGGGCCTTCTGGACATGCTGTTGCTGTCACACAGACGCTCTGCTTTCTACAGTATCTGGGCCAGATATAGAGCTGTTGGCTCTATATAGAGCTGAGTATTTGGCTCCCAAATCTCTTACCTAACTCACAGGACAGCCTGTCAGTGGTCACACATTCTGTCTGGCATCCCATGGTTCCCTGAACCTGAATCCAGAGCATTCACAGTTCCTCACAAGCTGGAAACCTCTCCACTGGCCACACTCAGACCCCCTTACACAGACACACACACACACACACACGCACATGCATGAAAAGTCCCTCATCCAGGAAAACTGGTAGAAATTAAGTTCAACGAGAAGCCAGGACCAACTGCAGGCACCAGGCACAGGGCCCAGCTGTTCTCTTATTCTTTTACTAATTTTTTAAGGATATTTAATTTTTTCTTTGTTATAGGCCATTGATCAATCTATATAGGATGATCAGTTTTCTAGGTCAGCTTTAGAGTGGCCAGTTTCGACATGGTTTCTATCACAGTCTCACCTCTAGTTTTGCTTTCTATTGGGCAGGACATCTCTCTTTTAGACAGTGAGAGGCTTCTGAACAAAAGGACGCACCGTTGCTGTCTTTCTTTCAGGACTTGTTATGTTAATCATGGATGCACTTTGCAAACCTGTGGTAGCACCTCTAATCTTTGTGAGGGAAGTTGAAGGAGCTACTAAATTTTAATAATTGGGCTAAAACATGTGAGAAATTACAGTGACATCTGCACTAGTATCTGGCATGCCTGTAACATAAATTGTTTTACCACAGTGAGTCAGGCTACAAGTCAATTGTGGTCGGTCGCGGTCTGAACATTGCACTCAAAAGACTTCTGGACTCTAATTTTATAGATTCCACCATATACAAAGAAGTATATAACTTTGTTGTCTGTTTACACCAACAACTCTCTGTTACATCCTGTTCTCTCTATTTTGCCTCATTTTTTCCTTCTCAGCCAACTCTGATCCCTCCATTCCTCAGCTTTGTAATCTGCCTAAAAATACCATAATTATTGTACAATCCCCAAATGCTTTCCCCCAAATGAGCCTGTATGAGCAGCAGTGACACACCCACACACACCTCTTCCCCACTCTGTTGGTGATCTCAGGACAGCCTAGTGGCTCCTAGTGGCTCACAATGATGGGTGCCATTCCAGTTTCATGGGGTTGATGTTGTCCTGGGATGCCCTGGAGGGCCAAGGCACGGGCTTGTGTCTCTGACTGGGTTATTGAGGTTTCCCTGTTTGGCTGTGCTGCTCCTTCCTGTCTGGAGAGACCGGATCAAGTGTCACTCATAGCTTCCAGAAAAGCAAGAAAACAACATAGGAAACTGCAGGGAAAGAGCTTCATTTCAGTCCCTGGGAACATGATGGTGCAAATAACTCTGGAAACTATAATACATGAAGAATAAAGAAGTGATCAGGAGTAGTTGACTTGGACGTATAAATGGGAAAATTTGCTTAGCCTACTTGACCACCTTCTACAATGATGGGAAGAGCTTGGTGTATTAAGAGAGAGCAGTGGCTCTTCCATCTGTTTCAGTAAGACTTCCAACACTATTTCCCATAACATCCTCACAGACAAACTAATTAACCTAATGAAATCTAGATAGTAAAATATGATAGACTGGACTGATGTCTCACTGGTGGACAGTGGGCCCAGAAGGTGGTGATCAGAGACAAAAGTGGTGTACACAGGTCTGTGTCTAATCTTGTTTAAACTCTTCATTAATGATTTGAATTGGACTCAATGACCTTGGAGGTCTTTTCCATCTTTAATGATTCTATGATATAGATTAGGGGCACCTCATAATGACAGCAAGCTTTCCTGTGTTAAAAAAATGGGAGGTGTGACTGATATGCCACAGGCTGCAAAATTGGGCAGACAGGAGCCTCATGAAGTTCATCAAAAGAAAATACAAAGTCTTCATCTGAGAAGCAAAATATCCCACGCTCCAGCACATATTTAGAGCTCCCCAGATGGAAAGCCACCAAAAAATACCTTGGCATCATGGAGGACACCAAGTCAAACATGTACCAACAATAAAGCCTCATGTCAAAGAAGGCCCAAATCATCTTGGGCTGCATTGGGCAAAATGTTACCAGCAGGTCGAGAGAAGGGGTTCCTTAATTTCTACTGAGCACTGATGGCTCCACACTCGAAGTGCTGAGTCCAGTTCTGGACTTCTCTGTACAAGAAAGATATGGACATACTAAAGTGAGTCTAGCAAAGAGCCACAAAGATGATTAAGTGGCTGGAATGTCTCTTATAGAAGACACTAAGCGAGCTGGGACTGATCAACACGGAGATGTGCAGATTCAGAGGGGGTTTATCAATCTGTTGCTGGGAGGGAAGGAAGAAGAGTAGCCAGACTATTCTCTGTAGTGTCTGTTGGCAGTGCAAAATGAAATGGGCACAAACTGCATCTGCACACAAGAGAATACTTTTTATTGTGAGGATGGTCAAACACTGGAACTGGTTTCTCAGAGAAATTAAGGATTCTCTCTCCATCAAGACATTCAAAACCCAGCTGGAAACGGTCATAGACAAACTTGTCTAGTTAGCCCACCTAACTAGCAGAGATTGAGCTAGGTCTCAAGTCCCTTTCAACCTGATTGATTCTGTGATTTTGTGGGATGAGTCTTTATTCACAGAATCTAACACTTTTAAATTAAAATGTCCAAGTTGTTAATGGAGAAAAGTGCTATACTTCTCAAAATTATATTTACATTATCCAGGGAACACACAATCTTAAATATCACAATACATTCAAAATGCAGGCACATTTACAGTACTACTGAGATGTTCCAAATTGGTGTATTTTTGACTTTCAGTCACTACAGATTTTTCTTGGCATCTACATTATCTGTGTGGATTTGGAGCTGTATAGTTGTACAACTTTTAGGGAAAGAGTATATGGTTGAAGTGAAAAATAAGAAAAGGTGGCAGAATACTTTGGAGAATTGTAAATTTACCTGACATCTGTCCAGAATCACCAAAGCAGGAAAGAAAAGGAAAGCAGGCACACAAAGGATTGAAGAAGAAAAATTCTTACTTATCTGCCTCATGCTAGAAACATCCAAAAATACTCCAAGTTGCTACTCTTGATTTTAAAAAATCTGAAAGTATTACAGCTTTCATTATATTATTAGTTAATTTCAACTGATTTATAAGGCAACTTTTTTCTTTTGTAATCAGTCTAATTCAGTGTGAACTCTGTGCCATATTCTGCTTGGTGAAGTCAAGATGAATACATGACCACAATATATTAGTTGAAATGTTTCAGCCTAATGGATGTATAATCCATGAACCAAATATCTTTGAGATATCATGATCTTAGAAGAGTTAGATATTAATGGCACCAAGGGAGCTATTATGATCTAGTTTGCTAAAAAGAGCATTCAGATTAATCAGATTCAGGGCCATTGTACTGTAGAGAGTGACTTATACTTGTGCTAATATGACAGTTGAACTCCCTTCATATAAAGTTGACTTGAAATGCTGTGGAGGTGTATTAAAGGAGACTTCAGATATATAAGCACAGTGAGTATGGTTGCATACTTGCTATTTTTTAGTTAAAATCACATTTGACTGGAGGATAAAATCTGAGCATGAGACATTATAATTCAATTACTATTTTGAATTCTTTTATTCCTTTACTTACTGTTTTAAGCCACGGTTTGGGAAGTACTTAATTTTTTTTCAGCAAGGTTACGTTTTATAGAAAACACTATAGATTAAAAAACCATATAATGCATTTAATAACTGATTTGCAAACAAAGACATGCCTTTTATAAAACTCCTTGCATTACATCAACAAGAGACTGATTTCTGCAAAAGGGCTATAAAACCCTGCAATTATAATCAGCTTAAGAATGATGTTCCCATTTAATTACAAATCTTCATTAGAGTCTTCTATGCTAAGTTCTCTTTAATATTAAGATTAAATAATGAGCTCCATAAAAGCTATCCAGTTTGCCTGACCTTTATATAACACTGGGTTAGATATCAGCATACTGTGAAAGTGCCTTTTATGGGTCTGTTAGTTCAATCTGTGTATCAACTGTATTTGAATTCCATTAATGCATCTGCTGCTGGAATGCAATCTAATAAAATAAAAGATGAGCAGAGAATAGTAAGACCCCGATTTTCTCAGTCTTTTGACCTAGAAAAGTATCCTAGGGGAAGGCCACTAAGTAAATTAGGGAATTTTCAGACATATACCTGTGTCTAGTCAGAGATGCTTGAATTTTACACAGAATATGGAGGTAATGCAGAGAAGTATAATCCATCTATAACAATCCCCTTTAAAATTAAAGACTATTTTTAATCTTCTTAAATTCATTGGTTTAATTTTAAGATTCATAAATTTATACATTTTATGAAACCAAAAATATTAATACAGTAATTTGTCTACTGGGAAAAAAAAAGGTAACTGACTTTTTATGAGCATTCATAAAGTAAGGGGTAAAAAAACCCATTGGGGAAAGTCATGCTTGAGTTGTGATGATTTTCACAACCATTTCAATGACAAAGTTTAATTTGCAAAAATGAATTTCAAGGTCATAGGCAGGTAAATTCTGGCAACAAAGTTTAAAACCAGTTCACATGAGATCTGCCTGAAAATTGGCAATGTTTCCTAACACAAATATAATTAGCATTGAATAGCAAAAGCAATTGCAATGTTAACTTCAAAATGTAGTGCAATAATTTAACAGAACCTCAAGTTGTTCATTTCAAATGTGACTTCCAGCTACTCTGGGGATTAAGATTGTTCCTACTCATTTTCTCATGATTCTTTGGTCTTGGCTTCTTTCTTCATCAAAAAGAAACGGTGATTAAGTATACTTAGTAATTCCAGCCAGCAAATAGGAAGGGCAGCACAAGTCACCGAGTATCATTCAAGTATTAAGTATCATTCAATTATGCTCAAAACTGCAACTGCTCTGTTTTCCCCATTCATTTTCAGCAGAACTTAAAATATTTAGTTTAAATGTGTTCAGTGTTTTCAACAACAACAACATCAACAACAAAAAAGTATGCTTTTTCCCTGACAACTGTAATAATAATTTTAAAAAAGCAAATAAGCGCATTTGGTTAACACAGATATTTTAGCCACAGCAGTATAAACTTGACATTAAAAGACTAGGATTCATGAATCCCTACTGCAGAAATTTTTTCTTGTAATTCTTTTGTTACAGAAGACTGAAAATGGCCCAAAACATAAACTGCCAAATGAGGACTTGTAAAAAGATATATCTGGCATAAGAAAACATAAAAATGTTTTTCCCACCCATTTAATATTGTTTCAAAAACACCAAAATATGAAAAATTAAATTTTTTCATGATGAGAACCTGTGCCAGACCCTTACTGAGGCACAGAATACTCACTATAACTAAACCTTTTCTTTCAAAGCATATTTGTGGTTGTAAAAGTTTGCAGTGCCTATTGCAATTTTAGCCTGTAGTTCTCAAGATTTATGGTCAGATTTTATGTCTTAGTAGAAGAGGGATCTGGAAATCTGATCCTGCTATAAAATTCAGGAAAGGAAAAAAGATTGTGTAAATAGATCTCTTACTTGTCTGAATAGTAATGCTGTAAATGAGTTAACTTCTGACATTTTTGCTTACCTTTGAGTCAGTCCTATTACAAACAATTCTCTCCCATATTCCCTCAGTCGCAATCTTCTTCATTAAAAATTTCAAATTTGTCTTGTATAATATTATACCAGGGCATGTATAATTTGACCTCTTCTGTTGACAGTTGTGAGGTTCCTTTCAGATCTTTTAATATATTTATATCACTGAAACCTCTGGGACTAATCAAACCAATAAAATAGCTCACTGTGGAAAGGATGTCAAGCTGAAGATTCTGAGGGAATTCTGGGACTGGGTGATATTTTGAAGAATCAGCTGTTCTGAACGTCCAACTTGAGACAAACCTGCCTCTGTAACTTGTTTTCATCCCCATAGACTGAAAAACCAGAGTAGGAGCTTCTAAACATCTATCATTAGCTGACATGACAACTTGTTCTAAATGATTAACTGATTGTCTCCAACCCCTTTTCTCTTAAGCCAAGTGACATCATCTCCACTGAAGGCACTGACTCCAAGGACTTTCATTTAGCTCTCCCCGAATCCTTCACACCTGTCTGTGTTCTGGCCAGGACAGGGTTAATTTTTGCAGCAGCCAGGGAGAAGCATGGCCAGAACCTGGAGATTATGGTGTACCACCTGAGGTCATGTATGAACCTCTCCTCAAAAGGGAGGGGAAGCAGGGAGAGGTGCCTTCCTTTCAGGTGACAGTCTTCAAGCCATCTCTTTTCACAAGTGAAGATGACAATGAATAAGACCTCCTGTGAATCAGAATATCAGCATAACATCTTATTAGATGACTGAAAGCACAAAGAGATCCTTGAAACTCCAAAGGGGTCAGCATTCTCTTTGTTTTTGAATTGATGAAGTAGGTGCCTTACCGTGACAAAAACATGGGGTGAGCTTTGAGCACAAGCTGAAGTAGATACCTAGATGATCTGGGAAAAGCTAAATGTTGTGATGTTGAAACTCCTTTATGTTTTCAAGATTGCAAATAAGATGCAACAGAGTCTTTATAATTAGTAATCACAGAGGCACCAGAATCAAGTACAAAATCTGAAGAATGACTATTTGTTTTAAAACAACCTTGCTTAATCATCCTGTGATCGCTCAAAGAATGATGAGACCTTTTAGAAAATCATTAGCAGTGCTGTCTTGGCCAGCACCTTAATTAGACTTTCTATGAACTTGGGAATTTCAGTAAAGGTGACATTTGCATCAGAGAATTTTCCCTTTTGTTTTTCAATGTATGATCATTTAAGAGAATACAGATCATTTATGCTGGCATTAAGAGCTTTTCATTCTTCTCCAGGTTCCAGGTATCATTCATGCAAATTAATTCATACAGCCATTAAAAAGCCTATTAATCTCTTTAATATCCAAGAACCTACTGACTTAATCATTTTTACCTTTTGTTATGTTAGAAGAACTTGCCAGTTTTCTTGCTATTAACCTACAAATTTCACGGTTTCATCAAGTTAAAGCCAGTTCTTCCAGTGAGAAAGTCAAGGGTGACACAGGTAAGTTAAATGATTTCCTTCTTAAGCATTGATCTTTGAGGTCTGTTTAAGCTATGACATTCTTTTTTCCTTCTTGCTGTGAATGACATTTCCATTTCTGTCACTGCAATTCTAATATAGGATCTTCATATAAAATAAAAGCCTTATATAAAAGGAGTGCATTTTTAAAAAAATATTTTCAGATAATTGCATAGAATTGAAAGAGATTTCTTTCTTCATATGTTTTGCTGAAAATAAATTATTTTGATGAGAATGATCAGGATGAAAATAATTTTAAAAAATATCCATTATGCATAGAAAATATCCAGAAAGAAAAAACAGACACAGAAAACATCAAAAAGAAGAATTTCAAAGATCATTGTAATCATAGATTTCATCTCTGCCTTGGCTTTGTCTATTGCTTTAATTTGTATGCGAACAACACAGTTCCTATGAATAGGTTATCAGTGTCTCTGTAAACAAGATCTTATTTATTTAATGCTTAAACACAGATTCAGGGATGTTTCCTTAGGTATGGTGTTTTAAAAATATTGGTTCAAGTAAAACACTGCTCTGTCATGGTAGGTGACTGGTTACATCTTCTGAGATATTTTGGAGCCATTCTGATCATGAGTTCCTAACACTGCTAAAGTTTTGTTTGGCACAGAGAAAAGCACTACCTGAAACATATGCATAAAGGTATAATGGGTCATACCTTTATTAACAAGTGACATACTGCTTCAATATAATATAATATGAGCTTGAAGTAACTACTTTTATTGTCACAGGAAGACTCATTTAAAACACCATCCCCTGCCTTTTTGTAGGCTTTGACAAATGAAGATTGCTTCTCAAAAGTGTCTATATAAAAAGTATACAAAATAAATCTAATATTATGATAAACTTGTTGTCAGTGGCCTATAATGCAGAATGCCTTTTTAGTTTTTAGGGCTGCTTAACAAAGCTATTGAAGCGCTGTGGTTTCCAGGAAGAGGTTAGTTCAATATATCCAGACATAACAGTTTAACAGAGGAATTATGAGTGATTCATATAAGTACAGAGCATCCCACTCAATTCAAATTTCAGGGAAGCATGGGGAAGATAAAGTTTTTAATGAGGTTTACCCTGAAGTAATGAAGTTACGGTATCTAAAACAGACTAAAAATTAATATTTGGGTTTTTATATTCCTTTCACAGGTATGATACTCCCATATGAATGGAGTGATGGCATTTTTTTCAGTTACATTAACCCCACTAATGGTACAAGGCAGACCACAGTGGAGCATCAGCCTCCAAAAATAGCACCCCAGGTAATTTTGCATAGCTTATCTTCTTCTTTTCTTTTTTTATGCCTTTGTTTTGTTTGGGGTTTTGGGGGGGTCTTTTTGGAGAACAGGGGCTTAAGAGTCTTTCATAATTCTATTATTGCTGTGTTTGGACATTTATCCTCAAAATCTTCCTCCTTGCCCGTATTCTTTACCTACCCTATCCCCTCCCAGGAGGTTTAACCACACATCCTCAAACATTTGGCAGCTTGAAGAATGGAGATACAGAAGCATAGCAATTTGCCAAGGGTCCAATAAAATACCTGTGGTGGAGCAAAGAATCATATTCAGGTGTCCTTGGAGCCAGATTATTGAGATAAACATTGAACTGGACATACTCTCTACACATTATCCATTTTCCACAGAGAAGTCTCAAGCAACTTATTTTCAGCGCAAGAATGATTCTAAAAATAATAACCAAAATCATTCAGCACCAGCAGTCTCATTAGGATGCCTAATAATAGTACAAATAAGACAAAATGGATACATGCACATATCTATATGTCCATACATATATATATATATACACACATGTATATACACACAGAGGAAGAAAAAGAAGATATGTTTATTCAAATTAAAAACTGTTAAATAAAGAGGTAACTACTGCTTTAGAGACATTAATGCAAATAAAAGTACACATAAAATAACATTTAGCTCCATAACATGAGGGCCAAGAAATATTAAGAAATTCCATGTATGTTGATTTAAATCTGTATGTAACTTGAAAAATAATGCTTTGGAATTGTTTTGTTTTGCGTGTTTATTGACTGATGAATTCATTTATTCATGTGAGCAAAATCCAATAGCATAAAAATTTAATTTGAATTCTGAAAGAAAGAGTATATCATGCTTTCAACAGGCAATTGTTTTCTCACCTTCCAACTACTATCAAAAGTTTTATAACATATGATGTGAATGTGGCAAAGACAAACATTTTGATTTACAGTATTTCCAGTGTTGTTATCCTGTTCAGAATAATAGAAGGGATTGCTCAAAGACACAAAAAAAAAAAAAAGGCAATAAGTCAGGAAAGACAATAAAGAAATAGAGGTAAAATGGTGAATTTCTATATGTTGTAAAAGTCTTTCATGAAATGCTGCCTAAGCCAGTCTGATTAAATAAATGGTAATGTATTTTAAACTTTTTCCAAATGACCCTAATATTGTCATCATGATCTGAGTCCTCCATGTTTCTTTAATAAAAGCCTAAAAAACTGATTCTGATTCCCTTGAAACCAATAAAAAGAAGATAGATTATTTCTTTGACCTATAGATCTAGATCCGGGTCTTAAAAATAACAGTGATTCCAACCCACTGTGCTTGATTGTTTACCATTGGTTATTTCTGCATATGTTCACACACCCATTCTCATGTTTCATAACCCATTGAAATAGCTGTGCCAAGATATATATCCCTTTGAAAAATTAGGGGTGAGTGTGAACATTTTGGTTGTCACCATGGCACTAACATTAAGCCCTTAAGACACACAGTAAAACAAAAGGAAAGTCGAACTTTCTCATCAGCTTTTTTTCCTGGAACAATTCAAGAGAGAAAAATGTCACCACAGTTAATAGTGTAAAGCCTCTGTGTGGCCTGAAGCAAAAGCACCTGTCAAAACCACAGCCACGAAAAGAAAGGGTCACCAGAAGGACAACTGCTGTATGTATAGAGTTGAACAGCATTTCTCTGAAAATCAAGTTTGATTATGCTTTATTTCCACTATTATACAAACAAATGAAAGTTTGTCTTTTTTTTAAATAGGGAGCTAAAGAATATCACAAAGGATATGAAGTCAGTGGGAGTTGAAGTGAAAATCACTACACACTAGGCAAGCTATATTGCTGAATGCCAAATTGCAGTATTGAATTTGTGACTAAACTTGAGTTAAATCAGAGAAAATATGCTTGTGGAATTTTAAACTCTTATGGCAATGAATTAGATTGTTTTCCTACATTTAAATGCCAGCCTACCTAATGGATTTACTGTCTTCTATTGTGAAATTAGAAAAACCAAGGACACAGAGTGCTTTCAGCAATAAGAAAAAAATATAGAACAAAAAGAGCATGCCCTTTATAAAAATTACAAATTCCACTTTGACTGGTTGGGAATAAAGCAATTTACTAAATGGAAAATGTTGGTTTATCATAGCACTGGAAAGAAACGACAAAATTTTTGTTTCCTTCCCTCAGCCAGGACTCAGCTCTCTCTTGAACTGGACAAACAGTCTCATCCTATCCCCCTCTCTGATTGATCAGGATTAGTATGACATATACATCTATAACTACAGAGAGATGAAGAACTGAAAAAGGAAGCAATTGTGTCAACTAAGTACTTTTTTTCCTTTGCTTTCATCTTTCAGGAAAATTTTTAAGATCAATTTACAAGGTGGGTCAGTCAGAAGCCAACTGCTGTGACAATATCTTTGAAAGACTCACAGGACCTGACTGGGTAAGAACTGGTGTGAACTTTTCTTGCCTCTGGGTTTCAAAAACGTAAATTGGGAAAATTTTCACTAGCACTTAGTCCAAACATTCATCTAGCTTTAGGGTTAGGTCCAGCCACTGGAACAGAGCTGGGCTGGGAGAAGTCTTCCAGCTGGGCTGCTGGGCTTTCCCATCACTCAGGAGCTGGGATTCAGCCCCAGCCCTGCTCCTCGCCTGAGCTGCACACCACAGGCACCCTTGGGTGATTGTTCAGGACCCTGAGCCACCGATGGCACTTCCCCAGCCTGACCTTGGACGGGGCACCATGAACTCGTCTCATGATCCAGGCTCCTGGGCAGTCCCAGCCAGTGTCTGCCACCCTGCCCTGCTCTCCCAGGTCAGGCCACCACTGACCTGCTGACCTTGTAAGCCAAACCTTTCTGTGACACGGAGCCTTGTGCCCGTGACACAAAACAAACTAGGTTGTCTCAGAATTGTTATTTTTTTCTTAGAGTTTTTGTGCAATCTTAATGATAACAGGTTTTTTTATTAATAATATCTGATTGCATTATATTCACAACCTGCAATTTCTCTCTTTCATTACTTTTTTACCTAGCTACTGTACTAAAGTATTATTCTTCCCTATGATATGAGATAAAATCATTTCATTCTTACATCATGCAAACTCTGCATACTTTTTTTGAGATAGTCTTGCTACTAGAAATTTTTAAAAGCTTTCGTTTCATAATTAATCTTTTTCTTTCTTGTCAAACTTCCTTCTTGCAGAGATGATGCATGGAATAAATTTCTATGCCCAAATGTTGCCAAACTGAAATAGCTGACTGTTCTCACAGTCCAGTGCTTTAATCTGAAATTCCATCGGAGAATATATTACTAGGCTATTCAGTAGAAGGTATAAGAAAGTGCAAGAATTGATGCATAAGCTCAGTTTTGGTCTCTGGAAGTCAACAGAACTGTTCTCAGTCTTCAAATTTAAAGATACACTGAAATTTTGTGTCAGAATTTAATTCATATATATGTATATTTAAATTTAAGCATACAGATGCGTATTTTCATGAATATTTGGTTGGTGTACAATACATAGCTGACATCAAACTGGAAGGGGAAGAGCAAGCTATAAGAAATAAAAATTACTTCTGCTAAAACTTCTTCATCTATATATTTCAATCATAATGTGGCAGGTTATTTGTATTACAAGCACTTTATGATATTAAAATTAATATATTTAGTTTCACAATTCATTTACCCTCAGTCATACCATGATAAACTTCACCACTACCCAGATTAACAAATCAGTGCTAATAAGAACAGAGATCTCAATCTGGCTCATTGGTCTCAAACTCAACATCTGCAGAAAGTTACCACATCTGATTTACGAGGAAAGTGCCTCCCAAAAGGGTGGCAGACATGGGTTACATGACACCATGTAGTGGTTTAATGCTGACTGGATGCCAGGCACCCACCAAAGCCTCTTTATCACTCCACAGCTGGACAGGGAAGAGTAAATGTAACAAAGCGTTCATGAGTTGTGATTAGGGAGCGGTCACTCACCAAATACTTCCACAGGCAAAGCAGGCTAGAGTTAGTGATACTGATTGAATTTATTCTAACAAAATCAGAGCAGGATCATGAGAAGTAAAATAAGACCTTAAAAACACCTTCCCCCACTCCTCACTCTTTCCCAGCTCTGCTTCCTACCCCAGCAGTGCAGGGAGACAGGGAATGGGTGTTATAGTCGACTCATCACTCATGGCTTCTTCCCCTGCTGAGGGAGAGGAGTCCTTCCCCTGCTCCAGCACGGGTCTCCTGGTCTCCTCCATGGGCTGCAGATGGATCCCTGCATCCAGTGGTCCTCCACGGGCTGCAGGGGTACATCCTTCTTCACTATGGTCTGCACCGCAGGCTGCAGGGAAATCTCAGATCTACTGCCTGGAGCACCTCCTCCACTGCCCTTGGGGTCTGCAGGGCTGTTCCTCTCACATGTTCTCAACCTGCTCTTCTCAGGTACAATTACAACTGCACAGTAACTTATTTTTCCTTCAGAGGCATTACCACCATTTCTGGCCCAGCCCTGGCCAGTGGCACACCATCTTGGAGCCAGCTGACACTGGCTCTGCTGGACATGGAGAAGCTTCCAGCAGCTTCTCACAGAAGCCACTCCTGTAGCCCTCCCACTACCAAAGCTTGGCCACACAAAATCAATACCGATCACTCCTAAATACTCTGTAAATTATAGATGTGCTAATGTGAATATTTCGTGTCTTTAGAAACAATCTGACTAGACAGCTCCTAGAGAATAAATGTGAATAACCTAACAATAAAATTCACTGATCGCAGCGAATGTAAGCGGGATCTGAATATAAGAGGGATCATCAACCTCTTCTGACCAAATGTACCAGACACTTTTGGCCACTGTTGTTACCTCCAGAGCCAGGAAACCTGTGATCTAATAATGGCCAATTATTGCATTTTGTCACATTTGACAATCACAATTGTTCAGTTACTGGTGCCAGTTCTGATTGTTTTGTCCAGTCTCTGGCTTCAAAACAAGATTAACTCTATTTTCTCTGTATTGCAGAGAAATTAAACGCTTCAGTGTAAAGAAGACAAAGAGAAAGGAACATTCTATAACAATCAGAATTCTCCTTGTTAATGAAATATTTATACATTTAAAATATTCATACATTTATATATGCATCTGGAAGAATCCATGAATAATAGCAGATTCAAAAAAATAAACGAATACAGTTTATCAACATCCCAAATAAAAGGCCAATGGAAACAATGAGTTTTCTGTTCCATGTAGAAATATAAAATCTGAAAGGACAGGGTCCAAAAATTAATGATATTGAATAACCCATCACAGTCTAATAGGTGTCTATTGATACTTGAGATCAAAGTACATGTTGTATTTGTGTCTGATAGCAGGGGAACGTTCAGAAGGAAGACTCCTACCTCTGCATAATGAGGCAAGGATAAGTGCAACCAGTGTTATTTCCAGTCTATTCCCACTTCTCTCCTGCCAGTAGGGGTAGAGAAAATATATTTTAAATTACAGCATATAGAGAGTTCCCATGCTTAGAGTGTGCATTCCCTCAGAGTTATGGGTGCAAAAGGCAGTCCAGTTCCTTTCAGTCCAGAGGAGTGAGAGCCCTGACCTTTAGCACTTCTTTTAAAGTTGAACATCACAGATGGATGCACAAGGACTAGATCCCCAGGTGGCATCTCCCTGGGAGTAAATCCTACTGCAATTCTTAATCTAACTGACCCCTTTTCTCTCTTGCCACTGTGATTACTGGTTGATTGAAAGTGACCAAAATCAACCACTTCAGAGCAAAGTGCTTTGTAGCAATGTACCTAAGGGTGTGTAGAATCCACAGAAAACCGGGAACAACATAGGCTATTTGTGTATTTTCCTCCTCCTAAAGCCCACTCTTGCCTTGCATGTTCAGTAGTTTCAACTCAGCCCACTTGCTACCAACTTATGGCTGAGACTGCTTTGCTGCTTCCAAACACTCCCTTTCAGAGGCTCCTATTATTCACTTCATTGTGCCCTCCTATCTACTAGGAACTTTCTGAAGCAAATGTTGGTCTTCTCTGTATATCCAGCCTTGGCTAAGTAAATGTGTAACTCTTCCCTGCACCTGGAAAATAACATTTTCCAAGTTAAATGTCTAGTTCTTATAGTCTTCCTCCAAATTTTACACCTTGGTTTCTCATCTCATTATAATTTCATTTCATTATCAACAAACAGAACATGAACATGAATTTGTAACATCAAATTTGTTATTAACAATTCCCTTCTGAATCCAATGACACTGGGAAGGATAGTATTAAACACACAAACTATTTTGCCATTAACAATAATTTAAAAGAAAATATCATTATTTTAAAATTATTGTCCACATGTTTGTATCTGGATTGTTTCCCTTTCTGTGTAAGGCTGTTTTTCAATTATGGAAGTCTTCTTTAAGAAGATCATTTATTATGGAATGATGTTATAACCAGCAGTACAACAGTACTGTTGAAACATATATGATTGTCTTTTTTCAGTTGTCAAGGACTGTTTTATATCCAGCAGGTCACCCTGTCAATGAGCCTGATCCCAATTAGGAACAAGATGTTCTTCACAGGTTGAATCAGTCTTATCTTATGGATTTTTCTTGACTTAATCTTTCTGTTATGGCTTCTAGTTTCTGTTTCAGAACTCAAGGGAACATTTTTTCTTGTTAGGTATTTTTTTTTTCCTACGAGAGCTCACTGGGTTATCAGCAAGGCACTCTTCTATCGATTCTGACTCCTCCATTCAACTGTTTTCATTACTGAATTTCATCTAGTCTCTAATCTTCAGTCCATGTTGAGCTACTGCCTTTCTAACAGGAAAGAGGGCACATGCAGGGACCAGGCTGTTCTTGACATGCTTAACCTGGAATGAAATACTCCACATTCCCATTTCTCCTGCCTCAGATATGCTATTTTCCCAGTCAGAGCAGGCACCCCTGGCCATAAAACTCCCACTCATTTCACCCAGTGAACTGTATCTCTCTTTTCACATCATGTCCCTTGATTCATTACCTCTCCAGTGTATTAATAAGCACCTTATCCATACCTTTCCATTAAAAATATCCTAAAGTTTATGACTCCCAATGTTAAAATATGGGAGGGGAATTATATATTTTATTTTTAAATTATATTAAAAAATATTTATGTATGTTCCTACTGTTACTTTGTTCAGGTTCAGCTACCCCATAACTCTCCCCTAACCTCCCACTTACCATATTCCCCAGGATCCTGGTGCTTGATGCCAAGGATTGGTGACAGCTGAAGCCAAGTCAAAAGTGTTCCATGGCTCTTCTTGCAGAAAACAAATGTTTCTGGCAGGAATATCAAGTGGACACTTCTTGCAAGGAATGCAAATAGCCAGGAATTCAGGAGCTGAATAATATATATATATAAAACCCACAAACTGATCTATAATAATTTTAAACTCCTAAAAAATTTGAAATAGCCTAAAGGCCTCTAGGTGTAATTGTACTTCATCTTACATTAAAAACTCATGTAATCATGTACTTTAAAACATACTTCTTTGCAAATGATCTGTATTTTTTAGCAAAACCTTAGGTTTAGTTGCTGCTTCTTTGAGGTATTTTGTGTCAGCACTAGAAGATGTGTATGAGCAAAATGTACTGGCTACATTTATGTGGCTATACATTCCTCAGGGATCTTTGTTGTTAACAGCTAACCCAGTTAGCTCAGTAAATTTTTTCCACACCATAAAATAAACCTATTCTTTTCCTCCTCTGGTATTTTTGATTAGAAAACTCCATTTCTGTTTAAGAGACACTGTTAAGTCAGGAAGATTAATCCCCATCCCCCCCCCCCAAAAAAAACCAACAAAATATTTTGTTCAAATCTGCAGGCTTTATAAGTAATTATACCCAGAGTGTATTAGTGGCTTGTAAATATAGTGACTCAGCTACCTTTCCTATTTCTTCACCACTCTGCATTGTTGTCACACTTCACTGTGACTGAGTCTCGTCAGGCACATTGGGCTTAGCCAGTGATCTTGTCAAGTAAGCTTCAGTCATGCCCAAGGCTCAGAAGCTTGTTGCAGTCGGGCTGGGCTGCTCTGTCAGCAGAAACTGAAAGTAAAGCTCTCACTTAGATTTTCAATCTGGGGACCTGACTACCTCGAAATAATACCCACTTGTTACTCAAATGCTGTGCATTCAGAAAGTGTTAGTTTCGCTAGTTTGGCTTTCGTCTTACACATATTGCTTTTCCTGTGACACCTCTCCTCAGAGGCACTTGAAAGGGAGAGAAATATGACCAGGATAAAGGTAATTCCCTGAATTGTTGAAGTAAGAAGACAAAAGGAATAGCTTTCATTGTGCTAAGTTACTTGCAGATTGACTTGAAAACAGAGCTGTTTACTGCAGCATTGACTAGGTATTCCAGTAGAGGATTATGCATTTCTTTTGAAGTGAATGTACAGCTAGAAGCAATTTTGGCAGTTAAATAAATGCAAGAACTGCTTGAAGAGTTTGAAAAATATTTTTAAATAGTTAAACATACAGGATATTCATGAACCATATTCTCTAGTTGTAGTTGTATCCTTTATATCACTCAGTAGTCAGGAGTACCTTCTCAACCACATCCTTCATTTCTGAAAGGACAGAATTTTCATTGCACATGTTGAGGTAAGGAAGGAGTACCAGAACACAGAGGATTTATTCCTTTCATTTTGCCTGTTCTCCAGTGGTTTATGTGCCTCAAAGTGAGCAGCAAAGAAACCTGATCCTAAATAAAAATAATATCCTGAAAATTTCAATTGCATTTCTCTGTGTGGAGCTATGACACTGAAAAAGCATACCACTTGATATTTACTCTTTTGTTTCTTGTGCTTTTATGTAAACAAATTAATTTGCATAAAAACTGGAACTTTCCTTATAATTTAATACCCTCCTGCCGTATGTTCCTTGTTGAAATGTTCTTCTTCAAATCTGACAAGTATATGACAATATAAACAGAAGAACATCTTTTTGACAGATAAGCAAAGATCATTGATAGAAAAAAAAATACCTGGCAATAAGAATTCTATGTTGCAATTTTTCTGCTCTAATCCATGTCTTCACCCCTGTTGAATTAACACCAAACTTCAAGAGGTAGCACCAACACAAGAAGAAATATAGTATACATTTAAACTCTGAAATTCTTTTTAAAACTTCCAAATAAAATCTTTGTAAGACAACCTGATTTCTGAATAACACAGAGTAGTTACATAAAGTAAATTATAAATTAATAATCACAAGTCTTCATAGAGAAAACTCAATTCCCTCTGAGTTTCATGTGAACAGAAAGAGCAACATGACCTACTTTGCTAGTCGAAGCAGTTTTTAATACCAAATACTCCTATGGAACTCATATGGATGCCATACAGTCCAAGTTTATTGCTAGTTACAATTTGAAAAATTAATAATTTTTTGCCTTTTTTGCAAGTAAAAATGCATACATACTTACATATACATACATATGTACTTGGATATGTCTGCATTTAAATATATATTATTGTCTTACTGAATCATAATTTAGTAATAGGAAAGCCTAGACTTCTTCACTGTCTGCTTCTCTGTTTTGTTAAAACTGATGTGAAATGGACTGGCAGAGCATGGGTGAAGACATTCAAGTGCACGATCATTTAATTCACTCCTTACAGGCAGTCCCACTGTGCTTGGAGACTTTGGGCTGATTCAGCTGAAACCATGGCAGGTGTCCAAATGATCTGGCATAAATTTTAGCCAATCCTCTCATATACCTACCCACGCTGTCCCTTCTCCTTGGAAGCAAGGTAATCATGGGTGCCTTTTTCCTTCATTGTCCTCTCTGCTGACCTCAGAGTCATGTAGCCCTTGAATTTAGCAGGCAATTTTCCCCCATTCGTTCTTTTCTTCATTCTTTAGGTTGGATGTCCTGCCCTCTTCCTTTCAGTGACCCCGATGTGTTTTCATGGGGCCTGGGTTGTGCCCTCAGACTGGGGGCTCTAAAGGCATAGAAATTCTCTGAGGCACCAGAAATTAATTCAGAATTTCTGAAAAAGCAACCCCAAAAGGTTGGCAAATATTTTTGTGAAGAACTGTCTTAGCCACATAGGAAAACAAGCTTCTGGCAAACAGTTATTATTTCACTAAAATATACAATTACATTAAGCTCTGGTAGTTACACTGATTGTGTAAGGAAATATTTGTGTTTTTTAAATAAGCATTCAAGGTTTGCACTTTTCCAAGAGGTGCAAGCACTTGAATTTGAACACACTGAAAAATCAATTAGTGATTACAAGTGTTTTTTAGTCTAGGAAATGTGTATCATTAAATTAATGGCATGAATTTAATATTTAGATATTTAGGATTGCTTCCTCATGTTTTTTTCAGTATTTGAAATTATTAATATGTGGGAAAACAAGCATGCAGGTGCTAACATATTTGCCTGTTACAGTGACTGTCCTATCTATACTATGTGTCAGTCTTTCCAGTGTGATCCCAAGCTCAACTCCAGACAAGCTTATTTATAGCTGTAACAAAAACACAACTGCTCATTCATAACACTGCACAGAATCCCTTTTAGATGTCGCAATATAGCTCAAATGAGAAAAGGTACAATATTTTATGTGGTTTTGAAATAGCGTCGACACATGAATATAATGTCATTCACTGGTGTTTAAGCCTCATGCCTTAGAGATGACCAAGACAAATAGCCATAACCATGTTAATCTTCAAAATCTTCATGTCATGAAAAATCCTTTCGTTCAAGGGATGGAGTTTACCCTGTAAATTAAATCTCTAAAGTAATGGAAGAAATAACCCATGACACTGGTGGGGGAAATTAAATTAGAGCCACTAATAGCAGGTCAGCGCAGTACGACCAGAGGTAATAGAAGTGACCACAGGAATGATAAGCAGGCCTTCCCTAGGCTGTGACATCTGTGTCCCAGTGACTGTGACAAACATTCATCCATGTGGCAAGAAATTCACAAGTCAGGTACTAGCATGTTTACTGTGCAGTCTGACACTGGTGGAGCCAAAGCATGCCAGTCTTTCTCAACAGGATGCTCTGATTCCCTAATGAAGACCATTAAGACAAGTGAAAATCTTTGACCCCAGTCTCGCTGCTGAATCAATCTGACAGTGCTCCAGGTAATCTTTTTACTTTATTTATTTATTTATTTATTCGTAAGCACGGAAGATATTTTCTGAACTAATACAATTCCCATTCCTCCCAACATTGCTAAGTTAATGTAATTCTACCCTGGAGCAGTAAAATAGAAGGAAAAAAGGGAAGAAAAATATAAAGAACAAATTCTGGTTTGAACTCTAAAAATCCAGCGTATGCTTTCTCTAAAGATTTTAACATCACTGCAATAGCCGCTGGCAAAATAGCAGGGTGAGATTTTAGGGTAAAATGGAGTCTTGAATGTCATGCAAAGCACCTTTGAAGTTCACAGCCTTATTTATTTACTAATACCTGAGCATGATCACTGATCTTCTGATGTAAACCTAGCAGTGTAGTAAATAACATATGTCCAGAGAAAATACAGATTTCTACAAAATACAGAGGTAAAGGGTAAAATCATATTCTACCACCTCTTTTCTCTGCATTAAAACAACTTATTAATGCACAACACCATTATTAGCAAATATTTTCAGCAGGAATTAGGAATACAGACAGTAAAAGGAGGGAGAGTAGTATGACAAATACCAAAGTACTTGGCAATGTAAGCAGATAAGTAAGTAAAAAAACTAACCTTACACCCATGAGCCTCTGTTCAGAAAACAAAAGAGGTTAAAATAAATGTTTGTTTATATTATCTACAGGATATATGTGATCTTAACCTCTTAGTCATTGCATTGAAACAAACAACATATTAAAATGGAAATTTCCCCAGAGTTAGTGATTTGCAAAGTGAAATAATGAACTTCATATCTCTCATTTACTCATACATGTTGTTTCTATTTAAGTGGTGATTATGCTTACTCAGACCAGGCTTCCTAATGATCATTTGGCAGTATTATTATGTGGCTTAAAAATCCAGAGGTACGACAAAGATAAAGTGCTTCTAAAAATGCCAGACAGTGTTTTCTGTTGCTGTAGATTTTGAGATTTCCAAACAACATCCTGGTACAAAAGTTCCCCTTGTTCCAAGGCTCTGGCAGTCTTCAGAGACAGAGTATGAATCTCTCCATCGCTGCAACACCCTTCCTTGTTGCTAAAAACTTCCTTCTGTGGACACATTGCATCCTCCTGTGTGCACTGACGTCTGGTGTAGGGTCAGACCCCACTGATGACAACAGGAGTCCTGAGGAGATGACCAGCTGAAGATTCATGAACAAAACAAAAATAAGGTATAGTGTGGAGGTCAGGCAATACCACACAATAAATTCCAAAGTAGTTAATTAATTAAAGCCCACTCAAAACCCAACTTTTATATTTACCATAGACTGGATTTCAGAGCTTGCTGAGACACAGATTCTCTTAATTGAATTTTTAAGAGTTTTAATTACCAGTTCTAGAAGACATAAACTTCACATGTACTAATATTCTTTTTCTCAAATAAATATTCTGTCAAAAGTATTGGACTTAACTTCTAAGAAGGCTAAAGGAAAGGTGTACCAGAGATTTCCTTAGAACTAGCTCTTCAGAAGTACAGAACTAATTAAAATAAAGTCCTGTTGTGCTTCCAAAGTAAAAAAAAAAAAAAAAAAATCAACAAAAAACAAACAAACAAACAAACAAAAAAAAAAAACCAGATGCACATCTGTTTAAAAAAGGAGTTTGGTAAGGCAGCTTTTCAAACTTCTACTGACCTACTATTACAGCTAAGGAAAATTTCAGGGATGACCAACTGCAGAGTAAGGAGACAGTTTCTTCTGGAAAGTCCGACATCAGAAGAAAAACAGCATCAGTATAAGAGGAAAAGCTGAGGACACCATATTTTCTCAATTATATTAGGACTGAATTTTCTAAAAGCAATATTAACCCTTTCTGGGTTTTAACCATAATAATTTTTCTGGCCAAACAGCCCTTTCCTAGGTTTGAGAAACACTGCTCTGCTGCTTCTCAGCATATCCAAATTTACTTCACACTTCATCTCCTTCTTCAAAGAAACTAAGACTGACTCTTTTGTGAGTTTAAAAGAAGAAAATGGACAACATCAGTCCTTCCCTTTCCCCTGGGAAGCCTGTATTAGAAAGCAGAAAGAACTTTGAATGCCAACAGATTTCTTTACAAAAAATTACATCAGAATTAATTTTTTATTATTTTTTCCTGGATGAAACATTCAGCACTTGAAATTGTCCTGGAGATGACTCATGTCAGAAGGCTTTGGGACTCTGGGACTTTGGGAATCTGGGACCACCACACATGTGGTGGCAGCCATGAGCCAGAAAACAAGGATGAGTACCAGCTTGTTTAAACCTTTTACCTGCCTCAACGTGAACTATAGTTATCTGGGAGGACAGACTATGTACTCAGATTCCCACAAACATAGCTGGACAGAAATAATCAAAGGAGACAAATATTTAATCTCATTCATATTTACTTTCTAATGTTAGTTTGATAACAAGTAAAGGCAAGAAGATAAACAAAAGCTCTTCTGAGCTCCTGGTTCACTTGGGGTATGGAGTCAAAGCAGACGTGGTTCTAGTCCATAGTTAAGTGGAGATATGCATGGAAGTCCTGTGGCTGAGCAGAGAAAAGTATTCTGTAAGAAGAGTATCCCTTTTTGCCTTTGGTGAAAGGTGCTTGGCATACAGATGTCAAATTATCCTGAAATACCAAATCCTGTTCATTTTTGGAAAAGCTTTGATCCCAAATTGATCTTCTGGGAGTTGGTAAAGAAAAAAAATACATTATAAATATTAAAACTAGTTGGAAATATCTTTCTCATGTCTCCTTTTTCCCCGGCATCCAAATTTAAACCCAAAAATTGAGCAGTAATGGAAAAGATTCTGACATCATGTGTAGTTACTTGAGTGTACTTACACTTGCTTCAGGTCATAATAATTTTTAGTGAAACTTAGCTAATGATGTAATTTAAAAGCCAACATAATTCAGTTTCCTATTCTTACAATTGTGAGAATTGTAAGAATTATTCTTACAATGTAAAAGGTGAGTTTGAGGAAAGAAACTGTGTTTTAGTTCATTAAGGTTTAAGTGATAGACAGGTGAAAGGACAAAGTGAGTGGGCACTGGGATAACAAAGTCCTCAAAGGGAACTCCCACACTTAAGTGGTGTGATATATACAAAGATGATAACCATGGTTTGAACTTTAAGGTTTTACAGACAGTTTTAGCTGATCTAACTGTGAGTTGGAGAGCAAAGAAATGATCTGGTTTTTTTGCCCATCCTCAGGCACAGCCTCCTTTTGGGCTGCCTCTGGATAGTGTACCTTTGGATGCTTCCAGGGAATTTAGCCTAATTTTAAAGGATTTTTTGGGGGTTGTTTGCAGACCAGTGGTGAGTCACACCATGAGAATCACTGTGAAAAGAAGACCTGGGAGTGGAAGCAGGTGAGACAGGATTCCCCTTTTTCACATGGAAATAGCCTCAGTTCAGTGTGTATCACAACTCGAGAGTACACCCTGAGTGGTGTGATCTTTGCACCAGTCTGATGGATTTCTGGAATTTCCTCATAGATCCTCATCCCAGAGCAGAAGGTAATAGTGTTGGGGGCTTACACTAGCCAAGAAGCAGGCCCATAGCCATATCCATGGCCTTGTTGAGGTATGTGTATATATTTCTGTGATCTTCACAGTGTGACAAGCAGGTTTGTCTGTGAAGGTTTATAAATATGTGCCTATTCAAATATATACAGATCACATACAAGATATACAAACATTCTTAAAAGCCTGTTCTCCTGAACTAACAGCCAACTATTTCCAATATTACTTTGATTTGCAACACTTCTCTCACCTTCTAAAGACAATTAAGGAGGAATAAGTTGCACATTAAGTAGCACCATTATGAATTCATTTCCTACCTATTTTCATATTAGCATAGAGAATGATGAATTAATTTTGTATTCAAGTAATGCTTATTTCAGCCTCCAGTAAGAGTTGCCTCATAACACACCATTATTATGTTAAATGCATCATCACAACAAAAAACTAACAAAAAAGGCATTTATTTATGTTGCTTTAAATAATGACCCAAAAAATTTCCATACTTTATGTTTCTTTAAATAACAAGCCCTCAGAGATGCTGAATTAGCACTATAAATTAAGAAACATTGCATTATGGTAAGAATATATTCTTTAGGTAATGTCAGTTCACAACAGCAACAGCCAAGGTCAGTAGTCCCATCTCTCAGTTAAATTGCACAAAAAGTGAGAGAAAAAAAAAATCCTTCTCTAGGGCCCACATATACTCCCCCATGTGCCCAGAGGGATAAAATGAAAATTATATATTCTAGCTTCAGTATTAAAAGAATAAATTCCAGCCACCTACCCATGTGTCATTATCAAATTTCATTAGTATACACCTACTTGTGTGCCAAAGCCTTTAATAGGAATATTACATAAGATAACATTGAAGAACACATGCAGTCTATCCAGGCATGAATTTCCTTTCCAGGAGAACCAACTGGACAACTGTCCTTCAGCTTGTTTCCTAATTATCTGTGTACAAATTCGCCAAGATTAATTTTACAACATAAACCTCCTCTAGCATATCAGAAGTGTCATCTACAGTTCTTATTGTTTGTGCCAGTGGCATACACAAAAGGCTATAGAAATTCAGATATGTTTATCCTATGTATTAGTCAGTCTCTAAAATATCATTAAGGATATTTTTACTATTCTTGATACATCACTGTTTTACCTAAAATTTTTGTCATCAACCCTGAAATTTTTGCTCAAATTTCAGACTGCACAATTCTACAGATTGCATTGATAGGAGCAGTGAACACTTGCCCTGATTTACAGAGATTTTGATGGATTTTTTTCAACAAAAAATTAATCCAGTTTAGCTAAGAGATTCAATGAGCCTATGAATATTTAATTTGATGCACACCTGCTCACCCACGCACTGATGTAGACATCCAACCCAATAACTAATACTGGCAGCACTTAGCACAGAACAGAACCAGGCTGTAAACACAGGCTACATCTATGCTAGTGAATTAAAAACACAAGTGAGTTCCATGCTGTAGTTTTCCATACTGTTAAGTGAATAGTCCAGTTTTGGCTTGAGCCAACCACTAATATCCTTGGGTATGCCCAGGGTATTTCTAGAGTTGATCAGGCTGGAAACCATCAGGCTGACAAATCTGTTCACTACAGACAGGGGCAGCCATGTGAATTCAAACTGTGCCATGGCAGACAGCCTCAGAGCCAGAGAACAATTTCTGGTTTATTTGTTGTGTAAATGTAACTACAGATTTGCACCAGTAGAATGAATACACCCCCTAATAAATAGAGTTGTTCAGGAATTTCCAGTGAAATTATTATGTTGGGGTTTTTTTCTTTAGAAGGTTCAGGTTCATTAAAACTCAGACCTTTTGCAGGAATGATCATATCAATTTCAGCAAAGATAGAATAGCTGATCAAAATTAGAGACAAAAATGACATTAGCAAACAGAAAGGTCAACGTTGATAGGATATTTACTTGGCATGTGAGGTAATGGAGTTCTGGCTGTTTTGAATCAGCCAGAATAAAGGCTTGTGCATCTTAGTCAACCTGCACAAATATTTTGAACTAACAGCTAGTCTGAAACAAAATACAGATATTTTTTCATTCTCTATTTTTTAACCTGATAAAGGTTAGGGTTCAGTCCATGGGGAAGGGATTTTTAAACTATTTACCACAAGGTTCTAACCATAAATTATATCTCCATCTTTACCCAATCTCTTCTTTGACATCCACCACACACCAATAAAAAATCTGTACATTTTTCTACATATAGTAGGGGCTAAGCATATAATTTTGATCTTTGATTTGATCCTGCAATAGGATTTAAGTATAGGTCGTAATCAGAAGTGATTGACAAGAATGGCAGAATGACACACAGAAAACATTCCACTAAAGGAAATGTAAGCTGTACCTGGTTTCTTAGGGAGATCAGTTGATACTTAATAACTTACATAAGATGCACAACAAAGGATAAGGTTTTGATCAAAGGTGTTGCTCAATAGGACATCACTGGAAAAATTTATGAGGCATGGATGTGGATACTTTCCTCCAAGAAGACACCATTTTTCTTTCTTGAGAGTCAGGATACAGGATGACTTCAGAAGTTCAGGCATAGCCAATACTATAACACTGAGCAGAAACAAAAATAGACAGAAAAATAGAAATTATGCACATGATTCAGTGAGGTTGTGCAAGGATTTGGATTAAAATGTAGTTAAGTTTCCCAAGTTTTATGGTATAGCAAACTGTGCTGAAAATGTGAAACACACAGGAGTGGTTCTTTTGCAGAGTATTATTATTAAAGCAATAGCTTGCATGTTCTGTTCTGTTAGGCTTTGATTACTACCAGAATTTATATTTGCCTTATTTTTTCTTGATTAGATATAGGCATTTATATTTATGCCGGCTAAATTGAATTGAACTGCCAGCAGAGTTCATGCTGTACCCTTGTCCCAAAAAGTTTAATGTCTTCAAACTCATCCTGAACTGATGACATCTGTTGATAAGCACATCTCTTAGTCACACATGTGCAAATGCCTCATCCTGGTGAACAGGAGATTTAAGCAGTTTCTTCAAAATAGGTCATAGGTTTACAACACCTCAACCAGCTCCAGTTTTCCATCACGAAGTGTCAGAAAGTTCCTGCTTCCCTTGCCTGTATATGAGGCCATGAGATATGAATAAAAGTACTTTTCTTTACTCCTTTGCATGTGCATATGTCTTTATTCTATGTGCAGTTTTTTCCTTTCTTATGTTTTTTTCTACTTTTTCCTTTTTTCTTTTTTTGGCACAAAAGAAGAAGAAGCTTATATCTGTTCCTTTTGTTCTCACAGTTTCATGCTCTCAAAAAAAAAAGGAGTACTGAGATTAATGCTTCTGTATTAGATTTAGCGTGCTTTTCAGCCTGTCACTAAACTGATGAAAGGCAGCACAACTGCACACTTTTCCCCACTGAGCTCAGATAGGTTTGTTCACTAGAGTTCAAGTCTCCTGCCAACAACTCACTGCAGTTCCAGAGTATTCTCTTTACATATTCAATCTGTATGTGTGGATCAGCCCATGCCCCTTCTTCCAAGCCATAAATTTGGCAGTTTTAAAGATTTAATAGCAAGGTTGCTGCAGTGACAGCTCTATTTGTGGCACACCTCCCTTCCTGTCATTGATAGAGGTCTGCTGATCGGCCATAAAGTTCAATTCTCCAACTCCTTATCAATCAGCTTCACTGTGTGACCCACTTCAGGAAAGATTTAAACGAGGTAGTGCAGATTCTTCACGGAGAGTATAATAATTGGAAGGATTAATAAATCTTACATTGTTCTAATACACCAATTTTTTCAATGGATTGTTTAGCTTTGATGTTGATTCAAAGATGGTACAGAACTTGGAATTTGTGGAAAGGTGAAATAAAATTCTTAAATAAATTTTAACTATTTTATTTTTGAGAATTCTAATGGCTGTCATGGTCTAGGAATGGTACTCCCCAATTCAGTGCCCCTACCAAGACTCTTCATGTCCTGTTCCACTCATTCCTCTGCTTTTCCCTCCTCCTTCCCCTGTGGTAGGATGGAGAGGAAAATTGGAGGCACAAAAGGTAAACATCATGGCTTGAGATCAGAACAATTTGCTGGAAACAGCAGTGAGATAAGAAAATGAACAGTAACAGCAACAATACTAATGACAGAGGGTACTAGAGAGGAATGATTCACACAGAACCTCCCAGGCTCTTTCTGCCACACTCACTCTGGAAGGAGCCTCTTCTCCCCCAAAGAGTTCCTTTTCCCCACCTCCATCAATGATGTGATGTGATACAGAATAACCTCCTTATCCTGGCCTTGCCCCCTCATGGCTTCAGCAAAAATAAACCTTGTCTTGGACAAAACCAGGACATCTCCCAGCCTTTAATATCCTGTTCATGCCATGAAGCAAACAGTATCCTCTGTCCTTTCATTTCAAACCAGCCCATCATGGTTCTCATTTTGAAATTCAAAAATATTGACCTACTCTCCCAGTCTTGGTTTGTGTCTGCTGTTTCAGAAAACATGAGTGGGAGCAGATAAGGAGGTACTTCAGTCTGGTTGAGAAGCGGATTTCTTTCTCAAGAACAAAAGAAGTTATGCGGCTTAACTAATATAGATTTCCTTTCTCCCTTTATTAGTACAGGCAGGGCATGCTTAATTTAACTTGCTAGGTGGGGCTGCCTGGGATCTATTCTGAAATAACTTCCCAAATAAATGAATTTCCAGAGTCAGAGAATGGTAAAAAAAGAGAACACTCAGTCTCCTAAAAAGGAAGCAAGGGACAGTGCAAGCACAAGCTGCAAAACTCTCATCTCCTTCATCATAAAGATTGCACTGAACTGTTTGGAAAAGGAAGTAAAGTTGCCTTCCATAGTTTCTACTTTTAGACCTGCCATCCACTGAGCAGTTACAACTGCTGAGGAATACATGGCCATCTATCATAACAAAGGATATGACAGAACTGTCAGTGTTAGGAAAACAACACTCACAAGCCAAGCTGTAGGCAGAAGAAACACACAGAATTTCAATCAAAACCTACTGCTTTGCAGTTCTACCTTTATTTGCATCTTTCAAAATCCTTGTTGTCAAAATCCTTTTAATCAAGAGTGTCACTCCATTTTTAAGGGTAGTAAAATTATATATTTTGCAGTTAAAATTACTGAGGAGAAGAAGAAAATCAGAGAAGAAAATTAGAATATTAAGCAAACCAGATAATAAACCAAAATATTCTTGCATGACACACTAAATTCAGCTAATCAACCTCTGCATCTTATCCATTTCACATTCTTGCTTAATCTACTCTAACATTTGCAACCTTTGGTCAGTATACTTTCCTGAATACTGTCATTCACTCTTCTCCAAACCAGTCAAAAGGTTAAAACTTTTTTCCAGTTTATTTAATACCATTAATCAAACAACACCTTTTTAGAAAACTCTAGATTCCTGGGTTGTTTTAATAAATGTCCACTTTGGAAACACAAAGGGGCAGAAATTCAGATCCAGACTGCTTCAAAGTGCGAAACACAAAATAACAAAAAAAAGTGGCAAAAGTTAAAGCCAGTTCAGATACAAGAAAAAGGGTGCAATTTCAAAAGAAGAATCTAGAGCAAAATTTAAAATTGCATTTGAGGGCAGTTATACACTGACCATTTGCTGAACAGCCACAACAATTTGAGTCCTCACAGATTCAGGCCCTGCCTCAAAACAGGTCACTCATTTCTCAAGAGTTTGAACCAACCATTGTATTCCAGCTTTCTGGAATAAACAGCTTTCTCCAGTGTCCAGGGAGAAACAGAGAACTGACATTGAACAATGAAGTTTAGAATATGAAAGACTAAAGATCCCAGACACAGTGAGACACCAAGGAGAAATCCTTGGCATATCTTGTCCAGTAAGTAGGGCATGTTGATGAATCCCTCTTTCTGGGAATATCAACCCAACAAATCTCAACAATTTAGACTCACCAGTGGCTATTTCAAGTGTATATTTTCAACTTTTCTTATGCAAGAAAAGACAGGTGACTTGTGTCTCTTGCACACATCAGTGTAAACATTCCCAGCACTGTGGGACTGTGGTACAGAATGATATAAGACCCATTATTAATGTTAGTTGCATATTCCTTGCTGACCTGTTCCTCAAAGAGAATTAACACTTCTCCATTCCACTCTTGTTATCTCAAGTCCAAGCCATGTATCAGAAACTTCAAATCGACTTTGCTTTTTAACACATGTGAGAGAAAAATAAGTAATTTAATGTGGGTATGATGGAACAGCAATTTTTTAATAGAAAGAAACATTTTGTGAAGTTTTACCTAATAGTTAGTGTCAATTCACTAATCGCAGAATCACAGAATTGATTAGGTTGTGATTCAACCTGTGACCGAACACCACCACATCAACCTGACCATGGCACTCGGTGCCATAACTGGTCTTTCCTTAAGGATCTCCAGACACTCCACCAACACCATGGGGAGCCCATTCCAATGTCTAATTATCCTTTTTGTGAAGAAATTCTTCCTAATGTGCGGCCTAAATATCCCCTCTTGTCCTACTGTTAATTGCCTGGGAGAAGAGGCTTTTTTGATCAGCAGGTCATTAGGAATGACCCATTAACCAGTGTTCTCCTCATTGTCATGCATTTTGGTTAATGAACTGTTAAGTTCTACATCAGTTTAGAGATACTGATTGTATTAATAATCAATGGCTGAAAGTCCATCACCTCTGTAGCTCTCTTTGGATACACACTGACACTACTCTTGTTTCCCTACCTCCATGAATTATTTCTGGTAGCAGTCCTCAGATCTCAATCAAGAGACACGGCTGCTTGAAATGATGAACAAAACGGAAAATAAATGCTTGGAAGAAATTGAAATAAATTGAGAGTGATCACACTGAAAGGTCTGGGGCTTATGAAAAGGAATGAAAAATCAAAATAAAGCAGTTGTTCTAGCTACTTTCAAAACAGAAGAATTCTGCATAGAAGACTCAGTTCTTTCTGGTAGGATCACAGAAGAAAAACAAGCTTCTAGAAGAAAAAATACATTCCACAAAACTCAAAGCATCTTTTCATTAACCCAAGAGCAATAGTTCTTCCTAACTACTTATTTCTATTTCTTTCACACAGTGACCCTCATTTCTTTTATTGTCATACTTCACTCTGTTTTGAATCAATCATGTTGTATGTGTTGATGTCGTAAAACCCATATTCATGTAATTCACCTCCCTTCAATTTCACTGTCTTTGTTATAGAAAAGAAACACACAAAACAAATCTCCCTTGAGCAGGAGTCTTTGACTTGATTTTCAGAGATGTTAAATACTCACAGTTCACATCTCTGAGTATCATGTTGCTTATTACATTTCATGTCCTTGCACAGTTCAGCAAGGTATTAATTTTCTCTCTTTCTCTCCATCACATCTGTTCCCCTGGGTTTGGTTTATTTTCAATATTTTTGTACTCTTTGTACAAAGAGCTTTGTATCTTCTTGTAGTATTCTCTTACTTTTTCCAGAAAACTTCTGTAACTTTTTTATTGCATGTTCCATTTTGAACCTGGGAAACTTTTCCAGGAGAATGTCTACAAATGGGTAAAATTGACGCAAAAATATATGTCACTATAATTGGCATATTCTTTTAGCACTGGTTAAGTTCCCTGCTGTCAACCAAGACAATTATTACATTCATGCCTTCACAAGGTCTATAAACTGTAGCAGGCTAAACAGCCTCACCTGAGAGAATTTTTATTTAGTTTAATTTATTTCCAATAAACACAAACAATGTACTCACTGAGTCCAGTATTAATTTAAAAAGAAAAAATCATTGTTTTGTCCACCCTTAACAGACTGTCCCTCCAAATTGCTTCAATAAGGTGACAGGCAGCACAGAAGGTTGGAGTGGAGCGTATTGGTTTCTATCTGCTGCTTTTAATGTCCTAATGGCTTTTCCCTGCTCCTTTTGTGCTCCTTACTGGATTTTCTCTACTCCTCTGTGCATTTTAGTATCAGTCTGTAAGCAACAGTCTTTTGGGGGCGTACTTGCCCCAGTTTGGGTCTACCTGAAGGCCAAAGCCCCTTCAGACTGGAGTGCCTTCTGCCAAGTGTGCACCCTGGGCTGCGTTTTTCCACAGCAGTGCCCCATCGCTCTGTGTGTCTCTTTGCATTTCTCCCAGCGTAACTCACCATGTATGTCCCCATATGCTCTTCCCCTCATGGCTGCTGCCCCTTCTTAAGCAGGTCTGAACAGATGCCCCATGTGCTTTCCTGGTTTACTGAATTTCTGGCACCTGATGGGTTTGGGCATATGGTTGATTTATTTTTAAAATAGTTAATATCATTGCCACACTTTGCATCCCTTTTCTAAAATTTGCTGAGCTTAAGAAATGCAGAAAGTCTTCAAAAATATTAAAATATTTCTATGTGTTAACCGTCAGAGTTTGCTGAAAGAATTATGTTTACCATGCTCTTTTATTTCCAAACTATACATCACAACAATAATTTCAGGGATGTCTTAGCTCTCTTCCTGCCTATGAAGTCTACACTTAGGTCACTTCCATGTATCAAGCTTTTCTGTGATGAAAACATAATGTCTTGGTGTAAATGTTTCCTTAGTTCTATGCATGCTGAAGTTTTCCCATTTTAAACCTATCCCATGCAAAAAAATTATAGCACCCCCGCCCCACCCCAAGCCCTCTCAAATAAAAGTCCTAATTAAAATCAAATAAAATATGTATGGAAAAAAATCAGGCACAGTTGAAATTCCTGTTCCAAACTCTGTCTCTAACAGTCACTATCAGCTCTTTTCATAAAGGCTTCTCAGATTTAAGCCCAAATCACATCACATGGCACTGACTCTTCTAACAGCAGGTCAGCTATCCATCACTACAGCACCCAGAATCGTAAACCCAGGAATGGGCATCAGCTTGTCAAATTCTCACAAAATATGTCCAGCATGTCTCCTCAGTCACAAACAGTGAAGGACAAATGCAGCAACAACCACCCGGTCAAAGTGGTTGAGAAGAGGGAGCAGTAAAATTAGTTCAGTTTCCTACTTTTCACCTTCCCAGCTAGAAGAGATTTTCATGTTTGCAAGATAAGCTCTCTGTATGTTGCCTTGACTTTCAGAATTAAGGATCAAAGGCATCTTCATCTTCAAATACCCTTTAGTCTTTTGCTTATAATATCTTAAAAGGAAAGGAGGGAGGAGGCAAATCAGTGCTTTCTCTTAATCTCTCTAACCGGTATGGAAATCCATACCAACAAAATCTGTGGACAAATGCTACTTTACATGACTAAAAATACTATAAATCTGTGATCCTTTATCATACTTGGATGATCATTATGCCAAGCAAGCAATCTGCTAATATTTATAATATCTGATATTTCCAAAAAATATACACAAACTAATAGGAGGAAAACAATTCTAATCCTGCCCCACTGTCAATGGGGATTAATTTAATTCAAATAAATATTTTTATGAAAATAAAGAAAAATTCTTTCTGCAAACAGCTGGTTAAGTTTGACTGGTTTCTTTAATTCATCCAAATAGACCATTTAGACTGGGTGCAGTAATTGTGGTTCTCCCCCTGCTGTTGCTTTCCTAATTGTTAATGTTGGTGTGTGTAAATACCAATTAAATCTGTTCCGATTTACTCTTTTTAACTGGTGCTTAGATTTTAAGGGGAAAAATGGCTTTTTAAATTTATATAGACAGTGTGTGTCCTTTGTGATTTTCACAGCCTGTTCCAGTTAACAACAAATGAAGATAAATACGAAGCAAAATCTGTTTGGTTCTTCTATAGAACAAATAGCCCCATTTACAAGGTGTTACCAAATACCTGGCATTTTCTTATCCATTACTTATTTGTATTTTGACCATTAAATTCTAACCTTTTAGCCCATTTGGTCACTTGCTTGTGATTTCCTATGTATCAACCACAGAATAATGACAATGCCAAGGTAAATGTTATCTCACCAATTTACCTCAGTGTTAATTGCCAGTGCTTTGTTGGTGAAGGGTGACAGTAATGACAAAGGAGGTGACAAAGAGAAATGAAATTCAAGTGGAGCTAAAGAAAGTATGAAAATGCCTCCTTGGGTTTTATGTGTTTTACTTGACCCAAGTAAGCATCATTCCTTTAAATCATCATTTCAGGCTGCTTTCTTCTGACATTCAGAGGATAATTTAGCAAACTGGTCTGGTAAGAATGATTGACTACAGATGTAATACTGGGTCGACAAAAACAGAGGTGAAGTGAAAGAAATAAGAAGGAGGGGGGAAAAATATTTGGGTTTTGGGTTTTTTTCCCCCAAAACCCAAACATTGTTTCAATAAATTCACATAGATTCAAGAATAGATTACAAATAAAAACTATGTGACACACTTTTACTTAGCTATGATTAAATGGTGAAAACAGAAAGGAAACTGAAAATTAAGTTTGCTCTGCAGCAATTGTTTTATTAGGTTTAGAGCGGTGAAGATCCATCACAGAGCTTTTGTGTTCGACAGTCCCATCAGTGCACCTTATTCCTGATCTATGGGGCTCAGCCTAGAGCAGAGAGTGCCAGGAGCCACACAGAGATTGCACATTCAGCCAGCTCTGAGATAACCTGCTGCTGAGGGCAACACTGGGAATTGATGAGCAGCAACAGAGTGAAGTAATGAGAATCAAAGGAACTTGCTTCACACTGGCCTTCTTTTTTTTTTTCTTTTTTTTTTCTTTTTTTTTTTTTTTTTCTTTTTTTTGTTTCTTGGGTCATGGTCTGTTTTCAACCTCCAGTCATTCAAACATTCAACAGCTCTGTCTCTGGTTATACAGTTGTGACTAGTTACTGATAAGCAGAGCATTTATTCTAACATTTACTAGCATTCACTCTAGCATTTACTAGCACTTACTCTAGTTTCAGTGCATTTCAAATGCAACCCTCTTGGCTCACTTCTTTCTAACATTACAAATCAAGATTTACACCACTAAAGTGTTCATTTTCAGACTGACTACCCCGCTAAATGTTTCTAGTGGAAGTGGAGGCATTTGATAGCGTTTTTACAGATACAGATAGTAGTGCTTTTTCTTTTGTTATGTTCAATGAACACTTTAGAAGGATTTAGAGGGCACATTTTAAAGCAGAGTTTGAGATCTCTTCTTCATTGTTTGGGAAAAATTTTTAAAAGTTGGTAATATCCAAACATGGATCTTCATATATAATAAAATCTCTACAGTATCACAACTTATATAGCAATTTACAACCAAAATAGATGCTGATTTCTCTGGTGTGAATTTCCAAGGCTTTTCCTCAGAGGCTGGGCTATATTATGCTGCAGCTTTTCCTAGTATTTAGTCAACTCCTAGGTTAGCAGCACATGAGATCACAGAATCACAGAATGGTCCGCTTAATCATTCTCTACAACTGCCTAAATAGAAGTTGGAGCAACGGGTTGCTCAGTCTTTTCTCCAATTTGACAAGTGATTAGACAAGAGGAAACAGCCTCAAGATGCACCAGGAGAGGCTTAAATTGCTATTAGGAAAAACTGCTTCATCAAAACTATAGTGAAGCATTGAGCCCAGGGAAGTGGTTGTCCCTGGAGAAATTCTAAAAATGTGTGGATGTGGCATTTGGGGACATGGTATAGTGGTAGACTTGGCAGATTAATGGTTGGACTCAACGATCTTAAAGGGCTTTTCTAACCAGAAGTATTCTATGATTCTGTGATTTGCTAACCAAACAGTTTGCTTATGAAATTTAATTCCAGTTGGTAGAAAAGGTTCTATTTATTTCTCACTCTCACTCTCATCCCTTTAAGCAAAGCTGCAGTCCTTGCCTACTTGTTAATAACTTGTAGAAACTATATTAAATAACATTTTAAATAAGGGAAATCAATTTCACATCATATATTCCTGTTTTCCTCCTTCCATTTTCACGGTATTCTCTCTCTGATAAGGTAGGTTAGTACTAAACATTCTGTTAATGGTTGTCAAATCAATCATGGTTTTCACTGCTAGAGTTATTCTAGAAAGAAGCAACACACTTTAGAAGAAATCAGAGAGGGGCTGAATGAGATAATGTAAAATCACTTACACAGACACTCTGGAGATGGAACCCCGTTTAATATTTTATGTAGTCATTAACCTGAGAGTGGAAGGAAGAGGGTAATGGATGGTCTATTGCTTTTACCTACAAGACAATTTTCTGAAGCAAACTGTCTCCCCTGGGGCAGGGATCACACATGCCGAAAATCCATAAAGAGGGTCACAGATGAATGGAGATTGAGCAGATTCAAAATTCCCATATGAGCACAGTGGAAACTGCAGACAGACCAGGTGGTGAAACTTGTCATACTACACACAGCCATGGGCCATTGCCATCCAAATGCTCAATTAGTTTATTATGGCAACAGACACACCATGCTGGTCAAATAACCAGCACATCTGCAGAAACTACAGAAAATAATCAATTATTGAAGAAAGCTATCCACAAGTTACATTACTCTTACCCTTTCTTGTTCTTCTCTTTCTTTTTTTTTTTCTTCTGTCTAGTTGTCCAGCTGTTAGAGATTACCCCAGAGAGCCAGAAATCCATGAACTATATTTAGATATGAGAAACATGGAGGGAAGGGGAGGAGAGGAGGAGCACTGATGAGAAAGAAAGCATTAAGTTTGGTTGATTGGCTGATTTGGTATGGATTTTTGGGGTTTTTTTTTAAGAAAAAGACTAAAAAACACATTAAACATCTCCAGGTGACCTTCAAAACACTGTAGACATTTCCTATGTGGAAACAGCACAGCAAACAGAGTGTTTTTATGCAGTGTAGCATAATATAGGTCAATATATAAATATGTAGGTCATAATAGACAATTTTCTGACCTGGAGGAGAGTGAAATTTTTCAGCAATAGAGGTGTCAAATCTTCAAAAAAATGCAGAAATAGAGGTTTTGGGTGCTAATATTTTATTGGCTTTTATCACAATTTTTACAATATTTTATATTGTACTAACTCTATGTAATAGAGCTGTTTCTTCTCTTAGGGACTTCCTGCTATAGGAGTTCAAATCCACAAAAGTCAAGGTCCTCCATGGTCTTGAATTATTTTTCATTATTTTTCAATTAATGGATTAGTTTGTTAAGCATTAAAAAAAATTCTCTACAAGAGAAAGTCCAGTTTTCTAACAATTATCTCTTCCTAAAAAGTTTATCTTCCACAGAATCAAAGACCAAGGTCCTGTATTTTAAAATCTCATTATTTAAGAAGTCTAATTAAAAAAAAATATATTTTCAGAAATTAGAAGAATGTTCATGTAAGTTTTCAGGAGAAGCAGCAAAACAATTTCTGATATGCCTGAGAATCCAACAAAGGAGAATGCTAAGATGGATCTGATCTACCCGTGCTTTCACATCTGAAATCTAGCCTGTAGGCGACTCTGAGATGTTCCTATGACTTTGTTCTCAAAAGTTCTGGTACAGCCATTTATCTACAATTCACTGTTCTTTTAGGTTTTGTAGTTTCCAGACTACACTATTTACTGTTTTAGGTAATAAGAACAGCATGTTGAGCCACAGCAATATAAAAACTATAAATCATTAAATAACCTTAAGAAATTATGGTTGAACTCAGACATTTTTCTAATGGTTTAGTGAATCTAAAGTGGAAAATAGCTATATTTCTGTGCCTGTAATTTCTGTCCACATATGAAAAATGCTTAAAGAGCCATAGGTCAGACCCAGAGGGAAAGTGGCCTTTACCATGAAAGAATTTTGCACAGTAATAATTAAAGCAGAATTTGATCACTAAAACACACTGTAAGGTCAACTGTGTTATCTATAATTATGGTAAGCAATGTGGACATTAAGATGAAATACTGAACTCTTAGTACCTGGGAGAGGGGTAGGGAGGATATTTTGAAGCATGAAAACCCAAGCATACTGTTTATGTGTCCTTTTCTTGAAGTTCCACTTGAACATGATAATTGCTCTTAATCCTGATAAAGCAGCAGAACTTTATAGCTTACACTGCTCTCATCATGTTGCTCAATTCATGGTCAGTTTTGGGATGTGTGAGCATATGGTATAATGCCAGGAAGCTTTTGTGGGTTTGGGACAAAGACAAGAACATAAATGTTTCAAATTAAAAGATAAACCAGCATAGTTAATATTATATTTAATTTTAAAACTAAAAGGAGATGATATATAGACGGACAGGTAGAAAATATTTGTAGGTTTTTTTGAGAACCATGGATGCCCTGGCACCTGATAGGATGCACCCATGAGTGCTGAGGCTGTCTTATGTCACTCTGACACCACTTTTGATAATATCTGATAGATCATGGCAATTGGAACAAATATCCATGCACCCCAGGTCTCAGCACTGGGTTTAGTACCATTCAGCATCTTTATCCATGATAAAGGTCAGTTTGATGAGGATACAAAGATGGGAGGAGCAGCCATGTGCCAGACAGTTATGCTGCTGTCCAGAAGGACCTCAACAGTCTGAAGAAATGGATTGACAGAAACCTCAGGCAGTTTAAGAAGTACAAAGTCCTGTACCTGGGGACAAACAGCCCCAGACATCCATTTAGGCTGGGGATAACCCTGTTGGAAGGCAACTTGTGGGAAAAGGACCTGGGGATCCTGGATGACACCAAGCTGGCTATGAGTGGGCAAAGTGTCCTTGCTGCAGAAAGACACAGTGGTATCCTGGTTTGCATTAGACAAAGTATTGCCAGCAGGTCAAGGGAGGTGATCCTTCCCCTCTGCTCTGTGCTGGTGAGTGCACACCTGGACTGCTGCGGCCAGATTTGGAGTCCTTAGCCCAGGAGAGATACAGAGCTCCTGGAGAGAGTCCAGAGAAGGGCCATTGAGATGATGAAAGGCATAGGAGAAAAGGCTGAAAGAACTGGGAGAAGAGGAGGCTCAGAGAGGATCCTATCAGGAACTGTAAATACCTGCAGAGAGGGAGGAAGGAGGGTGGAGCCAGGGTCATTCCAGTGGTGCCCAGGGACAGAACCAGAGACAATGGGCACACACTGCAACAAAGGAAGCTCCATCTGAACACCAGGATGCACTCCTTTATTATGAGGGTGGCTAAGCATTGGCCCTGTTTTTCCATAGATGTTGTGGCCTTCCTTGGATATATTTAAAAGCCATCTGTACACAGTCCTGGGCAACCAGCAATAAGTGGCCATACTTGAGCTGGGCAGTAGGACCAGACAGCCTTCGGAGGTCTGTCCCAACCTCAACCATTCTGCAGTTCTGAGAATAACCACTTTTGTTCAGAAAGGGATGCAGAACTTCTGCTTTGGTGTCTCTAAAATCACACTTATGTCCTTCCAATGGTTAACACTTTACCCCGTTAGGTAAAATATATGCTGGATTTAGTCCTTCATCAGGAATGCAAATTTAAGAAAAGAACTGCAGGAAGTGAATATTCTTATTTATCCCTGATATTATCAGCGTGGAATGACATGCAGGCTGGTATTGCCCATATATCAACAAAGGAGCCTAGTCACTTCAGGGAGAAGGACTAGATGCACAAATAATGAAAATCATGTGGGCAGTGAGTTACCTAGGTCAGTGGACATGACAGCAGTCGTTTCAGTGTTCAGTCACCAGTGGCTAGGCTAAGAATGTGTTCTGTGAAATAGCCTTTATAATTTTTCCAGTCCAAGGACAGTTCAGTATAGGTGCCTTTGAAAAGCTTAAGTATAATCAGCAGTTCATTTTCCAAGAAATTTATCTGATTTTCTTGCCATATTTTTCAAGGTTAGTGGTCCTGGTGGTTAAAATCCAACACCACAAATATATTTTCTTTTCTCTTACAATAAAGTCCATTATGCAGTATCCATGAGGTTTTCATTATGGGCATTTATTTACAACATTTTCAGAGACGTTGGAATGTCTTGATGTAATGAATTACAGCTCATATTGCATAATCCAAAGAAAAAAAGCAGAAGTAATTAAAAATATGAAGTTAAAGTAAGCATTATGCTACTAGTAATTATTTTCTTTTATTTATAATTAGGACAATATAATGCAACCAATATTTTCCCAAGAGGAAAAAATCAAATAATTTCATTAAAATCAACCCTTATTTTATCACAAAAAAATTAATAACAATTAACAATTTTTAATAATAGCGCAAGTTCACTTGTATTGTTTTTATCAACAGCAACATATATCATTTTCATTCTCACATGCTAGCAAAGAATTAATCTGGTGATCTTATGTTCATATATGAATATTAACAATTTAGATTGCTTGAGTTGCTTCAACAATAGGTTTTCCATGGATAATTCAAGTAAGTAACTACACGCTCTTTTTCCCAAATAAAATTTGACATTTAGATAAAAAATATTGCACCCTTCTTTTGCCCAGTGCCACTGTTAATCTAAGATGTGATGCACTGAATATAGAAAATGAAAGTATTGGTAGAGAGGATGTTAAATTACCTGTAGGTGCAAATACAACAATTATGAAAAAAGCATGTAAGTTTTCCACTATTACTTGATCTTTATTTTTCCAAGAGACATTTTTATCTCTATACTGTAAATAAGTATGACATATATAAAAACATGTCTAAAGTAGAGAAAATACTTATTTTTTGTTTTTCAATAAAACACCTCTAAACAGATGGTCTAAATAAATTTTGAATAAACACAAGAGAAGCATAGTATCCTCATTGGTGCTCAAAAAATAATCCAATGGTACAATAAAAAGACACAAGGAAGAAGGATATTAAACACTGTGTTAAGGGTAGTCTTAGTAAATTCATTTTTGAACTCACATTTCATATGTGGTAGGAAAGAGCTCAAGGTTCTGGTTACACTAATGTTTAAGCACCTAATTCCTTTGAAGCCAAAGGGAGTTGAACATGTGTTCCTGAAGGCAAAACAGGCACACACGTGCACTCAGACAGCTCAGAGCCTGTGTGGACACATTCCTGCTCCTCTGCTAGAGCACTGCTGGGACAGCAGTGATGGAGACTCAACCTGGAGCAGCTGTCTGCATTCACGAAGTAGCTCTAGGATAGTTCATGTATGCCCCCTCTATGGGATTTGCATACACAGGTGTTTAATTTTAGGGATAATACTAGATCCCCAAGCCCAGGTATAGCCAGACATGTAACATTTAAGCCCTTGTAGTAATCACATACATCTGGGTTCCTCTGTGTCATGCTGTATTTTACAACCTCTTTCATTGTAATAACAAGCCTGGTGCACCCCCTTGTCCATCCCTGATGCTGATGTACCAGCAGGCTCATCCTAGCAATATTAGCAACTCAGGGGAGAGATACAAGATAGAGTAGGAGAAAACAGCAAGAAGCTAGTTCCCACAAAACTACATCCCGTTGTGTAGATAACCTGGTGATTATCTGATTACGTCCTCTCTTAAGTGCAAGCACCAGCCTTGCACCTCATCAGGCACACTAAACTGTATTCCTGCACAATGGCACCCTTGCAGGAAATCACATCTCCACCTTTTGTATCTCCACAACTCCAGACTCACGGCTGCAGGAAGCTACAAGTGTCCAAGAGCAAAAAGTCAATTTGTCTGTGTTCTGAAAGAAAGGGAGACTGATTGCATCAGTCCTACTTCTACATCTAAACTGAATCCTGAATTGATCCAGTATTAGCCTTTGGATTACATCTATAACAGACATGAACAGAAACTGCAGGGCAACAATTGTATCAGGAAGTCCATTGCTGTGGAGTGTAAAAAACCAAATACTGCATGGTCTACTTCTCTTGCTCATCTGTGACATCCTAAACATCAGCACATCCCCAAAGTAGGGAAGTCAATTGCACCAGAAGGCTGATAAGAGACTCTGATCCAGTATTTGCTAGAGAGGTTTGAAAGCATTCTTTGATTCTATTCTGACTCTAAAAGAAATCAAATTATGTAGTTAGACCAGTTTTAGAGGGCAAGGGCAAAAGCAAGACATCTGCATATTTCAGAGTTCACATATATCTTTCCCCATGCTACTCTTGCAATATACTGCATGGATACTGATAAGGTGAGGAAGACTGCCTGCTTTGTTTTGTTGTCCAGAGGGAAAGCTTGCTTCACTTGGGAAGATAATTGCTTTCTCCTGGTTCCCACACAGTAAACACTTGTAACCAAAACACACAGAGCACTCTAATGCATGCAAAGGAGCTGAGGATCCAAAAACTGTATCAAACAAAAGGCATTTTTTCTTTGCATTCCACCTTTACCTTTCTGCATCACCCAGAGGGAGGCTGATTCTGTTCATAAGGGGAAGGAGGAAAGACATTTCCAAGGTCTTACTAACACCTCTGCCATCTGTTTGCCATTCCATTATTACATCACAGCATACAAAATTATTGGACCATGACCAATGCCTGCCTAGAGATTTTTCAGATACCACTTCCCTTCTCATCCCCTGATGAGTCAAGTGTAGCTGCTCTATCTTACATCCTTCTTCTATTCTTACATCTTTTGTCCATTATCTTCCAGCATATGAACCTTACCACCTACTCTCACAAAAAGCTGCTGCTAGGTCCACCTAGGTGCTGTGGGGGGAATTTCATTTCTGCAGGTTTTCACAGGTATCGATTTAAGCTAACAGATACATGTTATCCGCTGTAAAAGAAAATTACTGTTTTCATTACTAAGAAAACACTTTCTTGTTGTCAAAAGAAAGCAGAAATGATGTCCTTGCATTAAAAGGCTTTTAGGAAGAAAATAGGCATTGAAATAGGCATTGAACTCCTGCCTGCAGTCTGTTTCTTATGAGACTTTTTGTTCTTTCGAGTATGAAAAGGCCATACTTCCTTCATGCCTACTGAGATTAAATGGAGCCTGAATCTGGAGAATATATTCACATAGGACACCTTATTTCAACAGGGCAAACTCAATTTAGCCACAATGCTTTTAAAGGCATGGAATGGGCCCCCATTAGAATGGGTCTAAAATCATACATGTTCAGGCATTCTTGTGGCCTCTCCAGAAAGGGAAGACAAGAAGTATGAAAACACAGATTACTCTCACTTAGTTCTTAAAACAGAAAAGAGTTGCGATTATACCAACATAGTAAAGAAGATTCTGCCATCTTATTGTATCTTTTTTTATGTTGGGGTTGTTGGCAAATCAATTCTAACAATCTTCATGTTCAAGGTAAGCAATAACACCTATGACTTGTCCCTGAAATATGTACTTACATTCAAGTCCAAGGGAAGCTAGAGAAGATATTAAGCTGGCTTTAGGGATGAGACTTGGCCCTAAGAGTGTATCATATTTCTCCTGCTTCTTCTGTCAGTGCTTAAGAGCTGCAATGCATTGTGAGCCCTTCCAAGCTTTCCTTCCACCATCTGCAGAATTGGACAGCCATGCTTCTTGGGAAAGGATGAACAGACTCCAGTAAGGATGCATGGTGTTTTCTTGCAGGTTGAGAGTTGACAAACATTCCTTGGGTTCCACCCTTTTAGGAGACCTGCCTGTAAGTCAACACAGTCTACTCCAGAAAGTGTCTAAATGGGAGTCTGCTGGCTCAGGAAAGGGACTGGCAGCCTCCCTGAGGGGCCATCCTGAGGAAAGGAAGCCTGGCTGCTTTATGACATTGATGGGGATAGAAGCTTAACTGTAGGTACACTTAGTGGCTGGTGGTCTGTGGTCTCTTTTCTGACCACCCTGTCTGGATGGACTAGCAAACTGATTTTTAACTGAAGGAGTCTAGTGACTGAAAAGCCTACTGGTACGTTGAGGTTTCACTTTGCCATTTGCACACTCCCCAATTGGAAGTGTCTGCCGTGGGGTAGCTGAGAATGTTCTTCAGTGTTTTTCATCTTCTTTCATTCTTCCTCCCAGATCCAAAGGTGGTTCTGCTGACCTGACAGGACAGCCCTAGCTATGTAAGGTGTGCCTCTGATAAGAAATCAGAAAGATAGAAACAAACAGAACACATAAACACCATCACCACCACAACCCCCTGATAGAGTCTCCCAACTCTATCCATAGCAATAATAATGTGGAAGAAAAGCTCTGTGTTCTCCAGTACCAGATAATTTTGCACAGTTGAAGCACAGCTATAAGTTTGCTCTTAATCATTCTGCTATGAGGGGTGGAAAGAGTGACATCAGGTTGTCTATTAAGTATCCTGACCCTCATATTTATCTCATTCAGCTTAGGTGATAAGCCAAACCTGAGTTAGTTGTCCAGGTTGCCTTAAAAATCAGCACTCAGAGAATAACCTTTCTATGGATTATTAATCTCTGGCACCAAACATTGTATAGATTCTAACCTGTAGGTACTTGAAGTTAAAGATGAAGAAAGCCCTCAATGCTTGATTCAAAATTTTTTACAAAATTCTCATTAGCTGAAGTAGAGTTCTGGAAAATTGTCCTACTTTAATACTATACAGAATACTCTGGAGCATTGTATTGGTGTACCAAAACTAGAGTAAAACACACAGTCAAATAAAAGGACAAGGGATCCTTTAAACCCATCTCAATTTGAATTGACCTATTAACTTTCTTTCCTTATGGGCACTATCTGAATTGTCCCAGTTCTGCCATTTACACCAATCTCTCCTGGGATTTTGTTACTCATTGACACTGCTGTAGCTGCTGAGACATAGTTTAAGGATACCAAGAAGTATGTAGTAATACTCCTTACATCCTTGCACAACAGAGATATGGTAGCAGCCTCCAAGAACAAATTCAAATGTATATCTCCAGACAAATGCTCCCAACCAGTGTAAAATATAGAATGCAGAACACATTCAGATGCACTGCAGAAACCAAGTGATAAAGTATATTAATAAAAACACTCTGGACAATAAAAATTCTGCCATTTCAACACTGTTTTGTCATTACACCAAAAGGGTTCAATCTGGTTATTAAGCGCTTGAAAAAAATATATCCTGTTTCATATAATCTTTTGTTAGACAAGTTAATTAAGGTGAAGAAATGCAATCTAGCAATTGTATTCTTCATAAGCTTAGTATAACAGAATAACTGCTGAACTTCTGTAAATCATATTCCTTTCAGCAAACACACCCACAAAGACTAAAGCTTAGCCTATTCTGACAAATTCCTCATCATGTTGAAGTTCAACAAAAATAAGTGGGAAGGAGACTGCAAGCATTCCAATAATGCTATCCAGAATGGATATGAAGAACATTCTGTACAGCCAATCAATCTAACATGTAAGAACAGAAGGATAATTAACTTCAAATTAATGGCTGGTAAAGAATTAGGTACACAATAAGCCAACTTCTCAGCTATACAAATTGGCACAAGTGTAGAACCTGATCTGCTCTATGCCTCATAAATCATTGCAATTATAGACAGTAAGACTAGAAAACAACATCCAAAGGTTGGTTCATTTACCCCCTTCCCAATGGCGGGATCATTTGCACTGACATCATTCCTCGCAAAAGCTTGTCCTGTCTGTTTCAGAAACACCCAGGAATGGGAACTTTATAAGTTTTCAGCAGTCTGCTCTTATTCTTAACTGTGAGAATATTTTTTTCTCAGTCTGATCTAAGTCTTACCTGCAATGAAACCCTCCTTGTCGTACAAACATCAAGGAAGAGATTATTGCCTTCTGTATTACAGCCATATTTTACATACATTTCTGTCTTTTTCTCTCTTTTTCTCTAAACCATCTGAGATATTCTTTCTGAATCAGCCATGGCTTATATATTCTTTTTTCTCTACCCTCTGATCTCTCTCACTAAATTCTTAACCACAGAGAAGAATGACTACAGTTACAGAATACACTGTAACCACTGCATAGCTAAGTCTGTACTCTATAAAGGTAGAGGCCTTTGAATGTGTGAGAAGGTTCTCACACATTTTGAACAGAAATACATGGATAAATAAATCACAGAATCTGGACTTCAGCATCTCTTGATAGCAAGTATCCATGAATCTCATTCCTCTGTTTCTGAAGATTGAAATTCACCCAATAATGCCAACTCTCTCTATGAGAGTGAGCTTATACACAGGAATGTGCATAAAAGGATATAAGTATATTTTTTCCCCAAATAGGATAGAAATGGTTTTGTGCTCATATATTCTGTTCTGCTTTGATACTCTTCTTTTCGTGAAGGAGTTAGTTTCCCTACTAGAGAACTTAAAATTCTTTCAAGTAACACATTACTGCCTGCTGATTCCGATGATGAATTTTAACAGGGTGAATTTAATCCTGGAAAAACAGACATTTGAATTCTGTTACTTGCCATGTGATAGGAATGTATAATCCCTCATAATCTCAGTCTGTCATAGTGTAGTAGGAAGGAAATTAAAAGAACCTATTAATTATACTTATTCAATAGTGCAGTGTTAAACCATTGCCTTTGCAGAATCACCTCAACCACTAATTTCCCTCAAAAATGGAATTTATTAATTGATCATCTGAATTCTCTTATTGCTAGACATAGCCAACTTCTCTTTATGGTCTGTTTTTTATTTTGTGCTAGATTTTGCTGCAGGTCTACTAATGAGGTATATCCTGCTTTAAACAAGTGATCAAGATAACCACTAAGTTCACTTCACTGATCTCAGAAATACACACTGATAGTCAAGTCATGCATTGATTACCAGACCACTCTGGATTTTGTTGGGGGTGAGGCAAAGGAATGTTGCAAGCCTCCCCTGAAATCATTTTTTCACAAACACCATTTCTTGGCAAAGCTTGCCAGGCCTACTCCTTTTGTTTTACCTACTGGCTATTGTTCATTGTATTGCTAACTTTTCACCTCAGTTATCACACCACTGTACACATGTTAGGATGCCTTTAATTATTCCCATCAATCTCCCTTTATTGACTAAAGTAACTTCATATATATCATCCTAACCCGCAGCAATTAAAGTCAGGGTGAATACTTCAAATGCAGCATTTCTCCTGGTCCTTAAATTAGGTCTGGCTATGTTGATATTTTAACAGAGCACAGCAATATTAGCTCAGACCCTGAAAACAATGGACATTTCCTCAGATGTAGTGCTGTGCTTATTCAATTCACAGTTCAGGGTGGGCCTGTGCAATACCAGCTCTGTGTGGAGCATCATTCAGAGATGTAGGTATTCTCATGGTATATCTCACTTTAGCCAGAGGAGCTCCAGATTCCATTCAGCTCCAGATTCCATTCAGCTCCAGATTCTGTTTATGTACCACTATGCATCGAAACTGGTTTTTTGTATTCTGAGGGAACAAGGTACCATCACAATCCTTCTTGTATTCATGCCGGATTCCCTTAGGAAATTGGGGGAGTTTCAACAGGGAAAGGAAGTGCAAAGGTTAGAAGTTATGCATTACATGCTTCTAGGTTTCCCAGACTATACAGCGAAGTACTGGGACTGCAGGAGACATTATCTCACAAGCATAATTTATACCTGTGTTCTTTTGAGTAGTTGTATTTCCCCTATGATTCTTCATTAAGAATGTTCTACACCTCAGCACTATTTTTATACACCAGTGCATTTCTCTGCTATCTTTGCTTGAAACATTCTTTTTATATTCATCTTACCAAGAAGAGCCATTGAAGGCACATGCAGTCCCAACAAAAAAAGAGAAAAACTAATGTTTCCAAATATCCTGGGCTTCTGCATTTGCACCTTTTTTTTCTGTTTGTTTGTTTTTATGTTTTTTTTTTCTGGAACCATAGCAAAAGGCTTGTCTCACCCCCCATCTGAGGTTCCATTGGTTGAATATCCTTAGTATCTGACTCACAGCTTTACTTAAATTTCAATGTTTAGTTCCTAACGTATGTTTTTAACTTGAAGATTACAAATAAGAGAGAGCCATTATCTCCCTAAATCATTCAAATTGCTAATTGCTTTTGAACCTGCCAATTCTGAATTTCAGGTAATCCACCAGAGATGAAGGCTGCAGGACTGAAATTAATTTACTTACTTTTAGAGTAGAATATGCCCCTGTGATGAAATTGGGCTAATAGGGTAACATAAATAAAAGAAACTAGTTCACCTCCTCTGAAGAATCTTGCATTCTGTGAGAAAAAAAAAGAGGTTTTTTTTTTACTGTGGAAATTCAGAATTTCCTCTCAATATACCCAGAAAAACCTTGAACACAAACAGGTGTTTCAGTGGACACTTTAAAGAAGTGATGACATTTTTGTAAATACATTTCAAAATTTTTTTTGTCATTTCATGGTAAATATAGAATCATATTCTGGGTTCACTGACGTATAAACTCAAAAGAGAACTTTTTACCATCTTTTCTGAAAAGGTGAGAGAACTGTCCCAGGCAAACACAGAGGTGTTTAACCACTGGTACTGACTGCGCAAGCCCATAGCTTGCCCATAAGCACGAGGGAAGTAGAGGCAAGGGTAAACCATCTCTTTCAGTCCTCAAGTGGTTTGTTTCTGCCAGGCTGCTTCCATTATCCCACCTAGCCCAAGGCCAAGAAGAAGAGAAGAGAAGTCCCTTGGTTTCTCTAACACTTTCTTGCTACTACAGACTCAAAAACAATCAAGCTTTTTTTTTCTCCTTAATGATGCTGTGTAAACTTTAAACCCAAGTTTACCCAGCGTCATTATGTCATGTTCAAATCCTCCTCATGAAGAATGTACTTCAAATCTTCAGAACAAACACCTAAGACAAGCCTATACTTTGAGGATACAGGCTCTAACCCACCTTTCTTGAAGTTGGGTCTTCCCAAGGTGGGAAAAATGGAAGAACTGGAGAAGGACTGGGATCTTGCAAGGCAAGACCTTCTGGGCCAATATCTCAACAATTCAGAGGTGTTCGGCCACTTTCCCCAGAGTAGGTATTTTTGCCAAAGAAATGTACTGAAACATTACATTCTGCCTGATACTCTTAAATTGGTTTTGTTTGCTGTATGAGCTAGTGAAGATTCATGAATGGCACCGGTGACAAAGCACCTTGACATCTCTGTCCCTGGACACATTTCAGAGAAGCCAGCATACATAATCATGCTTTCACTGCAGATCCTCTGCAGAAAGATTTGTGAACTTACTGGCTCCATCATGCGTCCTCCAGAGAACACTGCAAGGGAGAAACACTCCTTGTATTGTTCATGTTTCCAAGCTTGTAAGTGAAAATAATCCAGTTTTGAAACAAACCCTTTGAGTTATGAAAGACTCTGCAATGCCTCTGATGACTACACCTGCCTGGCTGGGAATGAATAGTCACACCTGTTCTTCATGATAAGAAAATCAACCAAAGTAAATAGACTATCCTTTGTTTTCATGTTCTACTGTCAAAGCTGAATTAGAATTTTTTAAACTTGCCTGTATTTTATAGTAATGATGATTTTAGTTGCCAGATTGAAACATGGCTGCTACAGTCAGGATCAAGCCTGACTCTGGTTCTTTTTAATTAGCTCGCTATGGTTTTGTGCAAGTCACATAATTTTTGGCTAGGGTTAATGTGCTGTTGGTACTTTGCTACAGGAGAATCAAGTTTGATGGTATATACTTGCACATCATGATAGAGATTTAGAAGATCTTGAAGGAAATCCAAATGTCACAATGTGCCCAATAAATAGTATTATTAAAACATAATGTATTCTATTAAACATTATTTAATTAATAGTTATTGCAGATTTTTATGCAAGAGAAGTAGAATCACTGACTCTTTCCGTGAAACATCCTTCAAGTGCTATGTACTTTGCTGAAAGAGAAAGTACAGAAGGTCATAAAGGCATTTAGAATTACGTTGCTCAGAATGTACACTAGCTGCCATTTCTGCTTGGTGTGACATGGTTAATGTAGCATCCTATAGGCAGCAGGTTTATTAACTACTGTGTGAATGCAATTAATTAAACACAGGAGTCACCTGAATAAATGCACAATGTCAACAAATGTGTATGCACACATCCAAGTTAGTTCCCCTAGACTCTCTTTGTAGTCATCGAATAAAAAGGATCTTTAGGAAGTGGTCCGTCCTGACCTGAGACAACCAACCAAACCATATCACATAAAGTACAGTCTAAAACTTCCTTCCCATGTCTCCCCAATAACTACAAAAGGAGCTGCAATGGTTAGTCAAACTGCAAACATTGAGACTGTTGTTATCTAAAGGTGGGTGAAGTGAAATCTGCATCAGAAGTTGGGATATGTATACACAGGAACTCAATTCACAGTTCCACCAGAAAAGTATCAAGTGATCTTCAATAATTTGCTCCATTTCTTCATTTAAATGAAGGTGATAATGAGATTTATTCATTAAGAAGACTTTTGCAGAACTCAGGTGAGGGGAGATGTTTCATCTCAAGCAATAATATGATGACAGAAAAGGGCTGCTTTCACTTCTCCTCTGAAAATGTCTATTTTGGTTTCAACCATGTGTCAAAGATGAAATACTGACTGCAGTGATGTCTTATCAGGTTAACTCTTGTCTCTGAACATTTCCTGTTTAATCATATTAAATAAACTACTTCTGAAAATATTAAAAATTGTGACGCATATGATATCATCAAAATTACTTGCCGTCTTTGTGCCAACCTGTAAATATTGCTTTTTCATAGCATGGGTCCTTTCAGCATAACACAGACATAACAAATAAAAGTCTGGATCTAAAGATAATATATAAATGCTAATGGAGGTGTAGCATCATTTTTATACCCTTCCAACAAAACTGTCCTAAATTTATATTCACTGAGTAACACAATGAAGTACAGCAAGAATGAGAGAAGGAATACATAGAACTTCTTACGTGGCATTGAGCCAGGCCTACAGGTATCCTGACATCTGAGTCTGAAAATCAAAGCATGAAGTTTAGAATGTGTGCTAATGAGAGCACTAACAGAAATGTTTTTTCATTGTTGAAGTTAAGTATAAGAAAATAAATACGTATAATAGAATTTTACTCCAGACACATTTTATACAACTCCCTTAAAACATATAAAACATATTCCTGATTCTGATAGTCCCTATGTCTATCTCTCAGTAAACAGCATTGCTCATTTCAAGTGGTATAAACTGCCACCCAAAGTCTAGAAGTGAGAGGTGTGAGACTGCAGAATGTTGTCAGTTTTGGCCATGGGAGTGGCTCAGAAGACGTATTGTACAAGCATTGCATTAAAAAGCAACACTGTCATTCTTAAGCCATCACAAAGGTTTGGTTGCTAATAAAACACATAGCACAAACAGAGTACTGGCTGCTCTTCATCAAAGGGGAGTTGCAGTAACTTGAGGAGATGGACTAGCATACAGGGAAGTAAAGAAATTACATTGAGCTGAGAGCTGATCCAGTTGGAACCTACACCAAGTAGAAAGTCCCAGGGTGAGTGGGCAGCAAATCTCCAATTGTGTGTGGGTTTTATTTGCTTGAATTGTTTTGTCTTGGTTTTAGTTGGAAAATATCTACATTGGAAATAAAAACTTCTGATAAAGATACACCACTTTTAATTTAGTTCTTATTAGAAACTAAATTAAATTTAGTTTTTTTAGAATTTTGTATGATGTAATTTCAGTCAAAAATAGAATGGAAGGAGGAAGAAAATTAACATCTATAGGTAGTCACTGTGTAACTAAGGTACTCCTCTTAACTACAGAAGACTCAAGTCTCCCATTGTACTCTTTTTGAAGACAACTGAATCTTCTTCAACTCAGATGAGCTGATTGCTTGAGTTTTGGTTATATTCTGGGCTGAGATAGCTATGAAAAATAGAAAAAGTCTCAGTAATCTGCAGGGAAAGCATTTCTAAGTCAGGTTTTCCAGGGCAACAGTGATCCTATCATGGTAAAAGAGCAGGATTAAGTTTTAACTGAGTCTACAGTGCACGCAAATTTTCCTGGATAAGTCAAAAACATTTCCTCTTTCACAAGTCAGGACTACCACCCCACTTGTTTGTTTGGGCTAAAAGATATTAATCCTGATAGATGCTGGGACATGGAGGCATTGCATTGCAGTGAGAAATGTGTAGGTGTGTCTATTGCAAAATCAGATCACCCCATCAGTATTACCTTCTGTCATAAATTGTTTAGTGTTATGGTAATTTCTAACCTTTCCCCGGAAATAAGGAGGAGTTAGAGAACTGCAAATTTTTTGCATCCTGTGGATTCCACAATCTCACACATTTTTAACTATAATATGGATGTGTTCACTGCTTCCCCTTGCACCTAAAAAAATCTGGATGGACATTAAATAATTAAATTGTGCATTAAATTAAGATTAAGACTTTTAATGCAGTTTGGTTGTTTACAGATCTCACTAACTAATTTATTGCTTTTAGTAATTGGCTACAATTCTTTTTTTACAGAACTAAAAATATATGTTGAGCAACTAGTAAAAAAGAAAAAACATAAGAGAAACAGATGAAAATCATCCTTCCTTCTTTACATGTCATAATAAGCAAATTTTTGGGAGGTATACCAGTCTGACTTTATTAAACAGTGAGTCTGTCCCTTTTTTTTTTTGTTTCCACAGTTACCTTTTGAAATTTGTTTTGAAAAGTGACTATATAATAGGGACACATATGAAAATATGTGCATTATTATTAATATTATTATTTTACTGAATAGATTTTATCTGTGCTTACACTAGAAATAAAACTAGAAATCCTCCACCAAGGGAAAAATAGGAAAGAATGAAGCAGGAAAAGAGCTGCATTTTATCCAGGCATGCAACCAGTAAACCACACTCTGTTGTCACAATACTTTCCTCTGAGAGCCCGTTCTCATGTTTGTGCTCACATGTGCTGGTTTCCATTAGATCTTTCTGGAGACGCACAACACTTAAGATCTATATATAAAAGGCCACTAAAGCATTAAGAGCAATAAGGGGCTTATCAGGCAGTTGCAGAACACAGATATCACAACTTGTGTATCAGAGAAATTAAAAGGTAAGCATTGTCTAACTATATACATTGAGAGTTCAGAATTTGGTTTTCTGCCTTTTATGAATTTTGTGGCTTCAAAATAGTAAGACCAGACCAAATAGTTTACCTGGTGATCAGAGTTGTGCAGCAGCTTTAGATAAATCTGAAAAAGTTCACAGATTTTCCAAAAAGTAGCTCTGAGCCTTAGGGTCAAAGATGTATTAAGAGATAAGACAGTCCCCAAAGTTGGCAATGACATTTTTCCTACATTTTTAAGGCAATTTGGACAGATTTCAACATATATACAGTAGAAAGATTGCCCCTGACTTCAGGCTGGACAGGCAGACCCTTTGGAAAGGGAAAAGGGCCAGAGAAGCCTCTTCATCTTTGGCATCTTTACCACCTTCTTTTACAAGCCTTGTCCTTGTCAGGAGACCTTGAACTGATGAGAACTGATGTGTTCACCGCGTGTGCAGCCAGAATCAGACCCCCATGCTTTGGCTGCTGTGTTGTGGCCACAGGCAGGCTGGCAGCCCAGCTGGGAAAGGCTGGCTCCAGGGCCTAACTGCGTTTTGGAGCTGACCTCAGAGTTCCTGCCTGCTCTAGGGGCAGCTGACCGAATAGCAATAGCTATCCATTTCCTTTGTACTAACCCAAAAGGGACAGAGAGATGAGGGGGCCTAGGAAAGGTTTGAAACAAGTAAGGAAGTTATCTAAAATTTAAATCCAGGGTTTAAGCCCAGAGGTGGCATCCAATGCAAATGCAGCTGTAATATTTTGAATCCTAAGATTTTGGATTGTTTAGTGTAGTCCAACTGTAGCAGATTTTGATGACTATAGTGTTTAGACACAGGCAAATAAATATTTACTGATGGAGGAATTAGAATTACTATAGCTGAAAAAAGGAGAGAAAGTACAAAAGCCTTTTTGCAAGCCATCAAAAGGTTACTAATTTTGTCTATCTGGCATAATAAAAAGCAATGTCTGCATCTACAGACTTTATCCAACTTTGCACACACACTTTAATCTACATCTAATAGCAAAATCCTAAAAAAAGCTCTTGATGAACCTTTATATCCTTGTAAAACTATATTAAAATGCCCCCATAGTACTTCAAAGCTAAAGAGTTACAGAGGTAAAAAATTCACTACTTTAAGTCCATTGTTGCCAAAATACTCACAAAGCGTGGACAAACCAGTTTTCATTTCATGATGAATTGATAATGTGACTACAACTCACAAACATCGAATTCTCCTTCCAAAAGAGATGACTGCCTAAAGATGTGATTAAGTCCAAAGGATATCTCAGTTTCATAAATATTCAGGGTTAAAAAGTAAGAAGCAAAACATAAATACATGGTCAGCAACATATTTTCTAAATGTGTGCCCATTCCATTTGATTTTGTGTTGATTTATTCTTTTTAATGAAAACCAAATCATGTTAGAAAGTCAGTACATTTCACACTTTCTGACAAAAAAATCACATCTTTCCCTTTTTATGTTGCACACTACTTCATTCATCATTGATTCAGGTATTTTTCTGTTGCAGTCTTTAAAAGTTGACAAAGGAGAGATAGCGGTTTAGGGAAAAGTGAAACACTACACTCAGTTTCTTTTTTGTTGTATTTAGAATTTCAACGGGTTTCCACTGCATGGAATTTGTTATTTTTGTTATTTTTAACAACAAAATTGTTATTAATTAATAATTTGTTGTTATTAACGTGGAATTTGTTATTTTTGCTGTATTTTCATGTTAAACTATGCAGGTTTGTTGGCTGATTTCTAAATCTTTAATAGTAGTTCTAATGGCAATACTTTTTACAAATTAGAAAAAAATTAGAATGCCATCTTAAATTACATAAACCCATGGGTTTATTCATGGTTCTAAAGAAATATAAGATTTGACAGTTCAGATAGATAGTTCTAGATAATTAATTTGACCAAATTATCAAACAGTCTTGGGATTCCAATAACATAAAAATGTGATTTTAAAGTGTCTAAACATTCATTTCACTGTTTTAACTTCTTTAGGGGAGTTGGAAAATCTCTTAAAGATTATCTGTGCAAATCAAATTGTTTAAAGGAAAATGACATTCTATTTCTATAGAGATTCTAAGATTTTCCAGTTGGCTTGTAACTAATATGAAAAGCAGAAGTGCTGTCTTTGTTCACAGGAAATTTTGAAACCATTAGCATAAAAAGAAGTAAAGATGTTTCTATTTCTAGCGAAATAAACATTTTAACATCTGAAGTGAATTTAGTATTTCACAATAGTGTTAAAAATCATATTGGCATTGGAAGACAAAATAGTTTTATTTGGATACACATTTTTTAAAGTCCTCTAATCAGATTGATAAAAATGGGAAAATAGAAGAATTCATATTAATATACATATTTCAGATCTGTGTGTGTGTGTGAAGAGGTTTTGAGCAGTTCTGTTGCCTAACTTTCAGGAACAAACAGTATCTAACATCATCAGAGTCTCAGCTTGAGAAAACTCCTAAACTCTTCATGTTTAAATTCAACCTGCTCAGCAAACTTGTGCCTACCAGCAAAGAGAAAGTGTCATTTTCAAGGGCACCATGAAGGACAGAATACTGGAGAGCATGTTGAATTCCAACAATTTTAACAGGACAAGAAATGATCAATCCTTTCTCTTCACACGTTTCTTCTCTGTATGCCAGGCACTTCCCATTGAATGCAAAAGAGCTTAGAGGTGGAACTTTTGGATAGACACCAAGGGTTATAAACCTTGCAGTCAGAAGAGTTTTCAATTAAGCACTTCCTTTGCCTCCAATACCTGGCCTTTCTTTTTTTTTTTTTTTTATTTTTAAGAAAAATTCTAATCTATGATATGAAAATTAGTTACAGCAAAATGTTTTGGACTTTTTTAGGAGGATGTCTGTTTTCAGGAAAAAATAAATATTGCAAAGAAAAATAGATATAAAAGAAGTAAAATGGCATGCATTTGTCTGGTCTGAATTACCATAAACAGCTACATGTTTAAATCATTAAATTATAAGTGAAAATTTAAAAATATGAGGAAATAAAGTCAGAGTTTGAAATTAAATATTGAGTTAAAAGGAGAAATAATTAAAGATTTACAGAAAATCAAAAAATGAGAATTATTTTTCCACTGTTATGTAGTTATCTATTGAACCCACTGAACATTAATCATCACACAAAGTGAAATTTCTTTCTTTAACACATAGAAAACATTGTGGGAAATGCTATTCTTTCAGCAATTTGCTTGTAGGTTACAAAGTTTAAAAAATCTTAAACCTCACTAAAAAAACAAACAAAATCCACCTTTGGCTAAAATAACCAAACCCAGGTATTAATATAAGAGCTACCATAGTCTGACCTCCCATCCCCAGTGCTTTGGATGAGTGGATTTGTTTCTCTGAATAGAGCTGAAAGACTTTTCTACCCTACAGCAGAAATTCTGCACATAGACCAATTTCAATGCATTTCAAGATTAAAAGCACTATGCTCCGGACAAGACTCCCTGATTTTCTTCTGTATTATCATTTGGAAACACTTTTTCTCCTCAGCATATTTAGAAAGCTGTAGAAATTGAATGGTGTTTTTCCAAGTACTCTGTGACATGCACATTCACCCCAGACATCATCACCATCAGACCTCAGTTGGGATTCTCCATGGGATATCCCTTTTCATTGTACCAAATTGCACAATTAATGTCTACATTTTCTTTTCTCCTGGATTCTCTTGAGCTTGATGTTATTCCTGGACAACAAAAATTGAAGCAAGTTATTAATATTACACCTGCTTTAGGTATCCATTAATGAATATCATTTAAAGTATTCCATGTTTAGGCAGCAGCACCTCTGCATTTGCCTTACACAATGCTTTGTAATGACCTACGTGGTTCAGAACCTTAAGGAAAATTTCACAGAAGGGCACAGAAGGGCACTGGGCTTCAGGAGAGATGGGAGTCTCTGTAATTTAAGCCCTGGTAGCTGGCACCACCTTACATGCAAAATAAAGTACTTTACAGTGATGCATCAAGTAGATCCCAGGGCAGAATCTGGCCCTGTAAAAACAATAATTTTGAGAGCTAGAAAATGACATCTGCAATTGTTTCCTCATCTTAACCACAGAGACACATTCTGCTTTCCCAGCACTTTGTGTTTCATGAAAGCCGTCAGCATTAGATAAATCAAACTGCATTCCCTACAAGCACCCCTGGATAACTTGCTTATTTCCACAGCTTCCAGTCTGATTTGCTGGAGAAGGTCTGCCAGCCCAGCCTGTTCCATAGCCATTCCCGTGAGTCATAACACAGCAGCTCCAGATGGAAGACAGGGCAAACATCTCCCTCCAGAGTTATCACCAACTCAGTTCCCATCAATCAACCAGCAGCTGGGACTGAAGAAACATTCCCTGCTTTTCCTGGCTTGCTCATGCCAAAGACTCAGCATGTTAGTGCTGTGCTTTCTCTCACATCCAGTCCTTGGGGGTGAAAAAGCCTGAAGACTCACAGATTTCCCATGTGGCTACTCAGCCTACTACCTTCAAGAATCATGTCAAACTTAGCGAACAAAAGAGATTTTGTCTTAGCACTTTGATTTGGTGTTTTTAATTCAGGCACTGGAGCTTCCTGGCTTACAGGTGAGATCTTGTCAGTCTCGTCTCCATCCAAGAGACAGAGGAGCATTACATGTACTCTTCTAAAGGCGCAGGAGCAAGTGATTGGCAAGGCAAAGGCACGTCTGGGTTAACATGAGGGAAGCATGCACACTGAGTAAATGTGACTGCTCATGCCCATTCTGCAGTTGGTAGAAGTAGTAGGAGTTGGCTGCTGAACTGTAGTAATGGTGGGAATCCAGTTTTTGCTCTGTAGTAGCAGACATGGCAGGAGGTGACTGTTCCTTGAGCCAAGACAAAAATGGAGAGTGAGCAGTTGGAGCACTCCAGCAGCAGAGTTTTGGCACAAAGCTTCACACAAATGCTGCCTCTTGCCAGGGTGACCCGCTGCTCTGTGCTCTCAGCCATCACCTGCAGGCAGGGAAGGCTGCAGAAGCTTATGCCTTGGGGGATACAAAAGGAACAAAACTGCGTGGCAGAAAAATACTTGGGTGAATACTATCCCCTCATCTGTTACACGCACAAGCTGCAAACACCAGAGAGTATTTCTCTGATCAGAATTACCTGGGCTGGCCTGGATTTCCTGTGAGTTAATAGCCCCTCATTCCCAAACAAGGATGTTTGCTTTTACAGGAGATGATGGGCCTGTCTAAGTAGGGACAGGGACCTGCTCTGCAGGTCTGACTGCTGCTTTCATAAAGGACATTCAGTGCCCCAAATTTGCCCTTTCATGCTGTAAGCAGGCCTGAAAGTCTGAAGTTTCTTTTTGTGGCATTAAAAAAAAAAAAAACAACAGTATTTTCTGGCCATGCCTTCAATAACAAGAGGGAGTTAAAACAGATCTACACCACAAAATTTAGGGTCCATTTTAGAAGCGTCCATTTCATAAAAATTGAATCAAAGACATAGTTCTGAATCTTACCTTTGGCTAACTACACAAAGATGTTATTTTCCCGTGGAAAACAGCACACATTTTCCTGTGGAAAACGTCCTTGCCTGGGCTGGATAACTTTGCCTTACTTTAAATGTATTCATCTGTTAAAAATTTGATTCAAATATTATTGGCATTGTGTATCTGAGGCAAAAAGGAATGGTGAGCAGATAAAAAGAAAATCATACACTGCAGGACAGAGAAGAGAAAAAAAGTCAGCCCAAGAGGGACAAAAACAGTAAAGAAAGAAATTCAGCTGGGAAATGAAATCGTACTATATACAAATTATATATGGAAAGAGAGAGAGAAGGAAATCTACTTCTGTAGTTTGGCCTTTTGTGAATATCACTTTTATGCCTAGCTTCTGTATAGGTAGCACACTTTGCTTTTTCAGAACACCTACTTTAGGAACAGAAAGCTTGAATCACCTATAGGGAAAAAGAGAAAGGCCATAGGGCTAAATCATGGGAGTCAAAGATTTGAAATATTGAGCTAAAGCTACAAAGCCAAAAAATAAAGTGACAAATTCATGAATTTTACATAGTTTCTCCATTCAACATAAGGTATTGTTCACTGTCTCTAGTCCTGGGAGATATTTTATTCACTTGGAAAATTGCCTTCAGCCTGTCCAAAATAGTATTTTAGTTCTAAGATATAGGGATGTCATTAAATAGAGAGCATTTGACATTGCCGTAGGGCTTCCCAATTGAAAAAATGCTCTCTCAAATAAGGGAATTTGGCACCATTGTGTTGTTACTATCTACTGAAGCTAAATAAAAAAATACAGCTTCATTGCACCTCTTATACTTTGGAGTCTCCAGGGAAATCAGGCAGATCACAAACAAGTTAAGATTCCAAATTGCCAATCAGAAGAAAAAGGAGTTTTCAACATTTTAATTTGGGCAAGTGGATCGCTCCCCAGTTTTGGCCAAAGGAATGAAATAGCAAAGAAGCCCAGTTGGACTCTCCTTTTTATTTCCCATAGTAGTACTGAACAGAGCCTTTTAAACCTATTGAAAAGAATCTGTAAGATTTTAATACATCCTGTTCTATCCCCATGCCCCTTTTTCCCAAACTCATAATTGCTGGAAAACTGTGTGCAACTCAGTGATAAAGCAGGCTTGCTTAGTTTAAAACAATGTCTGTTTCCTTACATCAATGTTCTGCCATTCTTAAGCTTTCTTCTCTCAACCCACCTATCACAGTTCAAAAATGTCATGTTGATGCTTTATAGGCAGACTCCTTCTGGATTCTTCTTAGAAACAGCAGCATCCTTGAATAATTTATACCAGTCTGTTTCTGCTCTACTTTTTTGCTGCACTTCAGTAAGCTTCCATGAAGGAGGGAGAGAAGGAATCAAGTAAGCAACTGCTAGCAAATGTCTGCCTCTACATCCAGCATTTGTCTTCTATCATCCCCATCCCCCCACCACATCAGGAAAGACAGGAAAGGAAATTCTCTCAGAAATGTTTAAGGTTGAATTCAAGTTCAAGACTAGCAAGGCTTTCCACAGCTACAAGGATCACAGCAGGTAAAACCAAGTTGAGAAAATACCTGCATGTCAATAGCATATGTGGCATCATAACTGAAAGATGTTTTAGTGAAATTTGGGGTTAGGAGGGAGTTTGACCATGCTGGGGTCTCCACACAGGGTTTTAAACTGCCTCCAAAACTGTTCTATTACTTAAATTTTTTATGTCTTTGCTGGAGAAAATTTAAAAACAAAGCAAAACAAAATCAAACCACATACATATAAAACTCACAATCACACACTCACCACCTCAAAAAAAATTAACTGTAACCTGAAAAGACTGCAAAACTGCTAAAATGTTCCTTTTTAATCTGAAACACTGAGCAGGAGAAAAAGCAGAGGAGGCACCAGGGTGAGGGTCAGGCCGGAATACCCCTGCTCTGAAGGAATGGCACAATTATGACAACTAGAACTATACTGTTATTTTGTAGCTCCCTATTCATTACAGCAGAACCCAAGTGGACGATGTAAGCTGTTAGATGCTGTGAGATGTGGGTCTGCCCCAGCTCTGCCCTGTGCCAAAGAGCCTGGAGACAGAAGTGACTGCTGTATAACTACACATCTCATTGCTGCACTCACTACAGAGACTGTGCTGAAGGCTTGCTGATGTCATGCACCACATAAACCTTGAAAAAACCTTTTGCAAATTTTATCTCAGCACTACTGCCTCCTAAAACAACACAAGGAAAGCCAGTCAAAATGCCAAAGGAATTTGTGCCTTTGAAACAACTTGATGGCTTTCTTTAAATAAATTTTTCCTAGCCAAAATAAACAAAGGACATCTAAATCCTACTAGACTCAGATGTGTCACAAGGAGACACAGCCTTTTAGCCTCATTATCTTGGAAACACCCAAAGGAAGATCCCAGGTATTTGGCTGTCTGTTCTTAACTGCATTGCTGGTCTTTAGACAGGAACATTTTATCCCCATAGGCATGCTCACTATTTGCTTGTCTTTTAGTCCTACCTCCACCTACATAAGGTAGACAAATTATTTTCAGTAGCTTTCACTGTAAATCAAAAGTAAGTCTGTGTTTTCTACAGGCCATTCTTCACCCATTAACTGAATCCAGTAGCAGCATCTGCAGTAGCACAGGGTAAAACCAGCATTTTGCTGGACACCTACAGTGTACTGAGCTCCAAGTCATCTATGATGGGTAAGAAACAATGGCATTTCGAGACCTAGCTCAAAATGCCACTCAGGAGACTCTTAAACTTTCATCTTCCACTAAGCATGGATGACCAGGGAATAAAGCCTTCACCTAATCAGTTTCTCAAAAGTACAGAGAACATATATCTTCATTGCAGTTATTGAAACTTCTGCTAACTTACTTGATTTAACTTCACCAGGTAGTGCAAGCTAACAGGGAGGCCGAATCAGCAAAAAATTGCAGAGTCTAACTTGGTGATGCATTTTTCCAGCTTTCTCAGTAAGGCTGGTAACATGTTCTAATTAAAAACAACTATTTGGTAATGGTACCAGGTTACCTTGTGATGTAAATCTTTCTCTATTATAGCCACAGAGAATGAAGTTATACCTTTGACTGCAGCATGGGAATACCATAGAGAAAAATGTTATTTCTTAATTTCAAAAAGCCTCTTTGAAGTGTCAGAAGGTTTCTAAGCCGCTTTCATAGCCACAGAAATGTGTTCATGTAGATTTTCTAAATTTTAATTTTAGAGGGACAGAAGTTTAATTTTGCCAATAAAATATAAAAGATAATAAAGTAAGGGGTTGGATGTTTGTAGCCTTAAGAAACAGCACCATTATAATTTAGATGTCAATCATAAGTCAATGCCAGATCAATATTTGACACTTGCACTATATTTAAATTATATTGCTCTAGAGTACATTAAGAATTCACTGTTGAGAATACAATTATTCCACAGATCAGGCTAAAGAAGAACCACTGTAATAAACAACTTATAATTGTATGTTTCCCACAATGATGTTCCAAAACCCATCCTAAATAAATCTTTTGTAATTTCTCCTTATAACTCACTATTTAGTTATATGAAGAACTAAAGAAATAAAATATGGTTCTTCTCTAATTCTCTGGATGTCTAATCTCTGGCCTTAAGAATCATTTCATATGATAACTGATGGCTGGTGCCACATTTCTTATATTAAAGGTGATTAAGGAAAACAAAATTATTTTAGAGTTTTGGGACCTATGAGAGGATGTGATAGGCACTTATCAGACCTCCAGAAGCCACAAGTATATGAAACCTCTTACCACTGTATGAGGCAGGGATTAGCAAATACCCTTCCTTTATTAGCATAAGAACTGATTACAGGAAATCACAACTACATTGCACGGTCCTGAAATGGAGAGGGCAAGTTTTTCAGGAGAAAGACATGCAGAGATACAATCCTGTACCACTGCAATGCCAGGATGGGGAGAGCTGTTGGATCACCCTGCAGCTGTTTCATCTTACCAGTGACCCCACCCAGGGATCTGTAACTTTACTGGGCTATAGAGGGCTAAAGCTACAAGCTGGATGGGGAATGAGCTTGGCATGGGAGCACCTCCAACTTTTGTCTAATTTGGTCAGTTTGACACAAAAAAATTTCACTTGCCAAACTGAACTAAAATTACCTAGAAACTCTAGACAACAGTAATGGCTTTGGTTAGAACTTGCTTTTCCTGAGGTGGAGGGGGGAAAACAACCAACAAATTTTAGAAACTTCCAAGTTTAACGGGTAAAATAAAATATCCACACAAACCTGAAGATTTAAATGGATAACTGATTCAAACCCCAATTCATTTATTGATCTGAACTCTCTGCTTCCTTTTTTATCTCTTATTTATTTTCTCTTGAGAAACTATGCTAACTTCCCTAGGTCATTATCTACTTCTGCTGATGCAGAAAGTCACTGGCAGTAGGAATAGGTCTCCTGCTACTGCAACCTGAGGTCATGTAAAATCTCTCAGAGATCATGGAAAAACAGCTGAGCAGGGTATAAGCACTTTCCAAAACAAAACCTTTCCCTGCACAATTTCTGAGACAAGAACACAGACTTGGCTCTGTGTGAGCTCCAGCACAAACCACTGTTATTTCAGAAATCAGATGTTTCATCCACATCAAAAGTCAGAATGATCCCAATCAGGAACAGCTGTTTTCACATGCCATAGCCAGATGACAGCAGCTACTGGAGGCAGACAGCTGAAGCCAGTTGGGATATTCCTACACATATCCATAGTGTGCAAACAAATACTTAAGGTTTGTCACCAGTATATGCCTTACAGGATTGTAAGGCAGAAGTTTTCTTAAAGGTAATTGACAGTGGTAAAATTTACTCTCAGTTTTGGTCTCCAGTGTGTGTGTTTGCCCTTTGAGGGAAGCAGCTTAGGAGCGAGACCCTCCTGTAGTCACAGTACAGACAGAAAAACATCTTGCCAGCCTTCTCTCCCACCAGCCATGTTTGCCAATTTATGCTTTACTAACACCTTAGAGTCACAACCTCTACCACTGCTTTTTCCTAAGACACCAAAAGTCTAGTCCATTTTCTAATTCTATTTGCACAGGAAAATGCCAGATCAATATTAAGACCCTGGTATCGGGAATTTAGGGAGCCATCACAATCTCCTGTGCCCCTCCATCATTGAATTTCTCTTTCCATCACCCCTTTTCTAAAGAAGCAGGCCTGTGTTTCTCTTTCAGGGAAGGATGGGATGAAGTTTGTAAAGTAGCAGCTCTCATACCTCATCTCTTCCAAATTAAGTACATTATTAATCTGACTATAGTAACATTATTCATTCATAGTTGAGGGTTCCCGAAGATTTGCCTGGAGTCAGCTCCAAAGGCAGTCTGTCAGCTGCAATAGGAATCTATGTTATTATTGTAATCCAATGTCTGTGTGCATGGCAGAAGGACAGTTAAATAAATCAGGGATGACTTCTGGATTTCTAACTTGTTACTGCATGTCTCTCTTTCCATAACTGATCTGGTATCTGGCAGAGATGATAGCATGGATGAGAGCCAGCTTGCTAAGGAGACAGCCAATGCTGATGGTAGAAGAGGTGACAGTGATTACCAAAGTGTTGTGGTAGGAGTGTGGCTTCAGGTGACACTGCTGACTTTGGAGGACTGCTGTTTATGTTTGGAGGATGATGTAAAAGGAATGATGAAAGGTACAGTTTTCTAACTTTTATTTTGGTGCAAATTAATTAAGAACTAACGAGTTCTAGAAGAACAAACAAGTTGAGTTATCATTCTTCTGGCTTCTGAGAGGGCTATGCAACTAAAACCTTGGTGATGACACAGAGCAGACAGCTATTTCTTATAAGAAGCTGCCTCAGAGGAAAAACAACCCACCAAATCTTTGTGTTCTTTTTTTTATATTTCTGTATTTTTAAACCTTTGGCTGAGTAATAGAGCACTCTGGAATATGAGTGGGTTTTGCTTTTTGCAAATGTAAATAAATAGATCATAGCATAAAAACATCCAAGCAAGTGTTTTTTAAATATCAAGGATAGAAAAAATTAGTGAGAGAAAAAAATAATGTTGAAAACCATGAAAATCATCATGACCAACAACCATCATGACCAGAAATTTTAGAAACTTTTTTTTTTTTAAAGTAGCTTTAGGAACAATTTTTATAGATCAACTTTTTCTTTTTGTACTTTAGAAAAATAACAGAAAAAAAACTCTTTATCTCCCAGCATAACTAAAGAGTCTTTTTACTCAGTGACAATTCTAATCTTCCTGTAATGATATTGGTAAATAAATGGGGGAAGGAGAAAGAAATTAAGACATTGTATCTGTCTTCTCCATATCTGCTTAATTTTGGAGAATTTATTTTGTTGAAAATAGTGGTGGGATCCAAGGTACAATTTCTATCACAGTTTTCATTTCTAGTGATGCTGAGATCCAGAAGTTGGCTAAAATTAATTTCTGGGCTACTGAATTCTTCAAACATACATTTTAATTTTCTCTATACCAAACTAAGGCCAGACTGACTCCTTCAGCCTAATATAGCCATGAAGATTAAAATGCCAAAGTACTTTTCAGTGATTTCCCCAGCTTGCTCATATATACCATTGATTTTTTTTCTTTCACATTAGTCTTTTCTGAGAAGTCTGAGACTAAAAAATAAATTACATGGACCTGCTAATAGTAAGCGTGGATAGAATTAAGTCTTTTCATAGACCCCAGTTCAGTATTTTGTTCAAGCATAGGCAAACTTGCTTCTGAGCAAACTTTTGCAGCAGTGGCTGAGGCACACACTGGCCCAGGTGTTGTTGGAACAGGATGAAAGCTACCAAGATTTCCATAAAAATATACCAGACACTTACACCCCTTCAAGCGCAGTGGGGCAGCTCCTGCATGCAGCATTTTTACTTGCTCCAAGATCCACACACTACAAGTAGCTGACCAGTCACAATGGCTGGGAGGCACTGAGGGGATGTGTTGCCACAGCAATTTTTAAAGTCATGAAACAGAAGCATGTGGGAGAGAAAGCACAAGGAGCAATCACTTGAATAAGTAATGTCCTCCATTTCTCTGTGCTGATAATTTGTTGAATCTGAACCACCACAAAAATAATGCACTCGACTGGTTTCGTTTTTTGTTTGCTATAAGTTACAAAAATACACAAAGAAAATTTATGCTCATAGTCAAGTAATTTGGAGAGCAAGTATGGCATACAATGGACAATAAAAGAAAGCAGTATGAGAGACACAAGGTTCCCTCTTACCCTATCATGCTTAATACCCCTGCATATGTTGTTGAGTGCAGATTAAGTGAAATGAGTTCTTCAATAGAAGCAAAAAATAAACACCAGGGACTCTCTAATACTTACTTCTCAATTGCATTGTTCCATAACTTTCTGAGGAATGGAGAGTTTAAGAAAAATAGAGGTTCTTTCTTTATGGCTGGACATTTTTAAGTTATCATTTGTAAAACCACATAAAATGATTTAGTTGTCAAAGAATAACTGAATTACATAAATAAAACATTACATAAAAGACATCTCAGTACAATTTATGTGAAGTGAATTTCACAAGAACCAGTCTATTGTAGAAAATTCAACTTATCTCTTCCTGATCCTTTTATTCTATCTAAACATAGAAATTTATGTCAGTTAAAAAAAAAAAAAAACTATTACTGTTTGTCATAACTGAATCCATTATTTTCCCTCCATGATCCATCAGGTAAAAACAAGTGCAATAGACAGTTCTAGCAGAGCCTTGAACATAAAAGGCCTCAAGAATAGAATGAGATCTGTTAAACCTATCTTGCTGTGCACTATAACTGGAAATGATAACCTTGAGGTTTAATTTAAAACAAGTCATAGAAAAGACTTCTGACTGTAATTGTTATCTGTCACATAAATAAAATTATCATGAAATGGAAATGGGCTTGGAAAGGTACAGTTTTGCTTGTTGCATTGCCTGTAAGCAAATTGAACTCTGTGAAGGTTTATCACTCTTGCTGCCTTCTTCCTCCAGTCTTTCTTAATAATGGATCCATTCAACTGCAAATATATGGAAAGAGCTGAAAACCAATTATTAATTTTCCCTATTACTTTTTATTTCCAGAGCTTTACTGATTCTGTTGCATTTAGCGATTTTGTCTCCCTTTTTTCCCTGCTAGCCCAAGGAAAAACAAAAATCCAAAATTGGACCTCATATTAGAATGGAAGTGTTTCCCTTGTATGGCAGCAGTTTCCAGACAGGCAAAATGAGGGAGTGATTGCAAGTGCATGGATTAGGCTGGAAAAAGAAACCAATGGATCTCAGAGCAGCACCTATGCTTCCCAAGCTTGGCCTCCACTGGATTGTTCAGAGAGGCAAAGGAACTCTACCAGGCACCAAATTTAGTGTAATTAGAGCAAGAGAAAAATGAACAGACTCTTTTTCTGCTTTTCCTTGCTTTTCAATTTGCTGTGAAAAGAAAGTGCACTGGGCTCAGGACACATAGCAGGGAGATGGAAACAGAGCTCAGGTTTGGAAGTCAAAGATTCACCACACCTTTTCACCTACAGTGCATCTTGGGGAGGACAGACATGCACGGGCTGCCTCAAAGACAAACGCAAAATTAATTTACTTGCTGTAGTGCCTAAAATGAGACACACCAAAGTGAAGCTACCTGCTGCTTTTCAGACAGCACTGCAGGTCTCCCACCCTGGGCCAGCACACAGGAGAGGCAGCTGGCAGACCCAAACTCCATTAAGCAGCTGTGGCTGTGCAATCACGCAAAGAGAAAGAGTGGCAGGATACAAGAGCAGGGAAAGGTGCCTGCCAGCAACAGCCCAGTGTGGCAGGCTGCATCACCTGGAGGCCATCACATGCAGCTGCCTGCTCCTCACACAGCGCAGCAGGGTGCAGCTCACTTGCAGCTTCTGCTCCTTTCAGCCTCAGGTGGCTCCTGAGGCCACACTTGGTAGAGGGAGCTTGAAACAGCTGATTGCATTTTGCAGCAGGTGGATTATTAAACACCCTCCTCAGTGAAGGGTCTCATCTCTGCCAGATTCCTTCACAGCAGCAACCACAGAGAACCCTGCCAAGGGTGTTCAGAGGAAAAATGAAGTTTTGGGGCACTGATTCACCATCTCGAGGAGCCTCTCTCTCCTTTGACTATAGGAGAAATTAAGGAGACAAAGTCACTTTAGCTGGACAAACAGACTTTCTGCTCCTTTAACGTTGGTTTCAGAATATATTCATTGTACAGGTGGGATTTCTTCAGAATTACTGATGTCACTTCAGTGGAGTTCTGCAATATCCTGTTGACTTTCACCCAAGGGCAGAGGCCAGCACAGAGCAGCTTGGACCAAATTAGTGTAATTTGGAACCCTGAAAACTTTCCCATTTCCTAGCTGTCAATTTTTTTTTCCTAGCAGCTTGTCTCCTTTGAAATGCACACATCTAGGCTGATCTTTTAGCAGCAGTTTTGGGGTTTGGTTTGTTGGGGTTTTTTGGTGGGTTTTTTTGTTTTTTTGGGCTTTTTTTTATTGGTCAAACTCAGCTTTTATTTGCAACATCCTTGATGTCATAAGTCTGAAAAATCATGTTAGAAATACTGCTTAAACAGGAAGATCACAAGTTTGATGCAGAGATCTTTCCACATAAGAGCATTCCAATTATTATTACATAAACCCACTCTGTGGGCTTGGTTAACCTCATACTGTAACAGTGTTAAACACAGCTCCTAGTAGACAAGAGATGCATGGATTGATGGAAGTTTGATAATCATAAATAATATCTTGCTGAGGCCATGAGCCAGAAGTTAGCACAAGTCTCAAAACAAGCATGGATGGAGGACAGCAGGAGACTTTGACTTGGAATCTCCCAGGCTCTTCCATGCCAATTCTTATCAGACGGGTTTGGCAAAGCCATTCAACCTCTTCTCCTTTCAGAGTGGATGATTACTTTCCAAAAATCACATGGATGCTATGACAGCTAATTAATTATTGCTGTGTTATGCTTTACAAATTTAATTAGTATAAAGAGGATTAGTAGAGAGAAACACTGCACAGAAAATTAAGTTGAACTTATACACAGTGTTAGAAAGCCACTGTAGTGAGATAGAAAGAGGAGAAAAATTATAAATAAGGAAAGGGCTTTTGAATAATGAGTACTTAAGAGGTGTGTATGAAAGAAATGAGCAGTGTGCTACCTTCCTAAGTAAGAGGAGGGGGAAAGGAAATTAAAAATTAGAAGCAAGGCAAGCAAATATGATGAATAGATTTGAAATATAAAGTGAAGATAATCATATGGAAAAGATGTAATAAAAGCCACCGAGATCCAGTAATGGATCTTACTGATATCAGAGGAAAATGGTAGCACACTTGTATTGACCTCACACTATGTCAACACAATACAGCTCTTAATTCCTGAATTATATTGTTAAATAATTAACTGATGAATCATAAGTAAATAATTAAAACTTGGTTCTGTAAGCCTCACAACTGAGAAAATAAAACTGTCACAGTGATACCAGATTTTAGCAGAACTGCTACCGTGGTTAGGGAAAGGGTAAAAAAAATTAATATCTATAGCCAGCTATACAGAGTGCTGGAAGAAGCACCTGGGCTCCATTTCTCCATTGAACAAAATAAAATGGATCATCTGTTACTTAAATCTCCTGTATTAAAGTTGAACCTGAAGAAAGTAGAAGAAAAGATTACTAATTACTCTGCAAAATACCTAGACTTGCCCTGCTGGAGAGGGTTTGTGATTTGGGGAAGCAGTATTGAAAAGACTGTCACTCTGAAACACTGAGACAGTCTTGAGTTCATGTTAAAATATCCTTTCATCCAATATCTCTAAAATTAAGAGCCATAAAATAAACCTTCACAGTTCAATGGACAATAACTCATAGATATTTAACAATCCTAAGAACAAACAACTTCTAATAATAATTCAAAATAATAATTTTGTTTATTCTTGTAAAAGGAGTACAGTAGGCAAAATATAAAAAAGATCAGCCTGTGCATCTACAAAACAAAATAATTCCTTTTCTCCCATGAATGTCTCCCATTATTTTCAGATATAGCAAAAGCACATGTACTTCAATTCCAAGCAAGGCAATTAATTTGGATTCTGACAAATCAGAGCCATCAGTCACAGGATTACTTTTATTATTTTTTACAATGAAAGGACTCTGAGAGCACAGATCCTGCTGTGTAGAGCCATCACATTCCTTCCTGAGAACAAACTGATAGGAATGAAAAGTCTAACAGTAAATAATTATTCCAATAAAGAAATTACAAAAAGCTACAATAGTTAGCTAGAATAATTTCAATTGTTTGTTCTTTCAACATGTTGTTTTAAAATAAATAGAAGACTAAATTTTAGAAACATCCACCCTCCAGCTTCCTGATGCTTTGTCTTGCAAAACACATGCCAGCAGCAAAAAATTTAAGGGTCTTTGAAGATCAGGGAGGGAATGAAGTATACCAGGATTCTTCAGCACCCCCAAATAACCCCACACCTGGGGTTAGGCTGACTCCACAGCCTCTGTTAGCCACGTTGGCTAGGACATGTCCTTCAGGAGCATCCTGAGGGCTCATGTCCCATGGCCTGGGCCTAGGTAAAGGAATAGAGCTCGTTGTTGAAGTAGTTCTCCAGCTGGTCACTGAGGGAGTCAAAGGTGGGCCGCTCATCGGGCTCTGCATTCCAGCACTTCTCCATCATCCTGTAGAGCAGCGCTGGGCACGTCTCTGGCTGAGGAAGTCTGTACCCATTGTCCAGCAGCTGGATCACCTGGTGTCCTGGCATACCTGCAGGCCAAAAGGAGTTCATCAGGCTACTCAGGATCTGCTTCTGGGTGCTGTGTGTTCCTTTCTCTTCAGCACAGAATCACCACAGAATGGTTTGGGTTGGGAAGGACCCTAAAGACCACCGGGTTCAAAGCCCCTGCCCTGAGCAGGGACACCTTACGCTAGAACAGGTTACTCAAAGCCCTTCCAGCCTCGCCTCGAACGATGCCAGGGACAGAGCCTCATCTCTTAATGTTTACCAGCAATTAAAAACCAACTCCAGCATTTCCCCACCACCTCACCCTGACTGTGCCAGCTGCAAGGCATCACAAATAAGTTTGTCTGCATGTGAGGCATTTCATCCACCATTTGGTTTTGTCAAAATTTATCAGACATCTATTTAGCTTGAATAGTTTCTAAATGCCTCTAGTCTCAGTGACTATAAAATCTCCTAAGAAAACTTGATCTGCTGCTGAATTTTCCTCACATTTAGAAACATTTTCCCTAAAATCAGCCCTATTTCCACAAGGGCAGCTGGGCAATGTTATCCCCTCTACTCCATAGAGAAGAAACCATTAATTTCCCCATCTTTGCTATACCTTTATATATTAAGACTACTGTCCTGTTCTCTTCCAATTTTTTACTCTTTAAATTAAATCTTGTATTGTGTTAATTTCTTTTCCCTAGATCTCTGATGGTGCTTCCTCCGCACATTATCCACTGCCAGCACAAATCAACATAAACTCTTCTAACTGATTACTGAGAACAAACTCCTGAAAGTAGTACCAAGTAATAAAATAGTAAAATGACATTTTATACTCTTAAGATACAGATGCCTTTGCAAAGGGGTAAAACTGAATGAGTTTTCAGACAATATCCAGAGCTATGGTGTTACATATTTTTTATACTAAAATGATTTATTTATCTGTGCGTGTGTCCATATGTACACGACTATAGTTTATATAAGACTTCAGGATATTTTGCTTTGCTTTTTTTTCTTCAGAACAATTTCGCAGGAGGTGAGGGTGGGAATCAAAAAGCAAAATCAATTTTTCCTTTTACAGAAAATATCAGTTTGGGACCCTGTGAAATGCAGTTTATGGCAAACGCACCACCCCTCAGGCCTGTACAGACAACATAACTTTTTTTTGCTTTAGTTCTTCCCTTGTGTTCTATTCACCAGCACAAAATGAGTCACAGTCAATCATCTCACTGATATCTTGTGTTATTGGAGCCACAGTTCCTTGAGCATTTCTCACAGTACTAGAAATAGTAGCTGCTCTCAGACTACTATATCTACTTTTGAGATTGGTGACATTTTATTTCCTAATTATTTAATACTTGTGATCCTTTCCTTTATGAAGACTTTTCACTGCAACAATCATACATGAGGGAGGGGGGTAAAAGCACCCTAATTTATTTTTCAGACACCTTCTTTCTGAAGTGCTTGTTCAGCACTTCACACATAATCTACTCTTCCATGGGATATACTAAAAAAAAATTCAAAAAGGACAGGTTGGGAAACAAAAAAACCCTTCCTTTATTTCTTCCCTTTTTCACATTCCAAGAATTGGCATCTTTGATCTGATGATGGAGGAAAATAGCCAGCTGGCTTAGGTGCCTCTGCAGTGCAGATTGATTCCATCAAGAGGAAGCTTGAATGTGTGCTAACCACAGCTTTTGCAAAGCTGCCAGGAGGCCCAGGGAAGCCAGAAGGTCTGCCCCACTAAATGGACCTCATCTCAACAACCTTCTTCCTCTCTTTAAAATTTTAACCCTTTAACTTGCCCATGGTACAGGTATTCAACCTTCTTTTTTGTGTTATTCTGAAATCAAGATAAAAATTAGACATAATTTCTTTAGGTAAAAGTACTTACCATGATAAGGCATCTGCCCGTAGGTGATTATTTCAAACAGAAGTATCCCAAAGGACCAGACATCTGATTTAACGCTGAATCTGTTGTAGCGGATTGCCTCCGGGGCTGTCCATTTCACTGGGAGTTTTGTTTCAGCCCTAGCTTCATATATTTTTTCATTTTCTACCTATCATGGGTAAAACAAAACAAGCCTGGTTTCAGACCTGCTTCAGCAAACCACTTAAGCATCTGACTAAACTCAGCATGTGCTTAATCTTATCTTTTAACCAAACTCTTGTTTTTCAGGTAGGTACCCATTTTCTGAAGTCTACCATTGGATTCAGCTTTGCAGTTGAAAAGTGCAGAGGCTTCATCAGAGGCTTTTCTAAGGCATTTATCATTTCAAGCAAGCACACACCATTGGAGTGGCTCCTGATTAATTATGACTTGCTGCTGTGAATTCTGGACCTGGCATGCAAGATTTCAAAAGTCTGTCAAGAGTGGCAGTTTTAAGCATCCTGCTGACACTAGAGACCAAATGTCTCCATGTCTAGAGTAAAGAGAGAAGGCTAGAGCAAGAGCTAATGAACTTCAGAAGATTTCTTCTGTGATTTATTGTGATGTTGAAGGGTCATTGACTTTGATAACAGTGGCTTAAGCTTCTTTTGGGGAAGAAAGAATAAACTCTGACTGATCCAAATTAACATATTCGTTTCCCCTGAGCTAATTAATGTAAAGTGTAGGTGAAAGAAACAAAAAAACTGTTGAGTTGCCAGTTTGTAGAATCATGTCCTTAAAGGTTTATCACAAGGACATCTAAATTTTGTGAACATTTCTTCTCTCTTTAATTCCTACACATAATTTAGTATACATAAGTCACACCTAAAGCCTCAGTCAAGTTTTTCACATGTAAATCCAGATGTACATATACCAGATTTTGCTTCTTTGATTGTTTAAATACTGAATACATATTTCCCAGCTGCAATGCTCGACGGTTTTGAAAATACTGGTTGTTATTGACTTATATCTCTATACTTATACAGCTGGTATCTTGACCATAACACTAATCTTTAGAAATAAGAAACATATGCATTATGAGCATTGTTCATTTAAAAATATATATTTTTTATGTTAAAGAACTTGTAATATGAACTTATGCATATTTAGAACAGTCAAAATTAAATTAAAAGACTTTTCAAAGTCCCTTGATGCCTTTTTTAAGCCATTATTCTATATTTCAGTATGTAATAAATCAAATTCTGTTATAAACTTCAATTTCTGCTGTCGGAATGGAAAAACAAAATGAGAAGTAGAAGACCTTTTTCTCTGTTTTTCCTTCTCAGTGCAAGAACATAAATAAATAATAAAATCCAAGCACAGCCTCAGAAATTATGGATTTCATATTGAAATCCATAAAATATAGCAAAATAAATCTTTCCAACACTGATTAAATAATTTTCAGAGGTAGGAAATCTCATTTCTAAACCACAGCTCTTCCAAAGGGATGCTTTAGCTGGTGACCCTTGGCATTCTCTGCCTTCAAGGACTAGAGAAAAAAACCAAAACAGTGCAGTGGCAAAGAATTTGCATCAGAAGTAAAGCTCTGAGAGCTCACTTTACAAATGTTGCTGTAAGCTGTGGACAGGAATAAGGTCCTTTTATGATTACTACCCGTGATCACAAGCACCATGGAGGCAGTGAGGAAGTGAACAAGGAGAGAATATATGTCAATACATTTTTATATGCCTTGCCTTACAGGCCCAGGTGTACAATCTTTCCATCAGTCCTCTCCATGTTGCAAACACTGTGGATAAAGCTGGGTATTGCCAGGATCCTTCCTGGGTGGCTGGGAGGGAAGCAGACACCAAGATTCTTCAGGCTGACGCAAAGGCACAGGACAACTTCTGACCTCACATGGGATAATGCAGGTAGAAGATACAAGTGAACATGTCGTAGGTCCTTTTCTCCCTGGGCTTGCCTTTGTCTTAACCCATCAATTCATTCTTTAGTTGGCCTCTGCCACCTTATTCTCCAGAGTTAAAAGCTGGGACAATTAAGCCTCTCAAAACCTACCTTAAAAACTCTTGCAAGTCCGAAGTCTGCCACTTTGTAAACATTGTGCTCACCAACAAGAACATTCCTGGCTGCCAGATCCCGATGGATATAGTTCTGAGATTCAAGGTATGCCATCCCAGAAGCTACCTGAGCAGCCATGTCTATTTGATGTGTCAGGGAGATTTGAGAGCCTCCATCTTCTGTTTAAAAAGGAGATTACAAGAACAATGTAAGAACATCAACAAGATGCTGATTTCAGACATAAATAACTGAAAACCTGCCTGGTTCAAAAAAGCCAACACAAATAAACCAAATCATGCAATACAATAAGGTAACAGCCCAGCCAAATGACAGAGATTACTGAATTACATTAATTATTTCCCAATAACTGAGCAACAATGCTTGTCCCATCTTCTCTAAAACAGTAGATAGTACATGCAAGAGTTAATCAAGGCCAGGAAGGAGCTGCTGATGCAGTCCAAAAAGAAAATCTTTTATCTACTGATAGTAACATAGTATGCATCTTTCTGATATTAAGGGTTCATAAAACTGTTCTGAACTGTGAGTAAGAGTTTATGTCCGTACCCAGTGGTTGTAGCTAGAGCTGACTAAAGATGGAAAATCACAAAATTGTCCTTGTTCCCTGTTCTCCAATGATTCTGACTAGGAAAAATACCATCTGCTGTCAAGTATAACTAATTTTCACTTTCCAGTCCACTTGACTGCTTCATGCTGTTATCTCTGTTGTTGCTACTCAGGAGTAGGACTCCTTGAGATGATTTCAAGCTGCCTCCTTCTCCAGTAGAACTCTTTGAAGCAATGTGCATGTCATTCCCACCACCAAATTCCAGAAATTGAGATTTGGCAATTGAAGATCATTGTTCAAACAAGACAGTAGAAGAACTTTGAGCTGAGCAACTTGCCTCTACAAATTAAGGAGTCTCAGGCCATTAAAAACTGCAGCCAAAAATTGTAAAATGGGTAACAAACAAAAAAAATATTAATTGTGGTATAACAAAATTAGAGTCCAAATTTGTGGCATTTTGGGAACAGCTAACCAACCTTCTCAATGCAAAGAATTTAAACCAGGAGGCAATTGATTGTAAGCCAAATCAATATTACATTCAAGGACCAATTCACACAATCCCAAATGCTGCAGCACTGAAGCATGGCTTTCTACCTCTGTAGCCTCTAACACTCTAAACAATTTCAACTTTGTTTCAGAGCCTTGATATCAAAAAGCTGAATCCTTGCTGCTAGGCTTATTGGCAGCTCTCTGTCATCAGCTTGGTGACTTTTACTTACTGCCTCTGTGTTAGAGGAATAAAACTTTCATAGCTGGCAGTTTTCTCTCAATTATTTTAAATTGATTTACAGTGATAGCATGTCTTAGTACTGTTTTAAATAGCCTTCTCCAGTTCTGGCATTTTATTTGATGGAACTTTTTCATCCCACTAATGTAAACTTACCACATTTCCATTTAAAGCCATTCCCCCTTGTCCTGTCACTACCTGGCTTTGTAAAAAGTCCCTCTCCAGCTCTCTTATAGGCTCCCATTAGGTAGTGGAAGGCTACTCTAAGTTTATATCTAGCTAGCTAGCTATAGATATAGATATGTTTAAATAACTTTCACACTCAAAATCAGGCACACTGCTGAATTTATAAATTTATAAATAATCCCATGGATTATTCTTTAACTGATCAAGAAAATGTAGCACCTCCATGTCCTTTTTTACTAATATTTTTTGACAAAACCCTCAACCTCATATGAAAAATTTATTAGAGAAAATATTAAAGAAGTCTTGGGGTCTGCACCCCGTTCTAAGCAATCTATCATAATCGCTCATATAGAAAAGACAGGAAAATATTCTCATTGACAGATATCTGACAATAAAAAAGAGAAAAATAAATAAGCAGCACTTTCTCCAGTGAGGGCATTGCCTCCACAATAATTCACTGAATTTCAAGACTGCATACCTGCCAGAACAAGCCCTAGGCCCATCAGAATTGATAAAAGCAGTCATACATTTATGACAATCTCATTCACTTCCAATAACAAAGAAAAGTTTTCAGGTGCATTTTTCTCATACTGGTGGCAGCTCAATAACTCTGCATAGCAGTGCTCATCAAGAACTCTCCCAAAGTACATTTACAGTGTGCACAGGGAATTCCCATGTCCATCATTATTAAGTAGCTGTCATTATGGGGAAATGTGATAGTAACTGTGAATAAAATATTAGGGACTTTTAAAGCTGGAAAAGCATACCATACTGTTCTAGGAGGGGAATAGGAACAAAGAGTATCTCTGGACTTTCCTCCACTCTAGTTCGCTTTATTTACCCATAGTGCACACAGAGACAGAAGCCTTCTGAAAATATTTTCCTGTTTCCTGCAGAGGCTGAATCTCAAGAAAACTTACCAGGAGCTATGCACTCCAGCTGATATAGATCACTTCCAGCCACAGAGCTCTATATGAGCTTCAAATCTCTTTCCTTACTAGTCTCACTGACAGCAATGACTTTGACCACAATACCTATCAAAACTCTTGGATCTCTGCCTCCACCTCTTAGTTCTGTGCACCTCCCTGTGCATTTGCCATCAGACAAGGAGGGATACCACTAGACTGGGTTTCAACTGGGCATTTTTATGGATGTCTTGGTGGCTGCATGGAAACCAGCTGACTTTCCACAACCTCTGATGAAGAGCAGGCACTTAGGCAAGGAGCAAAGTGCTGTGCTCATGCTGGCAGCTGATCCACACAGAGGCTGCAGCACTGAAGTGCTCTGGACATGTTTACTCTATGCACACTAATAGGCCAATTTTCACCTCTGCAACAGCTGTGACTCATCCTGCCTTTCTCAGAGCTGTTTCTACAGTGCAATAAATGTTTCCATGCACAGCAATCATTTCCTGATGCGCCAGGCTCTTTCAATCAGATAAGCTGCAATCTACACACAAAGGCACCAAAGATGAGGATTTGAAGGAAATTTGTGCCTTGCTACCTCTGGCCAGCAAATGCCTACAGAACTGTGGATGATCTGGCCCAAGGTCATGGCAGACCCGTTGTGGGCAGCTCCTGGTAGGGCTGTCTCTGTGTCAGAGATTTCTTTAGCTGTAATTGTGCATGGACAGACTCTCATTTAAAAATGGTTCCGCAGAGAAGATGGGGGAAGGCATGTGTCATGGCAAATGCTGTCTGTGGTATTACACAGGGCTTTGCTTTATGGGCTGTAAACAGAGAAGAAATTCAGCATGACCACCGTGGCAAACATTTTGTCTTCAAGAAATCATTACAGCTTTAAAGACATTTAGCATATCACAGACATCTGCTAAACTGAAAATGGGTAGCAACACTAGAATCAAGAATTTCCCAATAACAGGAGTGAGCTTAAAAGTGCAATCATTATGCTAGTCGGTTCCAGGCTGTACAATTTTATTTTTAATTATTATTTGCCTTCAAAAGAGCACTTTGAAGTGCTACTGAGATAAAAGCCCTGATGAGATAGGCAAGGGACAAATTTGTAGTGAAAAGCTATCCCTGACTAGTAATAGTTTTCAAAGCTGTTAAGTACATTTTGTGGAAGTGCTTCTATTTCATGTCAAATATGATGACCTATCCTTCTGGATACTTATATTTTTATTCCTTTGTGTATGTTCCCATCTACTCCTAGAACTGGATGAAAAAATATGAGCCATTATAAGGCAAGAATCAGACTGTGGATGTGATTCCTTCCTACTTTTAAAATATTTTGGTTGTCAAAAATTCATAAACCTTTCTGCTTTTCTCACCCCCACACATGACAAATAATGCAGCTTTTACATTAAACTAGGATGTTGTACTCCTATCTTTTATGTTAGTGTATTTACTAAACTGCAGCACCCTTAAAATGAGTTTAGAGTCATTTGCTTACTTTTAAGGTATTCTAAAAGACTTCCATATCTCATCAGCTCAGTAATAATATAAATTGGGTCCTCCAAAGTGCAGACAGCATAAAGCTGTATAAGCTTTGGATGTCTCAAGTTCTTCATTATTTGTGCTTCCCTCAGAAAGTCTTTTGGATCCATTGAACCTGAAACAACAGCATATAACAAAACCGAGGTTATTAAAGGGCTTTCTACCAGCAATCTTAAGGGAGTAACTGATATTGTTTTCTGGTTTTGAAAGTACATTAACATCTCAAATCTTCACAGTTCCCACAGAAAACAGACAGTGCAGCTGAAACAAACATTTAATGAGTGAAACATGCCAGTTGTGTAGGGACAGAGAACATATGTATCCCAGCCACCAGAAATATAAAGGCTAAAATCAACCACCCCCAGGACTGCCCCAAACAGGAAAAAAAAGCAAGGCTAGAATGTTAAGGGATACATTTTAAACAAACAACTGGTTAATGAAAGGATCAGAAACTGAAGTGAGAGTGTCTAGGTAATGAACACAAAATTTCTGAGAGAAAAATAGTGCTGCAACAAAAATTTGTTGCACTATATTTTAAGCTTCACCAATTAAAGCCTGAAAGCACTGAAATCAGTTTAGCATATGCAGAGATGGTGTGTGCATTTTATATATACAAAAACAAATAACTATTTATAATGATCATGCAATAGCAACCCTATCAGAAATACCAATGTATGCACAGATGTAACATTAATTTTACAATCCCTTAAATGCCAAAGTGTCTTAGCAGCAAATGACACCAACTTTTTAAGTGTTACTTAAGATCATAACATCTCTAGTTCTTTTCATATATATAGTGAACCAATGCAGAAACTATGTCAAAGAAGCAGTCAGAAGTGGCACAGGAAGCCAAAGTCATAGCAAATGTAGAATTAAAGGTCATGTATCCTGAATAGGGGATTGATTAGGAAAACATGAACAAATAAAAAATCAAAGCTTTCTAGATAATGATCCAGTAGTGATCAGATATTGTCAGGTGTTTGAGGAAGCTGGTGAATAACATCTCCTTCAAAACGCTTGTACATGCAAATGTGAAATTATTTAACTACTCACATGTCTCCTTCCTCCCAAATCAAAATACTTTAATTAAGAAAATATTGCAGTTAAGATTGGAGAGGAAAATATCTAGTTATCCAACTTATTCTGCTCTATGCCGTGTTTAAAAACAAACTCATCTTACTCAGCAAGCAGGCTAAATAATTTGAGAAACCAAGGCTGCAAGAATAAGAGTCTTTATGGTTGTTTTTCTTAATACTAGGTAATCTATAAGGTTCATTTGGGAGTTTGATTGTGTTCCAAACATGGATGTTTAAATTAAGTGAAACTCTTGGAGGATGTTAAATGGCTCAGCAATAAAATTCCAACCGATACTCTGTTCTACAAAAAGGACTAGAAAATCAGCCTGTTCACCCAACATCTACCTTAAATGCCACCTCCTGAAAAATGCCCCAGCCTATTTCCCAAAACATAGGAATGATGTGTGATTTCTTATCCTCGCATCAATACAAGAGGAAAGATTCAGAAATGCTCCTGACATAGACTTTATGAAAAAAGAGCCACTTGACATTGCTGCTTGGGAATGCGAAGATTACATTGCAAGGAACAGGTACTCCTCACTTCCTTTTCCTCATACTTCCCTTGGCAATCCCATATTGCCCAATTTGGTGAGACTTCATAGGATGTCATTAGGAGGAGTGGTCAAAGTATTTGGATTTCCATCAATAAATGGCAAGCAGCCAATAATGCATCTCCTCAACAGGTACAAGCTACACTCATTTTCTTTACTCACTGTCAGAGGAAAGTGGGGGCCTTCACAAAGAGTAAATGATCACACCTGGTCTGGATAAAGCAGAGATTGAGACAGGGAGAAAACCCAAAATATCTGTGATTACTCTACATCCTTTTCTTGTTTAGAACAGCACAATCTTTACAGATTTACTCAAACTTTCCACCAATTCTAGATTTAAAAAAATAATTTATAAGGTTGTCTTTATAGGGTTTGGACTCACTTTGATATTTATTTAAAAATTTACCCCATTTGCTTACTTGTTTCAAGATATATGCTTTGTCATAAAAATCAACCAAAAATCTACAGCTGCATGGTGAGAAGCATTCTGCCTCCAGAAGCAAATGCATCAGTGTGAATTATGATTTAGCATCAGTGCCAAGATTTGACAAGTTGATTCTAAAAACGATGAACTACTTGCTCACTTAGGGTCTACCAAATCACGGACCTCTATGGATCATTATACAGGATTTCTTCACACCATAGAATTTGACAGTCTGATTTGTTCCCACCATCAAAGTTTGCCTACAAGGAATTTCTCAATTTAATCATGCTATAAACTTCTCCCAATAAACTGAAACCAAGCAACATGTTTTTCAGATATGACAACTTTCAATAAATTGATCAAGAAGGAAGTTTTCCATTAGCTGAATAGCTGCAAATCTTTTTCTACACTGTAAAAGCAAATAACAGTGACAATAATGATAACAAACCAGAAAAAGATCAATAAGTATTTCCTGCATGTTTTACAGAGCATATGTAACCTTCAGTTTTACTTAGTTTATATCTTTAAATAGCACAAGTAGCAGACAGTGCCCCAATCCCCCACAGCCCTGTAGATCTTATATTGTACTTCATAAGAAGATTGGATGACAACTGAAAAAAATTTAAAAGTGTTCTGCCTAAGAATATGTTTCAGCAACTGAATTAAAAAAACTGAATTAAAAACTGCCTCTAAAAGAAACCAAACATGCTTGTTACAAATTAGTTGGATAAAGCCTGTCACAATAGTGGCATAGAATTTACAGTACATCCCTTTGAGGCAGGAAACACATGCCAAATGGAGTTTCAAATAACTGAGGGGGGTTTAACTTGTAGTTGAATATGTATGTTTTTAATGAAATACACATTTTCACCTGTTAGTGGTAAACACAAGATAAAGAGCAGGTTACTGTAAATAGAAACTACTTGGTCATAAAACAGTTAACGTAAGCCTTTATTGAAACAAGTGGACGTTTCTATTGTCTAAGATACCAGTTTGGGAGTAAATTTATTAGGACCTGAAGAAAATATGGTCTTGATAATCTGATTTTTGAATGAAAAATGTTTTTCTAAATGTCAAAGCCATTCTCCAGAACAAAATGTTAGAACCTCTTCCTTTGAGATGTTCTGTTGTGCTGCTTTGCCAGGAATCACCTCTAACTGAGGCATACTTAAAAGAGATATATCAGTTCTGATTAACTTATCTTTGAAAATATTTTGTTCTAGATCTGAGGAAGCTTCACATTCTAAGATAAACACTGATAATCTGGAAATGAGTTAGAGAGGAAGGTTAGTTATTTTCCAGATTCTACTTGCCTAAATGTAAATGGCCCTTAAATATTTGATAAACCTGTCACAAGACCCTTTGTTTGCAACTTTTCAATAAACCTTCCCAAATTGCTTCAAAGTATCCTTGTGCTTCAAAAGAACCTAGACCTCTAACTGAAGTTTATAGGAAATTAATTTATGTGGAGACTTCATTAAGCATATAACTATGATCTTCTGAAGAATTTTATGAGTAATAAAGAAATAAAGTTTAAAAACTAAGAATTTGGCAACACAAGAAATTAAAATAGCCTATTCATATTAACAGATGAATAATTTATGTTTCTGGATGTTCTCAAGCAGCTTTGTCACCATGGAGAAGTAAACTTACATATCAGTGTAAGGCCACATACTGAATTAAATGGAATAAAAAAATCTCTTTTGTTCTCAGGGAAACTGGGGTACTTCCCTGAGTGCAAAGCTTTTTACACTGCATATGTATTAAGGATGTGAAAAATTAGAGAAATGAAAATGTTATGAAAAACTCCACTGACAGTACCAACCCAGACACTATTTTGGAAAAACCTCCTGAAAAAAAAAGCATGCTTGGACATTTTTCATGCAGAGAGAAGCTTGGGAGATGCTTTGCAATGTGATAATGACAAATGTATGCGTCAGCTTCAACAGGCATAAGGAACTTTATCAGATACAATTAATTGGTGATGATAGATGTCTGCTTCACTTGCTGACAGCTGGAGAAGCAAGCTAGCCCAGACAATAGGTTCTAGAAAATCCATCACACTCAACATAGGACAAAGTGCAAATCCCTGCTGCAATGATTTCCACTTAAATAGAAAAATCCAGTGTCTCAGTGAAGAAATAAAAACAGAAATGTGAAATGACATGTTCATGGACCTGCATCAAGATAGTGCTGTGCAGAGCCAAAACCAGAAATAGTAACTGCTGGTTTCTAGACTGTTTTCCTGTCTACTGATCCCTGCACCTCTTTGAAAACTATGGGTCAACAGCTCAAAAGTCAGAGGCAAAGATGCTCTTACGTTTTGTTTTTTCATTCACACATTCATGGCTATGGCTGGTAAAATGTCACAGATGTCTCCAAAGCAGAGATAAGTGAAACAGTGGACAAATAAGAGAATTATCTGAATGAAAGCATCAAATTACTTCTGCTTTCTGTATACAGCCACACTGATCAACAGATTGTAAAAGAATAAGGAGAAGTAATGGGCAAGACATTGACAATGATATTTGAGAGTAAAGTATGGAATGATGTCAAATATTTTCAGTTGTTGTAATTGTGCTAGAGGGACAAGGGGTGGATTGTGTGCAAATTGTTTACTTTGGTTTTATGATTATGGTGTTTTGCTTTTGTTCTGGAGAATTCTTTTTCTGGACATAGGATTTGAGGTGTAACCTCACCAGCACTGAGCAGAGAGGGACAATGGTCTCCACCCTGGTCTCCCTGACCGCACTATTGCTGATTCAGGCCAGGATGCCATTGGCATCATTGATTTTAAGCCTTTTAGTAGCAATAGCTAGAGATTAGTTTAGGTCCACAAAAAAAATTGTTTGAGAAATGAGAAGGACACTATATAGCAAGAAACTGCATTTAGCCTTTCTAAAGACAACTGAAAATTCGTTAAACAAGAATGGAAAGAACAACTAATACATTCAAATAGGCTTTTATTTTATTACAAGAAGACATAGCAAGGGTTAAAAAGAAGACATCAGGAAAATTCAAATGTGAAATTAGGTGCAGATTCTTACAGTTCCTTCATCTTAGGACTAGAGGACTTCTCATTATTGTTTAGTCAAGAACAAGCTGTGTTTTGATTAAATATAAATGCTAATCCCAGCAGAGGCATGATGTGTAATGGCATATAACAGTAAAGTATTCCGACTACATATGGTCTAGAACACATATACAGTGCAAAATAATGCTCAACAGAAAACCCCAAAGTTACAGAAATCCTTTCTGGCCTTAAGACCTATAAATCTATGACAATCTGATTGCATTATACTCTTATCTATTGTTCACCAAGTGATTACCCTTGATCAACCTGCTCCTGCTTGGTAATAAGAGCATTGTTCCATTTCACAATTTCTCTGGTGGTAAAGCCTTTTCAGCAGAACTCTTTCCATCTCAGCCCCTTACATTTGTCAGATCACTTTGAGTTTAACACACTCCTCTGTTTTTCTGATGGCTTGCATGTCCAGAGAGTCTACACTGTAAAACAGCTTAGTGAAAAGTCTGTAGTTTAAAATACACTCCCTCCCGCCCCAGTGTAAAGACAAGAGATTTAGATCTTTGAGCCAAGCTACAGGAGAGGTGCATTTTACAGTGTGTTACACTTGTAGCCTGAAACATTGCTTATGTGAATATTGGAAGCTTCAATGATCAACACTTGTGCTGGTTTGACCAGGAAGAAGTGGGAATGCTGGGATGTTGTGGTCAAACCAATGGGTGCTCAGATTTTGATATTGGCACCTGGTGTGGCCAGTGGGGTTTGGACACACCTCCGAGAACACACAGGGGTTAAAAACCAGAGCTGCGGCCCTGGCAAACTCTCTTGGGACTTCAAGGGAAAGAGGTCAGATCTCCCTCCCCCGTTCAGCTGCTGCTGCTGGGCAGGGCAGGGGCAGCCATGTGGTAGGCCTGGGCCTGGACAGAGATGGGAGTGAGGAGGCCCTTGAGGATGGAAGGGTGGAGGAGCCCCAAGAGACAATGGGCAGCCCCCCCCCAGCAGAGAGAGAGGGAGAGCCAGCAACGGAATGTGATAGCGGCCGGCCGAGGAGGAGAAGGGGGGAGTGCGGCGAGAAGGTGCCTGGCAGGGCAGCGTGGGAGATCCGGAGCTCTGGGACAGGCAGAGACTGAGATATTTAACCCTTTTCTTACATGATTGGGACCTCGCAAAAATGCTGATCCTCCTCGGAGCTGAATAAGAAGAGAGATAAGAGATGAGATAACAAGGACCAGGCCCGAGGGAAATGGAGAAGACTGGCTGAGTGGGGGGAGAGATGGAGTGGCCTTTTGGCTGGACTTTTCTTGTGTGGCCATAGACTGAACCATTTTTTTTCCCTGTGACACAGAGACTGCATTTAGGGGGAGGCAGTGCCTCAGAACCAGGAGGGTTCAGTGTGGGTACCCCTCGGCCCCAGGAGATGGAAAAAAATGGGGGGGATAGATGTCCCGGAGGAGAGACTGTGCCTTTTTTGGAGTGTGACAAGGCATCCTTGAAAGACAACCCTAAAAGCAGCTCTGGTCCATGCACAGTGGTGAGAGCACTGGGCATGGGAGGAAGATGTCACAATGGCAAAAGGACTTTCCGGGTGGTGCTGAGTGACATGGAAACACACGAGGTTTCAGTGTGTTTCCAGGGGAAGCCTATGGTGCAAGAAGGACTCCTCTCCTCTTCATAAACTGAAGATTGAGTATTCTAAAGGGTGGTTCCGGACTGAGAGTTGGTGATTTGGGAGAATGTATTACACTGGGAAATTTTGGTGGGGAGGAGGAGGAAAGTGCTTTTTGTAAGGTTTTCAATTTTTCCCTTATAGTTTTTTCCCTTCTTTTCTTGTAGTTTAGTTAATAAAGTTTTCTTTATTATTTTCTTTCTTTATTTCTAAGCTTGAGCCTGCTTTGCTTATTCCTGGTCACATCTCACAGCAGACACCAGGGAGAGGGTATTCTCATGGGGGCACTGGCTCTGTGCCAGGCCAAAACCATGACAACACTATATATTACTCATTAATTATTATATTTTTCATTCATTTGTCAACATTATGTTATGGTGAATGAAATTACCAACCCTACCCTTTGCTGAAATTTTATTAGTACCAAGATAAACTTTTGTTACTCAGATTAGGGTGAGGGTATTGTGGTTTGTCTTTAATTAATGAAGTGTTATTCCTCATGAGTAACAATGAGAACAAGCTATGGAAGACCAATGTGCTGATTGCTGCAAGAGACTCCAAATGCCTTTCACTATAAGTGAAAAACAACTTATAGAAGAGGATAGTTCCCTGAAGAAGTGATACTACAAGGTTAATTGCTTACATTTGTGACTGTTTGAACTGTTTTTGTAGAATGAGATCGTTCACAAAGTACAGTGATAAGAGATTCAACATTAACTACATAATTTATCAAGGCAGCTTTGGGAATCAAAGTCTTCATTCGGAGCAGCACTATGTGTGACGTTCGGCTTCCTTATCACAGTGTTAGGTCACAAACTCTCTGCTATCCAAGCATTGCATCCAGGTGGGGCTTCTGTCTGCCCTAACTCAATACAACCCAGCATGCAATCAGTGAAACTACTGCTGTTGACCTTAGCAAGAGTCAGACTAAAGTGGAAAAAACGGAGATAGAAAATTATTGATTAATCGAGCCCTTTTTCCCAGGTGAACTATGGTACTACAAAAAGAATCACAGTTGAAGGAGTTTCTTCCATTATACTGCGCTAGTCTGTACATGATAACAAGTCTGCAGCGAGTCTTATGTTTATTCCAGTGAAAAAGAGATTTCAAGCTGGTTTCTGTTTGCTGAGTCACTAGGGAGATGCACCTGTTCACTGAAAAAAGTATTGTCTTTCATATGAATTATAGAAGGTCTTCAGTGTGAACAGATTTCATATTTTCAGTTAAGCAGAAAAAAAAAGAAAAAAAGAAGGCTTATTTTCTTTCAGTTTGCATGTCCCAAAACACAAAAGATATCCTGATACAAGGGAGCCTTGAAACATATGCTTAAATTCTTCCCTGTTTGGTAGACCATTCAAGCAGTGCTCAAGCATATTGATGTTATATTGAATCAAAGGTCTGAATCTGTTCTGCTTCCTGAATCAGGTTCATTAGTGCCCAACACAAGCTTTTTCAATTAACCACAGCTCATGTTGTTATCTCTTTTTTAAAAACATGTATATCATCCAAGCTGCCTCTCTTATCTATGTGGTTCTTGCCATCTGCTGGCAGATATTTTATGTTGTCAATTGAGAATGCAGAAATTATTTGAAGTTAATGAAACATAATTAAGAAAAATGCTAAAAACTATATTAGTCACAATCTTATATTGCGTGCAAATAGTGAGTATAAATGTTGTGTATCTAAAACTTTTAAAAATTAAAAGCAATACTAGGATTAAAGCACTCCTTAAGTACAAACTTAGCATAGTAAATATTCTATATGACGGAAGAAATCACTGTAGTATAGCACCTAATCCCTAGAAAAACCCCACAGATGATGAACTGCTTGCAAATCAATTACTTCACCTACAGATTATTCAATCTACAGTGACTCATTTCCACACAAACAATACTGTAAAAAATAGGTACAACTCTTGTTGTGGTTGCCTTTTCATGTGATACGGATGTTGAATTAATTCAGCTCATCTAGAAACAGAAAAGTGTATAAAATTCTCATTCAAAATACCAAAGAGTATCTAGACCTAGAGCTTTACTAATCTTCATGTCTAGGTGTGTGGATTTTAAGAATGAATGCATATATACAGATAGGCTCTTACAGATAGGCCGCATTTAAAAAGTAAAGGAGTACTCTTGCTAATAGCTCATTAACATTTAAGAATAATTCACATACCTGGTTTTAATGTTTTGATTGCCACAGGGGTGGTATTATTCCACAGTCCTTCCCATACTTCACCAAACTGACCAGATCCTAATTTTTTCACTAATTTCAGAGATTGTCGGTCTATCTCCCACTGATCAACAGTTTGGTAAGATAAATCAAAAGTAGCAGGAGTTTGTATCTCGTAAAAGAAAATAAATAATACACGTCAACAACATATATAAATCATTGTTAACTATTTCATGTAAAGCTGGAACAGATATAAATAATGTTTCCTTAGAGTATACACATGCAATAAAGTGAGCCAAGAACATAAAATACAACCCTCAAACTGGGTGCTCTTTGTTAGAAATTAGAAATACGCTAAAGAAATCCTCCCATGAAAAGCAAACATTAGAAATCATCCCTCTAGCAAGCTTTTTGAACAATGACGTGTTGGTCGCCAGAACCTTGCGGTTTTGCCTCAGTAATTACATATGGACAGCTAGAGTTACGAAGTTGGAGATTTCATTTCCATATGTATTTATAAAAAAGTATTCATAAATCATGATATTCCTTCCCCGCCCCCCCCCCCAAACAAACACTTGATGATTTTTTTCAAAATGGCATGGTACTTTATTATTAATTTGTCAAACATAAGAATGAAACTGTAACACTACCCAGAACTTCCTGAAAACAAGCAGATCATTAACATTCTGAAATGGTAGAAGAAATGGGGTCAACACTTTCTGACAGATATCTGATGAGTTAGCTCACAAAAACTAGTTTGCACAGTGTAGCATCCACGCCTTACCTTTAGGCATGGTTGTCCGAGCAACACGCAGAGGCCATCACTGTTCTTGCTGTAATAGTCAACCAACTCATTCAAAGTTTTAAAAGTTTTCCTTCTGGTTAGGAAAAAGCTTTTATCCATCCTTTTGATCCTGTAGTGCTTCACAGATGTACCATCAAAAACTAAAAAGATTTAAATATATTAAGTTTCTAGGAATTATTGAAGTGGTACAATATCATTTATACCCAAACCACCATAATGTTCCTAAATATATTTATGAGGACCTTAAAATAAATTATTTTAGTTCCAAATATGACAACTATAAAAAAGCTTCTTTCAAACCAAAGCCCATTGTTCAGATAGCTTAACACCTCTTCTCTATCAGTCTTCAGCTATTCAGATTTGGAGATTCTTCGCCAAAAGAACTGATTTAGAAGTACATAAATATATCTTCTGTGAGGCAGTTCATGTTTCCCATGTTTGAAGACAACAAAACCAGTCAAAAGCATCTAACTGACAGCAATCATTTAGCCAGTTTTTAATATTTTCTTTATCCTCCTTTATTTTAGTGTTAACATTCCAAATAGCAGCTGCTGGGCTGGCAGGCACTTTGGAGGAAGTAGATATAGCCTCCACATAGCCACAGTTCTCTGAAAAGTAGAAAAAAATCTTCCAAGGGCTTTTTCTAAATTTTGTGCATGTTTGGAATATGTAAAAATCAGGTGAATAATGCTGTGTTTCAGGTAGTTGATTAATTCCCTTTCAGTGGAATGTTTTTTATTCTAATCTGTTGTGTCTTAACCAATAAGACTATTCCTCACTTCCTGTAAGTTATCTGCTTATCATGACAACCAGTGTCCCTCCCTGTGACCATTGGACCACTCCCTAGATATGTCAGAATAAAGGCTGGGCCACTGCCTGCTGGGGCTAGACACAGACCAGCACAAGATCAAAGAGAGACAAAAAATGTATATAAATCACACGCACACACAGAGACACACGCACACAAAAATGTTTGGAGACCACTAGTTTAGAGACCTTTACAAATGAATATCAGTAGAAGCAATAGCAGGCTCAGAATCATCAGAGAGGGCAGTTCAGAAGAGCTGAAAAGGTATTCAGTCACTTATGTGGGTGTAATTTCCTAGACCCTCCATTATTTAGACATCACTGTCCATGTTCAATGGGCAGTAGAGAGTTTATATTACATACAGAAGGGTAACTGATTTTGCTCCAAAGAAGTCTACAGCCGTTAGCTCTAACATTAACAGTGTTACACAATAAACCTAGAAGTAGATTCATTATACTGTGCCTCTGTGTGCATCTTGGTAATAGCTTTGGTTATAATGACAGAGGAATATGTGGTTACATAGTGTGTGTAGAAAACATATAGGATTGGTTGCATGAAATAAGTAAAGCTGATAGGAAGAATAATTTCTCTCACCATCTAAGTGATGAAATCAAAGAGGAAATCTCTCCTTCCTTAAATACTCTTGTGGATGATCAAATATTTTTGCACTGTACTGTGCGATTGTCATCCAAGACCACCAGAGAGCAGACAGGAGCTTTTCAAAATACTCCACCTCAGGTGGTCTTTTTAGGAATCTGGGAACTTACGATTCTGCATGAGGACAGGAATGAGAATATTTGTAAACAAAATCCATATTACATTGCACTTTTCAAATTATATTTCTTTTTGAATTAACACCCATCATTACTACTTTTTAACTGTAAAATTTATGAATGCTTTTGTGATGTGTCATTTGGAAATGGTGCTGAAGCAAAATGAAGGAAAGAGTAATTCAGTAATGACAGACTGAAAACGTAATGACTTTTCCAAAGTTCACAGGAAAATTATTCCAGACAAATTAATTAGTCTTTATGATGCATTGAACAAAAGGCCAACAGGATGACTGTGTTAATCCAGTCTCAGTTATATATCACAAATAATAGCAGTTTGACTACCTGATTTATTTATTAGCAGTATTATAACTGTTATTTGTGAAGTAGCTAACATTAATAATGCAAGAGTTGGTTTGAAGGATGTGCTCTAATTTCTTAAATGAGCCTTTTACAAAGCCTTATGATTGACAGCATGCAGGTCAGGTGGTGATTCGTGTGGAGAAGCTGGAGAAAATTTCTGCACTGATAATGTCTCGTAAGTAGCTGAGATTAGTGCAGTATTTGACAGGGGGTTGTTTACTTTTATTTTAGGGCTGAGTTTGGCTGTATAAGTACTGCATACAATTGGAGTTCTGCATCACAGTGTGGCTCCTCTGCCAAAATTATACAGAGCACATATCACTCAAGAAAGAACTATCCATAACCCCTTCCAGTCATCTCTACATCCATGCCAGACTACTAACCAGGACAGTATTGTAATTTTAGTCTCACACAGCTTGACAGTAACTGGGTTTGAAGACTGCAGAGGTTTTCTCCTCAACTTGCCCTTTCCAAAAGAATTACAGCTCCCCATTAGATTTCTACATGGTTTCAGTCTAGCAAAAGGATTATCCTCTCCCAGCTATCCATCTTCACATGATAGGTTAAGCAGAAGTCGATTTTGCCGCCTGAAGAATGTGAATAAAATAATTTACTACTTCTTCCCCAGGGCACAAAAATTTATGGTGGCATCAGCAGAGTCCACACCTTCACCAAATGAGTCATGGAGACACTAATGTTCCCTTACTGCCAAAACCAACATGTTTTGGAGCAACACAGCTCCTGGGAACAGCCCTCCCTCAGCTCTTACCATGTAGCACTGCCACCAGCACCTTGCTCTGCCTCCATGCCCAGAGTGGATGTGGGAGGAAGGTGACTCATGAAATCACTCTCACCAGCACAGAACGGGTGCAGAGGCAGATCCAAGATCATCCTTGTGGCGGTGGTCACAAGGGTTTTGAGGATGAGAGAGAAGTGAGAATGTTGATTCTATGTTCAGAAGGCTTGATTTATTATTTTATGATATATATACCACATTATAACTATACTAAAAAGGAATAGAAGGAAAAGTTTTCAGAAGGCTAGCTAAGCTAAGAATAGAAAAGAATGATTAACAAAGATCTGTGTCCCAGACAGAAAGTGAGAGCACCTCTGCTGTGAGTGGTCAGCAAATCCAAACATCCACAGGAGACCAATCACGGATCCACCTGTTGCATTCCACAGCAGCAGATAACCATTGTTTACATTTGTTGCTGAAACTTCTCAGCTTCAGCAGGAAAAAATCCTAAGAAAGGATTTTAATGAAAAGATGTCTGCGACAATCCTCTTTGTTACAGCCGTGATTTTCCCAGTTCTATGAATCTGCTGCCTTAAACAACTACCTGTTTTTCCTACACTGGAAGCCAAGAGGAAAACACACAACATTCTTTTAGGAGCATGGAAAAAATAGCTGAAGAAAACACAAAGCACTTACATTGTTATTTAATGCAATAAGTCTTTCAGATACCATTATTCAGTGATGGGCTAAGTACAGAGCCTCCTGCTATCATTGGCAATGACACTCAATTAAGCTGAGCACATCTAAATTATGGCTTTTAATTAAAATGAGGCAACATCTAAGATGGCACCAACATGTTTAAAATTTAATACATTTCACACCAGATGCTGGAGTCATCAACATAAAAATCTGTCGACAACATGTGCATTTTTAAAATGGAAAAACCTATTTTTGAAATGTCAAACACCCTAAATTTATAGTAACACATGTCAGGGGCCTATCTGGCTTGATGAGCTTTCCATTTCACTATTCACAGATGATAAAAACCTTTCCAAACATGAATTTTTGTTTTTAATTTAAATAATTATTTATTATCCAAATCTTACAAATTGAGAGTTTTCCCAACAAGGCAATTTAGAGGTAAAAAAATGTAATTTTCATGAAAGATTGAATTTTTAATTTTTTTATTTTTTTTTTTACTAAGGAGATCACTTGTCTCCATTAACATTAAATCTTATATATCTCATTGTCCATATGAGTATGAAATCAAGCACAAAAGTCATAAAATCAGTTTATGGGTTCTTGGGTAACAGAAAAAGAAAATCCTCCTCTTCAGCTTCTTTTTTTACCTAAATGGCATGCTGGATGAAGAATTAAAATATTTCCTTAAAGATCTTAATTTTGATAGCCAGGTTTTCTCTTCAAGCCAATATCATCTACTCTGCAATGAAACCAAAACAACAATAAAAGCTAGAGCAAAACCAATCAGATCTACAGAATATGGGACTTTTGAGGTCTAATGTTTCTGGACTGAAAAAATTTGAAACAGAAATTAGAGACACATTCCAAAATATTGGGTTGGGACTTCTCTCTTGTCAGTGTATCAGCTACCACAGAGATGGAAGCCATCCTTCTGCCTCAGCTTTAGTGTCTCATAGTTCCTATTGATGGCACAAACAGGAAAGATGCAGGAAAATCTCTCTTCTCCACGGAACCTGGTGAACTGAACTACCTTCTTTCCTACTAATGCTTCTCACAACACAAACATTTCATTGTTTGCTTTAGAAAGCACTAGCTTTCCAAGGAGTCAACAGTAAGTAATGAGATTATGGACATAAAACATCTAGACCAGGATGTATACTATTAGTTTGGGAGCAAAATACAAATAGATGCCATTCAGCTAAGCTGGTTCAGTAAGCAGCAAATAATATTTAGCTCTTTAGGATGAAGTAGCATGTTAAGGATAAATGATGTTCAACTCTGGGAAGCTACTAAAGAATACAGTGGTACTGGGAAATGATGCCACCAATAGTGTCTACAGATTGCTTCAGTTTATCCTTTTTCTTTAACTAAAAGAGCACAAATGTTTAATAAATCTGAGATGATACATATATTCATGCATATATTTTCAGAGGACAAGCCATATTTGTGCATGAAGGAGAGCTGGCTTCTGCAGCTGGAGCCTTGCCTCTGTGTGTATTTATTACTTTCTTCAGTGCCACTCTTACCTTCCTTAATCAAACAAACCAGCATGAAACAAACCCACACTGTTGGTTTCATGTCTTGCTCTTATCATTCATTATCAAATCTCCTCTTCTCAAATAAGCTTATAAAAAATGTAAAAAATTGTCTACCACAAGCTTTCATAATTGAATCAAATATACTAGATCAGCTGGAATACATTTTCTGTCCAAAATTTGTAATGAAAAAACTAAACAGCAGCATTAAAGAGTGATTTTATACCACTTCAAAAGCTGGCCTAATATTTATTTTTCATTCTCTTGGATTTTTCTCTAGTTTACCTGACATACTTGTACTTTCCTGTTAGAGAAGTGGTTAGGTTGCAGGATAAATAATTAATATTGTAAATCTTTCCTAAAAGGAGAGAGAATAATAAAAAGGATTTGCATTTGTACCTCCAGGTGCACAAATGAAAGACTTTTCATTGACTTTTGGTAATGTGCCATGTATTTACATGCCATCATTAAGAAGATAATACATGCTTGTCTTTCCTTCCCTGCATAACACCATCCTAGCCCAGTTCTTGGATGAAATCAGCTCACTGATGAACTTGAAGGAAGCTGAAACCATGTAACACAGCAATAAGTTGGCACATGTAGAGAAAGCATTTTGAAAGGTCTGTGGCTGTAATACAGTCCTTGGACAAAAGTGTGCACACACAAAGAGGCCAGTTCTGTCACAGCTCAGGAGCAGTCTGATTCCTTGCTAAAGGTAGTTTTCCTTTAAGCACTTCATGGCAAGGACCAACTTCCTTGAGGGCAAACTGAAAACTGTGGATTAAACTCTCCCAGTACTGTAAATATCACATTTATTTCAATAAACACTCCTGTATTTCACTTTTCTTTGTCTTGACAATAAAAAGCATTCCTCACATTACCACAAGACACTGCAGGTACATACACTTTAGTTATAATTGGGAAAATGGAACCAAGAATATGTTTCTTCACAACTTAAGCTGTGTTTCTGTGTAGGTTCAGAAGGTGAGTGACACATAATCATCCAGGCAAAAGAAGAGTCAATATGAAAGAATCTGGTTATGGACAAAGTGCCTCTCATTTCACATAATTCTGCACGTGACTACTCATGGTTTATTCACAAACACCAAAAGTCTTTCCTGGCTCTGGAATTAATATAGGTAGAACATATTAGGAAGTATGGGTCCCTGTTGTCTCAGGGACAACGCTATACTCGTGAATCACAGTTGTATGACAAGTTTGATGGGAAAAGTTCACAGAAAACAACCAATGAAAAATCACTTTTTACTATCACAATTTACTATCTAAAATGGCAAATATGTACAGCATGAAAAAACATGATGTTCTTAAATGTGAGTTAAATTATTATAGAATAAGTGTCCTAATTCGATAATCATTCAGATTCAAATTAAGGACTTAAATTTCAAAATGCATCATCATCAATCTATTTTCTGCTGAAGTTTACAGTGAAATTTTCAATGAAACATCACTGATTCTAAAGCATAACTTTGAAGACCTTCCCTCGATTTTATCCCTGAAAAAAAAATATATAAACCTAAATGTGAGTTCTAACAGAAATCTCCTTTTCTAAAATTTCAAATATCTGTAAACGTGCTTTTATTTTTATTTTTGTTTTGTGTACTAATCAGAGCTGTAGTGTACAATTTTAATGTAATTTTTTATGCTTTGGTCATGAAAATATATTAAGGCAGCTAGAACACTGTAAGTAAAAGCATAAAAAAGTTAATTTCTGTTCTGAGTATATTGATAAACAAAGTCTATAAAATATTAACTCAAATCACTTTTGCCCAGTTTTCTTTATATATCTCCTGGGAAAAAAAGCCCCATTATTATGAATTTAATTTCATTTTCATGCCCACAGTTTATTATTCTTGAAGAAGAAAAAGCCCAGACCACCTGAAAAATTTTTAAAACATTGCTTTAGATGAAAAACTAGAATATACCTGAGAGTGCGTATTCGCCTTTTAGACTTTCGCTTTCTCGGATTAGGAAAGCTCCTTCCTTGTTTACAGGGTACAACAGTTGTCTCTCGGCATCTGCTCGTCTGATTGGGCCAAAGAACCATCTGAACAAATAAAAACCATTAATTTTACCACTCAGTGAAACATACCAGGAAGACAGTTTAGCTTTTATAAACATGCTGCATATTTACTAAGAGATAATCTGTGCTATGTTAATTAAATGTCAATAGTAGGGGGGGAAAAAGCCAACAAGAACTACAGAACAAATTTATTGCTAGAAAACATCACACATTTGAGTGAAATCTGGATTTTATTGCCGATGAAAAGTCTTACTGCTTTGAAGGGAACAAGCATTCAGAAGTGACAGACGGCCTTGTCCCAGAAAACATCACCAAGAAAATTTGCCAAGGCTACAAGGGCAGAAATTGATGCCAAATCTATTGATGCCACTGGAACTAGGCAGAGGTGCAGGTATGTGCTAGCAGCCCAACATCTTAAAAGACAAAAGATCTCTCAAACTGCAGAAGGGTTCTCAGATTCCAAGGTGTAAATCACCCTGCTTCCCCATTCCATTGCCACGTCAATACCTCAGAGGAGTTACTGGCAATTTTCAGCTTTGCTGCTTTTTGACAAACAAAACCAGTGTATCCCTCAAGTCACCACAAAAATCTCTGCACCTGTATTCTGTGAAAATCTACTCCGATCTATGGCTTTTAAAACATTTTTCCTCGCTAAATCCTGTAGTTCACAAAGGCTTGCTCAAGCAAAAATTTTAATTTGCACCTTTGAAGATAAGATTTAGCTCTCTTGCTGCTTTGTGCCGAGTTTAAATTAAAGATAAATAAGACAAAGATGAGTCGGCATTTTTAGCTGGGGTGGTGTTGAGCTTCCTTCCAGCAAACATGCCAAGCTCTTTCCAAGATTACCTCCACCTCTTATTTGAAGCAAGTGATGATAAATAGGTATCAGAAGGATGCCACAAGCTCATAGGAGAACTCCTTTTAAATTAATCATAGCTAAAACTATTACACAAACTTCAAATATAAATTAATGCACCACAAGTATGTTGCCTACTTGATTTGTAAATTACTAGTGAAAAGTACAGACGGAGTCATCAACAAACTATTTTAGTATCTGCAAGGCTTGTAGTCATCAAGAGGAATGGAGGAAATAAATGAGAATATTGGATGATGCCTTAGCTGATCAAGCATGAGGACTGAAAAATGGGTTTGTATTAACAAAGAGGAAATAAAAAGAGGCAAATGCAGACAGCACTAACCGATGCTGAATATGCTTTATTAACAGAAAATGAAAAGAAAATTAAAGACAGATTTTTCCAGACCACATTCCTGTCCACTGAGTTGAAGATGATTTGGATAAAATAGGTCTTGATACATATTTGGCAAGCAAAGTAATCTCACTAGAAAGCTGTAATGTGTTAGAAGTAATTTTAATTAGTTAAATGTGTTCATTAATTCAACTAATTAATTTAATTAATTCTTTCATTAGACTGCAGAAACCTAAGTAATCAATAAATGTTCAAATCCTTGACTAAGGTTCTTGTCAAAGGAAGGAGAGTACAAGTTCAACTGTATTCAAGTTGCAAAGAAAATCTGTCTGCCCTAAAATCTAAATTAGAATCTTTCTGAAATTTCTAAATATACCCGCTCTGAGAATAGCATCTGAAATCCAACAAACTATATGAGACAAAAAAAAATAATATTTGTCCCCTTGAAGTATTAGCTATCACTCAATCATGTCCAAAGTGACTAATACTCATTAGAGTGTATAAGAAGAAGTGTTTAATTTTTGGTGTCCTTTCTTCTTGGGTTACAAGGATAGTACCTTTTCAAAAGAATTTAATTTTGTACCAAACCCAAAAGAGCTTCCAGTGCATTGTTAGCAAGACTGGATTTGATAGCCACAGTCAAAATACAGTCTTTATGTGACTCAACATTTGAATATACAGTGTTAGTAACTCAAACTTCTAAAGCCGAAAACTTGAGCAGTAATACAATCTATGCAACTAGAGGAAACTGTTGGTTTATTTTGAATATATAAATTAATTACTCTGTGTATGTAAAATCATGTCTTCAATATAAACCATGATTTGGGAAAATAATATGCACATAAGTACATCACATTTAGGATAATTGTAATGATTTCAAAACATTTGATTTCAAAACATTTCAGCTTGTATGCTTATTTTTATTAGGCTGGAAAAACTTCACTTAAATCAATATGAAATTACCATTAAAGGTTATATGGAGGATACATAACATGTAGGTTCTGACTCCAGATAAGCCTAGCAATCAAAAATATCCTAACTTGCAAAATACTATAATTAGAGCAACAGTATTAGAGGAGGTAAGTGTAACTGAAGCAATTACAGAGGGTGAAAAGTGGATACATATTGTGTATTACCTCATTTGCCTGACTTTATATGATCTGATTAAAATGTTTCAGAAAAATACAGGGAAAATTACTTTTAATAGCACTTGAATATTTGATTCTTAGTTCAAAGCCATTTGGTTTGCAATAATAATTATACAGTACCAAAAGTAATACTGAATGTGAAAAAAACAATCTCTTCACTTCAAAGCAAATAATTTAATTTGTTATTCATTTTTTTTTTAACTAAAGCACATCTGAATTTAAAGTAATGGAAGTTTAAATTCCTTTTATAAAGCGTGAAGAGCTTATTTCGATCTCTAGCAATTGAACTTCTGCTTCAAAAGGCTTAATATTTTACTTCATCCAAAAGTGCGTATCTTAGAGGGAAAAGAGCTCTAAAAAGTAATAATGAATCAAAGTAATTGCTCACCACGAGATATTGCTCTGCAGGATAGGAAGGTCAGACCAAAACAACACCCAATCCTTGGTAAATCTATTCATATTTTATAGCTCAAAGACAGATGAAAGTTTTAAAACAGAACACTTGGAAAACAAGAACTAAACATAAAGAACTATCCACTGAACTAGTTAAGTAACTTCTCTGACTTCAGTGCAGTGTATTGGCACCAGACAGTCCAGGAGAAGTTTGAATTAGAAATTCTTACACAGTATCAGCCTGAAATTCAGCTCACAGCCAGGCCTCTTTGGTGGCCTGTCAGTGCTGGATCAGTAGATTACCAGGTATGGCACAAATGAGTGCTTTCAGACTTGGGCACAATTTTCCGTTTCGAGCAGGAGCTGTCTGGCTAGCACAGCAATAGTTCTCTTCTCTCAGCAAGACCCAGGAACATGCTTTCTTGGCCAACACTCCCAACTCCCTTTTAAGTGTAGGATGCCAGATCTGGTTTTTGGGGATTGTTTCCAGCAGCTTCCTCTAAATCCCTTGCTAATACCATCATTCATCGCTATCGGGAATATGTTAAATTTTAAAAATTAAAAATTCCAGGGTACTTCTGGGTCATTTTGGCCACCACACATAGGATGACTTTGGAACCAAAAAACATAACCAAATAGGTCACAATAACAAACACAGTCCTCACTTGTTGCAGATGATGCTCAGTACTGGAGTACCAGTGAGATTTGTTGTGGCTATTGAGAACATAGCAATCACATCTGTTTTGGCCATCAGTTCCACTAGCACGTTTATCATCACCATGTCACATCACGGATCATAGCAGGTTTTGTCATGGCATGTTCCCTGACTGTGACAGTATCACTGCTGAGACCTCTAAAGACTTTCTTACAGCCAAGGAAATCTTCATCTAGCTGAATGCTGGTGTTTATACTTGAAGGGCAATTTTATTAAGAAACAGACATCTCATCACCTTACACTCATTCCTGCCAACCTATTCAGCCCAGTTTGAATTAAGATGGAGTCATGAGCTCAAGGGAAGTTTGTAGTGCTACCTGGCTTCACCGCTGCCTTTCCTGAGAAGCTTTCTGTCTTCCATGGTGCAATGTATTGCTGATCTCCATCTAAATGTCATTTACCATTTGCTTTCTGTCCCCCTGTGCTTTGCTACATAAAAATCTGCTAAAATAAAAATAGTCACTCCTATTTCTACCCTTCTTATAGCAGGAAGATATGGCAGGAACTTTCAAGCTGGACAGTAGAAGAGAGGAAAAGTAACGTGGGCCAAGATGTAAAGCAAAGAAAAATGTGGAGGCAAAGTTCTCCAATGCTGTATTCCTGGCAACATTTCCACTGCCTGGTAACTTGCCTAGAAAAGGACAAAAGTCTCAGTGGGAAAAAAAACAGCTACAAATATCCCCATAACAAAAATAAGGAGAATGCAAATGAATTTTCTTCCTTCTCATTAATGCAAAATCCCCCTCTGATAAAATCTGTGCAATGCACTTATCTTAGATAGAGACTGAAGATGTTACAGATCTCAACTAATCTGGGAACTATGGGCTTTTTCTGTCCCAAATCTAACTCTAGCCAATACACAGAACTAATCCCCTCCCATAAAAAGGATTCCCAGTCATGATCCAGATGAAAATACTCTCAGGGAAAATATATTTTTTGGCAGCCTGTCATTCCTTGGAAACCCCTTTCACAGACCCCACATCTCCCTACATTCCACCTCACTTCTTGGTCTCTCCTAAACCGCTAACATGCTAAATCCTGACTCTAACATAAGGTGTGTGCTAAGCCTTAGCCAAAGCACTCCACTCATGGGCCAGACAAAATATTTCTTTGGAGATGTCATCCCTGAGTGACATGGGTAAGATGCTCACGACCAAGCTAAACACTGACCCTGAAATAACATCTGCAATCTTGAACTTTCTTGGAAATCTCAGCAGATTCCTCAATGCTCTTTTGTTATTCCTACTGAAACCAGCAGAGAAAATGATGCAGAAGTTTTTCACCCATTTCCTTTAAGGCTCCCTAGTTTCCCACTTTTACCATTATTTAGATTTAATATGTACAGGAGAAAAGTCAGAATTAACTCTACAATGTCATATCTGAAGTCACTGAATTTCCTTTAAAAAGTAGCTGTAGCTGGGATGTGGGGAGATTATTTCAGTTTTTCATTCAAGTTGCAGGACATTGGAGGTAAGATAAGACTAAAAGCAGAGGTCTATGACATACTCCTAATTTTGTTAATATTCACTTAAGAGGAAAAGCCCTGAGGGCTGAGTCAGCAGTAAGGTACAACCACACGTAGAAGCTGAGATCATTACAACAGCAATGAAGAAGAAGGAAAGGGGAAAAATGCTGAAAAATAGCAAGGAGAAACAGAATGAATAATAGCAAATAAGTCACATAAGATTTATTTTCCAAATTTATTGAAGATGTTGAAATGAACAACACAATCCTATCCTGGATCAGCACTTTGTGGCATAAGGGCATCTTGCTTCTCGCTTTTCATAAGTGCTTACAACTGGGACTTACTTTCTCATGTTGGGGTGAGTCTCTTGAGTCTGCTAAATGTCAGCAGCTGAGAGGGTTTGTTGAGATTCCTGTAGTTCTCAACCAGAAGTCTCCATTAGGGAACAAATGGTGCTGACAAAATGTTATCTGGCTCTCCAGAAGATTAACTCAAGTGTATTAACAGTGTCTGTACTGCTAGGCTGAAGAGAATAGGTTTCTTTGATGGAGAAAAGCAAAGAATTACTGCATTTAGAGCAAAATTCTTGGGTGAAAACAAAACAAAAAAAAAGCACCAGATACTCTGTATACTGAAACCACATATATCCCAGCTTCTGGAATGAAGAAAGCTTGTGTAAGAGCTAAAACAAATATAGAAAAGCTCCATCAGCATATGAAGTTTACATTTTAAATGCCTCAAAATCTACTGTCATAGAAAGCTGTAACTGCCCAATGAAGTACTTCAAAGTTAGGAGATGACAATATTAATATTGCTTTCATGGCATCCACTCAGCCATTTTCAGAAGATCCACTATGATACCATCTTTAATTACATGGTCATATCCAGTGCTCCCTACAATGTTAATATGAATGCTGCCCACTGAATAGCTACCTTCTAATTTGTTTTGTCATTGCATAGATAGAGTTCATTTACTGTTTTAAACAATTTACATTGTTTAGCATCTGCTCTCCATGCCAGTTACAAAATTACAGGTATGGATTCTTTCCTAGCAGCCTCTATTACAGTGTTCATTACTGTAATATCCAAATGCTCTGCAAATATTCATTAAATTCTTTTTGTGGCTCTTTTCCCTGTAATATACTTTCTGCAGTGGAGAAACAGCCCAGAAAGGGACTAAGGGAATACGAAAATACTGTGAGTATTTTCTACTAATTTTGGATGTCCAACTTGAAAAGTCCAGGGCATGCCTTTCAGGAATTTTACATTTTGCACAATTTAACAGTTATTTGGACAGCAATAGTGGCATAACTTCTATGCCACAGAAGACAAGGAGAGATGCATAGAAAGCTAAAGAGACAGAGACAGAGAGATCCTCCAGGGTCTTATTCAATTGCTTTCATCATATGACCACCCTGTGACCATTGTCCTTGCTCAGCACATGAAAACCTGAACAGGCTTGTGTGCACCACTCTTCTCTGCTTTCATCCATATGGGACAAAGAAGGCTGCTGAACCAGCTTTTAATCCATGCCAGGTTTGCAGTCTGCTGTGGGTAAAGAATAGTGCAGAAACAGGGGCAGAGGTTTACCAAGAGAGCCACCAGCAAGTCCTCTCTATGCTGACAGGAAGACTCCTGGCACTTTTGGGTTTTCCCAAAATATTAAAAATAGAGAATGAAATCATCAAATTTTAATAATAAGTTCAGTTACTGCATATAAAATATAATTTTATTGTCAAGACCTTGGTTATATTGAAGCAAAGTTTTTTTAGATAGCAAAAAAGCACACACTTTTAGTGCACCAATCTTCCGTACTAAATATCAAGCCCTTTCTCCAATGCACATGAACAAAAGATTTCTTGTATTGTTCTGAGCCACATTTTTTGCTTTCAGGAAGAGGAAGAGGCACTCTGTGCCTCATCAGTGCCTGTATCAATTCTGGAAAATTCATACACAATCAGGTAAAGCCTGGAAATTTAAAAGCAACTAAACAAGCTCTTCTGATAGAAAATATTAGGTTGTTTTAATTATAAGACTAATGAAGTAATAGCATTGCTTCAAGAGCTGCCTTTTCAAGAAATTAGGAAATATCACTGCATAGATGAAAGCCTTCCAGGGGTACCACACGTAAGAAAAACATGTGCTTTACAAATGGTGAGGTGTATGCATGAAGGAGTGAGTGGGAGACAAGTGCTGGCTGATTCAATTTTTCCCTGTATAGTCTACAGTGAACCTGATGACAGTTTCCAGGGAAAAAAAACAAACCAAAACAAACAAACAAACCAAAATAAAACAAACAACAAAGAACTCCCACAAAACAACAGCAAAACCAAAAAACTCCAAAACATATGAGACAAAACCAACGAAAACCAGAAAAATCTTTAGTCTGGATAAACCATAAAGACCAACACTTGCTGGCAAGATTCCTTTCAAGAGCATTTTCAAAAACACAAACCTTCCTATAAATGGCCTAAGAATATAAACAGTGGAAATTCAGGAATTTCTCTAGGGCTTGCAGACTTTATTTGGGCAGAATCCAGAAAACCTAAGATTGATTTTCAGGCAGAGCCCTTCCTCCTTACTTCTTTCTACAGGCATGCCTGGGATAATTTTTAATTCTGTCTGTTCCTCACTGTCATTTACTATCAGGTACTGAAGGGTACATGGAAGGACAAAATTTAAGAGGAAGGAATTTAAAGCTAATGGTAAAGGAAGTCATGGGACGTTACAGGAGGAAGGGAGAAAACAAGACAGTAGAAATTCAAAGCTGAAAGAGCCATAGAATTAGCAAGTGGATGGATTGAGAGAAGAAAGTCAGAGTTAGTAGGCAATGATGAGAAAAGAGACGAAGCTGAGGACTGCATTCAGTGCCCAAGGGCTATAGCCTGCTGCTGAGCTGCTGCACTGTTCAGCAAATGCTGGTTTTCATCTTACCCTGCTCCCACAGGGAGCCTGGCCTTTGGCAGCCATTCCAGTCCTACTTGGGAAAACAATTTTACAGAATATCTCTTGAAACAATTTCACAGGCTAACTCTCACTGTGAGGATTGCTCTACACAGATCTTTTCTCTGTCACCTTCTTAGTTCATCACACCACTCTTTTTTGTACTTGCCAAAAGAGTAATTTGACATTAGTTTTCATCATGTATTTATTGTCTAGGAGTCATTGCTTTAAATCTCATCCACCAAAGTACTATCAGGAAAAAGTGAGTCAGGAGAGGTTGTTAAAAAACATTAATATACCAAAACTTTTCTCTGTCTAATAAGTAAATCATCTGAGATCTTAACACATTGCAGAGAGCACCTGACTTGGAATTGAAATAAAAAAACATTTAAACTGTTTATGGTACAGTGACTCAGCACAATTCTGATTACTTATTTACCTCAATAAGAATCTAATTCCCTCCAAGTAAAACCAGAAATTCAGGTTTTCAGGAACAGTTATGTCAGGCATCACACCAAACCTTTGGCACCTACAATGAATTTGCTTCATACAGAAAGAACTGAGTCACGCATATTTTCCAGAACCCTGTTGTTGAATAACTTATCACAAACTAAAATAAAGACTCTTGTGTGCATTATGTGTGGGACTTGGATCTTCTGAATCTTTTCACGGTGGATAGAATAAGTTTGTTTTTCTTTCCACAGAGAAAGCACAGAACATGTGAATAGATGTATATAAAATAGTTGTGTAAAAAAAAGGCTCATTTCTACACCACATAAGCAGCAGAGATCTATCAAAGCAACAGAGCAACTCTGGTTTATGTTTTTAAAAGTCTGTATGTTTGAAAGTGACTGTCTGTCGTAACACGCTCTAAGTTTTGCTGTATTTTGCACACTTTGAGATCAACATTGCGATTTTTCTTTGAATAACCATTACAGTGTGAAATACAGTTTTGGAAAATAACAGATCCCATTTTGCTCTTGGCTTTTGGATAACGTTTTCTTAGTGCTCTTGTCAGCAGATATAGCTGACTGGTTGGTGTTTTTCCAGAAACACTAAATTTATGTTAGACTTGAGAGATTTTTATTGGGGAAATGGCAGAATATAAGAGGAGATATGAGAAGAGGCATAGAAGCAAAAAGGAAAAGAGAATTAAATTATACTTCTCCATCTATTTTCTAAACAAAATACTATAGTTTAATTTGAGAAAGTACTCCATTTGAATAATTTGAAAATTTAAAGGCTTTTTGTTTCTATTTTCAAATACAAGTTCCAACAAAATATTACCCTCTTTTTTTCCTTTTAATTTTGTTCAGAAGTGATTACATTATCTGAACACAAGACAAAACCAAGCAATACTCTTCACATTATTTCAGGGCATATTTTGATTTCATACAAAGCTAAAATGAATTCTTTGCTTCTCTCTTCCAGGTGGAAGAAGACATTTTTCCTTTCTCTCGTCCCATTCATATTTGAAAATGAATATGTTCAGTAGAACACAAGTGATACATTCATCCATGTGAAAGGGGACCTTTAGCTAAAACAAGGCAATTTAAACCTATGTTTCTAATATATTATAGTCCCTATCTTGCTGGAATTTACAATGTGCATAGATGATTAAATATTGCAACATGGAAAACACAGCACTTTAATAAAGAGAGGTAATATTTTGGAGACTGGATGTCTCTAAACCTACCACCAACATTAGACATTACTTTTGCCAACATTTCTTTGTAGCAAGATGAAGGTTATTGCCAGAAAAAGTCTTTATACTTCTAGACTGAAGGAGCAGATTTGCCACACTTTAATTGTGTAGGGCCTTTAAAAACAGATGGTTTCGACTTACTAATCACTGACAACTGGACTGTAACACTGAACAGTAGCTTACTCCACACAATCCCAACGGCTGTAAAAGTAAAACTCTCACATACCCTGGCAGACTGACCTTATGTGTATCTGAGACACAAAAGGAGCCCCAGGCTCCACTAACAAATCACTGGGGCAGAGATGAAGAAACTGCAGGAGATTACTTTCTCGTGTGAAGAGGGCAACAGATGTGTCAAAAAGGACTCTGAGCCCCTAAAGCCCCCCCCTTGGTTTTGGTCCAAGAAATATCTTCGTTTTGTGTTGCACCACTGTTTTCAGCATAATAAATAATGAGCTGTGCCCTAAATAAAGGACCCTAAATAGAGCACCCTAAATAAAGGGCCTGTCAGGGCTCCACAGGCTTTTACAATAAAGCAACTGTGTGGGATTGTTTAGGTAAGGGAAAATTCAATAGTGAGTAAGTTGGTTTAAACCCATCACAATGGCAGGCATTTCCTCTTCCAGTCTAAAGCAAATTTACTATCTTCCAACATAAACACCAAGATTACTTGCGCATTAGTCTTAAATCTGTGACATTTTGTGTGTAAACCTTTCCTGCAAGAACACGGTGGGCCATGACTGTACTGTCACCTGTTGTAAGGGATTATGAACAATACTGCATTCACTTTTCAGTAGTTGATAATGGCAGCTGACCACACTGCAAACGTGGAAATTGACTTGCTTCGAGTCTGCTGCAGGATGACAAATCATTGTACCTTTGGCTACTCTTGCACTCAGTAATGACTGGAAGTGACTGTTTCTCCTGTAGAAATAGTATAATAAGGCCAAAGGCATGAGCTATATAATTTAGCACAGCTCACCCAATACTGGGTTCACTGCACAACAGAAAAGAAATCACAATGTGATAGCATTAAATTTTGGAAATATCCATAAATTTATCTCATTTTTTGACTCCCTGTTTGGCTATTGTGTAATTAATTTTAACATTTGTATTCATTAATTCATTATATTTTAATGAATATTAATATTCATTAATATTGTATTCATTCTCCACAATATTAGTCACCTGCATGCTGTATTATTTAACCTACTCTGAAGTTCTTCTGTATGAGAAAACAAACACTAGGTGAAAGTGATATCATATTGCTTTTTGTGTTGTTTTAGTTACACAAGTCCTATTTAAGAGATTAAAGTCAATTGTCAATGTTTATTCTCTGTTGTAGTTTTGCACATGAAAAAAGGGTTCCGTTGCATTTAAGGCTTGTTCTGAAACAACGACTTGCATTTGGAGTCAATGAAAGGCTACCACTGTCTAACATCCATTGCTTTAGGATTTGGGGTGTGAAATACAGCCATATAATCACCTCTTCAAAAAAAACCCCAAACTTAAAATGCATTCTTGAGACCCTATTTCTGCTGCATAGAGTCTCTCAAATAGCATTGTAAAATCTTGCACCAATGTTAGTAGTACATGTATACATTTGTACTTCCACACTGATATAATATACTGTAAAAGTAGCAATAACTCTGCTGTTTGTAACCAAGGAACAAAGTGGAAATCTTGAGGTAGCCTTAATGTTAACATTGTACAGAGAACACAAATAACATGAATTGATTTAACACCATGGGAAACTCAAATAGACAAGAAAATTTTCAATCATACATTCACTTAAACCATTACAGCTTCCAAAAGCCCTCAATTGATTTTCTGGAGAAAATCCTTCCAGAGAAATTATTTTCTTTTCGTACAGAGAAACTCAGTACAGGAATAATACAGAAACCCTGAGAAACAAATAGCCCCATGCCTGCCCAAGACACTGGTGGCAGAGCAGACATCTTCATCCATTTTGTGGAGAGCTCTCTCTTGGACATGCAGTTGGGTTCACACCTCAGACTATTGCCAGCAGTCTGGGGGACTTGTGTCCTCTGCTAGGTCAGCTTTCAGTGGAGGACAACCAGGACACTCTGTCCCAAGAGGGATTGATAAAGAAACTGGGCACTCTGGCATCCTCAGGTGACTCTAAGCCAAAGGACAGAATGGTTCTTTCATGGGGGGACAAATTACTTAAATAAAGGGCCTTCCACCTTCCAGACTAACCTTTTCAGGGTAACAGATGGGAAGGGTGACACAACAAAGATACTTTTGACTTCCATAAGTAAAGCTGGAGCACATCAAACTCCACATCAGTTCTGTATTATCAGACCAAGACCCTTACACAGATTTCTTTCACAAGAGATTACAACACCACGTAAGATTTATGTTAGCATCACAGGAAGCTTCTGGGTGATTTTTCAGGCATTTTAGCTCTGTAATAACAAGATCTCATTTTCTCTTTTCTTTCCTTGCACATTTTCAGAAAACTAATAATTATCTTATTATAATCAAGTTGTTATTCTAGAATAACATCCTGAACCCCCAGGTTTACATCTTTATCATTTGCATAGTCTGAGCTTGTCTGTCATTTCTGGGTAGCTCATCAGCTAGCGTGACTGAGTTTATTTCTGGTTATTGTCTTTGTTAACATTAACTTGTCAGTTTTGCTGTCTGTGTGTTTGTATCCCTCCCTTTCCTTGTTGGCAAGGTCCTCAGATAATCCTGAAAAAGGAATGTTCCCACGCTGCACATGCCATTCTCTGTCGGTGCAACTGAGCAGCTCCTCCTCTTCACCACCACCCTCCTCGTGTGCCCCTCAGGTTTGTCTGCATGTTCTTGTGTATGGCTCCCTTCACTACACACCCTTAGAAGAGCAAAGACTCCTTCTGTCTTACAGAAACTTCCCTTACAGAAACTGCCATTAACTGAAAAGATCAGTAATTTCAAAAGGAAAGCTGGGGCTGGTGAGTTCTCGACGTTTCTGAAATTTATGGTACATATTCATTCCCACATGTGAGTCTTAAATCTCTTCTCTTCTTTTGTGGTGAGATTTAAAAAGCTGAGCTGCAAAATTTTTATTCTATAAATACAGGAAAAAAATTTTAATTCAGTTAAAAATATATCTAATTTATTTAGAGAAAACTAAGGAAAAATTCTTACTGACATTACTGCAGATAAATTTATAATGTATAGTATTATAGAGTACTCTGCACAAAAGTAGTGGAATGTCAATTAGTGCAATCCTTTATGGAGCTATCACTTATCACTTAAATCACTGCTTTGTTTTTCCAGTTTTTATTGATTAAGATTAGTGTACCACCATGAAAAAAAAGTATGTATTTCTATGTGGTTTAAGTGATAGGGAAAAGGAATACTTTTTCACTATCAATATTTTGATCTTCTAGAAAGCTATTTCCAGATGATTTCTAAGCCTGTCTTGAGAAATGCAAAGTTGTAAATTTCCATTCTAATTGCTTATAACACACATGGTTTTTTTACACAGATCTGAATTGAAAACCTGAATGTCAACATTTAACAAAATTCTGATGAAGGACAAACTTCTTATGTAAAGAAGTTTAATCTCATATTTTTAGTTTTAACACAAGAAAGGCCTTCAAATATATCCTATATATTATTGTTTAAAAATAACTGAAAATTTACTTTTCCTCTTACATGGAATAGTAAATATGTAATAATATTTTGTCCTTTTTTAAAAATATCATCCAATAAATTATATTCATTCTCTGCTATGCATACCTTGCTTACATAGCAAAAAAAAAAAAAGAAAAACAGAAAACCAGAACAAGAACAAAAGACAAGAAACAAGATAAAGAACAAAACAAACAAGAAACAAGAAAAAGAAAAAAACATTTTGCTACAGAAAAGCATCTGAGTCTGATGAATCATATTTTCTTTCCTAACCTCTTTTAAAATTAAAATGTATTATCTAAACTATGCTGCTGGAAAGTTGCTCAGTATCAAAATCTTTGCAGTGTCTGCTACAGCCTTGTGTTGAAACATAATGTCTTCAGAATTATAACAGGATATATTCTGGATTTAGTACTGCATCTTTGGTAGGGAGCAAAACAATGGATGGATAAGTCTGTGAGGGTGAAGTCATTGATGGCTGCAGCCTGGGCTGACTTAGAGGCATTAGTGTAGATGGGGCAGACAGGTGAGATCTGTAAAGGAGCAGTCCCTGAATGTCACAGGGACCTGGGCAATGCTACCATTTCCTTTTGTGCCTATTTATTTTCAGCATGTCTTTTTTTTTGTGTCACTCATGACTAAGTAATCAACAATCTAGAAAAAAAAAAAAAAAAGAAAGCCAAACACTTATTTAGAAATATAAAACTTTCCACAGGGATGAGAGGGCTTTTTGTGAGGTAGATTTTTTGTCCTAATAGCTTGGTCCTTGCCCACCAACAGAAAGAAAAGAGTTGTGCAGTGTCAACACCTATGGTTCTGCTAAGCAGACTTGACAATAGGCCTGTAATTAGATGTGGCAGTGATGCACCCTTGATTTTGCATATACAACAGTTCCAGCCCATGGTGAAGTACAAAGGTAAGAGACCAAAGAAAGCAGATGGGCTTGTGCACTTTTCAGAAAATCCTTTCTGAAAGCAATGGGGCTAGAGAGAGCCATTGGTTTGACCTTGTAGGGTATCTCTTATGTTTTTATGTCTTAATCTCTTCAGTACAGATAGAATCTTACACAAAGAAAGTCTTCTATAACCAACAGTGCTTTTCACATAACAACAATTCTTCACAGAGATACCTGACCTAGTTTGTTTAAAATGAGCCCAGCTTTAGGATTTCTTAGCCTGGCTGAACGGTTGGTTGCTATTTCCCTCTCCTAAACCTGCTCAGAGATCACTCAGCTATGCAGAGCTCTGTATTGTCCTGGGCAGAGAGCCATCAAAGACAGTTATTGAGGAAACATTGTACAATACCTGGAATATGTTTTTGCCAACAACATTGCTCAAACACAGCTAATCTATGCTAGCATGCACAATGTTTATTCCTACTGAGTAAGAAAAAACCCCACCAAACAGGACTATGAAGTTGGTATGACCAGTATGTGGCCTTTTTTTTTTTCTTTTTTCTCTAAAAGGCACTATAAAGGCCACCAAGCCTTAGAGAAAGCTAACTAGCTGTGTTTGCAGGATGTGTTTTAAGGACATTTTTTGGTGTTCACATAGTTCTTTGCTGTATTCTTCATAAAAGGTAATGAAAACTAGTAGCTAATGATTTAATATATAATACACTAATTTTGAATAAAGACAAGTTTTTTTTTTCTTCAAGATATTTCTCAGAATTTGAATAGATAAAGACATACATATTTAGAAAACCACATTGCCAGAAAATGGGTTTCTTTAGTTAGACAAGTTTTCATGAAGTGCTCATATACAATGCCATAACTCCTTCCACTTTTCTGAGCAGAGATACATTTTCTGAATGTGGATACACACATGGATGGATAAATAGTACTTCCACTTGAAAAAATGTGGCATTATACAGTTTGATAAACCATTTACTTCTGTGTTCAGTATTGTCTTTGAATAATTAAGAAATAAGGAGAAATTAGGTCAAAGTTTGATAAGTGCTTGAAGACAGCACTGGAATGCTTAACCATCATTAAAGAAGTTAAATAATTAATTTAATGGTATTTTTGCAGTATTTCATTGTTTAAATTTAAAAAAGGCACTCCCAAGTCAAAAAATATCAAAACCATGATCTAGCTTAGCAATACACACCTCATCTCACAGGGCTGTATTGCATGATCTTAAAAATATCAGTCTTATAAACTTTCTCTATATTGTGTGTGTGTACACATGTATGCACACGTAAACCACACACCCCCCCACAATGGATAAAGTATATCAATTGAAAGAAAAGATGGAATTTCACATATAGGCTTTTCAATGTTTTATACTAAATGTATATTTTGGTGATAGACACCTTTTCTACCAAAAAAAATGTAAGAATGACTTTTGTACTTGGCAGGTTCCAAGAATGTGCAAACAAACTACTAGAACTTTGTGCAGTCATTTAGCAATGAACAATTTTTACAAGTTCATTTATTTCAGTACAAGGGTTAGTAGTGATTCTGGTGGTGTCCTCAGGAGTTTGTAGCTCCAGAATAAGGAGCTATGAGAGCAAGAGAGAGGGAGCACGCAGAAACCACAATGGATTACATTCAGTTTTCTGAGGTATTCAGCAGAATCCAAGGTACCACTTTTAAAAAAGCCTCTAGCCCATTTTGACTGTAAATGCCACTTTGAAAAATGTCCCACGTGAACCAATGAAACCCCAAAAGTCTGACTTTGCAGTAAGTCTAAAACAAGTCAGCCCAGTGAAAGCTTTATTGTTCTCATATAGTAACTGAAATTCAGTCAATGTATGAAACAGTTAAAGCTGAGTCAGGTAACAGAAGGTGAAGGAACTATGGAGATTGACAAAAATAACGTACTAGACACTTCTGCTTTCAGCTGGTTGTTTAAAAATCTCACTGTGGAATTGACTGGTGAGGTTTCATTGATTAGGTCTGGGCTCAGCTTCCACCAGCTAGGAAATACCTACAAGGTATGTAAGAGATAAATAATTTCAAAACTGAAAAAAGTTAAAAGTAATTGCTATGTTCTTCTTTGACCCAATCTACTAGGAATTTGTATGCATTTGCTTCCCTCATCACAGCAGTCTTGTGTCAATAATGCTGGCATGAACATGGCCTGGTTCAGAGCCAGGACAGAACACATGGAATGAGTGATGGCCAATGGCACCATGGCCTGTATCAGCAATGATGTGGCCAGCAGGACCAGGGCAGTGATTGTCCCTCTGTGCTCAGCCCTGGTGAGTCCTGTGTTCAGTTTTGGACTGTCTCATTACAAGAAGGACACTGAGGTACTGGAGCATGTCCAGAGAAGGGCAATGAAGCTGAGGAAGGGTCTGGAGCACAAAGAGGAGCAGCAGCTGAGGGAGCTGAGGTTGTTTCGTCCAAATAAAAAAGGGGTCAGGAGTGATCTCGTTCTCTGTAACTAGCTGGAAGGAGATTGTTGTGAGGTGGCAGTCAGTCTTCTCCAGATAAAAGACAAGAGGAAAAGTTGTGCCAAGGAAGGGATTTGTTATTAAAAAAAAAAATTCATGAAAAGGATTGTCAAGCAGTGGAACAACCTTCCTGGGGAAGTGGTGGAATCACCATCCCTGGAAGTGCCCAAAAGGCATGTGGATGTGGCTCTTAGGACCAGTGGCAAACACAGTGGTGCTGGGTTAATGGTTGGACTCTTAGAGGTCTTTTTAAACCTCAGTGATTCTATGATTTTATGATTGTGAACTGTCTTTCAATAAACAGACAACAGGTCCATCAGGATGGCAGGGGAGAGCCCCCTCCAAGAACAATCCATCTTTCCTCTATCAAAACCAGAATTCACATTACTCCAATAGCAAGGTGTATTCTTTTAATTTTGCTTCATTAAATTAACTGCAGAGCTGGGCTGTATTTCTTGTCCAGAACAATTTGCACTATGTCATTTTCTTGTTTAGTTTCAACAACTGGCAGTAACAAAACAAGAGCAGGTGAATATGTTACTATGGCTCCTGTTTGTAGTGCAGAATAACAGACACAGAAAAAAGGAGCACACAGACAGGAAGGTCACACGCTTTGCCAAGAAGATCTATCTTTTAATTCAGATTTTGGTATTTGTCAAGTCGTTCTTTCTGATCATCCTTTTTTGGAAGTGCAAATTAAATTATGTGATTCTATCTCCAATAACATTTTTTGTTTTCCAAGTGTTATATGTCTAAACACAGAAAGAAGAGCATTCCAAATTCATGGGATGCAGCAAATACAACCTCATTCAAACAACCTTAGAAATGAAAAATCTGTCTGGCTCATGGTTTTGACTGCTACCTGTGACACAGAAAGAAGAAAAGCACCAAGTGCTCTCACAGTTCTTAATAGATCATTAGCATAGTTTATGTTTGCTTTTGGTCAGATGTAATATAAAATAATGTTTTCATGGTACCAGATTTATCTCCTCATGAAGAGAAAGCTCACTATGTGACTATGGTTTGCCAGACTAATGCTTCCACCCCCCAACTGCCTTGTCTCCCCTACCGCAGGTGAGGCCAAGAGAATACACCTGTCTCCAGAGACACTAAACACAATTCCTTCATGACCTCTCCCCCTGACAGGTTGTTTTTGGTATAAGAAGTACAGCAGGTGCTAGAAGAGCTCAGCAAGGAGAAGATGCTTTACTGGTAAATATAAAAATGAAAAGCCTTGTTTCCCCAGTCTGTCCAAAACAGACTTCACTGTAGCAGGTGTGCACTTCTTGGATGCATTTCATCTTGTGCAGCACATGCTTGGACTGAAATGTTGCAGCAGACAGAAGTCAAGCCATGGATTTACCGTTTTTTCCCTTATTCATACAGACTGCCACTAATTTCATCCAAGTCAGCCACCTACAAAGAGATCACTTAAGCCAAAGGAAGGAAGCATAATGACATTTTTTTTCTTAGCAAGAAATTGTGTACAAAGAAGTGTTTGATTCTGATATAATTTAGTTCTATTATATAATATAAATATACTAGCAAACTATTAAAATTACCCCTTCAATTGTAACATACAACTTCTACCAATAACCTTTGGTCAAAGGAGAGCAACACAGTAAAGAAATCTCATTCTTTCTCAGTTCAGATAGCCACGGATACATGAAAATTGCTTTTGTTGTGAATAGTGTTTATTTTTTGTTTTTCCCAGATGAGATACTGCAAATCCTTTCTGCCCTTTCCCCCTGACCTTGACCCACCTTATCAGCTCTACCTCAGTCATACCAGACAGTCAGAGACACCCAGAAAGAAAAAGAAGTTATCTAAAGAAGTTTCTTACTTTCCTTCTTGCTTTACTTCATTCTCTTTCTTACCAAGGAAAAGTAAGAAAAAAAAAGGCATGCCTTTCTCCCTGATAAAAATTCACAGACACTTCAGCAAGGAGACACATTGGTCTGCTGCAACACTTGTTGAGAGCAAGAAATGACCCAGCATTATTCTCTGCCAGCACTGAAAATACAGTGCCAGATGGACTATCTGATTTCTAACTGTCTCTATAAGAAAGACCATGTCAATATGTTGATAAAAGAGGGCCAGATAGATTTGCTTGTTAATACTCTTGAAGATCACAGGCAAAACTGAAATGATAAGCAAAAGGAATTTGACTACTCTGCAAGCAGCTCTCAAGCATTTATTGCCTAAATTTATGGAGTGGCCCTGTCATCTCTCACTGTAGAACCTTTCACGCCCCTCTATTCCTTTGTTGCAGTGACTTTACGGAGTAACCATGCATGCACATGAATGCAACTTTTAAAATAGTTTCTACACAAACATGCTGAAATCAGCTGCTAAAAAATGTGATCGGTCTGGTTTTCTTCCCAAGCTTCCTAAGAGTCACATCATGAATTAAGTCTGTTTCTCAGAACAGAATAGCCAGTGTTTCTTTATCTAATGAGATGGAGATGCAACCTGGAAATAAAATTCCTGTTGTCTCTGCAGATGCACAGAAGCTGGCTGGTGCTACAAAATGTGCATTCAATTAAGTCAAAGACTGTTGATCGACTGTGCCTGGCAAATATTACAAGCATAAAAACCACACTGCAAATATATGGTAAATATATTGGCAGGTGAACGTGTATAAATATATTGGCAGGTGAACATGTATAAATATATGGCAGGTGAACACAAGACTGTAAGCCTTCCATTCTTTGTCAGTTCTGTGCTGGGACCACAAAGGATCCTGCCATACAGGATGCAATGATGCATTAGAAACTTTGCGTATTTCCACAACTGTCTATTTCATGGCCATGAAAAAATCGCCAGCACCAAAGGGAATTAAAACCAAAATAGAGAGATGAGAGAAGATAAATTCAGGTTGGGGAGAGAGAATGATTTCATCTTTAAATTGAATAAAAGAGATACTAGAACAAGCTTTTTTCTAATTGCAATCTTTAGGGAAAACAAATAGTGGCTCTTTAAACCATCAATACTTTTGTTCTTACTGTTTCACTAGGATAACTGAGTTGTAAACTACAGAGGGTGGGCGAAAGGGAATTCTTTGAGGAAATTGTAGCAAGGGATCTTCCAATTTGATAAAAGGCAATAAAAATCCTCATCTTGAGGATGAACAGCTCAACCTGAAATGCCTAACAAAGCAAAGATGTCTAGTTTTATTTGGCCATGTTTGAGTTGGGATGACTCTTCAAATGACTCTTCAAGAGGTCCCTTCTGACCTCAGTTAGGCTATTGCTATATGTGTGTGGGCTGACAGGCTTGTACCTATGTGAAGATCACTAAAGCCAAGTGACTTAGAAAGAAATCTGAGAAAAGACAACATGTCTAAGCCACATTAATCTTGCTGTGAAATAAAAAGTTTATTTGGGAGAAATTACTTCATCTGAGAGCTGGAAAAACTCTCCATTGTTTCCTCTCCAGTGTTCTAACAATCTATGGATAAAAACCTTTTCTTGTAACTTAGTCTTTAAGGGAGAAAGGTATATTAAAAAAGTAAAAAACAATACAATCGATTCAGTAACAAGTAAAACATCAGAGGTTATACAACAATGCACTTCAGCAAACTTAACTTTGTGTTTGAAGCTCTAGATATAGAAAGATAAGGACATTAGGAGCTAAGATGTTGTATAACTGAGAAAAATTACTTTCAAAGTATTAACAGCATGAAGAAATCTGATGACTTCTAAGAAAACTAGCTCTTGAAAGAGAGCAAAGGCCAACCTGAGCTAAATTAGAGCCTAACACCATTTATCTAGTGACTCAGAAAATGCCTTCCCTGCAGATTAATTTCTCCAGCTGGAAGAAATTTTTTGAACACGACCATTGAAAATGTTGTCTGCCTGAATACAGAAATAGAAGCAGCTGGTCAAACTTTGGAAATTAAGGTCCTCAGGTTAGAGATTAATCTTAGAGTTGCCCTAAAATGCCTCCAGCAAAAATCCTACAGCTGATAAAAGACTAGTATAATCATATCTGAGCCAATTTTTCTAGCCTGTGGCAGTACAGTGGGCAGATGAGGTCGAAGATGATGTTTCGGGTTCAAATGAGATTTAACTGAAAGGCTGCATCACCATCCCTCTAAAGTCAACATTCATTCTGAGACTAATAATGAATGTCGCTTATGGCATTTCTTTACACAGTGATAATTTTTTCCAAAATACACCTCTGGAACTGCAATCAGACCTATTTCAGAAAACATTGACTCTGACTTCTACACACAGAAGTAACTGTACAGTCTAGGCTGATTCAGATTTTACTCATCATTACTAGGGAGCCAAGTAACTGATTCTGTGAGATTCGTGGTCTATTTCAGAATATTTAATAAGATCTGGCATGCTTACAAGGGGCAGAAGAAGATGGGATGGATAATTAAACTCTGTGAAAATTTAATAACTTCATCTGTAGTCTGTTGTTACGTCCACTTTTGCCCTTTGCAGTACTCGCTGCAGTTAATTTTGTCCTGAGAGTAGACAAAAGACAGAGAAGATGCATGTAGTCTAGAAGGAACCATTTGAAACTTATCTGCTAGGGACTCACCCATCATTTGGAAGAAGATGAAAAGGTGTAAAGGTAGCTTGCTTTAACTGATTAACTGGTAACTTTGCAGCTGGTTAAGCTGAACAAATGTTCAGAGCAGGGATCATATATTTCTACTCTCTGGATATCATCTGATACACACTTTTATACAAATAAAAATAATGAACCAACACAGCAGTAACCAGGTTTAAAAATCTTTCCAGGTGATTTTTAAACAACTGATTAGTGTACATCACAGAAGGAAATTATTTTAAACAAAATAAAAACCCTCCACACTCTGCCTTCAGTAATTTATTTTCCTGTTACCACAGTGTCTTTTCCTTGCCCATGCCAACTAGTGCTACCACCTGTAGGACCACCAGAGGCTGAGTGTGGCAGGGTAGTACCCAGCAAGAGAAAAGGCCACGACCTGTCCCAAACCCATTTAACATGACAGAGAAGAGTTTCATTTCGCACAACATGGGTTACTCACGGCTCAGCTTCGATGCTCTGGTCAGCAGCAATGTAGTTGGCAGGGATGTAGCCCGTGAGCTTGCGGCCAGGACAGACTGACCCCTCTGGCAGGAGGAGCTTGGCGTACCACCATCCCTCATGGGATGCTTCCAGCACTTCCAGCTTATCCCCAGCTCGGAAGCTCAAGTCATCCTCCGTGCGAGCATCATAATCGAACAGAGCCACAAAGTTGCAAATATTTGCTAGCCCCTGGCCAGGCAGTGGAGGTAAAGGTTTTTCTTTTATCTTACTCTCTAAGTCCTTCTGTCCTGCTTGGAGGTCAGGTTTTACCACAGCAATGTTGGCAAAGACCTGGCCCCCTTTGTCTTCCTGTTCACCATTTGTCCCACAGAATAAGCAGGGAAGGTAACGCTTCAAACAGGAACAGTGCTTCCGAAAGAAGTTTCCCATCTTGATACTTTGTTGCTTCCTCTGCTTCTGCTTTTCTTTCGATTTTTCTGGTTGCAAGATCCTTAGACCAATTTTTGCACCATCCACACCTTAGCTTTTTGCGGACTTCTTCTCCCCCTTCTCCTTTGGCATAAAATGAAACAGTTCTTGGCACGGCTGGAAGCTCCTCTCTGGGTCCCACGGAGAGCTCATTACAGACGGCTCCCAGTTAGGGAGTGAAACTTAAACATTCAAACACCAGCACAGGTATGGAGGGAATTTTTTACTTCCTCTTCAGAAAAAGGAAAGCAACAAATCAGCTGTGCTGGGCTGAGCTCTGAGAACAAAGTGTGAACCTCTTCTGTTACAGCAAAACAATAAAGCCAGAACATGTAAATAAGGAAGGCTTTTCAATTCCTTCTGCTCGGGATGGGTGTTTTCTTATCTCTGATGTGGTCTGGTCATGTGATCAGTGGTGAATGTCTGCCTTGGCAATGATTAACCAAACTGACCTGCCTGCTTCCTCAGCAGTCTGACGTGGACAGCTTGAATGAATATTTCCTTTAGCTCCCGGTTGGTGCTGGTTTCGGTTCGCAGTTTGCTCCCCTGAGACCGGCAGACGCCCTCGGCAGGAGTGCACCTGTGACTCCTGCCCTCACTCACACCCAGGCGCATTCCCTGCCAAGTACTCGCCCTTCAAACAAACACTAAGGCTTTTTTTTTTTTTTTTTTTTTTTTTTTATTCAGCTGGGATGGGCACTTTTTACAAGGAAAACCAAATATATATGGCTTACAGTAATAAAGCAATATATTTTAAGGCATTCCTTATTCTGCATTTTAAGGAAACCAAGGTACTAGCCAAAAAGCATTTCTCTAGGTGGCTGGCTGATTAAATCAACCCTACCTAAAAATAATGGTTTTCCAGTCAGCTTGTAAACAATGACCCTGCATTGACCAGTATATTCCCATTTCTAAAGTATCTGTAATCCAGCATACAGACCAAGCATGGGTGTCTGGATACTGTGTGGCTGTGGCAAAGCAGGCTGAAGTATTGGCCATCACATCACAGCAGTGCAACCCAAGCTTTGTAACCGCTGGAAATCAACACAGCCCAGAGGACATGGAATGACTGGAACAGGAGCAGGAAACACAGAAGATACAGCGACAGTCTGTCTGCACATAGTGGTGGCATTTCAATAAAAGAAAAACTTTTACAGATCAGCGTCTATTTATTGAGATCAATCAAAACCCACACATGGACCTATAACTTCCTGGTGATTATAAAAATGGAGTCCTATATTTTTATTTTCTTTCCTTTATTGTGTTTTTTTTTTTGTTTGGTTGGTTTTTTGGTTTTTTGGGGGTTTTTTTTGGTCAGGAAGCTGACTTCTGTGGTTTTATTTTACTAGAAAGAAAGCACCTAAATAACAGAAACCAATGTCACTTGCTTTCATCATGTCTCTCATTCATTTGAGTGAGGACACCAGTGGCAGAGGCAGCAGGCTACTGATCAACTACAGACTGTGGGATGACTAAAAGATATCTCTATTGAAAGTGATAATGTTTGTATCAGGTGCATCTCCACTGAAGAGGAATGGGAAACTGCTTATAAACACTTTTGCAATGCTGCAAAAGAAATTAAATACAGGAGGAACATACGCATCAAGTCACCAGTAAACTTCATCATCTTTAGGGTTTGATTAAAAAAAAAAAAGGTATGCTGATTTGGCAGATTATGATAATCTTATTTCATTTCTGAAGCACCACTGGAGATGATTTTTCACCAGCAGTTATTAACCATATGATAGTAAGAACACAGATATCCAAGAGACATTTGCTTTTCCTTGGTGTGAATAACACTATCCAAAGGAAAGAAAAACCTATATTGATAAAGAAACTATCTTTATTAGTCTAGTTTAAAAAATTGACTACATTTACTGAAATAAAATAATATTAGAAACTACTACTAATTAATCTCACAATTTTCAGTTTGCACATTTGATCGACTTTTCCTGTAATGGTTTTTGGTTCTGGCAACTTGGGCATTAATTTGACAAAGCTTTGCAAACTCATTTACTGATAGTTTCATCATGACAACAAAGCCATTTGCATCATACAGAATCAAGCTGTACAATGCACAACTGTTTTCAGAACCAAGTCTCACCTTTACACTCAGGAACCAATAAACAAACACATTAGAAATCCCACTGCATTCACTGAGACCACTCAGATAAATACTTATAACTGGAGCCACAACAGGGCTTAAGCCTACAAATAGTTGTGTATATGACTACCTTATCTCAAAGAGTTCCAGGCATTAAATTCATCTTCTCCCTCAATCTGTGTCCCTGCTTGGCTTTAGAAGAACAGAAAGACTTTTTCTGAAAGTAATCAATAACTATAAATCAGATTCTTTTCATCCTGGTCTTCAGGACCAGTTCTTTGTATTAACCAAGTAGACTTTAACAAGCAGTCATTAAAATCATTAATCAGATTTAAAAGACTTCTCAAAAAGAGAGAAGATTGGAGTTGCTGAGAACCACCGAGCAGATTTCCTATCCCATGTGGGACAGGACAGTAAGTGAGCTGTGGTGGCCACACTGCAGCAGCTTCTGCAAGGGTCTTTGTTCCTATCCTGGTGACTTTATTGAGGATTCACTGCATTTCTGAAAATAAAGAAGTTCTCTTAATAGTTAAGAGACTATATAATTTTATCACAGGCAAGAAAAGAAAATTAGCATGTAATAAAAATGCTCTTGCTGGTTTTACAGAAAAAAATAAAATCTGATAAATCCCATAATCCTGATTTTCATATTCACAGTTTGGAACAAATGAGGGTAATCATGTATATTCAGGGGCTTTTCAATATAAACTGTTGTCCAAGTCCTCTGCATTTGAATTACATATAATTTGACAGAATAATCTTTGCATTACCTATTGCTTGACTTAAATTATTTCTTTTGTCTTGCATCCCTCTATATTTTCTATTTTTTGCAAATCGGGCCAAAGAGTTCTAAATTGCTCCTTGGCTTCCTGTAACTTTATTTAATTTGTTTAGAAGTCTGAATATCAGAGCAGAAATTGTTAAAAAAATAAGCCACTGGAGGTAGAGTGACTGTAAAAGACTTAATTAGAGATATTGATTAATTTTATTGGCAAAAGTGTGCTTTAAGAAGAATGCAAGGGTCGCACCTCCTTTGTGCAGCCAGCAATAGTTAACAAAAAAGATGAATTTATTATAACCAGAATGGCACATTTACAGTACAAATACTGAAATTTAGTATTCTGGTCCCTATATTAAAAAAAAAACACCAAACACTAATATTGTAAGTAATTTCTTAATATACGCAACACCTTGAAACAAAGATTGATCATTTAAAAGCTGTGTCTGACAGGACTATATAAACTTAGACTTTAGAAAACAGAGCAAGGCTATTCAATCAAGCACTACTTTCCCCCTTCATGCTAGGTAATTTCCCATTTCTTTTAGTGTTTATTTCCTTGTTCCATAAAGAAAAGAGTGTACACTGATGCTATAGGTTTGAGGATAACAGATATTTGAAGTCACTTTTTATGTTTTCTATATATTGCCTATAAAGTCCAGTATAAGTAAGACTCTTGCAAGGAGCTTTGCACCTGCTTAAACAATTAATTTGAAGTCCTCTAAATCCATTAAATCAAATTCTAATTAACTTAGAGTCAATATCCCTTAGGCCTTATTCTACAAAACAATCCTGTTAAACGCAGTGGTGAAATATATTTTTCTTAGTCGACTGAATGGACAGAAGAATAATGTGATAACATTACATCCTTTAGTAAACTTAGTACAAAACTAATCTGCAACACTGACATTAATTGAAGTGATCTTAGAATCAGGTCCTGCTCTGCATGAATTAAGGTATCAGACTAAGTTGTATAAAATAAGTACAGATAAGATTTGAATCCACAATATTTTAAAAGCCTTGTTTTGATAGAAGTTCTATTTGTGTTACATGCCTTCAAAAATTGAAGTTTGAATGTATGAGTTTGCATTACAGATAGTTTCTACATTTATTGGTTTGTATATGCTCTATGTGGAACTATTGGCATGAATACATAAAAACTTAGGAGTTTCAGAAAAAATGTACCCTCCTTTGACACATAAATATGCTGGTTCATATTTCAGAGACAAGGAGTGACATCACTGAGACTCAGTCTTCAGTACTGATGATACATGGGGTTTGAAACCATTCCCCTACGTCATGCAGAGAATTGTAGTCTGAATAGTTCTGCTGCAGAAAAAAAATATTCCAAGGCAATATTCATCAACAATTTTTTAATGAAATACGAGTCAGTTGAAATTGGAAATTGAAAAAGACAGTGGTTTTTCTTAATGAGATCACAACAGAAACAGGCATTTTCATTCAGAATTGCATTGAATTCTGTAAAAGGAAATAAAAACTCCATGTAAGGAAATTAGAAATTAAGGTATAAAATACAAGAATTGTAATTAAATAATCTATGATGCCTGTAGCATCACTTTCTATACAGTATAATCTTTTTCAAGACAGAAGCTATACTGCTGCATTTAATGTATGCTAGTTTAAATATTCGACATTATTACTTGCTTAGAAAAATTTCACAATGCATTACAATAAAGCAAGTAAAACCTTTCAGCAAAGTAAAATATTCAAATAATGTGAACTTTAAAGAAGTTAGCAGAAAACCAAAAGCATATTGCTTTAAATCTGTTCTTAGGGAATAATTTAAATGACTAACCATTTTAAAGTTGTGTAGTTTTTTAAGGTAACAAACTGAAATAAAGCACAATGATTTTTTTTATTACAGCTGTCTTTTCAGCTATATTTCTTTCCACTTGCACATTAAAATGGAACATATTACTACCACTTTGTAGCTTTTTTATATTCCTTTAAATCAGCACTTCCATTTTGTTTCTCTAATTTGTAAGTTGCCTTTTTTCAGTGAAAATAAATTATGTGTGTAATTTTACTCTTGACAAAATTGTTTACTCTTATTGATTAATCACTTTCCTGGTTTTGTCTATTATCTTAAACCATAAATCCATGAAGACGTAGAGTTACATTTGATTCTGCATTTTCCAACTTGAAATCTTTTTGCATTTGTAATGAGAAAACTCTGGCTATTTATTTCCAAAAGGCTGATCCAGTAATCCATCTCTACCCTAGAAAAACATTAAAAGTATACTTTCAAGTGCTTTGGTGATGAGGGTTGCTTATTTATTAGCTGAATTTGGGCCTGAAACACGCTACATCTGACAACAAATTAACAGAGAGGAATAAGGTTCTGTCAAGGATTGACAGAATAGAGACTTCCTCTATTTGTTCAAACAAACAGATCCCACTTTGCTCAAATTTAATGTAAGTTTTGCCATTATCTGCAATGGGACCAGACCTCAACCATTATTTTTCATTTCATTGTACATTATTCTAAATGATATACAGCCCAGTGTTAAAAGTTGTAACTTAATTTGCTTTCTATGAAGCAGCCTCTCTGAATAAAACCAAAGAGCTGTAGCTCTCTTAGGCATGAAAAACACTTCTAATCAAATTTATCTCTGTGTGGGAAAAAATATGGCAAGTGGATGACAAAGAATTATCAGCAAGCATGACTTTGCCATTCTTTTAAGAAAATGTATTCCAAAGCTGACCCTGCTATGAATAGTTTTTAAAATTAGAATGTGCATTTATTTTATGAAGATTTTATGATGGGTCAAGATTGTTTCTCACATAACTCTATCAAAGTCTGTATGCTACAACATAGATGACTTGAGAACATGATTTACCATTTATATCTGAAGTTGGAATTGCATCAAAAGAAGCAGAGAAGTCCAAAGAGAGATGGATATAAAGAAGCAGTGTATCAAAATATTGTAGTCATTGTTTCACCTGCGAGTGAAAGTGCTTGGGGTTTTTTTCCAAAAATAAAACCAGCACTCTCTCCTGACCTTCACTGTACCTCAAAAAGGCAGCATCTCACAGAGAGCTGAAATTTACTATTAGAATATATTGATATACCATATAAAGGAACACATCTTGTTAATGACTTAAGATTACTGAAATATGGCATGCAAAACCACTAGAAAAACTAGCTGTTAATTTTAGAATAGAATAGAACAGAGCAGAACAGAACAGTTTGCTGGAGGTGACTTGTAATCATCACCTTTTAAAGGACAATGCCCAAACACTTCTTAAACGCTGACAGGCTTGGGGTGCCAGCTACCTCTCTAGGAAGACCATTCCAGTTTGACCACCCTCTCAGTAAAGAAATGCTTCCTAACATCCATTTGGAACCTCTTCTGGTTCAACTTTGAACCATTTCTACACCCTCTGTTACTGGATCTCAGGGACAAGAGATCAGTATCTCTCTCTCTCATCCATCTTACTTTTATTCTTCCTGCTAGATCATATTTAAACAAAATTCATTTCCACAAACTGTGCATACATTAGGATTATATATATATCTAAAATCTCTCTATAGGAAAAGGACTTGTTCTGTAATCACTTCCTATGACTATATGAATCCTGTGCATGGTCCACCCACCTTCCTGACTAAGTGTTCCTCTCTCTTTGTATGTTTTCTAAATAGTTTTCTACTTCCTGTTTCTTTCTTTCTGCTGTATCTGCCCTTTACAGTGAGATGTTGTATAAAGAACATTAAAGGTAAGACACTTTATAAGCCAGAGGAAAGGTGCCCCACAGCAACCTCAGGATGTGCGCTTACATATTTTCCCTATGAAAAGTAAAGGATAGGCAGAAAGAAAGCTTTAAAGCTGGGATATGCTTCAAAACTATGTTAGGAAGTAGCAGACAGGTATCTGTTGCTCAAACTGATGCAACTTGTCTTGCAAATATGTATTTTCTTACTGTTCTTCCTTTTCTTTTGTTTCAATATTCTTCTCTCTAGAGATGTAAAAATTTCTGTATAGTTTCCTGCCTCCTCTTTTCTTTCTGCTTGTCTTGCACAGCTGTACAATGAGATGCTGTACAAAGAACATTACCCAACATCCAAGACATGATCTTTATAAACACAGGGAAAGGGGATGGGAAGCCACCAGCCTTGGTGATATGCACTTTGAGTAAGGACTTCTGATGAAGAATTCTGTCACCTTCTTTCTCTGAAAATTGCTTCCCAAATACATATTTCTTTGTCTTTGCTTCTACAGCGTTAAACCTTATCAGAATTGCCTCTCCCCCTGTCAAGAACATGAAGGTATCTAAATGCAGACATAGTTTTCCCAAAAACAGAGGAGATTGCTCTGACCTGCTTCACAGACACACATAGAAACAGAGTACAGATATTTCAACAGTTATATCAGCATGACGGACTTTTCTTGATGTTTCGTATATATTCCTCTATATCACCTCCTTCTTATCAAAATACAGCATACTTATTTTTATCCTTCCATCAGACCACTACTAGGCATCTTCTAGAAGAAGAACAGAAAACATGAAATCCCATTTACATTCAAAATAAGCTCTTGTATTTTAGATTTATAAGCATTAATATTAGCTTTTTGTTATTGCAGCCCCAAGAAATATAACTCTCATTATAATCAACAATGAACACATACAGAAGAAAATATGTATTGAATAGAAGATCAAATGCTCTTTAAGAAAGAGGATTTATAGTTAAACAAGGAAAAAATTTGACCTCTGCTAATCATAGTGATAGGATAAAATCTGGTCTTGAAAATCCTAACATGGTAAGGATTGTAATTAATTAACTCGCATGTTAGTTTGAAAGCACAGATTTCTGTCTTATGTTACAGTGTGTTAAATTTTTCTGTACTCAGTCATAGTAAGACCAAAACTAGAGCAACATGCCCAGTTTTTGATCCTGTATTCCAGAAAATTTGATAATGACCAATTTGATAATGGAGTGATGAATGAACATGATCCAGATTGAGAATCAAAGACAAGCCGTCTTAAAACCCTTCAGCCCTTAAGAAAGGAACTTCAACAATTAAACAAAAAGAGTCTGTGGGAAAACATAGTAGCAGCCTTCAAATAGATGGAAGTCTGGTGCACGTGGTTCTCACATCTGCTAGGAATAGGACAAAACACAAGAAAAAAAGATGCATTAGAGCAACAGAGACTTTGCTTTGAAATGAAGGGAGGGAGAAAACTCTCTGTTCTGCATGTAAGGACGAGTAAACGCTGGAAGAAATTGCCTCAGTAGCTCTTTCAAAGGGGTACTTTTAAAGAAGTAGACAGTTGACTTCTAAGGGTGTCTGTAGTTGGATTGATCCTGTCCCAAGGCAGAACATGGCTCTTGATAGACCTTTCCTAGTTCTGTTATCTGCAAGTCTGCAGTATTGTAGTTGTGGCATTTCCCACTGGCTGTTCAATAGCTCTGTTCTTTTGTGCAGAATGCGTATTGGAATACATGAGATTTTTTTATGCAATAACCAGCAAATGTCAGGCTTGAAGTGCAAGCCTGTAACCTACGTGGACAATTCAGAAATCTTCAGAATGTCTGAATTAGACATATTCCTGGTTTACTCATGAAGAAATTGAAGCCATAGGTAATTTATATTATCTGTCCATGAATACACCACAAATGAATGGAAAATGAGAACTGAAAATGAGTAATCTTCTGGATTTTACACTTCACATTGTAAACATACAAGTAGGCCCCTGAAAATGAGTAATCTTCTGGATTTTACACTTCACATTGTAAACATACAAGTAGGCCCAAAAGAACAAGAAAAAATCCCAAACATAGGAAAAATAAGACAGTGTCCCATAGATCATAGAAACTGCACTGTTCTCTCCCCATTAAATACAAAAGAGTGTGTTTTGGAAACATATCTTCCCCAAAAGTCCATATTCCTAGTGCAATTTCTTTTGACTAAATGTAACATTCATCCAGGTCAAAAAGAAAAATCTTTCAAAGTACCTTTAAAAAACTATGCAGAGTTTTAAAATATATACCCACTAAGGGTCCAGCAATTAGTCTTAGTTATTAATCATTCTGACAAAAAATTGATTTTCATTTCCTTCTTTCATGTTGTGTGGGAACAGCCTGAGGTAGATTACAAGATCTGAGCGAGATGATAAGGACAGTAAGAAGGCTTTTGAGAGACTCTGAGCACCTAGTGGATTACTGTCTGTTTAACCTTTTGATGAGGTACTGGGTTTAGTTTTGGGAATCTTGTCTCTTTATCATCCTGATTTTCATTTCTATGCTGGTCAGATAGAATGTAGGGACTATAGTACTGAGGTGCCACATGTAATCAGATGTCCTAATCCCAGCAGAACTATTGTTTGTGTGTAATTCCCCTAGAAAATTGATATGTCCATATTTTGTACCATATAAAAAGGCTGCTAAACATCCAAATAAACAGAAAAACTTGTGAAGTCACTGGAATTTAATCGAACATTAAATCCTGATCAATACTTAAGTAAATACGCCAAGCTTCTCTACCTAGTAACAAGGCATCCTGTGTGCCACAGAGGAATGCCTTGAAAATTATTTAGTATTTCGTTCAACTTTTAAAAGTCTGCTAAGGAAAAAGTAAGTGCTAGAGACTGTTTTGAAGAATATATATTCTTGACAGATTTCACTGTCTTGCAGAGACAAAGGTTATCCCTAAAATAAATTAGTGTTAATAGACCTATGTCTCCCAAAGTATCACTCTGTCATACCCTACTTCTGTATATCCTGAGTTTATTCCTGTGATGATTCCTAAACAAATGTTTCCTTCTTAGTGTCCTAAACTTAAAATCACTGAACCAAGTCCAACAATCCTGTTTAAATGCATGAAGAATCCCATTGAAGCATCATAGGATGCTTCAGGGTGGGGATGCTGGGCTGTGAGGCATTCTTATACCTGTGCACTGAACAACTGCATGGGTTAAAAGCTAAATCAAGTACAAACCTGAGTACATATCTTACCAGGGTGCTGAAATGAAATATATTTTTAAAAACCCCCCAACCCAACACTTTTTGGTTTGACTGATGTTACTCCAAAAGTATTTGCAGACGTTTTTTAAAAATCAACAGGGAAAAATCTAGAATGTTCTGACCTTACTTCTGCATAAGAAGGTGTTCCTTTTCTAAAGTGAAAACTACCTGTATTTGTTCAAATTCTTATTTTCACATATCACTATTACATACTCTTCGGTTACAATATGAGACCCCCTCCCCTTTTTATTAAACATTAAAAAACCCGTATAACCCTTGCCAAAATAGACAAACGGCTGCAACTTCATAGCTGGGACAAAGTCAACCTACACAGTCCTAGGACAATGCACACGAAGTTTAAGGGAAGTGAAATAGACCAAGGGCAGACGATTCCCAGCTAACTGCTGGGAAGGATTGGAGGGATGCTCCAATGCATTGTACTGCTGCCCCCTTAAGGACAAAGAAAGCGAGGAGCTGCGCTGCTTGTCCTGCTCAGAGGCCGGCAACTTCTGTGTGACAGCTAGGATTTGGACACAGTTCTCATGCCTTCATGTACGTTACCACACTCAGTTGTGTCCCCTTTGCTCTCCAGGCTACATTAGTAAGCTCTTGTGCTTTAAAGCTTCATGGTGTTAGGAGCCTGTTCTGCATGGAAAGCAGGCATGATGCAGCAGATGGAAACCAAAATGCTCCTTTTTTTTGTATTTCTAAAAGGCTTTGACCCACTGAATCACTCACTTCACATGTTTCCTGCAGGTTGCTAAACATTAGGGTGCTGAGGGTGTGCAGAAGGCACTGCCCTCTCCTGCAGGCTCCATGGGGATCTGTGCATCAGGGGTTGAGGGCTGGAGAGGGAATGTCCCTCCAGGCAGCCTTGCAGCCCCAGCCTGAGGGATGCTGGTCTTCAGGTGTGCCACACTACAAGCAATTCTGCCTCTGTACAGAGCAACCAGTTAGTCATTTCGCCTACTAGGACAGGACTTGTGATTTTTCCCAATTTGCCAATTACCACATATTTACAACATAAAAGAAATTATTGTGATGCATAAATTAAGCATGCGGCACCCTAAAAGAAATTCAGTTAGGACCTGATAGCCCAACAGTTCAACTTCAGTTATGTGGACATCTCTGAGTGTCTCATGGTGCTATCAAACCTGAAGGACAGTGCTGAAAAAGTGCTGTAAACACATTAAGGTATTTCAGTTTTTGCAGAGGATTTTCAAAGGCAGCTCCTCTCTGAGAAAGGCCCTAGAATGGGATATCAGTATATTTAAAGAATTCATTTGAAAGGAAGAAACTGAGAGACAAAACACTTTTAAGACAAAAGAAAAAGAAATAAAACGTGGTGTATATGTGCTGAAAGCAGGGGGGGTAGAATATAAGAAAATAAAGATAGTGCAGAAGGTAGTCTCACCCCTGAGGAGTTGCGGCTGTACTAATTATCAAAGATTAGGAACAGGCCTGCCCTTAACAGGCCACAGCTGTGTCCAGTGAGGATGAGTGCTATAAAAGAGTGGGTTAGGGGGGTGAGAAGCAAGTTGAATTTTGTTGGCTGTGCTGTAGAGAAGAAGGAGTCAGTGCTGTGAGAAGCTGCCTGTAAGATGTCACCCAGAAGGTATGGAACTTTTGCAATAAGATGACAACAAGAAAGTAAATGCCTGAGATTATTACCAGGCTTGTGCTGCAAATATTGAAGATAAATGAGAGAATAGCACTCTGTCTTCTCTTTCCCCAGAACTGAAGACCAATTCTCTTCATTAATATTTTCTCTATTTCTTGTCAAATTTTCTGATCTTATCTTCAGCTTCATGTATCTGAAATTTAACTTGCTGAATCCCTCCATGGGTGAATATTGTTCCCTACACAAAGTGGTTTAAGATAAGTATGATTAGTACTATTGTGTTGTAAATTCTATGATAGCTTATCATTGCTATCAGTATAATTGTCCAGCATTCACGAAATCTGGATGTTCAAGATTACATTCAGTTGACAGTGAATACAGTCACCAGAGGGTTGGACTAGGTGATCTTTAAACCCAGAAGATCCTATGATTCTATCAATGAATACATAATTTTCCGTATCTATTCAGATGTTTCAAAACTTCAGTGTGTTAAATTGCTTTTTTTTTTGATGAGTTTTTTGTATAAAATGCTTTACTGGCATAGCAAGAAAATGGCATAACCTAAACACTATTTTGGAAGCTACCTGAATCCTTTTCAGAAAAAAAAAAAAGTAACTGAAATAAGATAGCTGTGCTGATAAAATCTGCAAGGCAGACAAACTTTATATGAGAATAGTATGAAACACTAACTGTGGGTGATCTTTTGGACCCTCTGAAGTCAATCAAAACTGTGGCCATCAACTTCAGTGGGACAGGAATTTGCTCTGTGTTTTCTAAAGTGAGCAGCTTTAGGAATGTAAATGGTCTTTTGCTCTCTTTTCAGCTGCTGCATCATCTGAGTAGTTATTGTCCCTGTTGTGTGTGAGGTCCTGGATGTGCCTTTTTTGTATGCTCGGGTTTCACACATGTTAAATTTTTTTTTATGTATTTAGGCATATATGTATTTCTTTAACATATGTCCAAAGCACATATATGTATCAATATTTATACATAATTTATGGTGTGTATACATATATAATGTAAGGTGTGGGTATATGTTATATGGTATGCATATATATACATATACAGCAGCATTAGAAAGCACATTAATGTCTGTGGGAGATTCTGAGAACCCTTGAGAGAAGCTGCTGCCATACAACGGGCTTTGGTAAAATTACATGTAATCCATTTCTATCTTGCTCTGACACCTTAAATGCTCATCCTGCCCTACTGCTAGCATTTTTGAACTTTATTCCTAGTTTCTATATATGTTCCTAGTTCATTTCCTAATCTGATACTGAACTTCTCAGTGGAATTTTTAAATGCATGTGAGAGGTGATGCTATTAAATTTCTCTCATCTGTGTCTACCTGAACAAAGCAAACTGAATCATAATATATAAGTACATTGTAGCTCTTAATATATAAGAAAATTGTATCTATTTACTATTTGAATGTATTTTCAAAAGTGTTTTTCTCTGTAATACCAAAGTATCATTGAGTGATCCTGCAAAAATCAAATAATGATTTGATATAATCAGTTTCTGCTACACGCTACTATGATTATGAGCTCCAACTTAAACATCTAAAAAGCATAGCCCTTACAGCTGTGCAAAGATAGGCAACACTGGAAAAGATGACTTGTATTAAATGTTTTTTAACAATTTCTCTCAATTCAATTATCCTTTATACTATTCTATTTATAGCCACACAAGAATTTTAAAAGAAAATATATGTATTTATAATCAATAAGAATTTTTTATGTTTTGTGAATCAAAACAAAGTTTTGATGGTCTCATTGACCTACTGAGAGGAAAGAATTGAAGAATAAGGAGGTCCTTCAAACAAGGCTTCAAGCCCAGTTGTTTTAGCATCCTGAGTCCAGCCTTTGCTATATTCAAGTTCAACCACTGAGAATAAGACTACCTCAATGAAATTCTCATCTGTTTGTTGTTTGCCTTTCTCCAAATGTAGTACTTTCTTTCAGACAGCACTTTCTTTCTAATTGCACTACAGCATTATTTATTCAGCAACTACTTATCAAAATCTCATTTGTTTATGTATTCTGGACACAGACTGTACTGTTCTTAATTTTTTTCGTTTGACTACCAAAACTTCCAATAAATTAAAAGGTATCTATGGAATTACCGATGAAATTTTGGGTTTTCCACAGTCAAATGCACAGCATAATGTGGTTTACTGCATGCAGTATACACTGCAGGGACTTTGATACATAGAATCATAAAACAGCTTGCCCTGGAAGTGACCTTTAAGATCATCTGGTTCCAACCCTCCTGCCATGAACCTTCCACTAGATCAGGCTGCCTGGGGCCCCATCCAACCTAACCTTCAACTATTCATGGGATGGGGCATCCACAGCTTCTTGGGCAACGTGTTTCAGTCGCCAACCACCCTTATAGGAAAAAATTTCTTCCCTGTGTCTAACCCAAACTACCCTCAGTTTAAAGCCCTTGTCCTTTCATAAATGCCTTTGTAGAAAATCCCTCTCCAGCTTTCATGTAAGTTCCTTTAGGTGCTGGAAGGCTGCTGTAAGGTCTTCCTGAAGCCTTCTCTTCTCCAGGCTGAACAACCCCAGCTCTCTCAGCCTGTCTTTGTTAGAGAGGTGCTCTGGTTCTTTCATTATCTTCATGACCCACCTCAGGACTTGCTCCAGCAGGTGCACATATTTCATATACTAGAGGCCTCAGAGCTGGACATAACAGGAGAGGAGTAGATGGGCAGAATCCCCTCCCTCCCCCTACTCTCCACATCTCTTTTGATGGACACAGTTGGCTTTCTGGGCTGGAAGTGCACATTACCGGGTCATATTGAGCAGCTTCTCCAATACCCCCCAAGTCCTTCTACTCAAGGCTGCTCTCTGTCCATTCACTGCCTGGCCTGCACTTGTGCTTGGGATCGTCCTGACCCAGGTGCAGGACCGTGCACTTGGTTCAGTTTCACGAGGTTCGCACCGTCCCACCTCTCAAGCCAGTCAAGGTACCGCTGGCTGACATCCCTTCACTCTAGCGAGTCGGCTGCACCACACAGCTTGGTGTCATCACAAACGTGCTGAGGGCTCATAACGAAGTATTAAGTAGAGTTTTTCTACTTTTATATATGCTAATCGCCCCCGGTTGCGTAACCGTTGCGGTGTGGCACCGGCTGTCCTGCCACTAACCAAGGCTGTCTCCTGTTCCCCGCTGCTCCCTGCTCACCGTGTCCCAGCACACACCCCCCGAGGACTCGCGGTCTGCCAGGCGAGCGGGGCCCTCCATTCCCACGCCGGCTCCCGAGCGCACAACGCCGCGGCGGGAAGCGTGTTTTTCGAATTCGAGCGCTTGGACACGCCTCCGGCCATCCCCCGTGCGCCCGCCCCTCCATCCCCGGGCTCGCCGAGGGGCTGTGCCGCAGGTGAGGGCGGCCCCGCCGGGGCGGAGCGCAGGGGGCCGAGGGTGTCCCGCGGGCGCCGCTCGGCTCTGCCCGGCTCGGCTCCGCAGGAAGCGCCGCCCGCGCTCCTTCCTCCTCCCGCCTCTTTCTCCTCCTCCTCCTCCTCCGCCCGCCTGCGGCGGTGGCGACGGCTCGGCGATGCAGCAGCACTTTTCCCTGGCTGAGTGCGACGTGGTGGGCTTCGACCTGGACCACACGCTCTGCCGGTACCACCTCCCGCAGAGCGCACGGGTGAGTGCGGGCGGCGCGGCGCGGCCGGGGAGCCGCGGGAGGGGCCCCGCTCCGCCCGCTGCCGCCGCATGCCCCGCCGAAGGCAGCGGGCCCGGGAGCCCTGCGGCAGCGGCAACGAGCCCGGGGCCGGCCCGGAACCCCAGACACCCACGGAGGATAAGATAATCGCAAGTGCATCTCTCGCCGGGCGCTTCCTCAGCAGGCCTCTCTGCCCGAGCCGAGGGGACAGCCATGTCTCGCTCCTTGAAAATGGTTCTGCTTTCCTGGCCGTAGCGGCGCTGAGGAAAAGGTAGAGCCCGCCCGCTAAATCCAGAGATGCTGCAGAGTGAGGATCCCGCAGCGCTTTGGACATTTGCGAACTTTCTGGTGCTTGTAATAAAACGCCGAGTTTAGAGGCACCTCTGACTTAGCCCTGTGGTCTCTTTGGAAGAGAAATTGCTGCCTGTGCTGTGCGTTCCCGCCCTTGTCACTTTCGTTTTTCAACTCCCTGGTAATCGTACACTGACTTGTCCTTCTCTGTTGATGTCAGGACTGTTCTGGAGGTATCTTGTGTCGTGGATGCTCATGGTGTCTCACTCTCCCCCTTTCTTTGTCTCCATTCACTTACAGTACATTTTGCACTTCACAGGACTCCCACACTAATTGCAAGATAATTTCAGAATTTGGTATAGAAACAAATGTTTATGAGCTGTCCCATTTATTAATAGGCATCCTGTGCTGGAAAAGTGCATTGCTTCCCTAAGCTATGTGTGAACTTAAGTGGAGAGGCGCCTTGCTTACAAAGGAAGATTCAACAGTAACAATAAAGTGTATAAGCTCTTAAATTTTTAGGTGGAAACTTTGTAACACTGGGCTTACTTTCCATATTCTTGCCATACACAAGCATGTTCCTTCTGATACAAATTCCGTATGATGAAGGCAAACATTAGACAATCGATTATAAGAGTTTTTTAAAAATGCTAACGAACCAATGAGCAAAGTGGAGAAAAAATCCCAAAACTTTTACTAAACTTAGTACACTATTCATCTTCTCACAGGAGACAGAGGCAGACTGACACATGCCCATTGCATGCCTCCTTATCTTTTGGAAATAAGAAATACTTTAAAAGGCTCATAGGCCCAGCTGAAGATGTAGTTAGTTCTTACTATTCCAGCGTTGTCTTCCATAATTTGTCTTTCTCAGATGTTATTCATACTGAATCCAAGAGAATCTGTTGTAATTAAAGAAAAAAGGCCAGGGAACAGCTTTAATGAAAGAACCACAAGAAAAAGAGAGCAATTACTATTTTTGGACACGGCAGCATCTCCATAGAGCTTCCTGTAAAACTTTACGCGCACAGCACATTAATAAATTGCTGAGTGTCGTGCTAGGCCATTTGAACATAGAAATAATAACTGTTTATTCAGTAGTTGCCTATTTTCTTCAAAATTAATTCCTTCAAATAGTTTTAAAATGCCCCTAAGGATAAATGTTTACTGGTTTAGAAGCCGCTTGTTGAATGTCAGTAACCACAACATTTTAAATTGAAAAAAAAAAAGAAATAAAGCAAAAAGAATGACTGGGGAGGGGGAAATAGTGACTAGCCTTTAAGTACTTACCATCTTGGTTTCCCAACAATCTTGAAGCACAGGGGCTGTAAAGTAGAATGTTGTAATCTGGGTCGTGGTGAACACATTGCACCAGAACTCTTGTATGTGTTCCAGTCATGACTAAATAACCTCAGGCACAATTTCCCAGTGGAGGCAGTGGGACAGGGCCCCAAGCTCCATAGTTTGATTTCACTTAGGAAGCATTAACACTTGCATCTTGCCACTTGTCAAGCAAGCAGTGACTTTGATCTCACTTCGCCAATATAATAAATGCAATGTTTTTTTCATTTGTAGCTAATATATGATAGTTTTGCCCAGTATCTGGTAACAGAGAAGGGATACGATGAAGATTTGCTGACTCTAGCTCCAGACAGCTTAGACTTCTGGTGAGTACATTGAAAATAATGTCATTCCTTTACGCTGCAACTTTTTTACAAAGCTCAGAGAACAGCTTCATTTATTAGGCAGTTAATGTTATGATTGTCAAGTGCAATGGATAAATCCAAAATTACAGTTTCAAATACTTGTTCTAAGAAGGATTTGTCATGAGATACTTCTAACAGGGTATTTTGGAGAGGGAAACTGAGCATCTAAGCTTGCTTTGTCTGTGCTTCCAGCTGTATGGACACAAGCATTTTAGTCTCACTCTCTTACTTTATGTATCATATTTGTCTTCTACATTCTATTCAACAGTAACCATCAGATTTTAGTAATTTTTACCTCAACAGATGTTGTTTTGTTTATAAGTTAGATTAATCCCAACAGGCACGGAAAGGTGACCTGCCAGGAGGTAGCCCTTGGGTGGCACATCAGGCACAAAGCCATGATGAAAAAGACTGAAACCCAAGATGAAAAAGAGCAACCCAAGTTGCTCTGAACTCAGTGGTCTCTGAGCAGGAACTTAATTTGAATCTTGATATTTTTACTTTATAAGGTTATTATCTAGGCCATGGGGGTGGAGACTTGAAGGCCAAATAACTATTAGATACACATACATTTTTTTTTCAAATAATGTGCATATTCTTGTGTAATGGTTCTTTACCATTCAATATTTCACTGGACAATTTCCAATGAGATTAATTTCAACTTCCATGAGACAAGAATGTATCTATATCATATTTTGAGGCCTATGATGCAAGAAATCCTTTTTTCAGCTCTAGATGTCTTGGGTTTGGTCTGTTATTGAAGCAGGAGGTTCATTAACATGGACCTGCAAGTCCACAGTGCTGGTAGCAAGTGTGTCATTGCTTCTTGCCCAGAAGTCATTCATGAAAGGTTGGCATCTGCTTGCTGCCTTCATGGCATATATTTTTTCCTTTGGGGGCCTCATAGAGGATGAAGGCGCCATTGCTTCCTCAGTGTTGTTTATTCATTTGTATTCTAACCACTGAACTCTGAATTAATTTTTCAAAGAACCTAAGCAAATCTGGAAGATAAAGATTTATTAGGAAGAATAGCAACTCTTGCCAAGTGTTTCCAATGCTGTCAACTCTTCTCCTTGTTTGTGCTGGCTAACATGGCAATGCTTCTGCTTCATGTGTTCTTAGCTTATTGAGTTGCTTCGTTTAAAGTGATGTCCTACCCCTCTTTTCTGTAATAACTGGTGTAATCAGTCAAGTAATAACTAGAGGAATTGCCACCAAAAAAAAATTCTTTGATGGAAGTGACTTAAATATCACATTTCTTAGTTTTATACGTTTAGACCTGAAACCTCCAACCAATCTATATAATAGTCCCTAAATTTACTGGACATGGAACTGGGCTTATTTAGTAGGATTTTGCTATGTAAGGAAAATCCAGTCCTCATTGTAATAATATGCACTTTCATATAGAGAGGATTGTTCAAGCATGGAAATATTGGGAGGGTTGTGACTTGTTTGGTTTTCTGTAGCAATATAGCTACAGAAGCACCATAGCTTCTGTAACTGCATATCACTGATAGATAAGACAGTCCACTGAAATAATAATTTTTTGTTTCTTCCCTAAAATTAATTTATTCTTAGTTGCAAAGGCTTGGTGTTGGACATTGACGAAGGAAACTTCCTGAAACTTGCAGAAGATGGAACAGTTTTAAGGTAATATTGACAATAAAATCTATATTGTTAAATATAAATTATATTGTTAAATACACTAACATTTTATCTCCTTCCTAAATGCTGTCTCTCACTTTTATAAATATTTAAAATACTTATTTCAGCATGCATTCATTTATTAGATGTAAAAGTTTAAATATTCTTTGGTATTGGGGTGCTTCGTTTCTTTTAATGTTACATATTGAATCTTTTGGTAATGTTTTAACGTTAGCTGGTAGTAAATAATACCTAATTTTTAATAAAATCTGAGACTCTGAGGACACATTGATCTTGAAAGTAAATTCATTTTTTTGGTGGCTACCAATGTACTCTTTGTCCAATTCTGCTAAAATCCTGGGTAAGAATTGAGAATAACCTGACTTGGGGGGCAGTATTAATGACTAATTGTAATGACTGGAATGACTATTTTCTTTGTGCTGTCGACATTCAAAATTCTGCAAGTTAGCAACTTATAATTTAAACAGTCTGAGATAAGTTAACCACAGAAGCTGATACATTCACTTTCAGAATTCTGGGGGGTTTCCGCTTAACAGCTACTTTGCTTTCAGTCGTCACTTTCAGTAAGCTCTTAGTTTTTCTTTCTTGCCTTCCTTTTTTTTTTTTTTTTTTGTTTAATATAGAAGACTGCTATTTGGAATCAAAAGTCTGAAAAGTAAATGTATCTAAAATATACCAATCCTAGTCCCATTTCTCCCTAATTTTGTTCCAGAATGAAAATCTGTGTAATTTAGAATGCAAGACAGACTCTACTTTTTTTTTTTTTTCTTCTGATAGCTCTCTGAAGGAGCTTGAAGATGCTAAGGAAAGTCAGATCTCATTAAAAGAAGAAAGAAGTACTTTTGAGTCATTGCTGTGTATCCTAAAATTCATTTAATAGCATGAATTTTGGAGTACTGAATGCAGAATTAAAGATAACAGGGTATACCTCATTAAAGGGAAGAGTTGGTACAGGGTTACCTCTCCTGACATTGCTTCAAAATGCCTCTCATGCATTTGCTTCAGTGGGACCCAATTTGATGGTCCAAGTAGTTAATTTTTAATGCCTAAAAAGGCTAGTGTGTACTTATGTATTAAAAAGCTGTTGCAGGGCTCAAATGAGGTCTTTTCTATAGTTCTGCCCTGCATTCTGTGATGTTACCGAGCTTCAGAATGATGTATAGGCTTTCTGCACTGTGCTTTATTGTGCAGTGTATGTTGATAGCTCAAGTATAGCGAGCGTCCTGACACAATTGAAAACATTCGAGCAATACAGAGTGATTGTGTTAGCAGGTGAGGCACAGTAGCTGTGCCCCCAGCCAACCAGACCTTTGTGTAGTAAGGCCTTTATTGAGAGCTGGAATGTATATGATAAAAGCTTAGTAGGTCCTGGGAAACTTCTAAGCTGTAAAGAGATCAGTTTTAATCAGCTTGCATGCACTGTAATTCAGTTGCAGTGTGTTACTTTGCACAAGTTGTAGTTTGGGTGTTTTCAACTCTCCTCTGTTTTGTTTTGGTTTGTTTTTTTAATAAACAATGCATGGAACAGGGCAAGCCATGGTACAAAGAGCATGACATCCGAAGAGGTCCTGGAGATATATGGAAGGAAGGAGTGGAAGCATTTTAATACAGTCAGTGGAATGGTTTCACGCACAGGTAGCTATAGTTTAGCATGTCGTCTTCTTTGAAGTTGCTCTTTCCCTTCAGTGCCTCGTACTGTTAGTTCTTAACACAGATTTGTAAAAATACTTGGACTGGGAATTACTGGAACAGGTAAATGTATTGGGGAATACTTGGTTTTTATGTTTTTTAACTTTTAGTACTAGAATTCACCTTAAATTTATTTCATGGTATTTATTTTATCGTAAGACAAATGAGCTGACATTGTAGGCATGTTTTGGTTATAGTGATGGGCACACACGCTATTGATGAAGTAGACTGATGAAACCAGTGTCATGATTTAACCCAAGCCAGCAACAGAGGACCGCAAAGCTGCTCATTCACTCCCACCCTGCCTAGGCTAGTGGACAGGAGAATCAGAAAGTATGGTAAATCTCATGGGTTGAGAACAATTTTTAATTAAAGTGAAATGTTGTTATTATAAACATGCTAATAGTACTACTAAAAATTATTGTCTTGATAAGGAGATAGAACCTCAGAACCCAAGAGGAGCAGTGATGTCCAATGCAATTGCTCAATACCTGCTTACAGATATCCTGTCTCATTCAGGACATATCTTAAATTTTTCTTAATTGTTGACTTGTTGCCACCAGTCCCATTAGTGGAGGCCTAGGTGCAGGTGCAATGAACAAAACAAATCTAGAAACAAAACTTCTCCCCTGGCATTTGCAGTTCCTGTGTTTAAGATAGGAGTCACTTTGAAGGAGCTGTGGCTAGGTTTGCATTCTTGTTCTGTGTTTCCTCTCTGTTTTAGTTTGATCTCGGCAGTTGAGAGTAACACACAGGATGTGATCACTTTAGGTGCATTTTGTTATGTAATGGAGATACTTTCCTTGAGATTTTGCTGACTGCAAATGCAATACTTATTCTAAACTGCAGGTAATCTTTTGCAAAACAGAGGAAGAGAGAGCTTTCCTGAGGTTATATAGGAAATGTGCTTTTCTTTTTCACTGAAACACGCACTTGGTCTCTGTTGTGAATGTTAATCCTCATTTTGCTGGCTTGTTCTTGAGTATACCTGAGACAGCACAGACAAGATCATAAAAAGAAATCACTGGTTAATTTCACTTCTTGAAGAGTTAGTTGAGCACGACCATAGTCTGAGGGGACAGTTGCACCCTCCTGATCCAGTTCTGTTTTTGGGACTGATGTAATAATGTGAGCACGCTTCCCCTTGGGCCAAGGAGCTGTCCACAGCATGTGTGTGCAAAGGACATGGATGTGTCAGACCTGTCCAAATGTCTGTGAATTTCTTAAACACTTTCCTTGTATTGCACTGCTAGAGAAGTAGATATTTTGGAAGAGTTGAAAGATACTGTCCTGAATTAAAACTCATGCTTCTCCCCATTTTCTTTCACCTGGGCTTTTAGAATCTTAAAATATCTTACTGAAATCTCACTGCCTTCATATAGGTAAACAACTCTTAGTTGCCATTTATGACAATCACAAGTTAGCCTTTGTTAATGGAGATTGGGAAACCGATAATGCTTATTACCAGTAAAATCCAAATAGGAGCTTATAATATTACTTAAATGTAATTTTTATTTGTGATTAAAGCATACAGTACAGGGGTGTTTAAAGTATATTTTTTAAATTATTTTTTCCAGCTAAATACTATTTGTATGATAATTATTTTGACCTGCCAGGAGCTCTCTTGTGTGCAAGAGTTGTGGACAGCTTAGATCAGGTAAGAACTGGATTGTTTGAAAGTTATGTATTGCATTATCTTTTTCTTCCACCACCACATCTCTTGCATGCATTATTAAATGAATACAAATTGGGTATTGAACAGCATCAAGGTCTATTTCTCATTTGGACTATTCTGTGTTGGACTTACTGTATTAGAGTTGTCTCTGAAGATGATTGTGAGCTACATGGCATGTTCAAAATAAAAGTTCTTCCACCAGAGGGCACAAATAACTAGGATACTAATGGAAATGTGCTGTTTCCTCAAGTTTACCCTGTGGTATGCACAATGTAGTTCTTAAAGTCACCTTTAATTATGCTCGATTGTACTTGAAATAAATATAGTATAAGTTTCCCGAATTTCATGATTTGCTAATTTGCAAGTTGTTAAACAGTGAATGAAGCTTCATTTCGTCCTTTTTTAAGCTTGTTTTTGTCCTAACTACCTTGATCTGTGCACACAGATATAAATACACCTCTGGCATAGTATCTTTTATTTTTTTTTCCCTCTGGTAAACAGTAAATTAAATTCTTAAGGTGGAAAGGAAAATTGCTTGAACCTTTTTCAGTGCTTTTTAGGTAGATAGAATGTCCTAAATTCTGCTTTTGTAATTTGGTGATAATTGTTTTGTTGTGTAAAAGAAGATTTGAATGTTTAACTTGCATGCAGCTGGAGGTAGGAGAGGGTTCTTCTCATAGAGTAACTGTGTTGGTGTTAAAAGAGTACTGAGGTAATCTTCTGGCCAAAGCACTGCAGGCCTGAAAATTGTCAGGGTTTAACCTTGTCTGCAGAGTGAAAATCCAAGCTGTGAGATGAGTGTCTGGGTCTCATTGGGTATTAGGTGGCTTGCTGCTTTAGCCTTCACTCTAAAATAGCATGCTGAGTAGATTGCTGCCTAAGTCCAAGTGCTGCATGAAGAGTTAGCTTATCAGGGAAGCATGCAGGACAGGTGCTCGGTAAGACTCTTAATTTTCTGCCTGATTAATCTCCTCCCCCTAAGCTGTTCACAGCTTAGAAACCTGTTGCAGTTGTGACACCTGTATTGTGTTTATATTTAATTTAGACTCAGCACAAGTCACTCACTTTTGAAGAGAGAAAGCTCATAGCATATGTGTAGTAAGCTTTCACATCCAGTTACCAGTTCACAGGCTGGAGCGCTGACCCAGGATCAGTGCCATGTTCAGCCAGAGGGAATTAAACCCGTGTCGTTTCTCGGGAGAGCCACGAGAAGTGGGTCATGCAACCTTTTTATCTCCTAGCAGTACTCAAGTATTTTATTGGATGCCAGCCCTGTTTCAGCAGGAGGGTTACAGTAATTCCCAGGAAGGTTAGCATCAGCCCCTTGAGGAAGATGCATGGCAGGAGGTGGTCAGCCTCACCAGCCCAGAACTTATGCCTGCAAAATGCTGCATCCTAAGGATTAGAAAGCATCACATTTTCTTCTTCCTCATTTCTAAAAGTAGAGCCTTCTGTATCCTGTTCTGTAAGCCTGCCTACAAAGTGATATTTTCTTACCATTTCCAGACAGCATTATGGATTCAGGAAAGCTTTCTACTGGAAGCAGATGCAAGAATTACTACATTTGGGTTCAAAATGGGTTTGGACATGAGTTGAATGCTGGACTACCCTGCACTGTTAAAAATCTGTCTGTTTTTACTGTGTCCAGAACCAGAACTCTTGCATGTTTTCAGACAAAGCATGGGAGCTTCCTAGTGGCTTTGATCTTCACACTGATGAGCTAAACAAAACAATGCTTTGTCTTGATGGTTCAACTAATAAAATCACATTTTGTAATCACACCAAAGTCATGATGTACTGGATGGCCATGCATGCAGTTTTCTGTGCTTTTTGGAATTGGCCAGTACTCCTTTATATCTTGTATGCAGTGGCTGAAGATCTGCAAGAAATTAGTTTAAGTTATTTTAGTCTCCTCTGAGTTCAAATGTTTTGAAGGAAGTATACCCAGTTTTAAACTAGTATCCATCTGTCCTCAGAACAGCACTCCGAGGAGCTTTTGGTTCAGTTCACTGATTTATTTTTTTTTAAGAGAAACAAACAAAAAAACCCAAAACTCCAAACTAAGGGCTAAGTCAGCCACATAGAGTGTGAGGGGAGAAGGCAGGTGAATCTTTCTGTCTTGAGAAGAGTGCTAGCTTAGGCTACTTGCATTGCCCCTAGATAGATGGTCCCCAGTATCTCCTGTACGTAGCTTTGAATAATCACCCTTGGTTAGCACCCTTGGCTAGCTGAAGCTGACATATGAAACCTTTTCTCTATATTCGCTCTTTTATGTATTTCTGTGGCAGTTAGCTATAGGAATGGATTAAAAAAAAACTTCTGAAAGCCACAGCGCCGCATTTCCTGCTCTTAACCTTTAGAGCTGATGGATGATAAACAAACTATGCTTGTCAGTTATGCACAAAAGACCTTGTTAGTGTGACTTGCTGATTGTGGAAGTAAAGGCACACTGTTCTCTGGAAGCCTCCATGACAGGTTTGGACTGAAATAGCAGCTTACTTTGGTATATATAAGCTACATAGTTTTGGTTTTTGTTGTGCACTGATAAGGGTTTGGGCTTGGAGTTTTTTTCACTTTCTGAATGTTTCCCTCTCTACAAAATGATTAATGCTTACAAAATTGCTCATTATTCAGGTATCAGTGCAGATATCAATACACAGAGGGCAGCAGTGCCCTGAAACTGCTAGCAGTTGCCTTGAAATTTATCCTGATGTAAATGTGGAAGGCCTCTAACAGCATTAAAGAAATACTTTCCTTGACTGATAAACTCAAAGACTATACCACCTGCTTTACTGCTGCCTAATTACTGTGTAACTGAGCACCTTACTTATGGGCTCTGTAGCTAATCCTCTGCTCTGTAATACTGGCTAGCTCTGTAATTGCATCTGTTTCATTCATCACTACTAAAATTTGTGGTGTTTGAGAGTGCTGTGGGGCTCAGCTGGTTGAGATTTTCCTCTCCCATGTGAGAGGCTGGAGGGGAAGCTGAGGTCAGCTGGAGCTCTGCTGTGCCTGGGAATCTTTCTAAGAATGCCAAGAGACTGTTCACAAGCATGGATCACCTTCCCCTGTCCTCCTGCCAGAGCTAGGGTTTGGCAGTCTTCGGGGCACAATGCCATGAAGTGCTGCTCTTCTGGATAAGTATTTTATGCCGTGTTTGGGGTAGGGTTCTTGGCAGAAGGGCATTTCCTCTAAATTATAGCGAAGGGATTTGCCAGTTCTTAAGGTGGAAGGTGATATGAATGCCAGGCATATTGATAATGTCAACATGCTAATTAAGTTCAGCATCTGCAGCCCTGGGCATTTCTTTTTCCCAAATGTCAGTGGAATGGGATGCTCATTCTGTAAGTTCTGTTACAGCTGATGCCCCTTTCGGCTGTAATGTTTTAGAGTTCCTCACAGATATTCAGCCCTTCTCCTTTTCCCTTCCTCCTTCCATCATAACCCTCTAAGAGGGACATCACTTGTCTGCAGTTACCTGCTGTTAATCTGGGAGTTATTGAATCCTGATGTCCTGAATCCTATTGTCTTAAGACTGTCTTACTCCATATAATTTTTTTAATTCATGGCTTTTCTGTCACTGTTTCAATATGAAAGCTTGTAATAGCTGATACTTGATATAATGACTATGTTCCTTTTGACACTTACAGCATGATGGTCAGAAAAAATATGACTTCTGGAAGGACATGGTGGCTGCTATCCAACATAATTATAAAATATCAGCTTTTAAAGGTAAGTGGGTTCACTGAAGGCTCACTATAACAGCTGAAAATATTATATGTGCTTGCCGGAGCAAATATGTTTGCAAGTACACTGTTGGCTACTCAGCACATCTTTTACTTTTCAAGTTTCTAAATAGTTGTATAGTAAACACATGTTTTCTCTGGAATAAAACATCTTTATCTTACCTATTTCGGTTTCATTTCACTGCTTTGATAACTTTAATAACATTTCTGATGTACTATTTCACTCAATATTTCAATTTTTATTGCTATTTCAACTCCATTTAGAAGGACAAAGGGTTTCTTACTGTGATTGATATGGTAATGTGGACATCCTTGAACTGTGTTTTGAATCCATTCCTTATGATCTTGTAATGATATATAAAATCCAAAATGAATTGGGGAAAGAAATTCAAGTATTAATATTTGATGGCTATCTTTAGTGCTCTAGTTTTGATTAGAATTCTTCATGTAGCATTGACACAATAGAGAGGTTTTGAACTTCCTAACATTTGCAGAGGACCATTTTTTAATAACAGTGTTTCTACACCCAAAACCAACATTGTAATAGTGTAATATAAATTAGAGTTGGAAAGCATCTTGTATACTGTTCAGCAAGAAATTATTTTCCTTCCTTCACAGACATTAACTGCAAAGTTACTCTCAGGCATATAAAATAATAAGTTGATAATAAAGGCTAACCATTGCTTGTGCATGCAGTTAATTGAAATTATTTTTAACAATATTTCTTTTTAAATATTTGTATACAGCTCAGTTCTGAATTCTGCACTACTATTACAATTACCTTGGTTGATGCAACATTCACTAGACACAGGGTGTAGTTTGGACTTTCTTAAAACTCACTTTTTGTTCACAACAGCTGTCCCCCTTGCTGTACTACTTTCAAATGTAATTGACAAAATTGTTTCAGAGAGATTCCAAGCAAAAATGGAAATTGATATCAGGATGCAAATGGTAAAAACCAGCAAGATATTACCAAACTGCTTTGTTTGTTGTTGTTACTGTGTTTCCGTTGGAGCTTAGAGTGTGATTGGTAATTTTGAATTTCCCAGGGAACTCATTTGTACACAAAATAAATATATCCTTTCTTTTCCACTGATGCAAAGTCAACACTAATCAACTGTAATAATTTCTTTAGAATTTTTGTTAATTCTTTTCTTCAAACCATGACAGCTCATTTTTTTTAAAAGGTGTGGATCATGCAACAAAAAGCATAATTTTTAAAAGTGTTCTTTGGAAATTAATCAGATCCAAAAAAAAGCCTAAACTTTGAAGTCATACAAGTAATTGCTCAGTTTTATTTATATGTGTCTGCTTGTGTGTGCACTTGGACATATATGTTTATACCTATCAACCAGCTACCTATTTCTATATGTAAATCTGGAATCTGCTAACAACATTTGCGATATGACTTCATCGTTTCTAGTTTCTGTCAGAGGCACATGCATGCATAAGAGTGTTAAAAATACAGGAAAGTGTAGTAAGTGAGAGGAAAAAGTTTTATAGATAAAGCGCAGTGATATCAGAAGTGAAACAATACAGATTATATGCACTACTCAAGTATTGTAATACAAGAAAGTGATATACTCTGTCATGCGTCACTTTGAAAGGTTTCACAGTGGTTTTATTTTCCATTTAATAACATAGTCCAGTAGCTAAAGCGCTGAACAGGGAGTCAGAAGAACCAGAGGTATTTTCTTCCTATATCACTTACCAGTGATACTCCTATGCAACATCTCTTTTTGCTTTGGGTCCTTCTGTGATACAAGAATAAGGGCACTAATCTTTTATCACTGCTGACAAAGTGATTTTTTTTTCCTCAATTTCACATCTTGCATAACTTCCTGAGGAAACTCTCAAACCTGGATCCCAATATCTACATACCATGAAGCCGCAGTTTCTATCATAGCCCAGAATCTGGCCTGAAAACCACAGTCTTTTGACTTAACTCCATGTCTTGTAGAAGTTTTAACCCTTCAGAGAAAAGTAGTGCCCATTAGCAGTTAGTCAAGGTAAAATTTTAAAGGCAGGCTTGTTCAATGGTCAGTTGAGGGGACGCAAAGTTCCCAGCTGGAAACGCGGTCCTCGCGGTGCCATTGTCAGTGGTGGAGCAGAACGACTGACCGCTTTATTTTTTGAAATCCAACAAGTGTTTGCAGTTCACTTTGATTTGTTGTCAGTATGCCCTTGTGTCTCTATGTCCCTTTTCTTTTTCACAGGATTTTTTTGATCATAATCAGGTGTCTGATGGATTTTGCTTTTCATTGTCTTAGCTATGGTAATTGCCTTAGATAATTGCCCTACGATTTTTTTTTGGATGGCTCTTTCAGATAGGCATGATTGTCCTGACTCAGCTCGATAAAGGGTATTAACCCACTCTTCTCCTTGTAAAGAAGTGAAGAACTGAGGCTTGAAAAAGGAAGTGGGTTCCCAAATAGTCTTGTGTTACTTTAGACATTCCATTGGGGAAAATAACTCAAAAATAGAAAAAGAAAGGAAAAATCTATGAAACAATACTATCAGAAAAGCTTGGTGTCAGATAGCAATGAACAGAGATATTTGCAATGTGGTCATTTCTTACCTAGTAATACCTGCAAGAGAGCTCTCTGCAATTGATATCCCAGCTAAGCATTACATTACTCAAGAATCCATTTTATTCTCAATACTTTTTTCTTATTACTGGACTAGTTTGTGACTGTAAGGTGATTAACATTACCTTGAATGTATTGGATTTAGTGGATGTTTTATAGATAGTAATGCAGAACAATTTTAAAGAAAACATCATGGGAAAATGTATTTTACACTATCAATCTATGTGGATGTATTATGGAATCAAAGTATGCTCTTTAGAGGATTAGTAAGAGCTTGAAGTACTGTATAATTTTTCCTTGTGAAAATTTAAAGATTTGATGAATTTTTGGACAGAAAAATCAATGGCTTTTTTAGGGAAATGTTGCCAAATACAACTTCTTAAAGCAGAATTTTGTTAACATTTCTTATCTTAAAAGCTACTTTCTCTCCAGAAGACTTGCCTTTCCCTGTAATTTTCCTAACATTTCTACAAACTGTAGCATCCGTGACTGTATAGTTAAAATTATATATTTGAAATATTTTCAATCAGTTTATAAGATTATATGTCATTTTGAAAGTGAAAAGTCATGGCTGCTGTGGCAGCAGATTTCGTAAATTGCCCATAACAAGGCTTGTTAGGATACATGTTTTTGATCACAAGTTTATGGTCTTGGCAGAACATAACCAGTCTAGATGTCTGTGATATGTATGTTTTATCTTTAATGTGCAACTTCAGATATAAGAAACAAAAAGCAAAGATGCTTTTCTGCCCAAAGGAAAACCAATCTTGTGCAAAATATTAATAGTTCCTAATGTTAGTGTAGCAGTAGTTAGATACCTTTGTCTTAATTGTGAAAACTGCACCAAAGAAGCAAGTGAAAAGTAAATTTGTTACATTTATTTTCTGTGTTTTCCAAGTAAATACAGAAGGGATTGTTTGGGTGCTTCATGTTTTTGATCACTTAAGGCTTCAGAAATTTCAGTACTTCTTTGGAAGTGATTTTGTACTATAGCAGGCTCTTAAGTTTTCATTTGAATCTCATGTTGGATTTTCTTTCCTTTAATATCCAAGATGCAGAAGAAATAGTGGTTTTGGATGGGCTTTATCTTTAGATAGATTGCTGATCTTGTGGAGAAAATATTAAAAAACAAACTTAAAAATCTTACAGACCTTCTCAAGGTCTCCTCTGAACTGAAAATCCAAAGCTAAAATCAAAGTATAAGTTGTGCTTTTGCAACAATTTGCTGTATCATCTCTAGCTTTTCACCTTTAAGAGTTGCTTTCTTAGTGACTTAGTATCTGAGACTTAATGTGAAAAGACTTAAAAAACCAGGCATGAGGTTCCAAGCTGTAGACTTACTTGAAGTCCCACGTGTTTGAGGAACAAAGACATAAAGCACAAGACCTGATTTAAAGTGGATGGATGGATGGATCATAAGGGTTAGTGAACTATGCTTTTGAGAATGCTGCTTGGGCCCAGTTTCTTCTAAGTTAATTGGAATCACAGGTCAATGTGGTCCTGAGCTGCTGAACACCAAGCATCTCCAACAATTTCAAGCATGTGCTTTGGCATAGATTTCATATGTGAACTAATGAACCAGAAACCTACTGCCTAGTCATATTTTCCAGTCCCTCTATTTGTTTCTGAAACAAAAGTTCCAAGTTGGTAGAATGGATGGGCAGCAGGATGTGCTATGTTTAAATACTGGGAAACACTGTTGAACTAATGTTCCTTTATTATTTTACTAAATTATAGCCTAAACCACAGGTTTCCTTATCCAGCGGCATTTCAAAGGAGGAAGAAAAAAAAATTCTTAAAGTTACTTTCATTGTAGGTCTTTACAGTTTCCAAAATATTATATAGTTTTGCTAATGATGGGTCAACCATCAAGCAAAAGGTATCCTAGCTTTTTTACTAATTCCAGTGTATTATCAAGTATTAAGGATATTGTTAATTTCAAATATACACAACCTAACAAGCTGCAAGTTGTGCTTTCATGAAGAAATGGTAATATCACAAAAATTTTAAAGGTAGACCTACATACTTCCTGTGCAAGTGATTAAAAGCTTTTGTTTAAAAAGAAAAAAGTAGATTTAAGGATTCATAAGGTTTTGATGTATATGATACTTTTAAAGCATATGAATGGCAACTGTCACTGGAAGAAATGTGTGATCAAACTGTTAAGGTTTCATAATTCCTAAGATAACTTGTCGTAGTAGCGTAACAAATTGATGAAATGACAACTTTTTGTGAGACATGTTTGTATGGTAAATATGGTTGTGTCTACTGACTAATTATTGCCATCATCTGATAAATTTAGCAAATAAGTCAAATATATTCCTCACATTATTGTGTTTTAAAGGAATGAACTCTTCAGGAAAAAATCAGGGCAAGAATTATCTCCAGTTTGGGGGTGGTAAAGCTGTTCTGTTTTTGTAAGTGTGTCTGCATGCTTGTGAGGATATATTTTTAAGGTTTGGATTTGGTCAATGTTGCTTTATTGTTCCCTGAATGTTACAGAATGTTAGGAGATTTGAAAATACTGAACGAGTTTGTTGCCTCAATATGCATTAAAGAAAGCCGAATGGATTTTGAGGCTTCAAATCTGGTTGCTTTTTCATATTGAGAAACTTTAGATCTTCAGTAACATGTAATAATTTGTAAATCCACCTTTCTCTAAGGTAGTTATTAATAAGAACAGTAGAACTAAATGAAAACTGTGATTATGATATGGACTCTAATAGAGTTGTCATTCTTGTCTCCTGTTCGACAGCTTAAAAATAAAGCTAGATGTAGAATATTCCTGAAGTATATTGTCCAGCTGTTGAGGTGACTGTGGTGAATTTGAGACCATTTACTTGGAATGAAATGCCTTCAGTTAATTTAAGTATAGTGAAGTATGATCTAGCATCCTTTATTGTGTTATGAGGTGTGATAGTTAGAAATTCTCATTCTCCTTTTAAAAGAAAAAGAAAAAAAGACAAAGACTGTGCATTATATTAATTCATAAAATTTTTATGTTGCATTCAGTCAGACAATTGATCATCATTCGAAACAATTTTTAATGACAATTATCTAAAAACATACAATATTATACTACTATGTTTGAACCACTCTCTTCCACTTTCTCACTCCCTCCTCCATTCGTTTTGCAACATTGAAGTTGCATGAGCTGCTAAGGACAAACCAGAGCAGTACTTAGTTAACACAGTCTGAAGGGGAGTGTGTCAGGACAGGGTAAGTAGGATATTAGATATGAGCAAACAGGAAACCTGAGAAAGAAGAGTGAACATAATCAGAGGAGTAGAGACCATTAGATTCTGAATTGGGCAGTTGGAGCCATACTTGGTCATTCTCCATGAGGTCGATGACAGCACTGCCAGAAGCCTGGTCAAGGTATCCTTTCTTGTACTCATCATAGGTGTACATAAGTGGGGAACCATTTTTGTAGAGTGCAACCCAAACATTTGTTCCTTTTGCGTGTACATGGTAGGAGAAATAGTACAGTCCAGGGGTCCTGCAGGTGAAGATTCCTGTTCTGGGGTCATAGTGTTGCTGCCTATTGTACAAGATTTTATCAAATTTGATGGGGACTGTTGCTGCAGGGTAGGCTTTTGAGAGGATGACACTGAAAGCAGATACTGGCATCCCTGTCAGAGCTTGGTTTACTCCTCCTTTTATGAAAGATATCCCTGATAGGTCCCGAGACTCTCCTGCTTTAACATAGCCTTCCGGCATCTGTGGGATTACAGCTTGGCCAGGGGGACCAGGAGGACCTGGGGGGCCGGGCATGCCAGGCTCACCATTGCTGCCTTTAGGACCAGGGGGTCCAGGTGGTCCCATGGGTCCACTCAAGCCTTTAGTGGAAATGCCTGCTGGGCCCGGCAGTCCTGGTGCTCCTGGCTCACCCTTTGCACCAGGGGCTCCTGGCACGCCAGGGGGGCCGATGGGACCTCTGATCCCAGGTATTCCTGAAGGCCCTCTGGGGCCTGGCTCACCGTTGGTCCCTGGCACTCCCTTGGCTCCTTGTGGACCCATCGGACCAGGCAGCCCAGGTAGCCCAGCAGGGCCTGTATCACCCTTTGGGCCTGGGAGACCTGCGTGTCCCTTAGGACCAGCAAGACCCTGCTCACCTGGGTATCCTGGTTTTCCCTCTAATCCTGGGAGGCCTCGTTCCCCCTTGGCCCCTGGGAATCCTGGCTGTCCTGCAGGGCCCATGTCACCTTTGGGCCCAGGTAGGCCATTCTCACCGGGCAAACCTTTAAGTCCGTGAGGGCCCATGTTCCCGGGTGGCCCAACCGGCCCTGGTTCTCCTGGCACACCAGCTGGACCTTGGTCTCCTTTAGGTCCTGGAAGGCCAGGAGGACCTTCAGGCCCTCTGTGTCCCTTCATCCCTGGCAATCCTGGCTTTCCAAAACCTGGGAGTCCTGGGGATCCAGGCAACCCTGCAGGTCCAGGATGTCCCTTGGCTCCAGGGATACCTGCTGCTCCTGGTGGTCCCATTGGCCCAGGCTTGCCAATGCCAACTTCTCCAGGTTCACCTGGGAGACCCTGGGGACCTGGGAGACCAACTGCTCCAGGTGCACCTGGAAAACCTCGGTCACCTTTCAGACCTGGCTGACCTGGCAGGCCATTTTCACCGGGCTTCCCTATCCCAGCAGGACCAGGGGGGCCCCGGGGTCCCTGTGGGCCTGGAAGACCCCTGCCACCTGGGCGGCCTGGAATTCCGAATCCGTTTTCTCCCTTTTGTCCGTTTATACCTGGGATACCTGGCTCACCCTTCTCACCAGGGGCTCCCCTTGGCCCCTGAGCTCCTGGAGGGCCTTGTGGTCCTGGCTTGCCAGGGACAGTCAGTCCTGCGGGGCCGGGAGTGCCAGGCGGCCCTTGTGGTCCTCTTGCTCCTGGGAGTCCAGCAGGTCCAGGTTCTCCTTTCTCACCATTTAGTCCTCTTGCTCCTGGCTTTCCTGGTAGACCTGGCACTCCTGGCTTTCCAACTGCAGAGAACCCAGGTGGTCCTGGGGGACCAGGGGGCCCTTGGGGACCTGGACTTCCAAACCCTGGCTTTCCTGCAGGACCTGGTTGTCCTCTTGGTCCAGCAGGGCCTGGGGGACCAGGGGGTCCTTGTTCTCCCCTTACCTGCACACCTGTGAGAGAGAGGAAACCAGATCAACCAGAGCATCTACAACATATTTGCAGGCAATGTAGCATGGTGGTAAAATGCATGAAGGGTTAATTTAACTTCAGCTTCATGGAAGCCAAGTTTAACTGCTGTATTTGTCACTGGGAACCTGACATTCAAGTAAAAGTGTTTCACAGCCCTTACAAGTAACAAGTGCAAATTTGCTGGAAATGTGAGATATAAGGCCTCCAGAATTTTTTTTTTTTTTTTTTGCTTCAATACATTCAGGATCATCAAAGAACTTAAAAAGTGCTGTGCAAGTAGATGCAGCCTATTAAGTAAGGAAAAAACAACCCAGACAGGTAACAGATTGAGCAGGTCATCAGACTTGATGAGTAAAATCACAGGAAGCTGTCTGTGCAGGTGCAGCAGCTTTTCGGAAACAACTTGTTGCTATATTTACATAGTGAGAGTTTTGTTCTTCCCTGCACCTATTTTTCAAAAGTGGCCCAAGGCACTAGTTCTTTTGTAAATATATGAATATTTTCAGATATTGTCTGTCATAAAAATTTCAGACTTTTGTCTGTCATAAAAATTTCACTCAGTGGCAAGGTCCCAGCTGATAATTCATTTTACTGCTGTCACAATTCTGGCATTATTATGGAGTTTTTTAAGACTACTTCATTTTCTTAGTTACCAAAACAGCAGGTGGAGCCACTTAACCAAATGTCACAAATAGAGGGATAAGCAAAAATGCTTACTGCTTAGTTTGTGTGTGCTTGGGAGGAGCCTTCAGCTTTATGTTGAAATTGGCATGCTGATTTGTTGGACATTACATTTAAGTTTAACAAGTTCAACACAGATGCTGTGAGGCTACTTCAGTAGTCTCACACTACAAGTGGCAGCAATATAGAACAAAATGGCATATCTGTGATGGGTGTTAATTTAAGAAGTAATTTTAAAAATAAAAACAGAAGGATACAAAAAGAGCCTGAATTCTGTTTTTTATAATGGCAATACGTTCTATTGAATGCTTATTTAGAAAGTATTATCAATTGATCAACAATTGCATCAGCTACAATTTTTCCTTTCAGCCTCCCACAAAAAGACCAGTGTTACATATATATACACACATGAAAGTTTGTATATATATTATATACATATGTACATATGTATAATATTATATTATATACATAATGTATATATATATTATATACAATGACTGTTTGGCTGTCTCTTAGATAATAAACTGCATTTTCCAATATGTGCATAGTTTCATTAGACCAAAAGTGAGGTGAAGGAGGAAACTATTCTTCTACATATTGTTGGGAGTTTTTAAATAATAGAGGTATGCTTATGAAATACATTTGATTTTGGTTTGTTATTGTGTCTGCAAGGTTGCCTTCTTCCTGTATTGACAGGGAAATTGTTCTTATCTAGAAAGTGCAGAGGGTGCATTTTCTTTTCTGCTGATGCATAAAATCAGCACAAATGCATATCAACTTATTTTGCACATCTTCCTATCTCATCCTTCTTAAGGCTATGAACAGGAAGATAGCTGTTAAAATCCTACACATAGAAAACAAGCATGGTGATTTATTTGTGATATATTGACAATTTTTTTTGATGGCAAATTGCATCAGACTTTAGCTTAGAGTGTATCTCCTTATTACTTTTACCATATTTTAGATGCAAATAGCAGTCCTAGGTTCACAGAGATGCCAGTTTTGCCTAAGATGTTAAAGGCATTGTCAGCACTCATGTTGTTATAGAGATTTTCTGTGAGCTGTATTGTTCTGAAGTTGTGCTGCTTTTAGATAAAGATCGTAATTTTAATTAGGCTGTCTAAAAACAATGGTTATTCCTCTGAGGAAAGGACTGCTAAATCTATTAATGAAGTAGAATTTATTTATTCTACTTCATTAAGTAGAATATAAGAAATTCTACTTCTAAGAACATTGAAGTATTGATTGGCTACTCTTTTACATGTCTCAGCACATGCCTTGATGCAAAATTGCTTTACATTTTCTAGTGCCATCAAACCCCATATGTGTATTGGATTAAATATGTAGACTTTAACTAATCTGCAGTAGTGGCTTATTTAAGCATTGCTGGATAGTGAGACTTCATTCAATTATTGTTTTCAACTTGGGCTTTTCACATTCTTCAAGCCAAAGAGATACTGGTTAAAAAACTATGTTCTGGAGAGCTGTCAAGACCAAGAGTTTTTAAACAATTTCACCAAAGAAGATGAAGTCTTAATAGGCTTTGGTTGCCAACAGAAATTGTGTGGTCTGTTTTATGTTGTCCTGACTCACGAGTTTTGGGTTTAGACTGAAATTTCAGTTCCAGGCTGCTTTTTGACAAAGCTATACAAAGCAAAAAGATAATTTATTGGTAGCTATATCTATAGAAGTCAGCGTTTGGTGATCAAATTGGAAAAGTAAGCTATGATGAAAAGCTTGCCATTGCTACTTCAGATACTTGCAAATGGAACAACTCACTAGAAAAAAGCTGTATTCATTTGCTTCTGTAGGCTCCTGTTTTATTCTTCCAAGATCATCTCAGATTAGAAGTGATGATCTCCAGCAGTCTTCCCTCTTTAAATGCTTCTAAAATCTCTCTATGAGGTGCTTGTTTTCCAGACTCAAGAATAACAGTCCTTCTGCAATGCTTGCTCACCAAATCAAAATCTGTCAAGCACTTGTGAATGACTGGACTCGCATGTCTGTAAAAATGTAGGCTGTTCCTGCTATTGAGGTCTAGTATATAGTCTTCTGTTACGTTTCCTAAATTGAGAGCATTTTGTACTTCTCAGGTTTTGATATAATCATTCTCATTCTAAATATGAATTTTCACTCACATTAGATTCTGTGTTTGTATACAAAGTGAAAATTTAGCTCAGGACAATTCATTTCCCCCTTTCACACTATTTTCTGTCTACCCTGATTCTTGCTTAATTTGTTCCTGGTTCCCCCTTTCCCAAATGTTTTCAATACAGGGGGAAAGAAGAACCACTATTAGGAGAAGTGAGTGAAGTATGGTAGAGAATAGCCAAGTAAATATTATACTTCACTTAAAAATAGTATGAATATGTAAATTATTCTCTGTAAAGTCATGGAAAAACACAAGAAAAGTTAAGGAGGAAGGAAATGAAGCATAAAACTCAGTGAGAATTTTTGTTGTATCTGTGTGTACCTAAATTTGATCCAGGAGTCTTAGGGTTCCAGGAAGTCCTTGTGCTGAATAAGACAAGGGATGAAACTATGACAATATTTTGGTACAGCCCAGGAGAGTATTTTGGGGGTAAGGTTCCCAGCCATGCTGCTCTCACTTGTTTCTCACTGCAGGGATTCTTGGAGCATGTGGGTTGGAGCTGATTGGTATGGGGCCAGTGCTGCCACCAGCTGCTATGAGAGCAGAGTGTCTTTGGGCTCCATGTGTGTTGCTCATGATCAGACAGTCCATAGGATCTGTGTGCAGACCTATTCTGAATCAAAACACCCAAATGAGGGTAATGTGGATGCAATGTCCTGAGCAGCAATTCTGCTCTCCAGATTTGCCCATGTCCTTTTTCTAGTGAAGAGAAGCTTATTTGCTAATGCTTATTTGCTAATGCCCAAGTATGATTACTACAACTAAAAGTGGATGAGATACAGCAAAAAAAGAAAACTATTTTGAATAGCCTGATGATGTCTGCAAGAAAATAATACTATTCTCAGGGGGTAAGGTAGGATGTTTACAAGGAAGATTCACTATTAATTTTAGTGATGACAATTTTGAATAGTCATTATGGATCAGAAGCTTTGAGTTCAAATTTTTTGAAGAAGATGTTGGCCTAAGTATGGAAAAATAAAACAGAACTCAAATAGTTTCAAACATTAGGGATAGCCACCTGTTCATCTTAAAGAGACAGAGAGCATAGCCAGAAATAAGATGAAACAATGTAGCATTGCAGTTATGTATTGCAGCCTGTCCAAGCTGCCATAAGACTGATTTATGCAATGAAGAGGGTTTTTAAAATATACTAAAGCTAGAATTGTTATATTACTATGTGCTTATCCTGATAATTAAAGCATGAGCTTAAATCACTCATGAAAAACTATATAGAAGTTTATGACACGTTTGTACCACTATATATAATTTTATTTTGTCTTTCTAGACCTTAAATGGGTCTTCATTTGCCCATATATATCATGTATATATTTAAATTCACACCTAGGGTCTGTTTTGCACACAGATAACATGACAAAATATGTAAAAATTCTTCCTGAATGTAGGTAAGCTTTAGGTGACAGGTCTGTTTCTAGAAACCCCAGTGCTGAATCAAGAAATTAATAATTAGCATGTTGTACATCATTATGTACACAGTCATGCTATGTTACTCCCACTATTGAAGCAGAGATCTGGAACTTTGCTTCTGCTCTATATGCCTTTGCTGTTTATTGTGTAAAACATTTGTGTGGCAGGTGTGCATCTTTGTCTGTAGGAGGCAACTCCAGAGCCACTGTAAATTCTTTCTGCAGTGATAAAATCATTTCAATAAACCTAAATTGTTAGTGAAATTTGAATATCAGTAGTATAAGCAAAGAGCCTTTGTTCATGTATTGAACCTCTAGGAATAATTGTGTTAGTTTATTATGAAAAAATAGTAAACTTACCTTGACTCTTCACATTGTATGGTAGAAAATGTGGCCCCTTGATGCTGGATTGTTTCTGATATCGCTCAGAAAAATATCCATCACCACCGTGGACAATGTTCAGACAAAACAGCAGCAGTAAAGATACTTGTAAATGCATCTTTCCAAATTGGTTCTGTGTTAGAAAAGGTAGAGAAAGTTTGTTGTAAAGAAAAGCTTTTTAGCTCTGGTTTTGGAGATGAGTTTTCTTAAATTATTGGTATTAAAAGTAACAATATTTTGTGCTTACTTCCATCTGCTTTCACTAGTTTTGAAAACTGCTCTAAGAAAAAGGGAATCAGCATTGCTATCACCTTGAATGATGGAGCTGTTGCATGGATAGATTAGAGGCAATAGTCTCACTCTTAGGAAAAGAATAGTTTGGATTGGATGGCAGTCTGTTCAGGACAACAGTATTCAGAAAGGGTTTTATTTTAACTAGACCTCCAAAGTAAGTTCAGGAGCTCCATATAGCAAAACTCCTGAAAAGAAGAGAAGTTTTTAGTTAAAATACATAAACACTTCCATGACCTTACTACCTCTGTCTAATGTTGTAGCAAATGAAGGATGAAGTCCTGGTTTCTTCAACATCAATGGCAAAAATCTCAGCAAGGTTTTTACCTGTAGCCTTACAAAGAGCCCCAGTGGCATGAGGGTGCTTTCACTGGCCCTTAAATATCAACCCTCTTCCCTCCCCAGACATAAAACAGGCATCCTGAAGAAGTTACCTTCAAAACCAAAGAGAATAAAACCAAGTTGTGACATACCAAAGTGTTGTGGAGCTCCAATGAAGAGTGGTAGAGGAGTGAATCCTCCTCTACTGAGGAGGAGTTCTGCCACTGGTGAGTGAGCAGAAGCTGATGATTTCAAGTGCCACCCTTGAGTATTTATCTGGTTTTCCCCTTAGTTGGGTGACTGCTGGACATAAGCTCCTCCCCCAAAATCTGTAAGCAGTAATTACCTGTGTGTGTATAAGTGTGTTTTTTAGGGGTGGGGGAGAGCTATTTTGGGCAGTCATCCTAGATTCTCTTAATGGGTTTTTTTTGTTAGGGTTTTTTTCTCATTATTTTATTGGATTTCTTATTATTTATGAGATTGTATTGCTCATAACTTGTTTTTCCTAAAATTTTTTGGCCCCTCTGTTTAAAGAATTGATAAAGGTAACACTGGGAGAAATCATGAACTAGTAAGTAAGGTTAGTAATTCCAAGTGTTCATTTAAATTTCTCTGTAAATGTTTTAAGGAAAGACCTATACATTTTGAACTTTGGTGAGCTGTTACTTTCAGGAGTAACCCCACTAAAGTTTGTAGAGACCACTTACTTATGTGAGTAACTAAAGACTATTTATGTGAGTAATTGTCCAATGGGATACAAGTGAGAAATTTCAAATCAATTAAGGTATTAATAACAGAGTTGTCAGAGAACCTGGTTTCTTTTAGGCAGTTATTTTAGGAGATTATCTTCATGTTATACCTCTACACTTCTGTGTTCATGTTTGAGGTACACTACTACACATATAATGCAAGTAATGTTTCTGTATTATGAAATCTTGAAATGTGAATTTACTTACAGAATGAAAACTTCATTGTGTCCAGTTATAACAAATGTACTGAAATCCACCCTGCTTTATTTTGCAAATGTTAACACAGGGTGATGTTTGGGGGTTTCAGTTTAGTAAATTTAAACTGATGCTGGTTTTAGTGTTGGTGGATCAAACCTGGTTATAGTTTTAGCTCTTTAAGAGATTTTGTTAAACTGGTTTTGCTTAATGGACTGTAGCCACACACTGCAAGTTCTTCTGTTTTTTAATAAATCTTACAGTGATTCAGCATTGCTTTATTGAAGTTCAGTCCTAAATTGGCAGTAACTCTCAGTCCTTGAATTGTTTGTGACTCTGAATAATATTTTAAAACTGAAGGTTAAAGTAAGAGGCAAGAAACAAGTTTTCTGATTAAGGGTGAAACTGTAGAATTAAATATGTAGTGCACTTTCCTTTAAGAAAAAACACCTACATATAAATTATCTGTGTATTGAAACTCTTCTGCCAATTTCTTTGATATTCATGTATGTATTCAATTTTGTAGGAGTTATAGGTATACTAATAAATAATGTGTATTACTGTCAATTCTCATGCATGGTAGGTACAGAAGGAACACCTGTTACTGTTCCAACCAAAAGACTGAGCTGGTGGCCCTGAACCCTGTGGCTGTCCTGTGGAATGACAGGTTAACGTGGGCTGAATTTTACCTGCTCCATGTCTTTGTTTAATTCCACAGTCTTCAGCTTTTTGACTTTTATGTATTATGGCAAACATCCTAGAACACAAGTTACTGTACTGAAAGGGACCAATGGACCATCCAGTCTGTTCTGTTTCCAGTTGTGCTAATACCTTTGCTTAGTAGAGGACTGGATTAATGTTTTAACTTACACTAATAAGTGCAATAATTTATTCAATGTATTGTTGAACAGTTCTTTTTTTCTTTTCTTCTTTCTAGCCATCCTCTAAAAGACACTGTTCTTGTACTGTTTTTGTAAATAACTCTTTTTGCTGCAGGGGTCTTCAGACTAAAGCCTGCTTTCTCCATTAAGCTTGCATGCCTGACCTGATCAGTGATTTTCAGAGAGTTTGCATATCTGAGATTACATTTTTGCTCCCCACATATGTGTTCAGCTTCTTCTAGTCTTTCAGAGAAAGAAACTCTGTCCTCAGGTTTTTTGTGTGACTTCTCAAGGTTCTCTATTTTAAAAACTAGTCTCTATAAACTCAAGTGAGGATCCAGTCATCCACTTTTGACAGAGGTAGCAAATATATGGGCATAAAGTTTATTTCCTCCTTGAAAAAACACAGCTCCAGCTCCTTTTTTGGTTTGTATAAATCCAAAAATAGCTTTTGATTTTTTAAAGCATTTAAATATACAGCCTTCAGTGGGAAGTGTGGTTGTTGCTAATTTGATAATATTTGGTTAAGAACAGCAGGCGACAGTTTCACGCACGCAACAGTTTTGTGCTAATTTCTTGCCTAATTCATAAATACCCCCAGAGCAGGCACACTTATGTTACAAAAGCACCAATAATTCACACTGTTATTTGCCCAGCAGCCTCACTTCCTCCCTCTTAGCTCCTTCTGGGCAGGAAGGTGAATAATCTCTATGTGTGTCTGCATAAATAGGGATGATTGTGGGGTCAAAAGGTATATACAGGCAAACCCGTTGTCCTTGTGATTAACCTGAGCTCCACCCTATTGTGCTATCTTATTCCACTTCTTTGACTTGAAGTTTTGTTTTTTGTGCGTGTGGGAAGTTGAGGTAGAATTGGAGTTCACAGGTTTTGTATGTTTTCCCTGCTCCTGTGGCTATTTCTTGTTGGTAGAGCACTAACATGCATTTAGTGCTAAGCATGCATATGAAAAGTGTGCTATGGTATGTATTTGCCCTTGCAAAAATATGTGCAACAGACACACTTGTGTATCTCTATATACAGTAACAGCACATTGTAAACTAGAAAGGTTGTTTGCAAAGCTGTTCTCAAAATACAAACCTTCAGATACTTTTGTTTTATAATAAGAAGTTTAGAAAGTTGTTTTTGCTTACAAACGAAAGTGTCTTCACTCCCTCCTTCCCACAAATAGGGGAAGTAATAGTTAGGAATAAAATTTGATCCATTCTGCTACTTCAGAACTTCCTTTTTAGTAGTGTAGTAGTAGTAGTGTGCTGGCAGCATCTTCCCATTTAAAGGTAGTCACATTATGGCGATGCAATAGCTGAAGTCCTAAGTTTAACTGCAATAAAGACTCCAAATAGTCTGTATGGGCCACATAAATGGTACTGAAGTCAAAGCCTCCAGTGCCATTTGCAGCAGTCTGCAGTGTTTCATGACATTTGCTGACTAGGTGTTCAGATTGTAGTTGAATGTTGCTGGAAAGCGTTCACTTACTCATGCTTTCCAAAATGCCTTTTTGCTTTGGTCTCTTACTCCCACAGAGTCAGTGGAAACGTGTAGCATGGAAGTGACACCATGATTTGGGAAATGGGAACTGACTTCCACCACAACCCTGGAAGTTACTCACAAAGTGACTTTGAGTGAGTCCCACAACAAGCAACTCCTTGCAAGGAAGAGGCATAGAACGTCTTAATTAAACATAAATTGTAGTAAAACAATAAGCCACTCCCTGTCATGCATCCTTCAATAAAAAAAAAAGAAAGCTGAGAAGCAAAACTCCAGAATGGCTTGTGCTAGGTCCTTGCAGTAGCTGGGAACTGACCAGTTATGTTCTTGTTGCTGAGGATACTCAATGTGAGTATATTTATTGTTTTGACTTGGAGTATGTGATCTTAATTTTTGAACCATCTAAGCACAAACCCTGAACTTAGTTTCAAATAACAGAGTTCTCTGAAAGTAATAACTCACAACTTAAACTTGAAATATGTCTTTTTTTTAATCATTGGCCTTTAGTCTTAATCCTGACTTTTTTTCTTCAAATTGCTGTTATAGGTTATAATTACTGTTTGTGGTAAAAAAAGGTACTCAAGGAACCTGGTCTGTGCAGGGGTGTTTACTCCCTTTATTTGGATTAGTAATCTCAGTTGTGAAGAAGGAGTCAAGAATGTGCTGGTGAGAGATTTTTCCTTTAATTTAAAAAGTCGACTGAAAAATGGGGAGTAATTTGTTACCAGCGATATAAAATGAAAACACTGACAGCAATAGGACACAGTGCTTTTGCTACTTCTGGCTCAAGTCCAATTTTCTTACCTGCTTGAAGTAACCTTGAAGAATGTCCTCATCTGTGACTAGTTTTCTTCTGTTAAAATGCTTGTACCCAAAACATGTGGTAGTTTTGGAAAGGACTCTAACAGCAAAGTACTCTAACAGCAAAGGACTCTAACAGCTTCTAGCACCATCTCTGGTGAATGAATTCTCCAGTCTCCAATTTTAAGTTTACAAAGAAAGGTGTTTAGGAGTTTCCACAAGAAGTTTGAAAGCCTGCCATGAAATTAAAGGAATAATTGGATTTCTAGTTTGTGGTGTGCTTTATGGCACTTTGGAAACTTCTAAATCATGTCAACTCCATGGTTTAAAGCTGTCCTCTATCCCTTTCTGTCACACAGTGGTGAGAAGTGTTCTCATCCTCCCACTATAGCAGCCAGGTAGGGCCTCAGTGGGAGTGCAGAGCAGCAAAGTGTTCCACTGAACCTGACGGGCCAAGCTAATACAGAGGGGTTCCAGCTTTTTATTGCCCACAGTCAAGTGGACACAAAGGAATAGGTAAAAGGAAAATTTGATAGCTATGGGAAATCTGGGTGGTTGTTTCTTTGTTTTGTTGCTGTTTGTTATGCTTTGTATTTGAATATAGAATATTTGTGTATTCTATTTACGTGGAGGGTATTTTCTATTCCAATGCTAGCTGCTTGGACTGCACAGGACTAGAAAACATCTTGGTGAAGGAAATATTTACCTTTGTAATTGAAAAATAAATAAGATTTATTTTGAGTTTTAGAATGCATGCCGTCTTTTTTAATTAAGAGGCTTGTTAAGCTGGTGTGTGGGGCTGTGCAGCCCTATCTGTATCTATATTTTGAGATATAATAAAGAATTCTCTTTAAACAAACAAAGCAAAACAAATTCTGTTACTCCTACAGTCCTGTTGTAGTCTTTTTATAGACTTTAGGTCCTTGTACTCTTTTAACACTTGTAATTGTGGTTGAGTAAATGTCCTCCTTTCAAGTAGTAATGGAAAGATGGTGTGTATTTTTTCTGGCACTGCAAAACTGACTGCTGACCAGTTTGTTCTGTTCAGCTCAAGTAACTGTTGATCACAAGAGCTCTATTTAGTGTAGCAATATATTTAAATAGATGACACCCAGTTAAATATTTATAGTTGTATTCTGACTGAGTTAACTTGCAGGGACACTGAATAACCATGTTGAAACCTCAAGAGAAGATGTATTCTGCATAGCTTATAGAGAAAGCTTTGAGACAGACATGAATTTTTGATGAAATAGTCCTCTGAGACAAACACTATTACTGGTTATTGCTTTCTAACAGCACTACATTGTTTATCACCATGTTCGCTAGGATTGTATGAAGATACGACAATCCTCACCCACCTTAGAGAATTTCTGGTAACTGAGTAAAAGATACCAAAGAGAAGTACTGGTGTTAGAAAAGATGTTTTCATTGGATATCCTGTTGCCTGACCTTATTCTGCCCTCATTTTTATTTCTCCCTCCCTTGCTTCTGAAAGTAAAAACAACAAATACTGTTTAAATGAATAAATTAATTTGTAACTCCTATCAGATATGTGGGTTTAATTGAAAACCGATCAGTTTCAAGATACTAAAAAGACAAAGCTGGGTTTATATATTAAATATTCATCCTTTCTTTCACAAATGCTTTTCTAATTAATTAGTGTAAATGTTTAATTATATGAAGTTTGGTATTTTCACTAGTTCTGTTTAAAAATGCAAACATGCAACTGGTGACAGGACTTGCATGAAGAAAAAGAGCAGAAGTATTTCATTAACTTGTTGTACAGTTCAGGAAAATAAAATTTCCAGGATCCTGGTCACTGAATAGCCTGAGTAAATGCAAAGATTTTGCTTTGGATTTTGACAAGGGAGTTCCACAAAACTCTTTCTGGAGCTACTTAAACATAACCAGATGAAGAGGTTTCTAGTCCATTCTAGCTGAAGATGCTCATTTTCAGGCTTTTGGTTCATGTTGATTGCACTCCTAGTTGTGTCAATGCAATGGCTTATAAAACATTTCTTTAAGAATTTGATTTGGATTAAAATCAGACTTTCTTGGGAGTGATGGAGGATGGAGGCTTGTTTTCTGTACGTCCATGTCATTTCACAGTATGTTTAAAATTATTTTTAAATATGTTAAATAGATCATTAGTCTTTAAAAATTGCTGCAAGTCTTCTTTCTATTTTAGTAAGTACCTGATGTTCTTGTTTAAAAAGAGCATTCACATAGAAATGTAAATACACTAAGTAGTCATATTTTCCCAGTGAGGACTATTTTTATTCTTTTTTTTTAATTCATGCTCTTTTTAGTGATTTTTATTAGATTATTTAATATCTTTCTCTACCTCTGTGCTTGCTGGACTCAAGGTTTCTGTCAGAGTGCCCTGAACCACAGCGAATAAAGTAGAAACCATGGAAAAAAAGAATGAGAACCACTTCTGCTATCCCAAAGGTGAAGAAGTTCATGCACCTTCCTTTGGTATCCCATAATTAGGGGAATCTTCCAAATACTTGGTCAAAAATAGGTGTAACTGAGCTACTTTTTCAAGTGTAGCCCCTGGAGCATGTAGTCAGCCTGCTGAATAGTCTCATTCATTGACTATACTACCTGCTGTGGTTTGGACAATTGGCACAGAGTTGTTTTTAAACTTCCATGTTTAAAGACAGGTGCCAATGGGGGAAATCCAGACTTTTACAACCAGAACAAATAAAAAGCTGTCTGAGTTCATTTTAAAAATAAGGGACTTGTTTGTTTTATTAAGTCTGGCATTTTAAATATTGCTGTTTTGTTTTAATTTATTTAAATTGAAACTTTGAAACATTCTTTTGGTGGGTGCATGTGCATAAGGGGGCTGTGAGTCCTGTGAGGAGTAGTTGATGAGTAGTTGAACTTGTTTAGCCTGGAGAAAAGAGCCTCAGAGGGGACCTTTTTTCTCTCTACAACTACCTGAAAAAAAGTTAGAGTGGGTTCCAGTGTCTTTTCCTAAGCAGAGAGTGATACAATAAGAGGAAATGACCTCAAATTGCACCAGGAGAGGGTTAGATTGGATATTAGGAAAAATTTCTTTACCGAAAAGTTTGTCACACATTGGAACAGACTGCCTAGGGAAGGAGTGGAGTCACCATTCCTGGAGGTATTGAAAGACCTGTAGATGTAGTGCTTAGGGACATGGTTGGACTCACTCACAGTGCTGAGTTAACGGTTGGGCTAGATGATCCTAAAGTCTTGTGAAATCTAAATGATTCTATGATTCTGTATAAATTTTCCTGCTCTCTCACTTATTCAAAATAAGCTTGAGTCTTTGAAGCCTAAGTGTTCCTGATATTAGTAATAGACTAGTTTTCATTTCAATTAGCTGAAATTGAATTTTTACAAGCATTGTATTGTCACATAGGAGAGTCAGAATTACTTGCTTTTAATGAAGTCCTAATGCAGTGTCAGCCCTGTCACAGAAAACCTACAAAGTTTTATAGGTGACATTTGCTATATTACCTGACTCAAATAACAAGTTTCAATTTTTCCTGTAGGATATCTTCTTCCATAGGAGGAATACCACATGAATATGAGGGATGATCACTTTTTATGAGCTTTACTAGTAGGCTTTTGCATTCAAAGCTTTGAGGACTAAAAAAGAGTTACATAAAGAGACTCATATGTGAAACAGATACTTTCCAAACAACTGATACAAAAACATGTGAAGATATCAGGAAAGATGGGGACTCCTGAACTCATGACAGACAGCCTAACTTGATCCTGTTTCCAGTTTCCCTGCTGATACTGCGCTGAATGATGATAAAACAAAATTTAAAATTGGACTCCTGCTGGAGGCGATGTGAAATGACTTCTGCACCCATTGACAGTGATCTCCACAGATCACAGATATTCCATCAGTGTAATTCTGCTGCATACAAAAGTGGGGATAGGAAATGGGCTAAGGAGGGAAAGGCTCATTTATCCATGTCAAATAGTCCAAATTGTGATGTGGACTCTGAATTGTATGATTATCTCATGCAAAATCTCTGAAAAATGTCTTGTAGAACTTTTGGGTTTGTCCTCCAAAAAGCTGTGGATTCCAGTTTAAAAGCTACTGTTATTTGTCTTCAGTATGGAAAAGTATCTTATGATGAATAGGGGGAGGACTTTTTAACAGTAGAAAATAAGAGTTGCTCTAAATTAGTTTTTAACCAAAAATAAGAGTGGAATCTGGGAAGCTGTGGCTAAAATAAATGCTGTTATTTGATGTGATATCTATGCTAGTGTGATCGCATCATTTAACAATAAATCTGGTACATTCAATTCAGTGATTCTATTGCCATTGCATGGCTTATCCAATTAGTGTCTGGTTATCCCTTGCTGCACGAGAAACAAGGCAAGGTTTTATCTTTATATTTACATATTTGTAATCTCATTCTGCATGCAAGCTTTCCCTTTTTTTTAAAGATACTTCACATTTTTCTAACAATAGACTTCAGTATTAGATTTAGATGTAGTAGATTCAAAAAGAAGCCTATAGAAGATCCATCTGCAAATTCAGTAGAAGTTACAAGAATGAGATTTAGAATTTTATTTTTGATTGAAACTCTTTTCATTTACCAGCTTGAAATATTTTTAAACAAAGCTGAATCTTGAAACAGTCTCCTTATTTCAGGACATAAGCATAACACTGTTTATCTGTTGAAATATTAGTTCAGCAAGAATGCATGTTAGTTCATTCAGAGAGAGCTTATTGTTTCAGAAAATAGACCACCCGTGTCTGTAGACCTGTGGTGGGATGTGTTTGCTTACTTAAATATTAGTAAGTAAAAGCAAAATTAAAATACTAGAATATTTTTCTCCTGTTTCCTTTTTATACCTGTCTAAATCCTGATCTTTTTTGGTATGTCCTGTGTACATAAATTGTATTTAAAAATTGGCTTTCATAGTTGGATTCTACCTTTGGCTGTGCTGATGACCACAGGATGTTTACATGAACTATGGCAGACTTTTCCCTCTGAGCCTCTCCTGCAGAGCTGTATCCCTGAGACACTAAAGTCGTTTAGAACAGGGGGTTTTGTTTGTTTGTGCACCAATAGCTTGCAAGTACTTTAAGGGAAAGTATATTTAGGCTAATCACATAGGGAATGCCAACACTGTTGGAAAACAGCTGGCCAAGAGCATGAGCAGAATTTATTTGATATGTGAAATAATCTCTGGTCAACCGTACAAACTATTTAATACCAATATAGGATAATTTTACTACCTTTACCAGTTTCTAGAGATACCAAATGCCAAATAAAAATAAGACAAAATTTTGCATTGACAAAGCAAGATTGTTTTACAAACTTAATTGGAATAGTGGACAGAGTTATGTCACATTATTTCTAAAACTAATTGGAATGTTTAAACTTCTACTGAATCATCTTTTAGAAGGAGAGAAATACTTCAATGTAAAAATTTATATTGTCTTAAGAAAACAATCTGAAGTTTCTGGAGAATTTGATTAGGAGCTGTTGTAGTGATGCTACCCATGAATCTCACAGGGCTCAATGGTCTATTGGGAACACAGGGACCATTGGTCTCTGTGACCTGTCTTGGGGTTTTGATATGGAAAAATCAAAAATAGTCATAGGTGAAAAGGACCTGTTTCTGTTGAGACTTGGCAGATATAGACAGCAAGTTAAAATTTCAGTATTTTTAAACGGTTTTTCTATGGAATGATAAAGCAAGATGCATTACCATCCAGCTGTTCTGAGTGCAAACTGCCTCATGGCATTTGGTCAAACTGCTGGCAGAAGCCTCTGTCCTAAGTTGTTAAAATGCTCCTTAGAATCCTTCATTCCTAAGTTACCTGAAGGACAAATATGACACCTCATACACAGGTGGTTCTTTGTGTCTAGTAGTTGGGAAAAGTTGGCTTGCATACTTGCATACAACTGCAAAAAAGTCATGATCAGCAAGACTACGTTTTGTGTTTGGAGTTATTTTATGGCTTACATCTAAAATGTCTGCTTGAAATAAAACATGATTTTTCCAAGTTATACTAATGTTCAGGAAAAGGCTTTAGGCTTTCCAAGTCTCAACCATCAGCTTATAATCAAGGCCTGATGGCATCTAATTACATTTCAGGTGACTGCACAGTGGCCTGTGAAGTACAATATTCCAGTTTTTGCGCTGGTTTATGCAAATGGGGCTTCTGATGTTTTTGCAAGGACATATAAGCCCTAAGTCTTTATTTAACAGAAAATTAATTTATAAACAGAGTCTAACAGGTTCTGAGTTTCTGCAGTGAACCTTATGGCCCATTAAAGCTTAATCTGCTCCCTATACCCTACAGCGCAGCATTTTTCCTTGACTTCTGTATTTATGCCACATGCCTGGAAGGCACATAGGAACATCTCAAGTTTCTGTTCTTGTGCTAAGAGGACAAAGTAAATGTGATTATATTCTGTCACTGCCTCTTCCAAAAGAAACACAGTCGTTCTTTTGGAGAGTGCTCTACTAAGCAGTTATGTAGGTGTGAGATCTTGACACTGAAGGTGTAGATAAACTCTTTGGGGCATTTAGCTGCCAAACTCTAACAAGCCTTTATTGTGCAAATGCAATCAGAAATTTGTAATGATTGCATAAAATTTTGTGGTATTGGCCGATTGGATATTTTGCACATTGTACCCCTATGTCCCAAATCCAAACCTATGGAAAGAATTCATGCCTTGGAGCTGCTTTGCAAGATGTATGTACAGGACTAGGGTAGAAACCTTTTTTCCTGACTTTTTATTAAAGGATGACCAAACAGTTTTAAACAAATATTTTTGAAAAAGCAAAAGCATGAGGTATAAGAAGTTGCAATTATTGCATGATTGAAGTATTGAGTTGGACTGGTGAAAATTTGACAGTATTTTATCAGAAAACCCGATCCTGATGAACCACAGTTCACACTAAAGATGAATTATATATATTTCCTGTTATAACATCAGGTAATTATTTTAATGCTAAACTCTTTTATGCTTTTACAATTTAGGGCATTGGGGTTTTTTTAAGGAAAACTATTTTCACAGTCTTGGCTTTTTATTTTTAAAGACATAGTATTTCATTTTGTTATTAAAAGCTGTTTGATCTACAAAAACTGGTATTGAAAGTTGTAGACTATCACTCAATTGCCATGAATTAAAATGAAATCTTCCCAAGGAAAAAAGTGCCAAGAATACAGGTGTTTCATATGTCCTTTATAGTACTGTAATTTAAAGCATGATCACTTGTTACCTCTGTTGTCTTGTTGAGAGACTTGTTGTTTCCTTATTGGTAACTGTATCCCTCTGAGATCCCCTTGCCAAACAGATGCTAGGAGTAAGAAATTAGTGCTTTGGAAAAGTTGAAACTCACAACTAAACTAGCTTCAGGCTTGTCATCTCCTCCCAAAGGCATTTCTTTCCTTCTTCATCCTGGATTATTTATTAAGTTTGCACTTGGAGAACCTTTTAAAGATGAGCACTGCAATGTTCCTGGCTCTTTTTGAAGAACAGTGGATTTATTTATTTATTTATTAGGTATGAAAAACAGTGGCAAAGACCATAAGAACTGCATTTTTTAATTCTGTTTTCCCAAGATCTGTCATTTGTTTTTCTTAGTCCAGAACAGAATGTTTGCTCAGAATTTCAGTTATTTTCATTTTAAATGACAAAAATTTAGAAAAACTTTCTGCATTCTCTGTGGTTTGGAGCTGATTGGACTGTTATTGTTACCCTCCTGTGTATATCAGAATAAACTGTAGAAGACTATGTTTAAGAATATCAATATATCTTTTGGTTTGCATCCCATGGGGATGCTTTCTGAAACTGGTTGGTCATTACAACGTGGAAGTACAGAGAGATTAGATTTTTAAAATGCTGTGTATGTGTGCTTATTTGATTCTTTTTAAGGCTCTTTTAGGTTCTTTTCCCCCTGCACTTTGTTTCATTATGGATATTGTGATTAGACAGGGATTAAGGATTGTCTAGATTACACAGACCTCCAGCTTTTCTTAGTGTCCTCATGACAGGAATCTTGCATTCCAAAGGCATATATATATGGAGAATTTAACACTGAAAGGGATTTGAATAGTTGTGGCTATTGCAAAGAGTCCTGTCTCGCATCAGTTAAAATGATTCCTGTAGAAACTGCTGCCTTATTAGCCACCACACATTCTGGCATAAGTTTTGAGGGTGTTAGAAGTACTCACAATTTTACCTCTGTTTAGGCAGTGCAGCATTTAAGCCCATGCCCCAGATAGCCTCATCCTAGGTGAGGCATCCTCTGAATACCACTTTTACAGAGGCAACTAACTGCTGTCCTCAGATGAGGCTGGAGATAAGAACTCATTATTTCCTCCAGTGACTGACTGATGTATTCTGACACTCAATATTCTGTCAGTTAGAAATCCATTCTTAAGTATCTGATTGTGCCATCATTTATGTACTAATGTATTATTATTTAGTACTGAATTCTCTGTAATACCTGCATCTTTCTGCATCTGGCCCTTAATGTCTGATGATGATGAATGGTGTCCGCTGCCTGTAGGCAGAACGACCCAAAAGGACTAAATCAAGCCAGTTACCATCCACATTTTAGTCAAACCTTCCTAAAATGCACTTGTAAGTACCTTCATTGGTGGAAGATGATAAGATTGTGTAGCTAACTACATTTCTGTTATAGTTCCTATTTAGGAAGTTAGGCAGTAGAAGATAGGATGATTAGTTTTATTTCTTTGGACTTCATTATGATGTTGGGTTGTAGGTTTGTAGTTTGGGGCACGGGGATAATAGAATATAATACTAAAATAATGCATTTTAAGAATAGCCCCATTCCCCTTTACTGCTATTACTGCTCATTTTTTTCTCAGCCTGTCACCTCTTGAAAGTTGCTTCCCAAAGTTTGCAAAATGGCAAACCATAAGGAAACAACAAAGGAAATCTGTGTTGCTTTCAGGCTATTCTCTTTCCTCTTTCCAATACCACATCAGGATGTGGTTTTACTCCCTTTAGAGCAGCAGGACTTCATCTCCTGAAGGCTTTCTGGGCTGGTGGAAGTGGGTGTAAAGGGAGAAGACATTTAGCTTGCAACTAGAAATGTGAACACAGTACATTTCCTACATAAAACATGCAAGCAATATGTATAGAACTGAAGGCTTATCTCAGTTTTTCAGTGTTTTTTTTCTATGCATTTTTAGGTTTGCTCTCTGCTTCTCAGTGTATTTGATGCTTATTCTTACTATTGTGCTCTACTTATGCCATTCACCATGGTGTGGGTGGGGTAATAATGCTCATGCATTATCAAGCAGGGGTTCCATGGAGCCAAACAGTATAGGTGAGTCCTTTTTGAAAAGTAAGGCCAAAACAGAAAAGTAAATACATTTTTGAAGCTGGCTAGTACAGAGACTTAGGTAGCAAGAAACTGCTGCATTGTATAAAATGTTCTTGCTGCAACTTGTCCAGTCCATGTTGACATAGAATCACTGCTTTGAAATAGAAAAATTCAGCTAGAACATAATTAGGTCATATTTTATTTCTCTTCAAAAACACTATATACAAAATTCTGTATTTAGTATTATTACCAAAAATGATAGTCTGTCCATTGAGTCACTTTAAAATATATTCCTCTAAAAATGCAACCTGAGACCAAAGTCAGTAATCCTATAACTTCAGAGAGAATCACTGTCTACTCTTGCTGAAGGCTTTGGATTTTCTAATTTTGTTATAATTTCTGCCATGCTGTCAAAGATCAGAATTTTCAATCTGTCTCGTTGCAAATACTGTATTTTTTATTCAATAGAACTGAAGATCATCTGAGTTTGAGTCCTAGCCTAGGCATGCTAGATAAAAATAAGCTATAAATTTCTCATTCATTTTATTTGTATAGTTGCAAAATGAAAAACCTGCTTCTTGGCTCTTAACTCCAAGAAGCCGCAGAGGAACTCAGGCTGGTGATGAAATCCTGCTGTAGTGACAGCCCAAGAATGCTGTCCACTCCATCAGGTCAGGTTTGCAATTCAGGGCACTTGTCTTTTGTTTGTGTCTATGAGCTTGAAAGAAGCTTTTTCCTGAAGGAAACAAATATGGATATTTTTATGATATGCCACTTGTTTCAAGTTCCTTCTTGTAGTTGCTCAGTACTTGTTTTCTTCAAATTCATTTAAACTCTTTGGGACTCAAGAGTCTTCTTGCTGTCTGGGAAATCACTACCAGGTTTCCCAGTAATTCTCTGGAGTCTTGACATGTGCCTACAGCTTATTCTCCCTTGAGCAAAATGTAATTTTAAATATTTTCAGTGTCTAAAGCCAAACTGGATCATTACAATAATTCATTCCTACTGTCATAATAGAAGCCAAAGAAGCTTGCCCTGTAGCTTCTGTTTCTACCCAAGGCATATTGTCAAGGACATAACATTCTATCCTGGCCTTTATGTAGCTGTCGGTTACTCCGGTTACTTCACAAACTGCTCCTGATCCTGTTTCACACCACAGAGGAGAACTCCCCTTGTTATCACATCTTTCAGTTGTTTGTCAGGAGTTTCTTTTTCATCTCTTTTTTTCCTTTTTTTTCTTGTTTGTTTTTTTTTTTTTTTTTTTTTTCTTCCCTCTGCATTGGAGGGCATTTACAATAGCATTTTAGCATGCAAGGAGCTCTATTAACTTGTTTTGATTTGGAAGAATCTAAGCATCAGAAACTGTCATAGAGGCTACTACAGACACAATCTCTCCTACACTTTTAAAAGAACTGTCTTAGTTTCATATTTTGAGAACACCTTTCTCATTTCAGAGGTTTTATTTTCATATCTGTCTTCTTCTCTTGATCAATTTCTTGTCATCTTCCTTCTTGTTTGGATATGTTAAAAATTATTCTGTCTTTTTGATACAGCATATATGTTCCAATGGAAAAAATTCATGCATATATATTCATGTGCACACTGTTTGGATACAGACTTAAACAAATAAAGTTTAAAATATGCTTTTTCAATAAGACGTCTTTTGTATATATGGAGATGAAAAATCAAGTATCACCTAATTTTCAGAATTTAATTCCAACACAATTTTCAGGCCATACATATAAATCATACATTTTCATTACAAAATACAAATTAGTTTTTGAAAAGTAATGTAGAAATTAATCCAGATAAAATTACAAAATTGCATAGAAAATGTCTAACCATTTTTTTTCTAATCTCTGATTGCAACTAGTTCCTGACTTAAAAATTCAACATTTATACTTATTGACATCCAAGAGATATCTGTCAGAATTGGGTATGCTATAGAAAAGCTTTGTAAAAATTCTATTTAATATCTTTGTCTGCAAATTCAAAGGAAAAAGAAGCATTGTTTCCTTATCAGAGGAGGAACATTCCTTGAACTATTCTCAAGACTTTACCTTCAGGTGGATGAAAATCTTTACTTTTTCAAGTGTCTTTAATTTCCCATTTTCCAAAGTAGTTTTAAAAGCTGCAATTCTATTTTGAGAAATATTAATTGATGCTTTTATATATAGAGCTCAGTTAACTTGTATGTTAGGCATCAGAACAGCATTCATCTCCTTTGGAAATGATGGGGAGCAGAATGACAGACTGTACTGTTCACCAGGGCAAATGTCTGGACTGGTCCCCTTCATCTGTATGTAGAGTCTGTTGGATGCTAACTTCATCCATATTGACAAAAGTCCTACCTTTGTCAAAGGGTTTCTGTTGGGGTAGTCTGCTAAATTAGTCTGAAGTGTATCTTTCAAGCCAGAAAATTACTTTTAAACAGGAAAGGCTAAAGTAGAAATAAGGCAGTGACTGCAAATATGAATCAACAAAGGAAATCTGGCAGGTCCAAAGCCTACATGACCTACGTGAAGCCCTTCAGAATGTTTCTGTTGACAGATGCATGACTTGAACTTGCATCTGGCAAGTCCTGCTGAGAGACACCAAAGCAGCTCCTTTTTTCTTGACCAGAAGAGTGGGTATAAAACCCTTTCTGTGACTTGCCAAAGGTACACAAGTAAATTTGAGATGCCAGTTTCTATTTGTGTCTGTGGTAGCAGGTTGTATTTTTCCTCTGACTGTCATTTATTAACTCTTGACAAGTCCTGCATTACATCTTCCTTTGCTAATGTCTAGCTGACCCCATGAAGATTTATTGTGCTTGCATTTGAGTTCTTGAGAGCTTGTCTTTTCTCTAGAAGCTGCAGCTTTACAGAAAGGTGCTCCTCAGCATATTTTATGCCTCTGGCCAGCTGCACAAGGCAAATTCTGCTTTTTTCTGTTTGAACCTCTGACCACATTGGATGTGTTTATACAGCTGGTGCCAGACTTTTGCAGTCCTGCAGAAGCCAAGTGGATGTGAAACAGGCCTCTACTGGAAGCTCTGTGACCATCTAGAGTGGTGCAGCCCAATACATGTGTTAGCTAGGGGACATCCATGCTAATGCATCTTTGTGTGCAGCCAGACCAGGGTATAAGCAGAGTCTGGTTGCACCTGCCTGCATAGATACCATTGCTGTGTCCAAGAGATTGTGTAGAACTGCCAGTTCTAGGCACCTAAAAATAAATTATCAAATTACAGCAAAAAAATAGTTGTACTGTTGCAAAATACAAGGAGAGTGGAAAAAGAACATGGTTGGAAAAGGAAAAGAATTTTTTTTAACACCAAACTATTTCCATCAAAATGCCAGAGCACACAAAACCAGGATTTGGCAGGAGCCTTTTCCACGCAGCAGTTCTCTGTTGGATGCTATGGGGAAAGTGGTTTTGGAGCAGGATGAGTGAGGAGGCTGGAAACCCTATTGTGTGTGCTTATGATTTTGAACAGAACTTCTTCCTTCTGAACTGCAAAATATGGCAGTTGGTATGTGGCAAATAGTCAGGTTTGTCACAAATATGCATAACCAATTATGGAGTACTCTGTGAAGCGGTGGCTCTGGAGAGAGCAGCTTTGGTGTCTGTTACAGTGAGTTCCTAGAACTTCACTCTGTGATTGAGCGATTTTAAAGAAAGTGAAAGATAAATCCTTCCACACCCATTGGAAAATCTCTGCTCCTTTTAGCAGAGAACATCTGTTGTAGTTAAACTTATAGATGAAGTACTTTTTTCTGGGAAATCAGAGCAACTGCTGTTTTTACAAACAGTAAAGACTGAAGTAGAGTACTTCAGTATGAAAGATCCCCTTCTATGCAGAACATAAACATTTCTGTTATATTAAGAGAAATTTTACCTTAACCTTGTATCTCAATTACCACATCCATAATCTCTGATTCACATAAATTTACAGAAAAGAAGAAAGAGAACAAAAACATAACAACAACAACAAAAAATACTACACAGCCTCATTCCCACAAAGAACTCCAGAGCTGTTGTCTTTCATCACTTTAAACAGATGTAGTTTGTGTTAGTATTCTGGAAATGTAGGTGTATCAAAAGACCTGCTTTAAACAGCAGACAATGCCAAAAGCTAAATATTTGTGTGACATTGGATAGTGTTAGTCTTTATCTCCTAAAAAGGCTAGTACAGATAATAGTGTAAGAGCCACCTTCTTTAGTTCAAAAGCTGACTCATGCTTTTAATTACTGATTCAGCTGAACAGGTTCTGCTTACAGCACACAAACAGCCCCATAGAATTGCACAGACTGCTCACATGATTCAAAAAATTATTATCTTTTTGGTTAGTGCGATGGTGCTTTTTTTCTCTCCACAAAGAAGATCAAGAGTCACAGAAGACAGTTTAACCTATCTTTGAAAAATATTCGGTGGTCTACTGATAGAAGCATTATTTTGGGGCTGATTTATGGCAGGAGGAACCTCCAAACATGGGTTAGGAGAAGTAGTGGCATCTACCAGAAGACAGATTTTGGGACATAGAAGTGAGTTTGATGAGAATTCCTTTAAAAAATAAAACCAAGCTAATGGTTCCTGAAGACTTTTTAACTTTTTCTGGCTATTGTAGTTAGATAAATAGGGTTACATCAAAAAATGTGGAGGATCAGAAAACACTATGAGTGCCTTGTTTGAGGACCAGTCACAGCTTTGATACTTGTGACATTGACTACAACTCAGTGCTTTAAACTAGCCTGACTTAATTCAGTGGATTTGCCCAAAGTTAGTATTGATCAAAAAAGGAAAAAAAACAAAAAAAAGTGTCCAAATTGTTTAGTGCTGCTACAACTAAATACCTAGTTCAATCTATTGATTTTCAGTTCATCTATGCATAGTTTTTACCCTGTCATGGATTAATTAAATCTACCAAATTAGCCTATGGGAAATCTAAAATAGTGGTTTACAATGTTGCTAATGCAATATGAGAATAGAGCTGTTGTACCTTGGAAGAGCAACAGGAGCAGTTATATGCAGTTGTATGCAAGATTTGGTTGCTTTTATGTGGATGGAGATAAAATTGGTAAGGTTGATGAAGTGAACTATTGAGAAATGTCATTGTATTCTCTGTAACTAAATTCCCTCTGTCCCTCACAAATGGAAATTAATCTCAATAATGTTTTAAAATTTGGGGCTCTTTTTGAAAATCACTTCTTATGCCAAAATACTTTTGTTGGAAAAACTAGTATGTTTTTTCTTGAAAACCTTTTGTTTCACAAATGTTACTTTGAAAGACTGTGAATTTTGTGGCTAAATTTCATATGTTCTTCATTTTTTTTTACTAAAAACAAACTAAAAGTTGCACATATGTATGTGTATATGTGAATTTCTAGTGTGAAAGGGACAGGAGGGCAACCTTCAACCTGGAAAAGGTGACAGACAACTAAGAAATATTTTCCCATCACTGATTTAGCCATTTCCACCTATGGTCAACTAGTAAATTTCTCTTTCCAAACTGGCTTTTGCTAGTTAAACACAAGGTGTTTGCTTTGGCTGCAGGACCTCTAGGCAGGCGTGGTATGAGAGGCAGACAGTGCCAAGTTAGTTGGAAAGTCTGTTAAAACATTTGAAAGTGGCCAAGGAGGAACTAAATACTACTTATTTATTTGAACTATCTGAAGTATTAAAATATGAAACTGCTTTCTGTGGTAGTAGAGAAAGCATACTTCTTTCTACCTGAGAAAGCAGTACAACATTGGCATACATCAATTATTTGTAGACTTAAAAGAAATCATTATCTTCTTATCCTACCTAGAGTTCTATTTTGTTCATTTAGCAGTTTGAAAAAATGTAACATTCATATTAATTCTCAAAAAGGAGAAAATGTTGACATTATTAACAGCAGTTTGAATTTAGCCTGGTTTTTCTGCAGCTGGAATGCAGTTGTTTTTTCTTTTGTTTGCTTGAGAATTGAGTCCATAAATAATTGCAGCTCAACTGATCTGCAAATAGCTTTTCATTTGTAATCTTAACACATAAGTTGGGATTTTTGTCATTGTATTTTGAGTTTTAACCTAAAAGTTAAAAAAATATGTGATGAAATAGAGAAAAATAAGATTTTCACAAGGCCTCTCATAAAAAGAAACAGGGCATTGTGTTGAAAACCAAGTGAAAGAGTTGCACTATTTATCCTTTTATCCATCTTTGTCACCGTTATGTATCTCTCATCTCTTGTTAATCTCTTTTCCTTCTGGTTTCCCTAATTTTGTCCAGATTATCATTTTTGTTATCAGCAGTGTAGTTCATTACAGCCTTTTTTAAAAATCTAAGTTTGTTTTTCTCATTTTCCATATATAAGGATATTTATATATGGTATCGCATAATTGCATTAATTATTGCATTGTCTGTTCATGCTTGTTTAACTGAAAAATGGAAACAAGGCATATCTTTTGTAATCAATAGATAGAATGAATGAAGCACCTACATAGAATGAAAATAGCACCTTGTTGGAATTGTGTGTTGAACATTTTTATGCTGTTATTACAAATATGAGAAGTTTGCCCCTACTTCCCATTGGTTTTGATTGTCGAAGGTTTGTGTGCAAAGGACAACAGACATTATATTTTGATGAAAGCAAAAGCATTAACTCTTTTCCAGAATCAGAAGAGCAATGTGTTTGTGAGAGACAATAAATGATATGAAAGTTTGTTTTAAGTTGGTTCAGCCTAACAGTACAATTTCTCTGTGTGACCTTTTGAACACCTTATGTCCAAGTTATTGTCCTTATTTCATCTGAACAAAGGTGTGTAGTGAACCAAGATTTCCATGGTTGGAAAGAGGTGTTCCTTATGGCAGCACACCCTAGCCATCATATCAAGGCAGCTTCAGCACTGTCCAGTAGCATTCACATATTCATATTCATCATAAAAATATTCCTTATATTCCTTTGTATTATTCTTTCTCATTATAGTAAGATAAATGAACAGAAATATGTTCATACTAGGTCAGCACAGGGGACAAACACAGCAGGTTTTCTCTTCCTGCCTCCTGACTCCTCTCTTAAAGGAAGAAATCTTTGTAAAGAATAAAAATAATACATACCTGAGTGCTAAGTATTCTACTATTTCTATTTAAAACCAAAGATGTTTCTGAGGAATTCCCACAGATACATCATTATTGTTACCTTTAATAACTCAGCCTAAAATTTCATGTGTAAGTGTTCAGTCCAGCACAGAAAAGGTCATCTACATGGGACAAGAGAGCATGTAGAATATTTACCCCTTGCTTACTGGAATATCAATTTCTTGCCCTTTTTCCCAGTGACTATTCTTGTGAGTAGTACTAGCCTAGCTCCTAGGAAAAGGGGGCTCACAGTTGACATTGTAGAAGTGTAATTCGTTTCACAAGAAAAGCGTTTAATAAGAAAAGAACAGAAGCCAAAGGAGATAATATTTTCAGCATATGCAGCATTTTCTAGTTACTTTCCATATTTCAAAAGTGTTCCATCCCTTTTTCTTTGTAAGGTAATGCTACTTCCTAATTTAATAACTTTCAGGATAATATTTGGCCTAAGAAATGACTGGAATAAACCTAAGAAATCTGTAACACTACAACACATTTTTGCAAAAGGTAACATTAACATCTAAAATGCCAAGAGAAGAACTTTCTTCCAATTTTGGCATCTGTCTCTTATTTTTAAACAACGGCTTTAAATAATTTCCCAGGTGTTACACAGAATTTTCATCAAATCCATATTTTTATAAATTCTATCCCCTAATTTGTATCCCCTACATTTCTGCAAGATATATACTTCTTTCTTACTGAGTAACCCTAATTTTTTTTCCTCCTCACAAAGTGTTAAAATCATTGCAATGGTTTACGTGTGTTTCCAATGGCAGGTACTTGGAGGTTAATATTTTATGTGTAATATATGCCTCTGTAGTCTGTTAATTCAAAGTAATTTGGAGGCAGAAGGATAAGTCACATGTGGGTAAAGCCCAAATCACAGCACTGGTTGTCATCCCCGTATTTCTGTGCTTTAAGTCTGCAACACACCATGCAATGAATTATCTTGCATCAAAACAGCAAGGTGGGTACATGCACTTAGTAGTCTGTGGTAAATGTGGAATTAGGAGAGTTATCTTGATGGACAAAGGCGGAGTTTCTCAGCTGAGCTCATCTGCTTGGCTGCTCGCCACCAAAAGGTCAGCTTCTCTGCCCTAGCTCTGTCCTTTAGTCCCCCTCCTGTGTTCTCATTTCCTTCCACCATGTGTAGCAGTTGTCAGGTTCTTCTGGGATCTGCTCTAGCTAAGATAGCTAAAACTAATCAAACCTTTTTACTGGTTTAGTTTTCTTCCTTTCTAGAAAATTGTAAAAGTATTATAGGGGTGTTCCATCAGCATTAGGTTGAAAGAGTGAGCAGAGGAGGAAGAGGTCCATAAATCAGTTTGAATGCTCTACAGTCCATATTTTTAATTCAGGCCTTTGACTCTAGCCATGAACAGTATTTTATTTTATTTTTTAAACCTGCATCTTATGTATGAAACAGAGACATTTGTTGCCTCGTGGGGTTAAAGGTAAACTGAAGTCCTGAAAATGAGCTGTGTTGCAATTTATCTTCTACAACGTTAAAAGGTTGATTATATCAGTGCACTCTAGATATTTGAAAACTTTTTTACTTAGCAGTTTGAGGCATCTTGAGTTAAAATGTGATGTTCTGCAGGAAATCAAACTGGTCTGGTTCAGATTTATAAAGGCTAGTTAATTTCAAACTGTTTCTTACAGGAAAACAAGAATGAAGAGAGGTGTGTGTTGTAGGAAAAAGTCGTACATTTTTCATGTCTTTGATTTTGAACATCGGGGCACTTCTTCTACCAGAAGAGCAAACCAGCTTAATTAACTTCAGTATTATGTCTTTTCTTTTGCAGCTTTTTGAAAGGAATCTGATACTTGGGTAACTGAAATGCTAATGTACTAAAAAGGATGTAATGTCTTATTTCAGTTACATAGATTATATTTAGAAAACCTTGAACCTAATGGCTTTTTGTTTTCTTCTGTTCCATGAAATGGAGTCTGACTCTTATTGACTGCCCATTTTGAGAGTAGAATATGCTATCAATTTCTATTTATCCAGACCCCAAATTAAGAGCCCCTGCCAATTGCTGTGTATTATATTTGCACATACACTGCCATCTGCAGAGTGGCCTAACAGAGGATTACAATGTCCTTAATGCCACCCATCTGGGTGGCCATCCTAAAAATAACCAGACAATGCTACTCAAGGTAGTGCCTCAAGCACATTGACTTCCAGCACTGCCTACTGCACTTCCTAACACCAGGCTATCATCTAAAATACAAATGATTCACTTAATGCTCATTTTGGTTCTGACTGCTTTAGGATTGATCATGGCTTGCAGTTTTGCTCTCCCTGGACTATTCTGTTGTTAAAAGAATCCACTGTGTAGAGTCTTTTCTTTCACCTATTTTGCTGCATTATGGGGGTGACAACCTCTATTATTCAAATAGTCCATATATCCTTTGATGCTGGGGCAGGAAACTGTGACCAGTGGTACTTGTGAATTACTACCTCCCCAGGATTACTACCTGGTTTTATAGCCTGAGTCTTAAAAGATTATGTCCTAATGTATCACTTAGTACAGGTTTAAAGGTTGTCTTTGCAAAAGGCAGACATTCTTAGTTTGGTATCTCGATGTTTTCTGTCTTCCCCAGCATTGTCATTGTGCTTTCTTTCCTCCTTGGTGTAACAAGGAAAAGGCTGGAGATCTGCAGTTTCCCATATGTTTGCAGAAAGTCCCCAAGTTTGAAGAGAGGCTGTAAAAAAATATAGGGACACCAGATAGCAAGCACTTTAATGAAAAATGTTGTCATGTAAAAAAGATGTCCAAAGCCAAACAATATTTGACAGAGTGATGTAAATTTGGTGATTCATAATCATAGCTCCATATAAGGTTAGTTTTACTATGTCGATCCTTTCCATAAACATATTAGAAGACTTTATTCATTATATTCTCATATAATAGCTTGAAGTAAACTGAGAGCATAGCTTGAAGCTGTTGTGCACTGTGAATGAGTCAGGTCCTAGCAGAATAGAAATATAAATGAAAATCTGAAGTTCTGACTCATTTATGCTCTTATACCCTTTGGAGATCCTTTAGGCTACCAGTGGAAGATATGCTGAATCTTTAAAAATTGTATTTCAGTAACTGTCTATTATGGGAAGATAATGCTCAATCAGCACTGTGTTTGGGAGAAACACTATTGTCTAGTACATTCCTCTCTCACTATCTTATATTATTAAGGATATTCTCTGTGATTCTTGACACAAACTAATTTAGGGCACAGCTATCAAAATGCATAATTTCTTCTTCCAAGCTGTTTTTAAGTGGCAGAATTATCAATTTTCATGGTAAGCCGTGCTAATCTCTTTTACCAACCACAAAGGCTTGAACCTTGGATTTTAGGGATTCCTGGTACATCTTTTCTGTAGCACAAATCCTAATACTCAGTCTTTAGCCCTGAATCAGCCCAACTAAGGTTAGGGATATGCCTCATTTCAGAAGAGTTGATCACTTTCTAAAAGTGTCTTTGGTGATTTTGCTTAGTTATACAGAAGTGAAAACACAAAAAGTAATGAGCACGTTGAGCAATATTGTGTAATTCCAGTGTCATGGGCTACAAGACCAGTTTGTGAAAGGTGGGGTTTGGTGTTTGTAGATTTCAGGTGCAGTGTGGAGTTGGAAGTAGATCAGGAAAAGAATGATTTTGGGTGGGAACTTGGATGCCACAAGCTTTTATGGGAGAGAATTTCATCGTAACACCTCAGGGGAGATGCAGACTTAACATTATGACATCTTTTACTAAGTTAGTCAAGTACTGGAATGAGCTTCCTGGAAAGATGGTCAGTGTCCCAAACCTGTCAGTTTTTAAGAGGCCATATGGACAATGCCCTTAATAACATGCTTTAACTTTTGTTCAGATCTGAAGTGACTAAGCAGTGGACCTGATGATCATTGTAAGTCCAGCTGAACTAGTCTAGTCTAGTACGTTCTGGTCTATTCCAAAAGGATTAGAAAGTAACTGGATGCAGAGTGGGAAAAGCAAGGGAGTTTGGGAGAGCATTAGGAGAGTGGAACTTTCAGAGGCAAAGCATTGGCACTCTGGGATTGGGAAGATAAGATTTGTCAGGAACTAGAACAAAAGATTTAAAGCCAGAGGCTTCAGGGAGAGGAATTTGGAGGAGGAAGACTGGAGAGATGGGAGGCTCTGCAGCAAAATCGATCAAGCCAACATCAGCTTCTGGTACCAGAGGCAGTTTTCCTCTCCCAGACGTATTCATGGATTTGAAATATCTTTGGCCTGGCTTTTTGCCTTCATAAAGCCCTATATTTTAAATTCCAGGGACTTTAATTGAAAGAAAACTCAAACAGCTTTATGATTCTGATTTTTCCTTAGATTGCAAAGTTAACAAACAAATCCAGCATTGGTATTCTGTCCTCACTCCTCCTATATAGAAAGTCTACAAACCATAATTGAGAGCTATAGCCGTGACAGCTTTTATGCTTTAGAGGTGTGTTTTGGGGCATGTTGACTGATGTGTTTCCTGGTGTGTAAGTTCCTGTATGAGAATAAGATACATCTGAGAACTTCTGATAAAGAAAGCTGTAGTACAACTGGGTCAAATGTGTTTAAGTAAATACACTACAGATACAACACAGTAAAAAAAAATCATCTGCAAGGAGCTTAGGCGTGAAATACACTGGGTACTACTGGGCAAGCTAATTCTTCTGAGTTATCACCGTGCATTATTTAATTTCAGGTATGAGGAAGGTGTTTGGCAAAGATAAGCCCATACCTGCAGTTTAAAATATGAGCTGTAAGATAAGGCACAAAAGAAGTTGTATTGGTGGCTTCTTATGCCAAATCTGGGCCCTTCTCTATTAATGTATAACACAGTAACTCTCTGATAAGAGGACTTTTACTTTATTGAGGTGAGTACTTTGAAAACATTTCAGTTTAGTCTAGCTGTATCCATAGATTGCAGCAGTAATAGTTGGCATAGTAAGGGTCATCTGGAATAGTCATTGAAAGTTAATTTTTGTCCCTTCAAAGGACAGTTTTGAAGTCTTAAAATTTAAGTAAAATAAGGCAAACACCACACGTGGCTGCTGAGAGCCTAAGTTCAAAGTAGTATTATGGAGTAAAATTTATTCATTAAAAATTACTGTGTAGACTGTGAAAAATACCTGAAGCATAGTCTCCCCTTAAAACAGGAAATAAACCTGCTTTTACATAAGCTCTCTGTTCAAATCTTGTTTAAAGGAAAAATGTTAGAGACAGTTTTTAATGTATCCTCAGTTGCAAACATGTGGTAATCTGCTTCCCCCAAATAAAGTTTATAATTTTTGTAACCTTATTCTTACACTTTTTCATGCACATATATTTCCAATGTATGTAAACAAAAAAAGCAGACATCAAAGCAGATGAAAGAAAATTAAGAATTTGTTTTCAATCTAAATTTCACTGCTTTTTTGCAACTCACGCTTTTTTGTAAAGCTCAAGTGGTTTTGCCTACTGCTACTCTAAGTGTTACAAGGCTACTTTGGAATATTTTAAACACGTCTTTTGAACACAAAGGAAATGTTCATTGTTAGTAATTTGTTAAGTGATCAGGCTGGTAAAAATCTAGCATATGATTAATCTGGGAGCCAAGTAGTATTTTTTTTGAATTGGTTTAACAAGTAGGACAAAACCCCTTATTCAAAATACATTGCCTTGGAAGTGTGAGTGAATTACAGCAGAAATAGTTTTCTGATTGTGTGCAATTCATGGAGGAATATTTAAAGCATTGGAAGGCTCAGCTAAATCATTCTGCAGTTCAAGCACTAAATTTAACAGAAGTGGCATACTTAATGCTATTTTAACCTTTTGTCTAATTTTCCAAGACTTGGATGTCTTTTTCCAACTTGCAATAGTGCTTATTTCTCAATTATTCAATGTTTGCTAGTATAATTATAAAATATAAGCAAAAATCAGCATATTTTATGAAGCATTTATAATCAACATTTTTCTTCTTATAGAAAACACTGTGGTTGAAGGGAGAGTTGTATTTTAATCATTGATTTAATTTCTTTCTGGTGTCCAGCTACAGGAATTGGTGTTTGTCCTACCTTTTAGTTGAATGAAAGCTGTCCCTCGATAGAGGGAGTGTCTGCTTGCCAGCTGCCACCGAAAATCTCTGCTTTCTTAACTCAGATGTGCTCCTCTTGCAGCGGGCGTGATTCACAGGAGTGCTTAGCAGGCAATTCAAAAGAGTTAGAAGGAAGCAGTCCTCTCATTCAAAAACTCTTTTTTGGTGACTTTTGGACTTTCTAACTTATTGAAAAGCTGAGCTGAAGCATATACTGGCTACTGACTGATGGGTCTGCCTTCTGATTCACTTCCAGGAGAGAATAATTTTTTGTTTCCCAGAAGAAAATGACTGCATATGAGAGGTGGAAGGGGATTGGGGATTCTCACTTGTTTAACCTCCATGTTCTCATTTATCTGTGTCAAAGAGGAGCATGAAATTCATTTGACATGTCTCTCTGACGGGATGAGCTTTTTTTGAGAGTAGAGAACAAATTCCTCTATGTTCTGTAACCAATAAAAATTCCTTCTTATGAGAAAAAGTTACAGCATTTTCCTGAGTTTCTCAGTCTATTCATATTCTTGTAGCAAAACTCAGATTTCAGAAAGGGGAAACAAGCTTCCTGGAAAATCTTACACAAATACCTTCATGTCTGTCATCCATTTCTCTGCTTCTATTAATGTAAAAGTCAAATAGCAATACCTGTGATTTTTTTTTTCCATATTAAGGAATGAGGGTAAGTCTAAAGTATTAATGTTTCCTGGAATCCAAGAGAGTAATCTCAAATCAAGGTATTTTCCTGCTTTTCATTACCACTTCTGAATCTGTTAGTTCTGGTATTGAATTTGGGTCATTTGAAAATTCCATCTTCTGAACACTGGTTTCATGGCTATGATAGTCCTTTCAAAAGATGCCTATGCTGTGCTTTTTTGAGTTCATATAAGATCTCTTATGCTGATACTTTACTTCATTTAGCCTAAACAAGTCCTTGTTATCAGAGGTGAAAAACCTTGCCTTTGGAGTAAACTCAGTCACTGCCATAGCCTCTGGGAGGAAACAAACAGAAAAGTATAAACCTTGAAGATGACAGTGCAGGATGTTAATTGTCATCATATCCCTTGGTTAAGACAGATTTGTCTTTTTTACAGTCACAGTTTCATTTAAATATTTCTCTGATGTGAGACAGGTAACTATGACATGATGTGTGGCATTGTTTTGTTATTTCAAAATGCAATGTCAGAAAAGTTATGTACTTCTATTAATGTATATGCACAACTAATTGTCATGTTCCCTGCACCTTAGCTTCAGAGGTATTTCAAACCATTTTTCAAAACTTAGTGCAAAATACTTCGTATTTTAGGTATCAAAATTTTAGCCAGGTCCATGACCTTGGATTTTATCTGTAATGATATGGGAAGTACTTTTTGTTATTGCTTCTTTTGGGCAAGTAACCAAAATCATGAGAAGTAGTTTGCACTTTTTGATCCCGCTGCTACAGGGAATGAATTCTTTGAGCTGCTAATCTGCCTAATTTAGTTCAATTTGAGTCTGTGCACTCTAAGGATGAGCCAGTTTCTGAGATAACATTAACTTCATTCAAATTACAAGTCAGTTACCACTCTAAACCTAAAATTCACATTTGACTGAAAATTCTAATTTAGTGCTATAGAAAAGACTAAGTGGGAATACCTGTGTTAGACCACTGCTGCTCTGGGGGCAGTGATCCCTTTCATTTCTATGGAATTTTTGACACTCAGTTCAGGAATGACAAATTTTTCCTAAACTGCAGAATTTCTCCACATTTAGAGGCTCAAGGTTTTCACAAGGCCCGCTTCTTTCCAGGTGATCCTTCCGTTTTTGCTGTACCTTTTATCATTGTCCAAGGCCTGAGGGCTTGACATGCGGAAGGGCATAGTACCAATGAATGGGATTTCTCTTTATTAGTAAGTTTGGAAAACAGTAAAGATATCAGGGAAAGGAGCAGCCAGAATTAGTGGATAGATGTGCCACAGCTCTGTCTACCTCAGTCAACTGGGGATTTTTGTAGGATGGGAGTAGCAAAATGGCAGTATCTCTTAGGAATCTGATGAATGTTCATAAATGTTTGTAAAACTCTGGGATGCCTTAATGGCTGGTAGGGCTGACAGTCATAAGAAAGCCAACAGAAGCCTTAAAAAGCCTTAAAAATAGATTTGTGTGGAGACTATATGTGAGCATGTAAAAAAACATAGGGAAATAAGGTAGTGAACATGTTAAGAGGAAGGAACATAAGATCATTTTTTCAGAACTTCATCCTTAGGTGTTTGCTTTATTTAAAGGGTGCATACCTTTATTTTTATGATAAATCTTGTAATGAGAGTGACATTTCCTGTCATGTATTTGTTTGCCATGTATCTGAACTTCCTTAATGCATCCCTTTAAATTCCCAGCTAAGGACTGCAGTATCTACAGTCCAGAGTGGTAAGTGTTGCAGGAATATTGCGAAAGACAGAAATTAGGAGTGAATAAACTCTGAATTTCCATAAAATAATTTCTGTGTAAAATATTCTGAATTCAGTTTATGTCAGTTCTGAATTGTTTTGAATTGAATGCACTTCTACTTGGCCTTTCACCCAGCACTGCTGGGTAGTTAATACGGCTTGTATAAGGACAGGATCAGCCACCATTCCTTTGCAGTAAATCATTGCTTTTTCCCCCTCTCCTTTCATGTTTTCCTGGTCCCTGTCTTATGTCTGTATCTTAGAAATTGTCACCCTACTTCAATGCAATATTTGTAATCTTGGGGGACTTTCCTCTCCAGTACACCAAGGGAGCTGAGAACTGAGAAGCTCACTGCTTTCGGCTGTGGCTGCTTCTCCACTGGGGGATGAACTTGCAGATGAAGTCCTCTTCATGCCTCAGAGAGACTTGCATTGAGTTCATAGGCAAGAATAGAGAATTATGTAATCCTACTGGCACAGCAGCACTATATGAGAATAGAAAATGCATAGGAAGAATGGAATCTTTGAAGAATTATATTACCTGAATGCATAATGCAAATGTCAGAAGCATGTCTTTTAGGTTGTTGCTGAAGTGTAAAACCAGAGCACTTTAACACCAGGAGACAGCTTGTGCTGTTACATAAATTTAATGGATTTATATTATAAAAAGAAGTCCTATTAATATAATTTTTAGGTGCCAGTGGTTGTTGTTGCTCTTGCTTAAGAACTTTTGTTTCGTGTTTGCTTCATGAATTATATTTTGCATCACGCCTATTTATACCACCATGTGATAGATTAGCCAGACCACCTCTAGAATATTTTTCACAAATGAATGCCCTTGAGGTACATCATTTTGTCATTCACCCTTACCATCATCTGTATTTATTTTATCTATAGTAATTATTTCAAGTAGGTGGTATTTCATTCAAATGCTTAAATATTTTTCAGTAGACTGACTTCAACAGAGATTTGGTCTTTCTTAGAAATTACCCATGTGTCTTCTGGATCTCCTTCTATTAAATAAAGAGAGAAAAATCTGTGTGTCTAAAACTATCAAATATTTACATCTTTGCCCTGTGTTTTATTCAGTTAATTGTTTTATTTCAGACTATCTTTTATAGTTAGTCTGAGAAAAGAATATTTACAACTTCTTACTGTGTACAGCAAGATTTAGTTTTTTACTGTTTTGTAGTAACATTATCCAAAAGTTAACATTTATTTCTAACATCTCAAAAAGCCATGAGGCCAAAGTGATATTGATTTTCTAAATTTCTAAATCATGATACAAATATTCTTGGTATCTTTGTTTCAGCGAAGAAAACATTTTTATTTTTGCACAGAAATTGAAATGACGTCTTAATAAAGATTATTTAATGTTCTCTTCTGTGGGAAAGAGAACTGGGTGTTTCTTCAAAAGTGGAAAAACTTGTGGTCTCTCTAAAGCTCTCGTTGCAATTTTGTACTCAACTTCACTTTCCTGTACTTAGCTGACACTTCTTTCATCCATATGCTTGAAAACTGCAATTCCATTCATCCATCAGATATGGTCCTCCCTTCTGTATGTTCTTATTTCCTTTGCATACAACCACCTCCCTTCAAACAAGCACCAGGCTATAAATGCACAATAAATTATAGCTTGAAAAAAATATTTTAGGTCCTTATACAGTCCTGGAACCTAAAATGGTTAGCTTGATCCCAGGCTTTAGCTTGGTCTATGCAGGCTTTTAATTCTTTGTGCCATAGAAAAATGCAAATTAATTCTGAAAAAAATAAACAGATCTAGGGGCTGGGTACAGTCTTGTGATTAGGAAGGAAAGAATATACAATACATACCTGAAAAGAGCAAAATAAAAGAAATACACTCTTGGGTTGGTGCGAGCATTGCTTTTCATCATTTCCAGTTACATAATGATAAAAGCTACTTGTAGCAAAGTTTGCAGAGAGGGAATGATGCTGCAAAATGTTTCTGACCATCTGCTTTGCTTAGGGAAAGCACCTGGATAAGGAAATATCGTGGAACTTTTAAGTTTGATAAGCTTTTAAGAGAGGTTCAGACAAATATACAAAAGCTGAAAGAGCAAGATTGTTATTTCAGGAGAAGAATCGGTGCATTTCTTGATCAGGCTGCTGAGCATTTCACAGCCATGGCAATAAATAGTTCTAGCCCAAGGGTCCCAGTGCCTGTTACCAGCCAGACTCCCATTAAGCCCTTGACAAGTTTGGGAAGTAAATGCGTTGGCATTCATAAGAAACCTAGAAATTTCAGTGAGACTCTCCATTGAAATACAGATAGATAAGCAGGAGGGAAGAAGGGCACACAAAGCTTGAAACTGATTTTGTCAATGGCAAAGAGATTTAAAGGTAAGGCTTAAAGCATTTGAGTAATCTACCACATGATATTGAAGCATTGTGAAACTAATTAGAAAATATAGCCAGGTAGACAGAAATGAGATAGTAATAGTAATGGCATGTATAGTTCAGTCTGTATTTTCCTTTATATTTTTATTAAAAATATGCAAACTATATTTTTTCCTGAGTGTGTATGAAATGTGAACACATTGACACTTGCCATGATTTCCTGTTCTCCTAGAAAATGTACAGCTTTTCTTCAAAAATTAGTCATAAAACCATATCCACTTGGCATGTTACAACCAGGGCTTGACATGTATCATTTAACCTGAGAGTAGTTCAGTTTGCTTGATGCTAATAACACCAAGATTGTGCATTTGATTCCTGCATGAGCCATTCACTTACAAGTTGGACTTGGTGATCCTTGTGGGTCCCTTCCAACTCAGGATATTCTGAAACAGGTTCACATTGGCTCTATTTTAAAAGAATTTGTCAATCAAAGAAACATTTAGTAGATAATATAGCTAATGACAAACAGAGACCCAGCAGTGAAGACTGACTGTCTAAGTAGTTGTTTCTCTGTTTAGTAAGATTTTCCCTAACAATCAGATCTTTATGTCTTCAAAATGAAAAATTATTCCATAACTTTGCATAGAGGAAGATAGCAAGTTCATTCTAAAATTAGTTATTACCTCTTCAATCAGTACCATGTTCACATGATACATTTTTGTTATTTTTATTTAATATGCAGTGTGGAAAAGCACTCTAGTTGCAAAATAGTAAATTGATGTTTATTGGTCTCTGAGAGCATGCTTCTTGCACACTGATTTTTCAGGGAACCTTTGTCTGCTATTCTGCCCTGCTTTGAAATCTTTGCCCTTCTCTATCATCATATGCAGATATCACATTTTTATACAATTCTGGCTTTAGATCATAATTTCACTATTATTCTGATCCTTGACACCTTTTGGGATTGGTAAAGGAATCTTGGATGACACATTTGAGGTCTGTTCTCCTATCTTTAAATGTTTAGGCTGACTTGCCAAGAAAACACATATGGAATCCATGTGAGCACAAAAGGGTAGCTTGTGTGCATGTCACAGGGTAAACTGAAGACCTTTGGGAAATTTCAAATGAGTTTTAAAATCTCAAATGTAATTAAGTTCCTTAAAAAGCTTTGTTGTGAGAATAGAAGGAGCATTATTGCATGAGAGCACAGCTTCAGGCTGCAGTTAGGACAGGTTGTCCCTTCAGCATCCTGATAGCTCTGACTACTTGGAGTCACTGCATCGCAGCACAGGGCAAGCAAGATCTGTGATAAAGATAGAAATCAACTGATTCTTTTCTTTATGACCAAGTTGAATAGTTTGTAGAACAATACAGCTAAAATAATTAACTTAAATGTACATATCCTGTGAGTAGTTCAATTGATAATCCTGGGTTTTTTCAGCTTTTTTTCTTGGTTACAACAGCACAGAGAAACCAAGAGATGTCTTGATTTCTACCTGTATTTTTGCTTTTGTGGAAAGCTTATTTGGATAACTATGATTTTGGATATTCTACTTAAACTTTTCATTTTTCCATTTCCATTATAAATTCAGGATAATGTATATTTGCTTCAAAGGACTTTTCAAAGATGCATGAAAAAAGAGCTGATATATCAAGTGTAATATATTATTAATAACTTTTTATTAACTGTCTGCTTTTTCTTTGGTGAAGTAATGTAAGGTTGGGAATTAAAGACTAACAAATGTCTTTTTTTATATACATTTATTTTATGGTTACAGTATTTTTATCATTAAATGCTTGTTTCAGCATATTTTTCCCCAAATCTATGCTACAAGAAGATATATTTATAAGAGAAGAATAAATTCAATCCTCAGGTATTTGATACTACTAAAATTGTGACAGGCATATGGCAAAATGACAAAGTGATATTTCAGTTCCTAGGGGAAGAAATAAAATCTGATTATTTACAGTCAATAACTCTACTAATCCTGTGATGATTTAAACTGTGCATGCAACAAAACCATCAGGTGTCTATGTAAATAAATGTTTTTCTACTAAACTCTTCAAACTGTCTTTCAAACTTGCATAAGGGTATCAGAAATTAGGTAGCTGTATCTCATAATGAACTTTAAGCCTATTTTATATGAAATTGCAAAAAGTTACCAAAAAAATCAAGTTGTTATGCTTATTTTAATTATGATATATTATTTTACTAATTATTTACTTTGTTGCAGAATGTGTATACGCCAGAAAAGTTCAGGGAAAAAAAAAAGTGAAAAAAGCTCTTTTATAAAAAGTCCACCTGCTTGATCTGACCAAATGAAAAATTTATCTCACTTACATTGTTCAAATCACTCTTCCTTTGTTTCTTTCTTAAAAAGTAAATAAATAGATAAATTAATAAGTAAAATCAACGACCAAATATTTTATATTAATAAATTAACACACCCCCATAAAAAGGAATGTTAGCTTTGAATTCAAACATTTGGTCCTGTTACTGTCATCAGAATTGACAAATCTGTCATTTCCCTTTGAAAACTGTATAAATATACTAGGGTACACTGTAAAAAATATCTTAATAGCTTGGAAGGTATTTTTTTCATGCTGTTAAAGTATAAAATAAAGGTTCTCAGGGAATTTCAGTCCATTTCCACGTTATAGTTAGGAATTTAGCTTTTGAGGTCTTCTTTCAAGCCAAAATAAAGCTAGCGAGATTCTTCTGGCACACCTCTTCTTCTCAGGCCCTCCATCATAATTGTTTCACAAAACAGTGCAGGTCACTTAGAACTCCTCAGGTTTCTGGCCTTCAGTTGCACTTCTGGAAGGCACTCCCACAGCCTCACTGTTCTCATGTTTAAGAAGAAAGTTTCCACCCTAAATCTGTTTGTGGCAAGTTCCTAACCTGCTGCTGTTGAGGGTTTTAAGATGAAACTGTCCTTCTCCCTTGTGCCATGGGGGGCGTCTAATGAAGCATTTGATTATTCATATAATTCTTGCTCTTGCAGTGTTTTCTTGCAAGACAAGCTGTGTTCTCAAAGACTCTTGCAGAATATGGATAGCCAGATTCTGACTCAAATGAGATTTCACAGTATTTTTACACTTGTATTAGCTCTCTGCTGCTTCAGTTGAATTTATCTTGCGTAGTATGTCTGAAGAAGTTGTTTGTGTTCTGTTGAGTCCTGGGTCAGAAAAGAAAATTGCATGTTTTTCTCTTACCTGATTTCTGGCTGATGAGCTACTGAAAAGCAGTTTTTCAATAGTCCTTGGGGAAATACTTTTTTTTTGTTTAAAGTTAAGCACTTAAGGAAGAATTTCAGATGTACCTTATGAATGACTGTAGAAAGATGGAAGAATCTCCAGACAATCTCCATTCATCCCATTTAGACATGGGTCTAAAGTAGATAATATAAAATATCAGTGGATTTATTCACATCTTTCTAGTGATTATACAAAGAACTGGGAAGTTACAAAGTTAGATAGCTTGGGTGAGTTGAATCCTATCTCAGCTTTGCACTTCCATTCCATGCTTAATATTCTGCTCCATTTTTTTCTTTTTCATGGTGTTCTTGTCCCTGTCAGTGTTCTTCTTCTTTATTTTTATTTTTTTCCCCCAAACTTTTTGTATTCATTTCTGTTTTAGGAGTGAAATCACAAAAGTAAAATTAGAAATAAAACTAATATCAAGACTGCTTCTGGAGAAGCTCTACTGGAGTCATCTCTTTTAGCCCAGAGGTTTCCCTTTCAGCACAGTTCATTGGCTGTGAACAGTCACTTTAGTCAGCACCTTCACAGTCTTTTTCTAACCTTCTTTTTTTCAGTGTATCAGGTAATCTCCATTGTGACACCTTACCAAATGTTCTGCTGAAATTTAGATAAAATCTAATCTCTCTGTGCAGTTCTTTTGTCTGGAAAATCGGGTGTCCTATCAAAGGAAAAAATCAGGCTGGTCTGACATGACCTACCTTTTCTAAAGCCATGTTACATTTTATTCTATTGTTCATTTACCTTCAAACCTTTAATTTTTCTTTCCTTCAAATTTCATCATATGATTAATATGGAGCCTGAGGTGTGAAAGGATAAAAAATTTTGAGTCATTTTTTATTATCCAGTGTTGGCACAAATGCTGTTATGACTTCATGACTTCAACATATTTTGTAGCCCTGTCTAAGTAACATCTTCATTAAAAATCTTTCTGTTGGGTCTGGTAATAATTATATGGCCATTTTTCAGAATTCTGAGATAAAAGGGAGCTTGTGAGTAGGCTCAGGTGCATTAATCTGTTTAAACTTTGCTTGTTCCTTGACTATGATTATGGACATATACTTACATATTGACTTTACTGAAGATTTCCATTTAATTTGGGATTCACATTGATTTCTACTGTGATGTTTCAACTACTTCTCTAGTGCTGCTTTTATTCCCTGGTAGGTGAAAAAGTTGTTGGCATTTTCTTGAACATTTTTTTATTTTTTCAAGGAGCAATTAATTTTGCCATTTTAAGTTGTTTTGGTTTTTGGTTTTTGGGTTTTTTTTTTTTGTTTTGGTTTTTTTTTTTTTGTATCCAGTCATTTTAGGCTTTCTGCTTTTTCAAATATTGTTTTCTGTCCACTTGGATCTGGAGGCATCATATAAAGGGATTTCCCTTTCATTGAGATGCAAGTTCCTCCAATAAATACCTGAATATTTGATATAAAGAAATTCAGGTGTCCTTCATCAGTGTTCTTTTTTTTTTTTCTTTTTTTTTTCTTTTTGTCTGAGAGGACTTGTATTTTCAAATAAATCTCAAGGGAGCTCTTGAAAAGTTGGTTTCAAGTATGTCCTCTCTGCCAATAGTTTATTTTCCTGGTAAAATGAATAGCTATGCACAGTAAAAATAAGCTTGTATTACTTGCACATTTTTAAAAGAGCTTCTGGTTAGTCAAAGCTTGTTTCCAGTGACTGTATCATTTCTTAAGTGGGAAAAAGAAGGCCTTTATCTTTGTGACAGGACAACTTTTACAAAACACTTTGACTAAGATGTGAAATGAATGTTTTAAATCATTAAAAAGTAATAGACTAAAAGACATTTTGCAAAGGAAATGTAAGATAATACTGCAGTGGCACCACATTGCTCACTAACAATCACAGAATTATTGGTTCTGGGTTCTCCAGATGGATGTGGAAATGAAAAAAGAGCAAATGCCTGTAAAAACATGCCCCACAGTAGTGGATGTGCTTCTCCCATTGCATGGAGCCTTTGGCTGTCTACATCTAGAAGTATTTTGAAATGCCGTTGTGTTGAGCCAATGGCTTTACAGGAAAGAATTGCAATTGATTAATGCCATTTTGGACTGAAGCTCCTTCATTTCTTTCTTGTAACTGTCTGGACCATGATCCAAGCAACATAATTCAGTAAATAAGGGAGTACAGTACAGTTACCATCCCAACTCTGAATATTTTCTTATAAAATTAAAATACCTCACCATCAGTGACTGGTGGCTGTATATTTTTACTTCTGTATCAACTGGAGAGAAAGATAATTATTTACCTAGTTTGTTCAAATGTTTAGTCAATGAGGTTTTGGAAAGTTACTAATGAAGTAGAGAAGCCAATATTCTCGTTTGCAAGTGTTAAAGGAGGCTATTACGTTCCCCACTGGGAATATGCTGCACCATTTAATGTCTGCAAAAGGCTTTTCATGCAAATCAGACATCACCAGTTTCTTAATCCAAGTTATGAAATGAAGCAGAAACAGCTGTTGTTACCTGCTGATGTATCTTGAGATTTAGGACAGGGACCAGCCAGTTACTCTGGGTTTGGATTTTTTTTTTAATTCAGTTTAACCAGATCTTAAAGATATTTTAATTTTATCTAAAAGATAATGATTTGCAGTATTTGCAGTAAAAGGCATAGTACAAAATTTAATGAAAAGAGTGAATGCAAGTAAAAGGTGTAAGCCCACATAATTTTGCTTAGCATAAATGTTAGTTCAAGGGTTACTTTTATCCCCATGGCCTCTGACACTGGCTGTATTCAAGCTAAAACATATCAGTTTCCCCAGATTATGGATGTTTGTAGAAGACAGTCAAGATTTGGGGCATGTCCTGTTTATCTACATAGTCAATGTTCAACTTTCATGAAAGACAGGAGGAAGAGGATAGAAAAGTAGATAATTTATTTTCAGACAGTCTTATGCCTCTAGTCCTTCGGTGTTCATCAGTCCTATTAATTCTAATCATTGCTGTTTGTCCTGTTTTAGAGATCTTCATGTTTAATTAGTCCAGCTGAACAAATCACATCCTTCCAGCCAGACTGGCTTTCATGCAAGTGGACTCTGGATGTTGACAATTAGGCATTTGTTGTCTAGATTACTTTTTTGGAGCAAAGGAAAGAAATGGGCATTTGTAGCGTGTGACTCACATGGTCTATTTTAGACATCTGTGTACACTCAAGTGGGAACAGCAACATGCTAGAGACACCCGTTTGTCTCCATCAACTATAAAAGAAGCCTTGCTATCCTGCACGGATTTAGGGACTGTCAACCTTAGGTGGGGTGACTCTCATCCTTAAGGACTGTCCTTTTACTAGGCTAGGTTTTTACCCAGCCAGTGATTCATGATGGAGTCCTGTCCTCATCTTGCAGAGCTGGGAAATTTCCATGTCCCAGAGAAAAACTTCTCATTCTCCCTCTTTGCTTACCCAGCAATTACAGCGTAGCCGTACATTATTTAGCTGGAACTGTGTGTGTGGAACTGTGTAACTCAGGGGAGAGCTTCTGTTCAGGAACAATCCTGGAAGGGACCCCTCAGTGCTGGCATTAATTGCTTTGGGGGGTTTTGGCTCTTTTTCACAGCATTGGGGTGAAGGCAATGAAAATGTGCCCTGCAATACCCAAGGCACAGACAGGAATTCCCAGCACTGCTCTTCTCCGTGATCTCCCACAGTTTCAGGACTTTGCCAGCATTCCACTTGCACCTGCAAATGTTCCCGCAGCAAAGGGAAAGAAATTGAGGTAATCTGTATGGAAACTCAAACAAATAAAAGCTTTCACAGAAACAGTGTTTGCAGTTAATAGAACATTGTAACTACTCCAAAACTGGTGTAATGGTGGACAGCTGTAGAAGGGAGGGAGCATTTAGAAACATCCTTAGGGTCTGAGTATGAGCATCTTCAAACACTTTCATTTTAGCTCGATCTGAATGTGTGTGCTCACATTCAGTGATGAACTGATGCTGGCTTAAGGCACCTAGGGCCTCATGCATTAAATAAAGCACTGGTGTAGGGTGCTGATAGGATTTCTCTCCATAAACATCATCAAGGTTAACTTCGTCCCAGCAGACTTTCTTTGAGGTTCCCATCACTTCAGCTTTATAAAGCATCAGGTGTTTGATCTGCATTTAGCATAAAATCAGCATGAAGTCATAATGTCAGCATAAAGAGTTTATTGTAGTGAGCTTTGGGAAATGTGAAAAAAAAAAAAAAAAAGAGGTGATTATGCCCACACCTGACCTGCTGCAAAACTTTATTATATTGGGTGACCTGCCAGAGGACAGATCTGATATTATTGTCTGTGGTGCTTAGATTTTATGCCACTATACTTCTGTGAACTTACCTGCTTATTCCAAGGAGCATAAAGAGGTAGTGATAATAAACCACCTAGTGAAGCTATTAGAATGACAAAGGTGCTTGTGTTGCAACTGCAGTAGTATTTTCTTTCTCAAAGGAAAGCTAAATAAAGTTTTCTGGTAGAAATAACAAAAAGGGGGCATTCTGATTGTAATTAAAACAAAAAGAAAAAATATTTTAATAAAACAAGAGTGTTAGTGGTTGATTTATTCATTTTTAGTTCTATATTTCGTAGTAGAAAAAGAATCAAGAAAAAGTAGACATATTGAGTCTTTAGTACCCCTTTGTGATTCAAACAGTATTCCAGTTTTTTGCTGGTGTAGATTTCATGAATTAAAAAATCTGGTAATATTCTCAATATCCTAGCTATTCATCTGTGTTACAAAGCACACTAGGGTTTTGCTTTTGAAAGCTAAAATATAGCAAGTTTTTAATGGAATTTATATTTGTGCTCCCAAGAGTTTTACATGAAGTCTTGAGGGTAACCACAATCCCTGGCAAGAATTCTCTTTCTTATTAAAGCTGACCTGGACAGGACTTGCTTTCAAGCCACACTGAAATTGTCTAGAGAAAAGGAGACAGCACACATTCTTCTTGTCCCCTGCCTCTGGCCAGCCCAGCATAGCACCGCATCTTAGTCATTAGCAAGGGAGGGAAAGAAACCAGTACTTCCCAGTTCTGGAAAAGCAAACCACTGAAGAAAAAATACACTTACTAGATTCCACAAACTAATAATGAAAGGTTTGCTTGATCACCAACAACTTACTCCTGACCTCATGAACTGGAAAATATTTTCTGTTGTCCTTGGGTAAGTTTTGTCAGTGGATTGTCTCAGGGTTTCTTGGGATGCATGAAACAACTTAAAAGGTGACTTGCTTGGATTTTAAAACTTATTTATTCAATACACTTCAGTTTGCTAATTATTTAGCTCAAGCAGAAGCAATTAGCTGCCAGTAAATCATTAGCAATAAGCTTTCTGTGATAGTCCCTTTACAGAGTTAGCACCTGCACGAAATTCTTGTTCTAAATCACCAGCCTGGATCTGCCTCAGTCTCTGCATTAATAAAGTAGGAAAACTGGTAGAGAAAATTTAATCAATATACACAACTCCCCCCCTAAAAAAATAAATTATGTGTTATTTGCATACATCTTTTTTATCAAATTGATATTTTAAGGTACATTTATTTTTGCATTTACCTGGCTTGAAGTTACTGAAACTGCTTTATAAGTCCAAAGCTGAGATTTCCTAAGTAAAAACTTTCCTGCTAAATATAAATTTTCTTGCTAAATTTAGAACTGTATTCTTATGGTAAAATAGATTAAGTTATTTGAAATTGGATGTATAGTGTTATTATTGTACTCATTTTTAATGAGGATGTAAAAGACAGAATACTGATGGAGTATTTTATCTAACTCTGTGCAGTGCCAGCTACTTTGTAAGTTTGTACTGCTGTCAGAGTCAGGAAAAAGAGATCAGCTTCTTTCTAAAAAGAAGTTGAAAAAAATCAAAGTACTTAGGAAAGGATTGAAGATTAAAAGGAACATAAATTTTGTGTGCAGTTTTTAATGATGATGATGATTTTCTGACAGAACTTTAAAAAACTTATACATGATCGTGTGTTATTTTTGGAGAATTATAAGAATCAAATAAATCTGTCAGGAAGCCAGATAAGTACTTGAACACAGAATTATCACCCTGGTAACTTACATCAGCCTTAGAAGATGATTTGAACTGTCGTGCTGGTAGATTTGAAAACAGTGTGAAATATATCCAGTCACTGTCCATATGGCATGCATCCACCTTCCAGCGTGAAAGCCAGTATGTGGCACTAATGTGTATTTCAGAGGCATACTAACTTCCAAATGGCTGAAGGATACCAGCCAGCTGCCTGCATGGACAGAGACAGAAACCAAAATGCAAGGGGAGAGCGCTGCTGAAACCCTTGAAGCCTCCTGTGCCTTTGCACCAATTGTTTGCCTTATAGAGCTCTGAGCAAAGCCAAACAGGAAAGATCATAGACTTCTTGCACTGCCAAATATTTTGTGGTCTCCGGGAGCTTGAGGGTTGAACTGTGAGACCTGTGTGGTATGTAAGAGGGCTGGAAAGGATTGTTTCCAGTCAGGAGGCAGTGACAGCACTGCTAGATCTCAGTAGCCTGCTGAGGTGCCAGACAGCCTCTTCCTTGGAGCTTAAAAAGGATGAGTGGAGTGGTCCAGCTGCTAGGTCAGGTGAAGTGCAAACTCCCTAATTGCAGCACTTACCAAAAGGAAGGGAAAACACTCTGTGGAGTTTGCCAAATCAGAGTTTTATTTTCTACTTTCAAATATGCCCTCCAATCTTTAAAAGTCAATAGTGATAGTTTTCCTTTTTTCATCCTGTACTTTAGAAGAAGGAAAATACTTTTTGTGTAGGCATTAGAAACTCTCCTATTGCTGCCCGAAGGTGGCCTGGGGCAATAAAGCAATCTCTGTTACATTTTTTGTTTGACAGACTTAAGTTACTTAAATACAACTGGAGGGTTTGTTGTGAAGTCTGTCATTTAGGCAGGTTTTGCTTGCTCCTTGCACCCAGATTTTTGTGTTTTGTAGTAATTGTGGTGATCAGATCCTTGGGATGTCTTTCTCCCATGGGGTCATAATGTGTGGAGGGAAAGAAATATGTGCTGGTTTGCTGCTACGGTACCAATCAGACCAGTTCCAAAAAAACCTGTTACAAATTTTGCTTTCGGCTGCTCTTGCTGTTCCATGGCCACAAACTCTACTCATTCAAGAGGCTGCTCTTTTTCCCTTCTCCCTCTGCTTCCCCGGCTTAGTCCTATGACTTTCTTCTCTCCTCTCCTCCTCCTCCTCCCTCTTTTCCGAAACTCATTGTTCTTAGATTGAAAGCAGACACCGAAACCACCACAAACTTTTCTTTGGTTTGAAACAGCCCTTCCTGTGCATTCTCTGTATACAAAATGATTTGCTAGCAGTCCAGATCAGCACCATTCACTGGAGAGAGCAGGAAAGACTAAGACATGTGCATGCTGAAAAATTCTTTATGAGGAGAAATTGCACTGATCATAATGTGAAGACTACTCCTGACCTTAGAGGTCCCTCAGGAACAAGGCACCACGAACAACAGGCCACCAGCTGTGAAAAAAAAATCCATTGGGATCTCACTATATGGTGGCTGGCAATGTCTTCTGACCAAACTGGATGCAGTGTAATGGCATAAAAGGATTTTTATCCCTGAGAAATTTTAGACTGTATTAACAGTGCAGATACATTGCCCCTTGATCAGTCCTTAAGAGCAGCTGTGAAGTTTCAGTTCCCATTTAAGACTCAGCAACAAGGTCACTTCTGAGTGAGATCTGTTTTCACATGTGAATCATCAGAAAGACAACTGATTTGGGTTATTTTTTCTTTGAGCCTTGCTTAGTTTAGTCTCCAATGAAGGACAAGAAAATGTGTTTTTTCCAAGTAACTCAGTTCATTTCATGGTAGATTTGACTTTGATCATATCTATTGTTCTTTTTTTTAGTCTTTTAGAGGAGTCTGTCACAACTGAGTGTGATTTGTGCTGTGAAGGAGGAGTGTGAGTCAATTTTTAAAAAAACAGTACTGAAATAACCTTTATTAGGCAAATACATCAAGGCTGTTAGTTTTTGTCCCTTACTCAGTAACAGAAGATTTTTTCAGTTTTGTGAATAAAAACTGCAACTTCCCAAATGATGCACATCCTCACTTTCTCTGCTGTTCGGGGCTCCTTGTTACACACTTCATCTCAGGTTGAAGGGCTTTGCATTGAAGGGCACATTCCCAGCCACTCCAGGTAATCCGACTGAATTCTTTTGTATCCTTCTAAATGATGAAACACAGTAGCCAGGAGTTTGTAATAAAAGTATTCACTCCTCTGTGAAAGTTGCTCCCTCTGGTGTTTCAGTAGAGCCAGTGCTTGGTGACTTTTAAATCCAGAGTTATAATTCAATTACATTACAGTAATGGGGGCATCTGTAATCTGTAAAAGTATTATTTAAACTTACTGTATCTTGCATAAAAAGGAAAAAAATTTGTTCAGTAAATATTTTCAGAGAAACACTCAGGTATCATTGCAGTGAATGTAAAGAGCCACACACATACCTTCCCATCTTGGTCTGAATGCCATCTTCCCTATATTTCCTATATACAACCCTTTCATTTTACTATAGTACCTCATTGCATTCCTTAGTTTTATGGATTTAAATAAAAATAGTTTGTCTAATTTTGGAAGCTTTGTGTAGAAAGCACTTGTTACTTTTCCTTTTTCTTTTTTTTTTTTTTTTTTTTTTTTATAGAATGTAAAGCTATTTGTAGCTGTCAAGCTAGGAAAAGAAATGGCATGTAAGCATGCTTCTGATTTAAATCATTCCCAGTGCAGCTGTATTAGAACTTGGACTTGTTCTTAAAACTCAAATAAGATTGACTGGATAAAATATGAGGCTCATACCATGTAGCCAAAATCTGTACATAGCATCTGAAGTGTTTCTTGCATGCCTAAGATTGTAAGTCACTCAGACAAGCTTCTTACTGCACTGTGGGGAAATGCTGCCACCTGTTTGGTTTAGCTCTCTGCACTTAATAAGCCAGAGTACTTTCCCCAGTCTAGGACTCCTGCAGTCTTCTTTATATCCATTTTGTTTGGCTCAAGCAAAGGATATTTTAAACAAGCTGGAAAGGAAGAGTTTAAACTTCCCAGGTGAGCATTGTGAAAGGTGTTTTTAGATTGGCATGTTGCAGGGCATGTTGCTGAGCTTGCAAGTGGCATAAAAAGTTACTGCCTGTCAGGTGAGATGGAGTGACTGATTGTATATGTGTGCATGAAACCTGTCCCCACAGTGAAATAAAACACTCAATGAGGGAGTAAAGAAAGCAGGTACAGGTTCCCATCTGCCAGGTGCTTAGATTTGCTTATTTGATCTCTTGTAATCATCTCCAACAGAAATTAAAATGAGAGCAGGAGTAGGAGCAAAATCAGCTTGTTGTTTTTGAGTGAATAAAGTAATATTTACTGGTGCTCTGTTTCTTATATTGAGGAGAGTGAGATCCTTGTAAACTCTTATGCCACTGAAGTGTGGACTCTGAACAAATCCTTAAGAGGCATACTTCTATCAAGGTATAAAATACCTTACTATAGGGCACAGTCAGCCATGGTCAAATAACAACCAAGGACTTTTATTACCCCAATGTTTCTGGTGAGCTAATCATGAAAGAGCATGAGGTTTAATAAAAATTCCAAGAAAACTCTTATTTTAAACTCTATATTTTTCTTTTCATAACAGCATGTGATGCTGTATTCATACTTTCTAGCAATGCATTTCTGTAGAAGAATGATGGTACATGTGGAAAATGTCATAAGTGTTTCAAAATGCCTAACAATTAAATTAGCACATAAGACTTTGTAGTCCTGTCTCTAAAGAATATTGAAGTCTTTATGTATAATTTAAAGTTTCTTTAAGTATAGTTACTGTTTTATTCCATCCACTAGCCCATAAACTTATTACTATAATGGTAATAATGGCACTTTCCATATAAGTATATTTATCTTTTTCTACAAATACATCTTACATGTGTGTGTGTAATATATGCAAATTGTATTTTGTTTTGTAGCAATTTTTCATAATGAATGCAGATATGTGCAAATTCTTGAGGCAACGTATCTCTCAGGCATATATCTGCTATGCTATTGTCAGACTCAAATGGTTTCTAATGTCTGAAAATTTGCACTTAAAAAGGAAAAATAAAATATTACCTTTATTTGTCTTTCTTTTTGTTTATCTTGAGTCCTTATACAGCAGAGAAATTCCTTTTAAAAAGCAGCTGTGATGTAGCCACTATTGCTGATATAATTTAACATTGGTCGTGATAGGAGTGTTTTAATTAAAAAAACATAGTTTATGTCTTATATCACTATAAACTGTCTAAAACCAGCATTCATTCAAGACATTTCCATATTCAAATAACTTCTTCCAGCAGAAGGGTAGTAATAAAAGAAAGCACATACAACAAATTATATTAACAGAATAATTGCACATTAATGTTCCAGTGTCTGTCCAAAAAATAAATGAATGAGGATGTTGTTTGATTTTTGCAGAATGTAAGGTACTGAATGCATATATGGTGTGCATATATCATTGGCTTTGTCGGGAATGGTAATTTAAAGGCTAAAGGAGAAGTGGGTCTCCTTATATGTCTCTTTTCTTGGAACTTAATAACCAGTCCCACAAGCTGGAAAACAAAAGAACTGTTTGTGTGTCATCTGGTTTCTTCATAAATATTCAGGGAAGACTTTTGTTGTTCTGTGGAAACTGCCTCTACAAACATTTTAAATATACAAATACGAATTGTTCATGCAGTCTTTGCTTTCATAAATACTCCATCCTGTTTGGCTAAGCCCCATGTAAGTGGAATCTGAATGGCAGGACTTCCTTCCTTGCAGCCTAGCAAGGGTTCAAGTGGTAACCAGGCACTTGCTTTCTGCTTTTTCTCATTAAAGTTTTGTTTAATTAAAGTTGTAGTGAGGAGGAAGAAAACTGGAGTAAGGTTGTTGGCGGTGAAGGTGCATGGAACCCCTCCTGCCCCACAGCCTGCCCACCCAGGAGAGCAGCGTGCCCAGGAGTGCCCACTGCTGTCCTGAGCAAGGTGGGTTCCCAGGCGCCCTCTGCCACCTCTGCCAGCCTGCAAGAAACCTGAAACACCGAGTCCTGTGAAGTTTGCCTTGACAGAAACAGCCGCAGCGTTTTGGGATACACTCTGTAAATACACTATAAATGTAAGAGATACTCTGTAGTCACTTAAATATTTTGAGGGAGATTTGGAACTACATGATCTTTAAAGTCTCTTCCAACCTAAACCATTCTATGATTCTATTATTTTGTATCAAATATATAAATTGCCTTTAATTTCCAGAATTTCTTGCTAGTAGCTGCAGAGATCCATACAAAAATGAAAGCCAAAAGAAAGCCAAAAGTTCTCATCTGTTTGTTGTGTTGTTTGGATAATGTTAAAACAGGTTAAGAATCAAACCAGGAGAGATAGGAATACAGAATCACAAACAAAGCACTCAGAAAAATTTTCTTCGTAACTTTTAAATAGATTTCTCTAGACTATAAACTCCAAAATTCTTGCTGACAGCTTGACCAGCGACTACCTTTTCAGTGTTTTAGGTATGATTTTAACTAATTTCTTCTTTTCCATTCTCCATAAGAGAGTGAGGAACTCAGCACACGAGCCTTGCATAGAATAATTTCATTTAATTGTGCCATTTTTAAAGCATTGTTAATGGAGGCCGTACATCTTTTTAAATTTCTGGAAAGCAGCTTTTTTCCTTTGTTCTCAAGCTGATGGCTTGGCCATAAAATAATGGAGTCTTTGTGTTCATGAAAATAGCATTAGGAGTGCTCCTCTCAACCTTCCTGTGGCAAATGAGCTGGTACAAATGGGAAAGAGATGGTCTGCAATGAAAGTAGCATGAAGTCAGCTGGCTGTATCTCTTTTGTTTGGATAAGTTTCAGACTCCTTGTTCAGGTTAGCAAAAACTGTGATTAACAGAGCTGTGCTGCTGCTCTTTGCTGAATTCATTCCTCTTACTGCCTGCTAGTAAATTTTCCTGATGTGACCATAAGTGTCATTATCCATATCCCATTGATAAAGGTGAACACTAGCACGACTCATTAAAGCAATGGATGGACATGGGGATGCATATTCATTGGTAATATATAGTCACAGTACTTTAAGGAACTGTAGAAAATAACTTGCATTTAGCACACCACTGCCAAAAGGTGGGTTAGGTGTTTTAACAGATGGCTTTCTAGCCTGTTTTTAAAGACCTGCACTGACAAAGATCATACAACTTCCTTGGCAGCTTTTCCCATGCGTTAGTACCACTCAAATCAGAAACCTTCTCATCATTTCTGATCTAGGTTTACAGAAGTGTAAGATTATTGCTTCTTGACTCATTGACCTGTGCCTCAGACAACAGATTGTTCCTTTTTTATTTTTTTCCCCCAAGCATGAGCTTTGTACATGCTTGAAGACTGTTTTTATTCCCCTCTTAGATTTATGTTTAATCACCCAGTGTTTTTCATGAAGCCTTCCTCACACACCCATGGCCTGACCCGTCACGCTTGCTGTTTGAGGACCACTGCCATTTGTGGCTGTGGAACTCCACGTTTCACTTCTTCAAAACTTTAAAAGTTTTGTCTTGAAATTTAAGAAGGTTGCAATAACTAGAGAAGCGGTGGAAAATGAATAGCTGGGACTTGCGCTCCCGACAGCCGGGGTGTCTAAACCAGGGCAGGGAGCCTGCGGCGCTTTGCGGTGCCGGGCGCCCCTCGCTAGATGGCAGCGCCGGACCGATGGACCGGGGGCGGCAGGAGCGCCGGGAACGATGAGCTCCTGCTCCGGGAAGTTGCTCTCTCTCTTTCCGCAGCCGTGTGGCCCGATGAGATGGAGAGCAAATGCGCACACGTGGAAGCCTTGCTTCCTCCAGCTGTGCCGGCTTCTTAGCGATCAGTAAACGCCTTTATACCGCGTTTCACTGCGCAGTCTGAATGTACCCAGACTCCTTGTCATTTCAGCTCCTTGAGCCTTATCCCGATGGCCCTTCTTGATACATCTTCCTGTTAGTATTTAATAACAGGAACTGAAAATATTCCTCTGCAGCCAGATCTATGCAGCTCTATAGTCAAGAACCATGAAAAGCACTTTGTATGTGTGTGATTGGAGAGCTTTATTAACAGGATGGCTAGGGTGAGATCCCAGGCAAGAAGAGTAAGGTTTTCATTTTATGTATTAAAATGTGACAGTAAGCATAACAGCAGGTGGTACATCACGTACAGTATGAGTAGTAATTGTTGACCGCTACTTTTAAGTTGTAAAAATAATGAGATCACAGAAAGCACGTGGCTGGTAACTTTGCGTATACGCAGGGTAGCCATAAACATGAAAAGAGAATAGCCTGTCACGAATCTCCCCTGGTCACACTCTTCTGTAATGTCTTGTTTTCTGACAGGTTTTCTCTGATACCATTTTAAATGCCCCAATTTACACAGAGTTCTTCTCCCTACCCCATTCTTGTGGCACTTGTTGCTTGCAGGTTCCCACTGCTAATCAGATTGTTCTTGAAGACTGCATGTGGCGTCTGCATAGGAATGTTATGTAGGAAGTTAAATGAGTCTGCTTACAGTTCTTGGTCCATCTGTACCCATTTGGAAAGTTTGCAGCTGTAGACCTGGAAGCTGGAATTAAAACCATTTGTTCTTGTCAGTGCCCAATGTCTTGGGAGACAGAAAAGGATTATTTATTGTTTTAAGAAAAATATTTGTTTTCTTTAGTATACATATATATGTATCTCTGTGTGTTAATATCTACATGTGCAAATATAAGAGGTACATGATGCTGCTGCTTCCAGGAAAAACTTTTCTGAGAACTTAAACTTCTTTCGTGCAGCAAGAAGTGCCTCCAAGTAGCTGGTCCATTCAAAGCTTCAAAAAGAGTTTCATCTCTTGTCCAGGGCTATTTTGATTTGAGATCTCAAAAGCAGGGGTTACCTGTAATGTCTTCTTGGTGGAGCAGGACAGCTGAGTAGGATTTTTAGTTTATCAGCAGCTGTAGTCTGTGTTATTGTAAGATATCTATCTACTGTATTTTATTTCTTCACTATGTACTTCATTTCCACACCAAGCATAAAAGCACATTTTACACAAGCTAATGGACTCAAGTGACCTTCATCAGATTCACAATTGAATATTTTATTTCCTGCCACTTTAGACTGCAGCAGCATCCTGAACAGATTCTATTCCCTACCTACTTAGCTGCATTCAGTTGAACAAAACAATATCCTCCGTCCATCCTAAATTGTTTTGTGATTTTTAGGATGTCTTTACCAGGGGATGTATTTTAAAGGTATGTGAATTGATTGATAACGGGTAGAGTTTAACAGGCAACTATTGAAGTATGAAAAATGTGTTGGGAAAGTTGGTGTTGAGAGCAAATAGTTATAATGCATGTAGAAGAAAAATCTCGAATATACTTCTGTGGCAAGTTTGTATGATAAATATGTGTATAAGGATCAGTAACTTCAGCAGTCAAAGTATAGGTGAGGATGGAGATTTCCAGGATTTTTTTGGTAATTTACCACTGGTAGGTTGTCCTCCTGTAAGTACTAATACTATGGTAATACTTATATAACAAATGATCCATGTAAATCTTCAACAGGAGGAAAAAATGTGAGTTGTGTTGCCTTGAGCAATCCCTATGCCAGCTTTCAGTCTTTTACTTCCAAGCATAAATGTGTTGCATAAATCCTATCAGAAGACATTCTTGACAATGGAACAAAGCAGATCTTTCCTGCAGATTGTTCACTGTAGTTGTAGGGAGGATCTGGGGAATCAGACTAATTTAACTGAATGTTTGTCCAGCAAGGGGTAGTTACCTCTGCACAAGTTTAGTGTTCAGCCCATGGGTTGTGAGAGTGTCATCAGAAATTGATTGGTTTCATGTTGTTTGATAAATCTGTTCTGTTATGCTTCTAACTAGCATGATAATGTAAGGCAAGGAAGTGAATTCTTTGGAGAAATAAATAATTTCCTCTAAAATATAGCAACAGATCCTGTCCTACCTCCAAAGTACATCCTTCCTGCTTTGTAGTGCGTTGGGGAAACATTGCTACAAATAAATATCAATTGATATAAATATTAACATGAAAGCAGAAGGAAAAGAAAAAACAAGGAAAGAAAGAAATACTCTCTCCAAGACTTGTGTATATAAAACTGTGGAAGGTCATTCAAACTACCTACATGAAGACAACTTCCTTACAAGTGTCATGTGTCAGCAGTCACAGTGAAGTCAGGCTGCAGACTTTGCCACATATCTGTGCTTCTCATAACTTCTTTTATTTGTGTACTTTTTTCTAAAGGAAGGCATTTGCAAGCTTGGGATGACACAATGCAAGGACTGCAGAGTAGTGGGGCTTACTCTGGCTGTGGGAGCAGTTAAATCAGCCATTTGGGAGCACCAGTAAGAACAGAAAACATATGAAAGTAGCCTGGATTTCTCTTTCAGTGTCCGTGGACCTCAGTAAGAAGTAGGAATAACACTAACATGCAAAAGCCATGCCAGCATCTGGCTGTGGCATTGAGTCTTGATTGTTCTGCGTCCAGGACACTGCCAATGTGGTGGGAGATGAGGCAGAGCTAGCAAGCAGGAGGGTGAAGATTAGGGGCAGATTGAATGGGGTTCTTCTTAATAGGAAATGGTGGAGGTATCAGGAAGTGGTACTTTTTAAGTTTGCTTGAAGAGTTTTTGGGGAAAAGTTGTTGACAAGTTTTCAAGAAATTATACAGCCTCATCTTGAAGCTGACTTTGATTAGGGCCAGCCCTTAAACCTTGCACAGCCTTGAGGTTCTGGGTTGTCCATCAGAGGTCTTTGGTTCTACTCCCTGCTACACATGGGGAAGAGGGGGGTGATGTTCAGCTAAGAAATGTCAGAGCAGTAGTAGCTTCTAATTTAGACATTAGGACTTCCCTTTAAATATAGCTAAAGGTCTTGTGCTATCCTGACTGCCTTTGTCATGGGAACCTCAACTCAGAAAGGAGGGAGAGTGGTAGTTCCTGCCTTATAATACTAAGCCAGAAGAAACAACATCTGCTCTTAGCTTCCTTAGGAAAATTTTTAGTCAACCAGACCCTTTTTTGTTGGAGACCTGTCTTTAGCTACCAAAGCATTTTAAATCTTGCAGTAAATTTCTCATAGGCCACAGGAGTAGAAAATAAGTAGAAGAGGAAATGACCCATGAAATATTTGCAGAGGTGATGTTTTGTGTGTGCTCTGCTAAAATGTTTCCTTCAGTGTATTAAGTGTTTATTTAGCACTGCAGCCACTATTAATCCAAGTAGTCATGTTTTTCCTAGCCCACCACGGACCCTTACCTTATGGTCATCCCCTTGAAATTAATCAAAGTGAGCACAGAGTTGTCATCACTGGAAAATAGTTTATTATTTTAGAAAATGTGATCTATTTCTGCCTGGCCAGAGTTGGATGTTGCTAAAAATATTGAGAATGTTAATGTTACGTGGGCGGTAAACATCTTCGACAGATACACAGGCAAAAGAGGCAAATGAAGACCCAGTTGATCCTGCAGTTCAGCTGGTAATATGTGATTAGTTCAGAACTCAAGTGCCACATGCAGAGGGCTTACACTGTGATCATAGAAATACCTAATTTTCTGGGAACACAGGAGGAAAAGTTTTTTCTTTAATTTGATTTGGCATCCTAATATATGTTCCCTATTTGAAACTGTGCATTATTAATAGAATGAAACCTATCCTTAGTACTGGTTTGATTTTTATTTCTCCTCATATTTCCTACCTCCTCTCTTCTGTCTGATTTTCAGGGTTTTTTTTTCCCTTTTCTGTCACATTTCTCTTCCCTTTGTATATGCAGGAGCAGCTTGAAAGATACTGGTGTGTAAGCAGCTACTCATATGTCTGGCACATAAGCTAGTTCTTAGCTACAACAAGCAGAGTTTCATTGGGTTGCAAAGTTCAGCTTTGTGACAGGCAGAAACTCACTGAGGTGTTATTCTGAATTTCTGGTCTCCACTAGCCAATTCACCCATGCTCCTTTCCCTCCCTCTTTTATCATAAAATGCTGCTTCACTCTTTTTTTCAGGTGAGAATGAGAGGTCTGGTACCATAAAATTAAAATCTCCTTTGTCTCCAAACTTAGTGTCCTGTTTTCATGTCTGCTCCTAATAAATGAAGAAATGTAAATAGCTGGTGTTCTTCCTGCCTGAACTGGACCAGGATGTTTAACCCTTTGGCCTTTTAAGAAATGGCACTGTGTTTCTAAAGAATTTCTCAATCTTTCTAAAGAATTGAGACAATTGTAGAAAACATGAACGTTCAAAATATGTGATATCTGTCACTCTTCATTTTTGCTCCTATGACATTTGCCTCTTCCTAACCTCCTGTCTTCCAGGACTGTCATCCTTTTATTCTGTTTTTAAAAGTTTTTATCTCCTGGGGGAAGGAGAGGATGATTTATCTCTTCCTGCTGCTCTCTGTTCCTGATATCTGCCTCATCCCAGGCCTCCAGAATGTAACCATATTTTGTCCAGTCATTCCTGCGTCACCATTATCTTTTCTTATCTTGCTTTATTTAAACATTTCCTTCCCTCTGTCTCTCATTTTGCTTCTGCTGCTCCTACAAGAACACACTTCAGCTTAAATAAAAGGCAGTAAAAGACAACTTGCCTAATGTAATTTTAACCATCACCCCCTTGCTCTTCTACTTGCTTTCATTAGTTGAAATTTAGGTTCTTTTGCAGAATCTTCTGTGATGAAGTTACTTTTCTTGTGTTTCTGTTGAATATTTATGATAGTTGTTGTATTAGTTTATTTAGACAGGAGAGGAAGACAGCAACAATGGTCAAAGAAGTCTCTCTGTTCTCTCTAAAAACATGAAGTGCTGTAAGGCCACAGTGCATAGGAATAACCAGTGAATATTTTTGTCTGTATCATCGCTGCTTGTAACATTTATTGCAGCTCTGCTCTGTTAATCAAATGATTAACTGTTATCTGCAAACCAGCATTAAGACAAAAATTAAAGAAGAACTAGAAGTTCTTTCTCATGGCAGAGCTACAGAGAATTTGGTTATGTGTATTAATAGCTAAGTTATCATATTGCCTTTGAATTTAAAAGAGAGAAAAGTCACATTTCCAAATACTGCTTTCATTGTAAGAGATTGTTAGTTGTTAAAGCCACTAAATACAAGCTACAAATTGGTAGTGTAAAGTTTATTTTTCTTGGCTGAATTCTAGTGATATTTTTTTAGCTTCATACTTTTCTGCTTAGCTAAATTGTATAAATAGCAGATAAATTATTTTTAATTTAATCAAGTAAGTTCCCCTCAGAAGCAGTGACAATACTGAGAAATACACTGTTCCTGTGTTTTAGTTCTGGACTAAGACCTTGCCAGAAAGGTGCCCCTTGAACATTTGCCCACTTTATAATCCAAATAGCAGTTAAGGGATGAAAACTGCAGTGTCCTCGCAGTGCAGATTTACTGGCATTGAATCCAAAGGAGTCCAGGGCCAGGTGGGTGTGAACTGACCCTGCTGGGGAGAAGCAGTGTAATGTAGAGCACAAGAGAAATCCAGATTTATTTTTTATTTTCCCACAAATATCAAACTGCATACTTCAATAAAGTAATTTTGTGACTACAGTAGAGAAGGGTCGTTGGCTTAAGGACTGGATTATTATCTGTGCTGGAAGACACGACAAGCATTGTGCAGCCTCTCTCTGAGTATGGTCTGGGGGTTCTGCACTTCCAGCTACATAATTCCCATCATACTTGCTATCACAGCTCTCAGGCAGTTAAATTACAAGTCAGCACAATGTCAGATAAATGCCAGATTAAAAATCAGATTAACTGTCAAATTAAAATGTCAGATAAAACAAGAAAAAATGAACTCCAAGCTGGACACCAAAGGAACCTCTGATAATATAGACAGAGGAAATGATATTGCTTTGAAAATACACCAAGATGTTGATCTGATAAGAGGCTCTGGCATATGTGGTGGTTCTAGACAATTCATTTTAATTGCTTCTATTTCCATCTTCAGCTTAAAATGTATAATTTTTTCTTGAAAGGATACTTTTATTTTTCTGAAAGGATACCTTCTGAAAGGTGGACTGTAAAAGCAATAATTGAAGAAGATTAAAATAAATCCCTTAAGAGTCTAATTGCTAATTTGCTAAAGCAAGCTGTATTTCAGAGATTTGAGATAAACTTCATGTTGTGTAATAACAGGAATGGAAATTTAAAAAATTACATTTGTTCCGTGGTAACATATGCATAGTACATTCCAAGGTTGTGTATGAAATGCTTAGATATTCATTTTCCTCCTCCACATCATTGGATTAAGTTTTCTCATAAAATGACAGGGGGTAAATATGTTAATTGTTATGTCGATTGTCACGGGCTTCTTGTTTTGAATGTTTTTATTAAATACTTCTTTGTATTTTGTGTAAGTGTTCACACTGCCAAAGAGCCAAAGGTTACTAATGAAGGCTTTGGCATGCTTGAAGGTAACTGAAAACAACAGAGAATTTGAGGTGAAAGTTGGGACAGTTGTTTTGTGAATGTTTTGCTTTCCCTGATATATGGGTATGTGTTAATATATGTCAGTGTCCATATAGCTGTATGTTAAGTGATATTCATAAAACAAAGAGGAAAAAAGGTAGAGCTTTTATTTTAGGCAATGTACAGATAACAAACCATCAGTTGTGGATCTGGCAGTGACCACAAGTCCCCCACTTTGATACTCTGTGGACCAACAAAACTTTCCTAAAGTTTGCTTTTATTTCCATTTATAAGAATATTTTCCAATTTGGATGGCCCATAAGCATCGTCAGGGAGGTTTTACAGGCTAGAGAAATTTCTTATTTCTCCAGAACAGTGTTACTCTGATGAACTACTTCTTTGTTTTTCAAGAATCGAGCTGTATGACAGTTGTGTAAGCACTCATCTTTGCTTTCCTCTGTTGTCTCTGATAAAATGATTTCTTTTCCGATTTCTCACTGGTGCTTTGTTTAATAGAGTTTTCTTCTTATTTTTATTGTTTGTTTGCTTTAGTAAAACATAGTAAAACCTATGCCATAATGGGGAAAATGGCTTTATTGGTGATGCCATTTGATTTTGAAGGCTTGACACGATGCTATTTCTCCATCACATGTTAAAGCTTCCACAATTGTTTCTGCCAACAAGGTGCCTGTGGTTCTGCTATACTCATCAAAATTGGCTCCTGCCCTGGGTTAATGAGGAAGTTTTTTGGCTTTTATGTGGCTTTCAATCAAATCTGGCAAGCTTTGGTGATTAAACTCATTTACAGGTATGAGTTTGTATTCCACCAAACTGTCTTCACCAGATACAATAGTATGTTAGGAATTAAGTCAAACTCTGCTTTCCTGGGCCATGCTGGTCTAATTACAGTAGAGTATGCTTTAATGAGGATTCTTCTGAGCTGCCTCTGCCTGATATGGCAAACAGCCCAGAGGCAAATTTCAGATCTCCGTGTCAAGAACTGATTCATTGCTTGTCTGCAATTAACAGCTGGGCTTCAGGGTCTAGATAGAAAGCTGGAATAAGACTCTCTTTCAGCTCATATATTGAACCCAGAGTTGTTGGCCTTTTCCAATGCAGATGCAGCTCAAAGGCCAAACAGAATAGATTTGTCACATAGAAGATACTGCACAGATTATGGAGAGATAAGACAGTTTTGTTGAAATTAACTCAAATTCTTTAAATTGCACATCAAATAATGGTCACAGACAGTGGAAGGGATTTCATAAGGACAGAAAAACAAAGAGCATCCAGGAGTAAAGCAGACCTTTTCATCTGAGAGTGATAAGAGTGATAGGTCACCAGTTATATAAATGAACTTTGCCATCTTTGTTTTAATTGTTTGTAGCTGTAGGAGCTAGTGCTAAGCCTGCTTTGTTTGTGTGTGCCCCTTTCTTCTCATCTAATGTTGTGCACTTTCCAAAACACAAAAAGAAAAATTGTCATAGGATAGCATATAAAATATTATTGCTAGTTATAATACGGAGAAAAAAAATGCAGATTCTGCTCCTAGAAATTATTGCTCATCCCAAATAATATTCATGCCTCAGGAAAGAAGGAGGGAAAACACAACAGGAAACCTTCTTTCATAAATCTTCTTTGTTTAATCAAAAATATCATTGTTCTTGGCTAGCTCTCAAGGCAAATGTCATGGCATCCCATAATGCTGGCTGCAGGAGCAGGCTTGTATCCCTGGTAGACACTGTTACCCAGCCTGGCCTAAACACAGCGAAGAGCTGGAAGAGTGGCCTGGTTGTGAGTTGGGAGATTTTGTTTGAGACACTCTTCTCAGATATACCAGTCTACTTTTTTGGAAGAAATCTGCCAAGTTGTAGTACAGAATAATACATTTTTTGCCTCCTGTCTAATTCCAGGGATAACAGCAAATTTGAATCTTCTTTTGGAAGACTTTTGTTCGCTGCCATCTGTAGGTGTTTGAATGTGTAGTGTATGGAACAATGTTTAGCGCCCAGCATCTTTCCGTCTTTCTTTGATACTACTGTTTCAAACATGCATGTTCTCTTCCATTAAATAGCTAAAGTTCAAGTGGTTTAAATCTTATTTTTTCAAACTAGAGAACAGCATTACTCACATACCAGAAGGCTAAGTAATGTCTGGGATTTATTAAATCATTCAGCAAAGTTGACCACAGACAGTTGCATATAGAACAAGTGCTGGAAGAAAAATAATCTGTGATGATGTTCATTATAATATAACACACACAGACTGAGAGCCAAATACTTGGTATAATTTCTGTCTCTACAATTATTGTATTTCTTTTTAAACCTTTAACTAGCTTGACAGTTTTGGTTTCAGAGAGTTTGAGCACAGAAGAAATACGTAGGGAAATTCAATGTTAATTTGACATTTTGGTAAAGCTGCTATGGGCTATAACAAGATGAATATTTATTGGTGACTTTAATGAATAGGTAACTTTTACTGCCAAGTTAGTGTTGTTCCACACTTTTTAAAATCTTACATTCCAAGTGTATTTGCAAAATTCTATTGCTGTTTTATTTGGCAAACAGAACATTATTGAAGCTGAATAGGGAATAGGGCAGTTTTATGCATCTCTTCCTATATTCCAAATACCTACAAGACTTTGCCAGTTGATCAACCTTTCATAGATAAAGTGCTACTTGAGGAAAATGCAAATATAATAAAATGGATGTTACTGATCAGTCAATGCTAATGTAATGTCAGAAATAAGTGAACAGGTGTTCTTTGGAATTTTAGGCACTTACTACTCTCTAAACATTTAGCTCATTTTACAATCACAAACTGAGTATCCAAAAATTGAGCAAAAGCAAAAAGAAATAATTATTTCCTGCATGAAACTATAATCTGAAATTTCTTTGCTACTGACTATTATGAGCAAAAGAACATCAAACCAAATGATTATGAAAATTCCACAATAAGAAAGTCATGCAATCTTATTTCTGCTACAGTGAATCTTCTTGGTTTGTTTGGGAGTTTTGGTTTCTATTGTATTACAGCCCAGAGAAAATTTTAAACTTTGCTTTGCCTTATTTTAATTCTGTTGTTTGCACATAAAAGGATATTTGTTGTGTGGATTAAGTGGTTTGTGAGCAGGATTGGATAACATAATTATGTTTTCATTTTTTTAGAAGACTGTGGGATGTATTTCCCAGAAGTGAAAAATCATCCAGACAAATATTTACAAAGATGTCCCGAGTCTGTAAAAAAGTGGCTGAAACAACTGAAGAATGCTGGGAAGATTCTGCTGTTAATTACCAGTTCTCACAGTGACTACTGCAGACTTCTGTGTGAGCATGTTCTTGGGTAAGTGCAAAGTCCATCTCAAATTATATCTGCCCAACAACAATTGGAGATAAGCCTGAGTTATTGGTAAGCTAATTTGAGTTTTGTTTATGTATGGTGAATTATTTGGTTCCGAGTTTTCCGCTGGGCCCCTCTCTAGTGGAGTGTTACAAGAGACAGAGTAGTCCATCTGTGAGCCTGTGAGCTGTGTCTGACCCACAGCACACTCACAACCTGCATCCTTTTGGAGGCATCATGATGGGATTGAAGATGGGATTGAAGATGCCAGGGCATCTTTCAGGCCAATATCCTGTGCACCATCTGATTCCTAATTTTATTGTAAACTTTTGCTAGACTGTCTTATTTAAGCCACTTCTTTTCTTGCTTCTCCAGCAGTGCATGCAACTAGTAGTATTATTACGTTTCCTCGCAGTAAATTTGCAGGAAAATCTTACCAGTACTTTTTCCCATTAGTGGTTTTTGAAAGATGGCTGTGCACAAGAAATGTGCTTCTTCACAGCAGAAAAGATACAGCAGGCAGTTTATTGCCCTTGGCAACTGGTGGAGGCTGCAGTTGCTGATCACAGTAGCTGTTTGTAGCATAATGCTAAGAACATGGCTGGTCGAGTCAAATTCAGTGAAATTCAGCAGAACTGTCACTTACCTAGAAAATAAATTAATCAGTGATGCAAATAGTGAGGTGACAGAGTGAGACGGTTTATTTATCATTAATCCAAGAAATAAAGTAGTTCAGTGTGACCCTACCTGGGCTATCAGGATATGCCAGGGAACAGCAGAATGAATACAGCAACATTGTAAGAAAACCACGGGTAAGGTAAAAGACAGAGCTACCTTCCAAAACCAGTCCTGCCAGTATGACTTCTCTTTTGTACTCTCTAGGCTAAATGCTAAAACAAAGCATCAGCCGTGCCAGTTCTCACTGCTTTGCATGAACATTAAATTTGCTCGTTTGAGGGACAAATCTACCTCCTGACAAAAAGCTATTCTCCTTTATGAGCAAGATGTCTGTGAATTACCTCTTTTGTGTAAATCTGTCTAATTATTTCCTAAATGAAAATTTGGTATAAAAGTAAATTCTTGGCCACATACAATGATTTTGGCTTTCTGTTCCTTGGTGAATTGTGTTCAGCTGTTGAAGGTAGCTGTAGAAATCCTGATGGAAGACAGTAAGCAAGATATCAGAAATGATCAGTTGCCTTTCAAAACACTAGAAAAAGATATCCTGGTAGAAGGATACTGTGTCACTCTCTTTTCCACAGAAGTGTAGATTGTTCTATGGTATTTATTACAATCATATTTTCCAGTGATTCATGCAGTGTGGCTTCCAAGTAGCTTTTGGAGAACTGAGTACTCCACTGTCCATTAGACTTTAGTGAAGTGGGGTTATTTTCCTGAAAATCTAAACCTTTTAGTGATTTTGTTTGTTTCATGCCTCTCATATGAGACATAAGGACTCTTCGTACCTGTGCTACTTTTTGCTGTACTGGAACATAGTTTAGGTTCACCCCTATTATCTCTGCCCTTAACTTCATTTGACCAGGGTAACTGGTTTTTATTCTTGACATCAACACTGCATTTTATTCTTGATATCAACACTTACAGATTGCACCTCCATAATCCTTTATTAAGGATTATGTAGGTTAATCAATATGATACTGAGAAGCCCAAAATTGTATAGTATGAAATAAAAAACCTCATAATGATAAATATGAAAAACAGAGATGCGTGTAAAGTTCTAGCCTTACTCCTAATATCCTTACCTTGTAACTGTTTACTTTTTTGCACTTTGTTAAAGAGGCTCCTTTTTGGCAAAGAAATTATTGTCTTCATAAAAGCTGTGCTGGGAAATTCATACTTAAGTGTATCATTTGCCATTTCATGAGCAAAATATCCCAACTGTGCTCATCTGACAAAATTGTCCTTATCTAGAACACATTTTGGTAGGGAGAGGAAGTATAAGAAAAAACTTCATTTTGAAATAAAATGACAACTGTTTCCCAGCCAGAGCACAGACATACTGCTGGGATCAGTAAATAAGACATGTAAACCTTAAAAAGCAAGTGCCAGTTCATTCACACAGCAGCATCATGGTGTGACTTTTCAGTCTTACCTACCACGAGGATGCTGCCCAGTTAGTTGAACCTTTAAATGTTGTCAGAAGCACACCTCAAGATGAGTCAATCATCGCACAGTCACTGAAGCCAACTGTATTTCACTTTTTCAGGAATGTTAGCCACCTAAAAGTGAGTAACTTTTTGAAGCTGGTCATTTCGTTTCCCTCTGTGGTTAGTGGAGAGAAACCACTGGGCATTATCCTTGGCAATTCTGTCTGCATGGTTATGAATTATGTCTGAAATAAGTGGGATGGATTACGTTTCAAGAATGTGGATGTTTCTCCACTGGCTCTGTCTGTGGTGTCAACCACTATCTGAATTCAGAGTGCAGTTTTTAGAAGGTGAAAGTTAGGATACATGTGCAAGATACATCCTGCCCAGTGTGCAAGCTGCTTACTGTAACCACAGGCCACTGTACCAATCCCAGGCAGTGATTGGTGGAACAGATTTGCTTTATGTATAGTGTTACATAGTAATGTAACAAAAAGTCTCTCATAGAAACAGCAGCTTTGTACATGAGATTGAATATACTGTTTCAAAAAAGGCCACAGATAACAGCATCTCCTCACACAAAGCAGTTTTTCAACAGAGTAATAAAAAGTTACCAATTCTTCTGAAAAGTCTGTTTGTTCTGTTTCAGTTTTTTTAAACAAAGCACTTGCCACTTTTCCCACAAATCAGAGAACCACTGAGTCATTTAGGTTGGAATAAATCTTTAAAATCATTGAGTCCAGGCATTAAGCAAGCACCTCTGTGTTCTCCACTAACCCATGTCACCAAGTGCCACATCCACGCATTATTTGAGCACTTGCAGGGATGGTGGATCCACCGCTACCCTGGGAAGACTTTTCTCCTACTTGACCACCCTTTCTGCAAAGAAATTTTTCATAATGTCAAATCTAAACTTGCTCTTGTACAGCTTGAGGGAATTTCTTCTTATCCTCTCATTTGTTAATTGTTCTTTGTTGTGCTCCTGAAATGCTTGCTTTGTTTTGCAAATTCAAGCTTAATTTACCACTAGATGGATTATTTGCATCAGATGCTAATTTGAAAAGTTTATCTCTGTTGATACTTTTCACCTGAGGACAGAAGAACCCTGCCTGTTGGCTCAGCATCTGGAATCTTCCACATGGAAGCAAATTTTAAAAACACATCATTGTAATATTTGATACTGGTACTTTTAAAAAGGCAAAGGTTTACATATGGTCATGGGTGGAGAAAAATTAGACAAAGCTAAAATTTCATTAGAGAAAGAAAATTTAAAGGACGTTTATTTTAAGGCTGGAATGTCATTTTGAGCACAGCCCAAAAGCTATCTCTCATAGAGAGAGCATTCAGTTTTTGATAAGATATCTCAGTCCCATGGAAGACTATGACTTATTTGAAAGTGATATCGTTGATTGGTTTACTTCCAGCAAACTTCCTCTACTGCTGATAGCATTTCAGTGCCTGTGTCCATCCTGGACTTGCCATCTGTGATTTCATTGTTCCATTCAAGAGTATCCATCACTTTTTTGGATTTTGTAGGCAATGAAGTCAGCTAAGCAATGAAATATTTCTAATAAAATAAAGTGTGTCATAGATGAGGAATGTTTTCTTACATACCATGCTGAGACATTCAAACCCATTTAAACTGATGGGATTTCCACAGTCCAGATAACAATCTGTATATATGGACCAAATGATCTTTGAAAAATCTGTATTTAATCGTGGGATTCAGCAGACAGATGAGGACTCGAAGCTGGTGGCTGTTTATTTGTAGTCACATGCCCAGCCTCCCTGTAACCAGCAGGGATGTAGTGAGAGCAGCCAGCAGAGTCTGAAGAAGGAATTCAGCTATCAAAATGGTGCTTCAGTTTTGGAATATGTGAGATTACACTCTAGTTTCCATTGGCTGTAAATTAGATCTCTGGGGTCTGCCAAGAGCATCTTAGGCCTGTGCATATCTTCAGTGTGGATACCTACAAATAAGCACCTGTCTTTTTAAGTCTCTTCAGCCACTTCCGACCCCATCACTTCAGATTTTCTTCTTTGAAAAGAAAATCCCTCATTTTACAACTTTCAGTCCACGTCTGTGCATATGTTGCCATCTCAGATTAAAAAAATGTCATCTGTTACATGTTCTCCTGAGATCAAGGAACATCTTTTTACAAATAATGAGTATTCTCAAAGATAACTCACTGGGGGTTTGACTCTCTTTTGACAGCCTCAGGAAAAGAATAATAGACATTGAACAAGCATCAAAAAAAAAAAAAAATGATAGAAACAAGTACCGTAAAGAAATACTCTGATATTTTCTGACGTCTTAAAGAGTATTTCATGACATTTTGAGTAATTTGTTAGTTTAATTAATCACATTTACTTTATTTTGTAGGAATGATTTCGAAGAGTATTTTGACATCTTGATCACAAATGCTTTGAAACCTGGTTTCTTCTCCCATACACCAAATCAAAGACCTTTCCGAACTCTTGGTAAGTTGCAGCTGTAAGTCCCTTCTCATCTGCTTACTTCTATGGAAAAAAAAAAAAAAGAAAATTAAGGCAACTGAACACTGGCAGTGGAGTGGGAAGTGGACTAAAATTCTGTTAAGATTGAGGAGCATTGAGAAATTAAAAATTACAGTGTTGAGGACAATTAAAAGGCAGAGCTGTGATAGTAATTGAAAATACATTGCGGTTCAGATATTTCATCAATAATGAAAAAGAAGCTTCATTGTGCTCACAGGGTCATGCAGAGAAAACAATTTAGTTCTGGGAAAAAACAAAGCAGAAATACTTAAAGAATTTAAAGAAAATTAGGAGAACTGTACAAATAAAATTGTAAAGCTGAAGGAAAGAATTTATGATGGAAATCTGACAGCATTAAGTGTGTTTACTTTGGCTAAATAATGAGAGAGCAGGTGAAAAGGAAGCACCCCTGTACTCACTTAATTTAATTAAAACAATCTGAAGCACTTGGCAATGTTATCCATTAGGTAATTAAGGTTGTAACACAGGACGTTTATAAGAGCAATGTTCACTGAACTACAAATAACAATAAAACATTGCTGAAGACAGTTTACTTTTTCATATTTTGGTAATTACCTTTATGATTAAGTTACCTGAAAATTAATCTTATAGCCAAAATAACTTAAGTCGGCATACACTAAACCACAGTTGATCATTAATTTATGACAGGAAAAGCACATTCCAGCCCAAAAGAAATTTTGCTTATGTAACTTCTACAGTAAATCTGAAACAAGCAGCAAAAATACATATTGAAACTATATTTTAATGTTTCACATATTTATATAGGAAAATAAGAAGTATCTTAGGTGTGATTTTTAAAGGATTAGTTCAAATAGTTGCCAATTGACAATTTGAGAAAAAAGTAATCTCAGAAGGGAAATTGAAACTACTTGTATGAAAGGAGAAAGGGGAATAAAATCATAAAGGGTGAAAGAGGCTTAGTTCTGCAACCATTTGATTTAGTTTTGTGTAAAGCAAATTGAAAATAAAATGTAATTCACTTTGGATTTCTTTTAAACAATCTGATTAGCCTGACTTCCTGAGGAAATCCTGCTGTGTCCTTCTGTCAGAAATCCAGCCAGCAGCTTTTGGACCTGTTGGGCAGTTTCAGTAAATTTAATAGACAGCCAAAAAGCTCCAGGATACTTTGATGAGGGTTTTTTTGTTTTGGTTGGGGATTTTTTTTTTGCAAAAAAGGGGCAGAATAAAGGGAGAAGACCAAGTTACTCTCTCCATTGATAATATGTAGCATTGGCATAATCACCACACTGAGCTGTAAGGAACAGTTCTCATGAGGATGTTTCTTTCTCTGCTTTCAAACAGGAACAGCATTATCTGGAGTCCTCTTACTTACTTTGTGGTTTTCATTCAGTTTATATCCTGACAACGCAAAGGGGCTCAAATGTCAGTCAATCACTCATTATTTTAATACCTTATTATTGCAAAATAAAATGTAGTTTTTGTTCTGGACACTTCACTATCTAAATAGATGAAGCGCGCAAACATAACTGAAGTAATAATCAGATAAATAATTTGTTGAAACCACTAACCTGAGAGTGTATTTTTTTTCTCAATATGTTTGTATCCAAAGACAGTAACTGCTGTCTTCTGCAAGACCAACCACAACTTTCACAGCAAAGACTTATACACATAGGGCAGATTTTTAGAGATATGTTTAAAAGTGCTGTAGAGCTTGTTAAAGACTACATGAAGTTTAAACCATAAAAGTAGGATCATTTATATGAGAAAATTCCCAAAATAATAATACATTTCTATAATGTTTATTTTGCTGCCCTACCTCTGTGTTCCTCACAGCAGCTGAAACAGTATACAGTGAAGTTTCGAACACATTGACAGGGAGCAGTTTTGCAGTTTTCAGAATTTTTAAGGCTTTTTTTCATATCAGAACCACTGAAAATTCAAAAATCTCAGTTTCTAGTTTCTTTCTTCCTGTTGGCACTACAGACTTCAGGCAGAAGAGTTTGGCCACTGTGCTGCAGATCAGGGGCACAAAATTTTTGTATTTTTCCTTTGAAAAATTAAAAATCTGTAGGTGGACATCATAGTAAATATTTTCTTAAAGCACAGAGACTAAACTTTTGCTAAGGTAATTTAGGGTAAAAAAACCTTGTTCTAGGAAGAAATGTGTTGGGAAGTAATGTGTTGTTTCTAGGAAGAAAATAAACTGAAGTAATTGCTTATTGTTGTTACCCATTTCTCCAGGTCTGAGTCTCAGCCATGTTGTTCCAACCATTCAGTCTGAGCTGCAATAAATTCCTAATGGTACGATTTTTCATTGTGCTATAAATGGACTTAAGGATAAGGCACAAAATATGGAATGTGTTCTTAATTTCAAATATCCCAAGTGTTGCATTGTGTACTGGAGCTAAATATTATTTATCTGTAACAGGACTTCTGCTCCAGATTTTGAAGGAAAGGTTTTGAAGTTTAGTAAAGAGAAGGATAAATTATTCTCAGTGAATTGGTTCAAAAGGCAGTTGCATTCAGTAGGCATTTGAAGGAGAACGAGAAACAGGACAAGATGACAAAGGAGGCATTGTCTGGAAATGTGATATTGGGTAACAGCTCTGGAAAAGTGTTTTTTTCAGCAGACAAGTAATTTTAGAGCTAATCCATTTAGAAACCATGAAAAATTGTTTTAATTGATCAATTAAAATTGCATCACTATTTCATTTTCATTTCAAGATGTGCATAATTTAAAGCAACCAAAACACTGTTTGAAAGCCTAAAAGATTTGTATGACTGGGGCACTGAAAAGCACAATAATTATTTATTTAATTTTGCATAACTTTCTTTCAAAGTACCATTCTGTTAAGTGAAGGAACAGTTTATATGTATCTTTACAGATTTTAGGACAGCTACACTTATTTTGATCTGGCAAAATGGTTTTTATGATTAGGGGTAACTTATGTAGCAAAGGATATATTTTGTGAAAACAGAGCTGCACGTAAAAATACCCCCAGCCTTTGCTACCATAATATAAATACTCCATAACTAACTTGTTATTCATGAGGTTGTATTTTGTTTTACATAGGGAAATTCCTCTCATGGTTCTTGAAAGTACTAATAATATCTTGAGCTACAAGATCTAAGGATCATGTTGAAAATGTTTGCGTAAATCCTATGTTGACAAGGAAGGATTTTCTTTGCTTTCAACAGCTACATCCAGCTTAAAATAATTTCTTATTCCATGAAGGGCTTGAAGGAATATAAATAGAAAAGACAGTTGTGAATTATATGATAATCTGCAATACATGAAGATTTCTGTAACATTTGACAACAGAGCTTTCCCTTGATCACATCACTTTTTAATGCATATCAAATTACTAGCCTGACTGCTAGTCCTGATCATTGCCAGATACATCCAAAATTATAATTGAAATGCTAAAGATAACCCTTAATTCCCTGGAAGCCTTCTCTAAGTCTGTATTCACAGGGAAGTCTGCTTGGTCTTAAAGAATGCTTATATATCTTTTATTTTCAGCTCAGGCACAGCTGCCTTTTCTGATCTGGTTTGTTTTTGTTTTGTTTTTGGGTTTTTTTTCCATAAATTGGAAATGTATTGCTGACTGTTCAGTGCCTGAATTTAAAACATGCACTTCAAAACTTATGTATAGCCTCATGTGCATGTATCTGTACAGGCTGAAAACAATCCTACAGATGTAGTGCCAGTGAATACCACTTTCAAAGCCTGCTTTCAGTTACTCTTCCAGGCTGTCTTCCTTCCTCTGAACTTGAATTTCTGTCCATCTTAAGATGCCTCTGTTGCAGAATGTAACTTCCCATTTAAGAAACTTTCAGTCCTCTAATTTTTTATGGTTTTCTGGTAACTGCCATTTTAACAGTTCTGGGCACAAGCTTCTTCTCCCTTCTAAAAATACAAGAAAACTCTACAAGCCAAAAGGACCAATTAGAGAGGAAAATATGGAGATGGGATATGAGACACCATATCTCTCCAATAAAGACCATCTTTGGTTATTAGGGACTGCAAGACTTCAGAAGGTGGTGATCCCATGTCTGCTACTTGAGTTTTCTTTTGCCATCTTTTGTGAACAACTGCGTTTGACTGCGCCAGAGATGGGCTGGGGGATCCAGCTGGTGGGGGCATGGAGGAGGGAGGTAGAGTAAGAGCAGAGCAGGACATGGAAGCATAGAGGGGAAAGGGATTTCACACTGATGGGGTTTTGTGAATATCAGGTCTTTGCTTTTTGACTTCTACTGTTGCCTCAAGGAGGACTTTTGCAATAAGGCTAGTGTCTCAAACATATCTTAACATGATGTACCCGTGTCCTGGGCTGACTGGGGCTCCCAGCTGGCCCTCCAGCCCCAGCAGGGGATGCAGCACTGTCCTCCCACAGGTCTCAGAGCTCAGGAAGCCTTTTGCGGGGATGCCCACAAAGGGCCTCATCTCTCATCTCTCAGGAGGCACAAGGAGAATAACAACAGCACCAGCAAAGGGCACCTGTGTAATCTTTTCTCCCCTGGCTCAGGGTGTTCCTGTATCTAATGCAGCTGTGCTTGTTGCCATTCTTCTGGAGATGGTGCCTGTTCAGATCAGTCTGTGGGGATATGTTCTGTAACATGAGGCCACATAATAATGCATTTTTGCTGGAAGCTTGTGACAGAATGCATGTAAAGGGTGCACTGGCTGCACACTGCATTATTCAAGAGCTATCAAGTCCATAACCATTTCCTATATCTCTTCTACAGGAAGATGCCTTTATATTGTTATAACATCCCACAGTGCCATATGGCCCTTAAAAGCCATGCTACTCTTTTTTTAAGGGAAGTGCTGTTTAGCAATTCTCTAAAGTGTATTGGCACTGTTTTTCATGTGATTTCCAGCTTTTTAGGAAAGAAAAATGATTAAAACTAACAAGCAATGTTATTTTGTACTCTAGTTTTCAAAACTCAATCTTTTCGTACCTCACAGTACATGACATTAAGAGTCTCTTAATGCTCTAATATCAGACACAGATTCTGTAATAAGCTGACAGTAGGAGGTCCACGATTGAAAGGGATAAAGCATCTTGTTGTGTACCCAAGCCACCACTGAGAAATAATTCCCTACTCTAATCTCAGCCAGGGATTTTCATTTTATCCATGATTTCTGAGAAAAAGGAGTTTCTTTTTAAGCAACTGGTTAGTACAGATGATTATATAGACTTAACTTCATATTCAGTGCTAGAACCTGGCTGTTTTTAATTTTTATAATGAGAAACCAAAAGGATTATGGAAGTACCTTATAAAGGTGCTTCCTTCAGCTGACACCCTCTTTGGCAACACGATCAATGTCTGACTCCACTTTCTGAAAAGCAGGCTAGGACAGGTCTGTAGGGCTGACAGTGGAAGACACATACAAAGAAATTTAATCTCCTATACCAAGGTTTGTTTTCATACAAATATTCATAATCCACTGGAGAAGCTCGGAGATTATTTCAAGAAAATCCACAATGTTAGGGTTCTTCGATGAATGTTTCACCGCCTATCCTTAGTTTAAATGATCTTAGTCTAAAACTATTCCACTTTGTGTACATCCTTTGCAAAGATATCAGCCACTTCAGATTTTTTTCCTTGACAGTGTAAACAGCTGTCTCAGAGACTACTGGTTTCCTGATCTTATTTATGTCCTGTGGACAAACATTTAAAAAAATCAACAGGTGTTACCTTGTAATCAAAGGGACTTACCAATCAATCTTTTTAAGGTTTGCTAGATGGTACCTGTATGTAGTTTAAAATCAACACTTTGGGAATAATTTGAGAACAGAGGTGATCATTTTCTATCATGTCCTCAATGTTTGTAATTAAGTCATGGGATACGTAAGATGAGAGTCATTTAACTGTCCTGATGGGTTAACAAACTCTTTTCTAGCAGTTAAATTTTATTTCATTTTTGGTAAACATAGTCTATGGTAACAGTTTGGATTTTGGGTTTTACGTGCTCAGTGCAAAGTTCTGTAAATTTAAAACAGGTGCAAAAAGCAAAATAGAGTTGGGCCAGCACATGCTCACATCCTTTTGCAGAGCAGGTTGTTAAAGTCACAGGCTTCTTTCTTTCTGATAGTTTCCAAAGTCCTTGGCTATCATGTTTGATGGTCTTTGCCTCATTAAAACAAATGCCTTGTACAATTTTGTTCCATGACAGAGATAATGAATTAGAACTTGAGGACACACAATTGATCACTAACTGGTAGTGCATAATTTATAAACCTTTTGTGAAATGCAGGAGACACTGCAGCTTGCACTAATAGTGTGTGTAGCTACAACTGCAGTGGCGTGATTAAACTGGTGTAAGTTCTTCAAGTCGTGACTCTGTAGCTGTTAGACCATGTGGAAGCCAAAGAATGACTTTCCCTTACAGCACATTCCTCTTGGCAATCCGAGCTGGGAAGCCATTCCTTTTCTTAGGAAGAGTGGAGTGAGTGTGTTTTGTTCTGTTTGTTTGGGGTTGGTTTTTGAACAGGCTTTACTGGTACTTGCTTCAGAAGTGAGGCCAGATTGTCATCACATCATTTATACAAATTTATTTACACAAATTATGGGTTTCACTCAGGCATTTTACAGCACATCAGAAGCTGGAGGTTGGGCAGCAAAGCTCTATTTTTGTTTCTACCAGAAGGGCACCATGTTGGCCTGACTACAGCAATTCGCTATAAACCTGGAGCATGGGCCAAGGGCTGGGATTTCAGCTAATGCCTGAAACTGGCCATGGGAGGTGCCTGGTTATCAGCTGAACTGGCCAGTGGGAATTGAGTTTGGTGCTCCTTCTTGAGCTCCTTTGGCTCAACCATATTAGCCAGAAGAGCTACCAGGACGCAAGCTAATTCTTTAACATTTACTCTGTTTGCCTAAGCATTGAGGATTTTGTGGTATATGTGGGTAGGAATTTCCACCCATCCCTTACTGCAAACCTCTATCGATACTGCAATTTCAACCACATTTGAGTCTGGCCTAGCATTCTGTGAGATATTACACCCTCAGCAGGCTGGAGGGGAAAAGATGGGCCTATCACTGCCAACCCAGAGAAAGGCTGCAGTACAAACTTCCCCTTGATTAGATATTTGAGTATCCATCCGTGAGAAACTAGCTACAAATGACCCAGCTACTGGAAAATGACACAGTAGTTGGGTCATTTGAGAGACCCTGCACCCTAAGAGACTTTCAGTGAATGCAACAGCGCAAGAAAACTTCATAGGAAGATAGTCCCCATTATTTTCACTGTTGTTCATAAACAACTCCCTATTTAATTTTTCTTTTCTAAAGAAAAAAATTTAACAGTATTTGAAGTAAGGCATCTCTTTGTTGCTGAGTATTGAGATGCATTCTCCAATGCCCATCCTTCTTTAAAAGAAAAAAACTTACGGTAAATATGTCAGGCCAAGGTCCTTATATGTTTGCATAGTGTTCAAAGTACTTCAGAGGATAAAAGGAACAATAAGTCATTCATCCAAAAATCAAAACAGTGAAAAACTGCAACTTGCTTCTGCATGAAGACAGCAGGGGTTGCTTCAGCTGATTACCTTTGATATTAAATAGCGTGTTTGGCACAGAGCTGATAAGAATATTACAGACAACTAGTTCAAAGAAAGTTTAAACTGCTGCTTTCAAAAGCATGGTATCTACAATATTCCTTTTGTTAAAACTGGAAAACATGTTTAGCATATTTGCCAAGTACTCCAAAACAGAATTCTTTGTGTATAGAGAGTATATTTTCATTTTTAAAAGGAGTTACAGTAACTGCTACAGTAACACTACTACAAAATCCTAGCTATTGATTACATCATGTTATATTCAAGGCCTTGAAGGATAAAACTCAAACCCCTTTTCTTTAAGCTGTTGTGTAAGGATGTGATAAGAGTCACTTTCTGTCTTCTAGGAGCCCACAGGCAGACCAGATAAACAAATGTTAGAAAAACAAAAGCACTGGCTTTTTTGTTTGAGCTAAAGAACCAAGATATTGAGTGACCTCCCCTGCACCATATCTCTGGCAGATATGTATGTTCACCTAAGATATGTAATGTCCTAATCCAGAAGCAGTGAAGAAAACCGAGTTTGAATAAGGACTCGTCAGTCTTGATTGTGAAAATCCTTTTAGCTCTTATTAAAGACTTAGCATATGGAAAAATTGACATTATTTCAGTTAATTCTGCTAGATTTAATTTTTATGGTTCATTAATATGTCCTTTGTAATTTTAGAGAAATGGACCCATGAGCTCTATGTGTTCTATATTGAAATTAATCAAATTATTTGATAGTTATCCAGCAATTATTTCAAATTATTGAAAGTGATAAGCTCAGTTAGTTGTATATTTTAGAAGACGGCTGCATACCAGTGGTTCAGGCCATGTTTGTGGTTCATTTTATGAAAGAAACTTCCTTCATAGAGAAGCATGTCAAATGCCTTGAAACACACACATACACCATGTAATTGGGAGGTCATTAAAAGTCAACAGAAGAACCTCTGTCATAGTTCTGTGATCACCTTCTGGTGTTGTTTCTTTATTGTCTTTTATTCAGAATGCTAGCAGAGAGTAGAACTCTAGTACAGTCTGATTTGGATTATACCAGAGAGATAAGGCAGGGAAACTGCCCCACTTAGGAAGCCAAATTAATCTAAAAAATGCAGCTCCTTTTTACAGCAGAATGAGCTAAGGGCCTGTCAACCCAACTCTCTCCTGCCAGTGGGTGCCCACAGAACATAAATTGCCATAACCTAAAACCTGTGTTTTCAAAACCAAAGCCAAAATGCCAAAATGACCACTTTGTATTCCAGACAAAACTGTATTCAGCAGATTATCTGGCTTAAGGGAATTCTTCTCCAAAACATGAAAATGTTATTAAGAGGAGATGATTCTTTCCCTTCATATTCTCTAAGAAAAACAGACAATATATAGAAGCAAAGCAGTGTGCACTCAACTTAGACTACATTTATAATACATAATAATATATGATGCATAAAAATTCTTGGGATTAATGGAAGATTTTACACTGAATGTGGAGACCCAGTTCTGTATGGAAGAGAAAAGCAAATGTATATTTCCATATATGAGCAAGGCTTGCCAAATCTACTCTTATTAGCACTGAGATTAGCTCAGCTGGTTAGAGCATGGTGCTAATAACACCAACGGGATTGTTGCAGCAGTAGTAGCAGCCATTCTGTAATAATACCTTGAGTTCTCATGTTTATGTTTCCTTAGAAATGCTAAAGAATGTGTAGCAATTTTTTAGACAGATAATTTGATTCAATACCCACAATTCTCGACTAGAAGGGTGAAATTGTGGTTATGATTGTCTTTTCACCTTCATTCTATTTCCCAGCACATACAATAGTGTCCATGTCTGGGGGGGAAGAACTAAATTGAAATTTCAAAAGACTGAAAGGAACACTAGAGAGGCAAACCATGCACAACTCAGCAGCTGTTCTGGCATTAAGAGAACACATATTTCCATTTTATTTGTTTTGTACAATTTTATTATTAGATGGTTAAACAGATACATTTTATTTTGTCCATGAAATAATAAATGTCCCTCTGGAAAGCATATAAATTTATGTAGATCATTACCAGACTCTACTGCTGTTTCTAAGTAGGATGTTACACCCTTGGTAGCTTATTCAAAACCTGTCTTTTTTTACTTTCCAAATCTGTATCAGAGAAATGGATCATTTTAAGAAGCTATTTTTTTGTATGGAGTTGCAAGCCTCTCGCTGTTGTGATTTCACCCAGCCAGCATCCAAGCCACTCACTCACTGCCCCACCAGCAGGATTGGAGAGATAATCAGAAGGTAAAAGGCAGAAACTCATGGGTCAAGATAAAGACAGTTTAATAAGTTAAACAGTTTAATAAGTTAACTTTTGAAAGTTAAAGCAAAAGCTGTGCACTCAGGCAAAACAAAACAATTCACAGCTTCCCATGGGCAGGCAGGTGTTCAGCCATGCCCAGGACAGCAGTGCCCCATCACACGTAACTGTGACTTGAGAAGGCAAACTCCATCACTGTGTTCCCCTTCCTTCTTCCTCCCCTCACTTTATATACTGAACATGATGTCAAATGGTCTGGAATATCCCTTTGGTCAGCTGGGGTCACTGTCCCAGCTGTGTCTCCTCCCAAACTGCTATGGCACCTCCAACTTTCCTTGCCAGCATGGAAGTACTAAAAGCACAAAAGGCCTTGACTCTGTGTAAGCTCAGTAGTAACAAAAACATTTTATTTTGTTACTGTGCTCAGCACAAATCCAAAACATGGCCCCCATACCAGCCACTTGGAAGAAAATTAACCCTCCCCCAGTGACACCCACCAGGCTTCTTGAAACAAAAATTGACTCAGAATTATGTTTTAAGGGTACTGCCATATGTCAAAAATCAAAGGTGTGTTTTGAAACAATGAAGTACCAGGAATAGATACAGAAACCAGTGTGTAGAAACTGCTCTGGCTGTCTACTATATATCCTCAGCCACCTCCCACTGCAGGCAGTGAAGGGCCAGCAGTGCTGGTCCATGGAGGGCTTTGCAGTGCCCAAACAGCAGTGCCTGCACTGCACACTGACCCAGAGCTGTGTTTCCTGTTGCAGAGCCTTCACACTGTGTTTCTGCACCTGAATCCCAGCTGAGGTGTGCTCATTGCTAATTACAGACCTGCAGTGCTGATCAAGAGCCCCAAGGAACCCAAATGTCATGCAGAATTGCACAGACCCTATGGAAGATGAGGGGTCCGAGGGATGGATCAGTAGTACAAATTTATAAACTTTGCTGATCCACTAACATTTAGTGCAAACCTGTGTGAAATAATTTCACATTCTAGTTCTTAAAATGATGTCAAAATCCAAACAGAATTCCTGGAAGGAAGAAAAATTACCTGTGAAATGGGGGACTTACCAGTATGACTTTGCAGGGCAAAAATCATTCTTTGACATACATAACATGTTCATAAACAATACATTATAGAAGTAAGGAGTTTTTTTCTCTGTGTATTTTTTTTCATCAGTAGAATTCAAAAGAATAGATGAGTAGACAGAGAACCTCATAAAGAGTTACCTTGTGATTTGATTGGGAACCAATTTGGAAATTTAAATCCAGGCAGTTTGTAGTAAAGCAAAAATAAAATTGTGTATGGTACATTCCTGGCAAAGCAAGAGCTGGCAACGGATGCAGAAAGCTTCCCTTCAGCATAGTTTCCATGAATCTGTATGTGCTGGTTTTGATTAAGGAGCTTTAGAGTTCTCTTGTGTGTTCTCCAAAATGTCAGGCTTTTATTAAGGTTAGTCTGTAGAATTGTTTTTTGCAAAAAGCACATTTTGCTCTTTTGATCTGCTATTGGAAGCAAGTAGTGAAAAGAGCCCTAGAAATTAGCTGAGAACATGTAGACGAGTCATAATCAAAGTCTGGGCTGAGATCTGCTTCAGTTTAATATGACAGCTGCTCTCTGCCTCAATTTCCCAGTTTCTTAATAGGGCAGCTTACCTAATGTTTATGAAGCAACCAGGAGAACTGCAAAGTGGCAAGTGGCAGAGATCTGCAGCAAACAGCAGATGTGGATTTATCACATGAAGTAGATATCAAGTGTGTAGAGAGTCACCTTGTTCAGGAGCAGCTCTGCTTCTCCCACGAAGTACAGAGAAATAATAGGTCAGAAAATACAAAAATGGACTTTCCTTGGCTGGTAAGTGGTTGTGAAACACTGCATTGTTTAGGTGAGCCTAAGTCCTCCATAGCTGATGTTCCAAAAGGAATTAGGTCTTGCAAAGTGAAAGCTCAAAACGAAAAGTTGTATACCATCTTTGTTCTCACTGTCTTTGTTCTTCAGTCTATCTTTGTTATTCACATTAGGCTCCAGATGTCCTAAACTTCAATATGTATGCTGCCTGTTTTGCTAGGTAGAGTTAGTGACCCCAGGACTTTTTCTCTTCATTAGCAAACATGTTCATTCTAACTTGATTCATATCTGCTGTGAAACCATATGTTATTACTGCCACAGATTCTAGGTGCCTCTGTGATACTGCCAGACTAAGGTTGAATGCTCCAAGATTATTATTTTTTCTGGAATACTAGTAGCAAGAGATTTTTATCTGTGAAATTCCTGCATAGAGAGATCTGGCACAATGCCCTTGGTTCTGAGAAACAAGATAAAGCACATTTTCATAGAAATGGCTAAGTGGTTTTGCAAACCACACAAAATGCACAGATAAGGAACTGGAAAGGTAATCATAGATTGGTTGGGGTTAGAAGAGACCTTGAGAATCATGTAGTTCCAACCTTCCTCCTAATGGACACATTCAGGTACACCAGGTTACTCCAAGCCCCGTACAACACGGCCTTGAATACCTCCAGGGAGGGGGCATTCACAACTTCCCTGGGAAACCTGTCCCCGTGCATCACCACCCTCACTGTAAAGATTTTTTTTCTAATAGCTAATCTAAAGCTACTCTCAATTTAAACCCATTTCCCATTGTTCTGTCACTACATGTCCTTGTAAATATTCTTGTCCAATCCTTCCTGTAAGTTCCCTTCAAGGTCCCAGTTAGGTCACCCCCAAAGCTTTCTCTTCTCCAGGCTGAACAATCACAGTTCTCTCAGCCTTTCCTCATAGAAGAGGTGCTCCATCTCCCTGATCAATTTTGTCTCCTTCCTCTGGACTCAGTCCAGTAGGTCTGTGTCCTTCCTGTGCTGAAGATCCCAGAGCTGGAAGCTGCATTCCAAGTGAGGTCTCAGGAGAGAAGGATAGTGCAGGGGAATCCTGTCAAAGGCCTTGCGGGAGTCCAGATAAATGACATTTTTAGCTTTTCCCTTATCCACTGTTGTGGTTATTCCATTACAGAGTCACTAGGCTGGTGAGACAGGATTTTCCCTTGGTGAAGCCATGCTGGCTACCTGGACTCTCCTCCCTGTCTTCCACGTACCTTTGGAAGTGTCAAAGGAATCATTTCTCTTTTACTTCTTCAGAAGACTCATTACTACAAATCTTTTCATGTTAGTCTTCCCTGCAAAGGATAGATAAATATACTTTGCCAGAAAGGAATAGTTTCCAGTTTCACTTGCCATCTCCAGCCCAGTCACATTGTTCTGAGATTAACAGTGACTTTCACATGTAAGAACTCTTCCTGTTTGCTAGAACATTAATTTCCTAACATTTTTCATTTTGTTTATTAAATACGAAGTTGTACTGTATCTCAACAGATACAGGAGCAAAGTTTTGTGTTGATTTTTATTATGGTGTCACCTGGCTCCTTAGCAGACCTTAAACAGCTTCTTAAATCTCTGCCAGTTTTTCTTACCCTGTCACATTCTTTGTCCCTCCTTTGAATTCATTCATGACTGTGATCCACAGGGCCATGAAATTGTCCCCAGACCTCAAGAGTGAGTTTGTTGTCATTCTGCCTTCCATCACATACTCACACCTTCTCCTTACCTTCTTTTGTAATGTTTTTATCTAGAAGGAATAGGAATAATAGAAAATGCAGTAGAGACTGTAATAAAATCATTCTCATTGCAAAAAAATTGCAAAATCACCATTAGGATTCATTGATGATACAGGAATAGAGATATGACTCCAAAGGGGAGAGTCTAAAGTGAGTGTTAGGTGCCTCTTTCAGTGCCTCTTGAATGATTTCCTAAGCACAGGGAAACAAAATATAAGGCACAAAATATATCAGGAAAAAAGTGTATTTGCTGCTGAACAAAACCACCCAGGGTGATTGTGGGTATATTTCATATCTTTTCATATCTACAATTTTAAACTATTAGTGGCAGTTACTCTATTTTCTGGGAGAAAATGGTCCTTAACTATTTAATGCCATTATATTCTAATTAAATATTTTTTCTTTGATTGTTATTTGAGGTGCCAAGTACTATGAATAACCTAAAAAACTACTCCCTATTATTTAATACATATATGAAGCAATGCTGAGGTAGTGTCTTCCCTGACAGCCATATTCAAATGGGTTTAATATCGGTATGATTTTTACATGTGTAATGTAATGTTTCTCTGCTACCATGAGATAAAAAGAATTCTTGGGTCAACAGAAGCCAGAACCCCTCTCTCAGTAGTCTCAGATAGTAGCTTTTATTTCCAGAAGAAAAAAAAGATTAAGGCATCCAGTTTTCCTTAAAAATACTGGGTTTGGGTGGGGTTCTTTTAATTACTAAAGCTGAGCAAGGCTTTATTATCCATTATCTGCAGCTATACTTGTACAGTTACTAACAGGCAGAGAGCTGCATAGGTTTATTTGTTTATTTATTTTTAACTCCTAAATTTATTTTTCTGCATTTCGAATCTTAAATCTTAAGTTAGTCCTTAAAGGTTGATATAAAACTGTCCCCCTTCAGAGGCAGCCAATATTTGGAGCTGGAACTTCAGACAGAATAAAACAATTAAATTAAAGTAGGGATTTGAGACAGTGTAATAAGAGAGGAAAAAAGAATGGAACTACTTATGAATGATAAATCAACCTAGTTGTATAAATAGTTTTCATATAAAAGTTAATCAAAAAGTCTATTGTGTATTCCAGGTAAATCAGTGTAGTAACGATGCATGCTCATGTCTCCTATGCAATCATTATTCCCTTGAAATAACATATTTTAGGGAACTGAAAAATGAAGAGCTAAGGACCCTTGCAGCATTGGTTTGTGGGGATACATTTCTTCAGCATCAAATTGTCTATTCCAGTTTTCATATATATTTTATACCTGAAGTATTAGGATATAGGGGAAAAAGTTCTTAGTTTTTCTGTAACTGAGGATTAAAGAACTTTTGTTCTTTTTTTGGTCCTCGGTGTTTGGGTTTTTTTAAGTCTAAGGCCAAGGTAAATGATGGCAGGGACTTTTTCCCTATTACACTTCAGTGTCAGTTTTCAGTGGGGAAAAGTATGGTCCAAGAGCAAATTTCAGTATGCCTTATTTCAGGAGGTATTACTAGAGAGACTTAAACAGTTCAGATAAACTGGAATGCCACACAGTGCAAAGAAGATGCTTTGTGTGTCTCATTTTGATTTTAATTGAGAAATTGAGGCATTTTTCTGAAGTGGCAGGTTAGGTCAGAACTGTCTGATGGCCCTCATCTCATCTTCTCTGTTTCCCTCTGTGTTCTGCTTCCACCTCATGTATTCCCTGGTAAGACCAGCTATGGGCAGGTGCTTGAACTGACCTGTATATTCCTGGAATGTTTATATCAGGGGTTTCTTCCCTCAATTACCTACCTTTCCTAACTTAATTTATTGGAAATGCTTTCTGGAAAAGCCTGTCTCTCTCCATAATTCTATAGGGATCTCTAGGAATACTATAGTACTAATTTTAACATTATTATTTTTCTGAATATTGGAAGTTGGTCATTTATAAGACTCTGGATCTTTTTAAAAAACTAATGAGATTCAGAATAAAACTGCTCTAGAGAGGGAATTTATTTCTTTTCATACCTTTTGTACCTTTCCAAGATCCCTGTTTAAAAAAAAAACAAAAGAGAACAAGAAAACCCTTACAAAATATGTGCAATGAAGAAGTGAAATTATGTAATGTCCACTTTACTCTTGCAGAGTATAAGTTTTCTTTTTTATAATTGCAATTAAATAAAATTACCTAAAACTCTTGCCTAATTTGCACATGAGCTACAATTAAAAATGAACTTGTAGGAGAGTCATTTTCCAAAAAGTGATTTTTCTTTTCTGAGAAAAATAGATGGCCTTGCTTGTATTTCATCATATCAATATTTTAAACAGAAAGGCTTTGTTAGCCACACTGTTCCTGGGAAGGCAGAAAGTAAATGCTTTGACAGTTTTGAAAACAAATTACTTAATCTGTAGGGAGCTGTTATTTTCAGTTCTTGTAACACAGCAATCAAAACCTTCAGGAGAAACTTACTTGCTGATTCTTCTCTAAAGAAACTACTGATTTTCTTATAAACAAGTAAAACTTCAGAGAAACTTACTTGCTGACATCTCTAAAGGAACTACTGATTTTCTTGTAAACAAGTAAAACTTCGGTCTTATCTCTACATAGCCTGTTACTTGGCACAATTTAAGCAGTAAGGCACATTTTAATAAAAGTGTAAAAGGTTTTGGTAAAACTAAAAAAATATTTTTTTTAATTTGTGCTCAGAGGATTATGTGGTTTTTATATATGCCCAGGGCAAGTTGAGAATACACAAATATAAATACTTAAAGTACAGATATTTTGTACTTTGGTTTTACTGGGCCTTGCAAAATAGCGGAAGGACAGAAGTCCTTCCTGAGAAAAGTAATTGTTGGTAATGTGATAAACAGTACTTGAATTATTATGAAATACTTTATTTTTTTCCACAGGGTGGTATATGTATTTTTTCCCTCAGCTTTATCTGTGGCGTTCTTCCAGAGAAGAGCCAGTTTTTAGTAGTTCTGTTATTTAGTCCTCTGTATGACCAAACACACTCATGTTGAGATTACTAAGCAAAAGATCTATCGCTGCCTATGTAAATCTTAAAATCATGTTCCAGTTTTCAAAACTGAATTTTTACTTTAATTAGTCCAGCCTCCATCTCATCAGCCACAAGCCGCCCCAAAAAAGGCAGAATGATGCAAAGGCAAGAAGGAGAGGTGATCTTCAGGCTTTTTCTGGGATGGGGGGGAAACAGAAAACCCCACAACAAAACAGATTGGACATCCAAGAATGGAGATGGCTGAAATCACCAGTCTCTTTGGGAAGCCTTAACCTTTCCTTTCAGCACATCAAGTTAAGGGAATATTTTGTTCTTTATCATTTCCCTGCAGTCACACAGCGGACTGGCTATTGCTGGTGCACAGGCAGATGGATTTACAGCTGCTTTCAGGGCACAGAAGTAATTCAGGGATGGCAAAACACACAGTAATACCTGAGTGAACTGTGGAAACCACACAGCAAAGTTGATTGGTCTATACACAGGAATTTTGGATGATACCCTCAGAAGGGTACCCACAGGGTATGAAGTTTTATCTCCAGGAATCTTGTAAGTGCTTGCTTTCTTCATGGAGAACATGCCCACAGGGAAACTCTACAGCTTATGTCATCCCATCTTGTTATACCTTTACAACTGGAAGAACCCACCTGTGCAGGTCCCTTTGTCCTTGTAAAGTGATGTAATTTCCTGCTCTGATTTCCCTTTTGGAAAGGAGTTTGTCTTTCTTAAGTGAGCTCAAAATGTTCTCCAGAATCAGACCACGTTTGCAAGCCTGGAACGTAACCCAGCTTTTTTAGTAATGCCCTCAGGGTCTGAAATGGCATTATTTTAAATTGCAGAGAGGCGTATCAGTGTGATAGTTGTGGATCATAGAATAAATTTGTTTTGCAGCAACCCCCATGCTGGTAACCAGAGCTTCAGCATGCAGAACACGAGCCGGTCTGCATGAAGTGCCTGCAGGCAGAGGGAGCCCACCAGAGCTGCCCATGGGCAAAAAGAGGCACAAACACCTACAGGCACGAGCAGCTACATAATTGTCACACGTTTTTCATACTACTGCACAGTTCAAAGGGGAAAAAATTAACCCTAATAGACAGTCTAACTAGGTCTGTATGGAAAGGGGTTAAAGGCTGACCAGAGAAAGGCAGAAGGAGGGGATGTAGTGGAGCTGTGTGTACATTGTAGTTAAACCCAGCACACTTTCAGCTGGCAGGGCCTCTGGGCACCTGGAATTGCTTTCTTGCCCTGGTGTCTGCCCAGTCAGGTTGATGTGAGCTGTCCTCAGGCTCTTGGGTGGGTCCTGGCCCCACGGGGCGTGGTTGCGCAGGGTGGTGAGCTGAAGAAAATTACCCTGGGTGTAGGTGTGGCTCAGTGTAGGTGGATAAGTGTTGAAGCATAAATTTGCCCTCGCCTCAACTTCTCTCTTAACTTCATGCTTCCCAACCAAGAGCCCTATCCCATGGCCTGGGGCCTAACAGTGTTAATACCAGCCAGGCTGGGGACAGATCCCCAGGTTCAGAGCCTTTCCATCTCAGCAGGTGTAACCTATAAGAGGACACAGAGCAGATGGCACTAAGCAAGCTGTGCAAAGTCTTTCCCAAAAAGTGACTCTTTGCCAAAGTAAATTACCATCAGTTGTCATTTAAATGAGAATAAGCTTCACTGATTACTTTTTGCATAATCATTCAGAATGAAACCAGATGTTCCTCAGGCAATGCTTTAAAGCTGCAATGCACATTTAGAGGTAGGCAAGAAAATTCTCACAAGAAAAAGGATATTGAGTCTTGTTAGTGAACTGGTTTATCTGAAAAAAACTTATCTTTTATTTGTGATGAAAGTATGTTTCTGAATCAGAAGCCATTTCCCAGCTGTTAGACAAAGCCATACAAAGCTATATGGAAATTGCAATCCCAGCAATGTTAATATTGCCCCAGCATGAGTCAAGCTTTCGTTTTTTTTTAAAAAGGAACAGTAACTTCCCTTCAGGAAGACTGCTCTGAACCACAGTTAGGTTTGGGCAAGTGTTGTAACAGAATGATTTTCTGGGTTTAATTATTTTAATTTTACTTGCTTGGTACCTTTACATTTCTTGATATGGCACATTTTCAGTCTACAGCCAGGAATCTGGTTTGCAGTGTTGTATGAGGCTTCAGAAGGAAGCAAATCACTCTATCTAAATCATCAGAGAAATTCTTTTTGGTTATCCAGTCTGTTTGAAATTGTCAGGGCATCTCCTTTTCCTCCTAGCTTATAAGACCTAAAACACCCCCACCTATGTAGGTTTCTTCCTGCTGAAAGAATATTTATAGCATTTCTGACCTTTGAATGAACTTTGAAGAATCAATAACAGCAAAGTGGAAAGCAGGTCAGCAGCAGTTTTCCTCTTGACTGAGTGTAGCCAGTATTCAGCTTGGAATATCTAATATATGTTAGCAACTACCATAAACATTTAAGCAGCATTTTTGCAGGAAATTTGCAGACTTCTGTAGTGCTGTCATGTAGCTGCCATCTGAAGGATACAAGGCCAGAGCCATTGGTGTCATTGATGGGTTTTTAAGTTGTTGCGTGTCAGTTTTTTACAGAACTCCTACAAAAAGCCTTGAAAGGTGGTGCTGAAGAATTATTTTCTTAGCTGTATTTTGCTGCTGGACAAATGTAAGCAAATTAGAAACTGTTATGACTCACCACAACTGAAACACCATCCATTTCCTTCCACTCCAGATTAGAATAAAAAAATGGACAGTCACCCCTTGATGTGTGAGCACAAGCAGCCATATGAGATGGTTCAAAACAAGATTTATCCATTCAGAGTTGTTATCCCTATCACCCTACAACTCAAATAATTTAAAGGACCTTTCCTAATTCCTCAAATTGATGAAGTTCCTTCCAAAATCAAAGTGTTCCCATAATGAACTAGACATCTCAGTGCTGTTTCCTGCCTCCTTCTAAAGGGGAAATTAATTGCCCTTTATTTCATTGCCTAAAAGCAAAGTTTCTCACTTAATTAAATCCTTTCCTTCTCCAGAGCTGGCACCCCAGAAAATTCTTGTTGCACCATCTTTTGCCTACCACAGGTTCCTGGCCAACTAGTTCAGATTGTAACTGTGCATTAGAAGCCTAAATTCCAAGTGCCTTGAGGTAAATGAGATGAATCTCATTGCTAGGGGTGACAGTAATAGCTCTCACAGAGCAAGAGGTCTTCTGCCTTGTAATTAGAGTGAATTTTTGCAGCCAGGACTTCCCTTCATGCCATTCCATAGAGGTAGCAAGCAGGATTTTGCTCTTTACTGGAGCCTCCTGAAACTGCTGTAATACATAGGGCTTCTGTTTGCAAATACAATGTCATTATTCAGAAAATACCTCATAAAAGCTTAATTTTTCTCCGGTATGTTCCTGATTAACTGAAATGGAAAGACAATGATAGCGATACAAATCCTCAAAAATTTAAAAAAACTTTATAACATCTCAAAAGGGTTGTTTTCATAAGTTTCTTTTTCTATGTCCATGTCATTTGAAGATTGTGTCTACTTGTTCAGCCAACCATCCAAATATGTCTAAAAATACCAGGAATATAAAATAAATTTACTGTTATGACAACTTTTGTTTGTTCAGAAGTTGTTTGATCAAAGGTTTTAATAGTCAGGAAATTACGATTTTTTATTAACGGATGCTAACGTATTTATTGTTATTGTAATTAATGTTACATTCCTGAAGAAGAACAAAGGAAAACATTTCCACACAAGTTTTACATGAATTGTTAACGTCAACTTTGAATTTCCTTGTTTTTTCCTAGTTTATAAAACAGCCTTAATATAGAATCATTTTGTCTCCATTTCTCCAAATTTGTAGATTCATAATATTAAAGAATGGATTCATTCCACTCTCCACATACCTATTTCCTTCTTTTTGCTTATTTTTTAATTTCTTTCAAAGATCAGTTTATTTCTCCATGTCCATCTTCAGTGCTCTTAAAACATAAAGCTGTCTTAGCATTTCACTGTTCTCCAAAATTTGTATTTCATCTTTCAGCAGTCTCTAACCAAGTGGAAGTTGCTCTTTTCCTCTTATTCCTAACACATTTTAAGTGCTTTGAAAAATTCTCTAAAGCAAGAGAAAACCTGAAGTTCTGATGTTACACCTAAGTCAGATCTAAGTACACCTAAGTACACCTAAGTCAGATCTAGATTGGTTTCTAACTCTTCTGTTTCTAGCATCATATTAAGACATGGTTGAGACTAAATAACAAAATCAACCTTTTGTTTCACCAGTTTAATAGACGAGAGACATTCATATTAATACTTCTAATGAAATTGTAGTTTATTGGTTCATTGAGACTGCTATTTTGGCTCCAGCAAGAAGCTAAACTTCATCTGGCAATAACACAGGGATTTGAAAAAGCAACAAGGTTACGTGGACACTGGGACAAATCCATGCTTTGAAACCAGCCAGAGACAAAGCCCACGGCAGAGCTGGGTGATTCAGTTTCTACTGAATTTTCTAATTTGCTGACACTGCCAGAGTGGGTACATGTCAATTTGGGTTATACCACCATCAGCAACATTGGGGTTGTTGTACGCTCATCATTTGTGCACTCATAATTTCTTCAAAACTGTATGATAACTGGAACTGCTCATTGTTTGTGCTGATCTAAGGCTGGTGAATGCCCTTAAGAGCTACTTCAGTCTGTTTTGTTGGGTTTATGTCAGTGCTTAAAAACTGTGGGTCATTTTTATGCATGGCAAGGTACATGCTGTCTCTTACAGTTTGTTTTATCTCATGGTTTCACCTTCATCTGTGGCAGCTCCATCAGTCTGGTCTGTGTGGCCTCCTGCCTTCACTGCTGCAGTGTTTGGGTGGCAAAGGCCATGAATTTAAGTCCTTAGGTCTTCTTCTGTAGTCAGTGCACACGAGGCTCAGCTGCTTCTTTTCTCACAAATATCTGCCTACCCCCAGCTACCAAACACCTTGACTGAATCCACGGTCAGTACCAGAACTGGAGCCAGACACTGGAGCTGGTTTAATGTCAAAATAGACCAGCTGTGCACAGGCAGCTTCTCTCACATCTCACAAGTACAGGAGGATGGGCTGGTGTCACTAACAGCATGCAATTTGGCTTGGTGATTTCAGAAAATGATGAGGAGCAGGAGGCTCTGCTGTCACTGGACAAGCCTGGTTGGTATTCCCAAGGTAATGCTATCCAGCTTTATGATCTACTGAAGAAGATGACTGGCAAGTTGGACCCCAAGGTATGTTACAAGTGAGAGTAAATCTTTCTGAAAATACCGTTTCACTCAAGAATTCACCAGAAAACTTTCATTACAGTTATTGATGTGATTGGTTCTGCAGCCCAGAACTGGAAGTAGCATATTTGTCTTCTTATCAGTAGACTATGTTATCTTTCTAGATGTAAATTTTCTGTATGCAGGGTAAACATTTCAGCAGCTTTGGGAAGAATCAGGCTGTAATCAGGAAATACCTCTGAGGAAATAGATCATAAAGATTAAAAGACAGCATCAGTAAAAACTAGGAGTATGTTAAGTACAGGTGTGGATAGGTAAAAATGCCACTAAAGATGGTGTAACAACATTCTTCATAGTGAATAAATGCCTCCCTGGACACAGAAGAGTTTTGAGTCACCAATAAGAATGTTCTGTCTTGTTTCCAGTGTAGTCTAAAACTTGTTCCAGTTTAGTGTATTTTTTTGGTAATCTTTCTATGGCTTCCCTTCAGGCTATTTCTGTCAGCCAAAAACTCACACTTCCTTTTGCTGGTCCCAGTTAGGCTTCCTTTTCCAATGCCCCCGGAGGGTGAGAGCAAGGAGGGTGTGTGGAGCCAGCCTTTCCCTGATGGAGCTGGTTGAAGATAAAGCCCCAAACTTGACATTAATAGGATCTCTGCATGTCTTGACCAAGTGTAAACATGGAGGAATTTTTATTAGGTCATTTGAAGGCTCTTTTTCTCTCTCTGTGAAATACAGTTTGCTTGTGTTTTCCTCATATACAATGAACTTCTAATTTGCTTCTTCTCTCACAGGTTGTTTATTTTGGTGACAGTATGCACTCAGATATTTTCCCAGCTCGTCACTATAGCAACTGGGAAACTGTCTTCATCTTAGAGGAGCTTCTAGGGGACGAAGGTATAGTGCCTGCAAAAGATGAATCTGAGCCACTGGAGAAGAAAGGAAAATATGAGGTAAGGGTTCCTGCAGAAGTTTCCTGGAACAGAATAAAGTAAATTACAAAAAAGCCTCATGTCACCTGCACTAGGAATGAACCTGCGTGTCTTACCAGGGTGCTGGCAGCATCAGCATCCCCCACAGATGTGTCCTCCTTGCCTTACCAGGAGGATGCTGTTCTGTCCCAGCTCAGCAATGCATGGGTGACACAGCTCCTCTACCTGGAGCTAAACCATGGATCTCAGAAAAGGGGCTGTGTGTGCTCTCCCTTAGCAAGAACCTTTTTAGTAACAAGATCCCTCCATCCCACAAGGAAAAATTTCAAGCCCAGTTATCACAAGTCCAGTGTCTGAACTCTGCTGAGTTCATGGTGTTTCCCTGTGTGTTGTGGCCAGCTGTAAACACAGAGGAATTTTTATTACATTGTTCTGAAGGTTGCTTTCTCTCTATGTGAAATATGGTTTGCTTGTGCTGTCCTTGTATACAAATAATTTCTAATTTGCTGCTTCCCTCACAGGTTGTTATTTTGGTGACAGCTGTGCCCAGATAAGAGGGGCGGCTTCAAAATCTAGTCCAGTGCAGACTTACTGATAGTTACCTCAGATAAATAATATGATTTTCAGGTTGATCACTGGTGGGAAGCAGGGCCTTAGCACTGCTGTCACCCTTTAATTCTCCCACAGAAGGTTGAAGGTTACTATGGCTTATCCTTTCCTCTGCTCCCAAAGTAGATAGAAAACAGCACTGAGATGGGTGATGAGGCAGCACTGTACCTCCAGCATGTCCCATGTAGGTAGGAACTACAGCAAGGCTTCACTCTCCATTTGGAGTGTCTCTTCATTTCATATGCTACTAAATAAATAGGTCGTTTTCTTCTAATTGCAGAAAAATACAGATGCTTTTCATACATTTCTTTGTAACGCACTAAACTTTATTTTTCTTTTAAAATAATTACTCTTTGTGATTAAAAGTTGGCTAACCAATAGAAAAGATCTGGGAGGTGCGTTTATACTTGGTGTGTTTTTAATCCAAGCGTTATAAAAGCTCCTGGTTTTAATGTAGAAAAGGGTCTCTTCAATGGAACTAAAACAATATAGATGTGATATCTTTATATTATTTTTTAAATAGACATATCTCATATTTTCCCCCACTACCCTGATTTCTAAACTATAGTCAGACAAAGACATTTCAGTCACTGAAATAAGGAAATGTAATCATTAATGTTTAGGCTTTTTCCTGGGTTGTAAATAAACAAAAATGAAGTAAAAAAAATTTAGTATCAAGAGAATGTATTTCTCAGTAGGAAGAGGAGGTGGGGGAGGAGGAGCTGGTAGCACATACAGGTTAATACAATTTGATTTAAATAATTAATGCTTTAGAAATAACTCAAATCCTCCATAAATTTGTTCATTCTCTGACTGGAGATTCTGCTGCATTGCTGCATAAAACTTAAGGTTTGGGGGATTTGTTCAACGTGGTTTCTTCAGCATGTTCAATATATGCTTTCGAAGCACACATTTTTAAACAGAGAGACAGAAGGTGGTTCTTTTCCTGGAAGTACAAAGGGTAATGGATTGGTTTGTTTCTGAGCCCACAATGATGATTTGGTTTTCCCTTGTTGCGACACCTCTGCTCACAAGATCCATCTTCTCTATCGCAGCAGGTGTCAAGCAGCAAATTGAGACTTTTTAGACAGGTGCTTGACATTTCACTGACACTGTAGCACTCCTGACAAGAGATTGCAGTGTCTCAGGGAGACACCACCCCTGCCACACACAGCCCCTGTTCCCCTGACATCTGCTACTAGTGACAGCAAGCAAGCAAGGGAGAAATGAATTGCGTTGATTAAAGGAACCTGATCCAGGGGGGCCCTGGCAGGTCAGTGGTGTTATTTCATTACCAGGCTGCTCACTGGAGTCTGAACAACAGGTCACATCCATATCTCTGCAGTTGACTGGGCACCACTAACTTAACAGGACTAGTTCAAAGGGACTCCCTTTACAAACCTATGAGAGTTTTATTTTCATTTCCCCAAGCAACTTCTCCCATTAACCCTTTGGTTAAGAAGGGAGAAAAGCCAATTCAAAGGATTGTACAAAGTCAGGTGTTTCTGGAAAGTTAGTCACAGATTAGATTTCATCTGGTTAATCAGCCTTAGCATTCATTGGCAATAAAATACAGTACTACTGTAGATTTTCCATGCCATGCTGTGTGTGCAGAGAGGGACTGAAAACTTAATACATGGTGCAACTCTCAATGCTATCACTCTTTGCAAAATACTATTAAAGTAAGAAAGTATTACTTTAATTGGCAATTGCATCTTTCAGAAAGAAATGACAAAAATCTGGTTTTAGTTGTTTGACTGGTATTTCATCACTAACAGTGAGAGGGGAAGAAACAACCTCCTCACACACCAAGTGGGAGACTTGTGATTTCCATTTTCATTTGCAGTTTTTGTCTTTTCCCTTCAATTAAATGCATGATATAAGCCAGATACACATAACTGTGAAATTATGGTAACAACTACAGTTCTTTTAAGTATGTGAGTCATAACCAAATAAGCAGAGAATAGCAAACTAAAAACTGTGCAGTTACTTGGCTTCTAAGTAAATTGCAGCATGCAGGGTGAATAAAAATACAAGGCATTGTGTTGAAACAAGATTTGCCTCCCTCCTAGAATTGGGGGTTTGTTTGTTTGGCTGGAGGCTTTGGTTTTGCATTCTGTTCTTTAAATGTGTGAGCAGTTCCATCAATGAAAACTCAAAAGGAAAGCTGGAATTTGTCCCAGGATTTCGAAGAAAATTATTACAGAGGAGCTGTCAGTGTGTAAATGAATGGCTTATATGAATGAATGGAGCAGAAATTAAATAATTCATTGGTGGATATACATGATAATTTTGTAAGTAGAAGGGAAAATGTAATTTTTACAAGATTGACTGGTTTGTTGTAGAAGTCAGGTCTGTAATCCCTGTATTTCCATTAACTCCCTTGGTGTGACCATAGACAAGGCTATTTCCTTTGTGCCTTTTGGCTCTGTTTGTCTTTTTATTCCTGTTTATCTTTGGCACAAATCTAACAGTACTTTCTGGAACAACCTGAGGTGTTGTTGTGAAGCCTGGTGTGTTAAAGCCATATTCCTAGGGCAACACCCTGAAGTGCAGCACATTTTACTTTAAATTTGCTAATAGTGATCCCTGTTGTAGTTTGGCTACAATATTCATGTGTGAAATGTTTCATATTTGCATGATGTGTAGGAGGGCAGGTTCTGTGCAACAGAATTCAGACCAGTGCCTGGTTTGTCCATTTGTGTGATTCAGGGACATCCCATTGTTGTGCTCAGCACAGCTGTGCTGACAGAAACATCTCAAATACTATTACACCAGAAAAACAGTATTTTGAGCATTAATTTTTTTTGTGGCATCAAGAATCAGTGGTGTGTTATTACCTCAGGACAAAGCATACAATCATCAGTATCATCACCACTCATACTGGATGTATTCCTCAGGCTCTGTGCTTGCTATGGCATAGACAGCAAATCTGCATCTAAATAAAGCCCTTAAAAATACTATTGATCTTCCACTCCTCTCTCCTTTACATCTTTCATTCTTTCATCTCTTTACCAAATGTAGAATGTAGAGCATGGCTCCCTGCTAATTAGTATTTTAGAAAGGTCATTTGTAAGCTAACTAATCAGCGCTACCCAAGGGTCCTATTTACAGATTCTGTCAATTCTGCTAACAGGCCCTATTTGTCTAGAGTTAGCAAAGCAAAGATGGTAGCACGTACTTCAGGTGTTTTGACTTTGTGGAAGGCCCTGGGATTCGGGAATTTCTGGTACCATCCCTATTTTCCTGAAGTGTAGATGTTTTCTTCAAGGCTTTGTACCCTCAACTGGCACAATCAATATCTGACCTGACCTGCTGGTGTCTGACCAATATGCCTGAGAGCAAATCCATATGCCAGGGGGATTTGCATGAGGAAGAGGGATTGCCCAGCACTTTCCAGGATCTGCTGTCCTGCTGTGAGAGCAAATTCTGTGTCTGGGGACTGCAGGAGTGGCTGATGCATCTTGCAGAGCTCATCAGCCCTGCTGCTGGGCATGGCCTCCAGGCATGTGAGCAGCCACAGGGAGAGGAGCCTTTTCTCATTTCACAGATGTACAGATTCATGGTGTGTGGTCTGTCCTTCATTGCAGGCTCTGATGTGTGCTGCAGGTGAGATAAGGACATTTTCAGGGCATCAGTTGGGGATGGAAGGGGGAGCAATGTCAGATATTCCTAGGGTTGTGGTCAAAGTTTTGAGTGCTCTTTCCAAATTTTAAATCGAGATTTAGCCTACCAGACCAGCCTTGTCATGTGTAGATAAGCCAGCAGCAAAATGATGGGAGCTCTGCACTAGGTGGTGACAAGTCTCATATCTAACCGGGTTTGATTTCACCAAGGGCTTGGGTTGTAAATCCAAAATTTAACTCCCTGCTCCTTAATAAAGAAGAAAATCCCACTCTAGAAACAAACTTCTGTAAAAATCAGTTCATTTCCTCAGGTTACATTTTTATTTGTCCACTGAACTAACCATCCACTTCAGAAAGCAGAACCCTCACATCTTTTCTCTTATCAATAAACAGGACCCCGTCTTTTGTACAAATGCTTATGTGGGCCAGTAGTGGGGTTGTTGTTTTGATTAATCACCTGAATAGCTGTAACAGCCTTAAGAGTTTTCTGCATGTGTCATCCAGCTGGCAAACAGATTTTAATTCATCACAGCATCTAAACTTAACTATAACTGATGTAGAGTCCTGGGATTGGCATAGAAAGATAAGATTTAGTGAGGGAAAAAAGAGACTAACATGCTGTCCCTTTGTGCAAGGCATTAAAAAACAAACAAAAAGCCCAGGACTTAAGTTCAATGCTTATTTTGAAACAAAAAAAAAGGAGTTTTTTTCCAATTTATTTACATCAGAATACAGAAATTGATATCTACATTTGTTGAAATCAGTACTTCCCCCCCCATTTAAACTCAGAGGATAAACTGTAGCACTGACTGATGGAAGTGTGGCTCTGTGTTTACTGGTGTGGTCTGTTTGGCTGCCTCAACCACTTCCTTGTGATCAAAAGATACAGGCCTCTGTCATAAACACAAACGATTCCAGCAGGTTCTCAAAACTGTTAAGAGAGAGGTTAAATGGAGAATAAAGTACAAAAGTTCACAAACCTGGAGGCACAAACTGCTCTATCTGTTCTGCAAGTCTGAATGTTACTTTGCACACAAATTACTTTAACAGATTTTCTATAGTGTAGTTTTGTTTCCCGTTTTTTCATCTTTCTGTAGATGTGTCCTGGCATTTTATTCTGATTGCTCATGGCAGTATATAGCAGGTTTCAAGATGAACTTGTAAAAAGTCAGTTTTTCCAATGCTGCTTTAATGTTTTTTTTAAAACAGATGTTGTTGTCTGAAAATATGTATTTAAAAATTATTTTAAAATAATAATAATAATAATTTTTAAATTACTGTATTCCACAATTTTCTAGGCAACAGACTGTCTCTCCATGGATTCTGTGGCTCTGTTTTCACTCATTCCCCAGCTCAGAAACAGATAACACAGGTGGCATGGTGCATTCTTTGCAGTTACTCCACCCAGCATGAGGAAGCTCCTTTTCCCCCAGGAGGAGATCCCAGCTGTAACACAGCCTCTCCAGCAGAGAAGCACAGCAAGCAATTCACACTATCATAAACAGAAAAACAGGGAAAATAGAAGGCGTTTTCTTAAAAAGTTTAAAAACTATTTACAGTTAACTTTTTATGTCCTAGGGAATCCATAAATTGTATAAACAGGAACTTGGGGACTTATGGGAAGAAGATTCTTATTGTTGTTGACTTTATATTTTAAAGCCACATTGCTCCTGAGATACAATATAGGGCTTCCCAGACAATCAGAAAAACTAGAGTTCCCTAAACTAATGCTTGTGGATAAATAAAGATTTTTTTTTTTAAGCTTATATATTTATTTATTTTTCTTTCAGGAAAATCAGCTCAAAGTTCCTTACTTTGTATCTAAACAGTGGGGCTCTTTCTTCATGGACAGATTGCCAGGCCTGGAAAATGCAGAGGAGACCTTAGTTCACACGTGGTCCTGTAAATGTATTAGCACTTACAGCACTATTGCAATCCCTAGTCTGGAAGCAATAGCAGGTAAGGAAGATGTTTGGGGCTTTTTTCTAATGAACATGCAGTATTCATAGTAAGTTTGTAGTGCTGTAGACCTGGTTTTGAGATTGCACGTATCTAAAATACATTCAAAATACTCTGTTCATATGATGCAACACTTAGCACTCGTGGCCATTGATTACTTTGATGTTTGTGCTTTTAATTGTTGCCTGATACACCAGGGGTTTTGTTTGTGTCTGCAAATAGGAGGTGTTTAATTGATTCACTGTTAGAGATAGGGTGCAACATGTACCGGACTGTAGATTAGTTCCTGAATCTGGTCCCTACTTCCCCGCTGTGATTTGCTGTTTCTGCTTTCAGTGGTGAGATACATTCGAAACAAACAACATGCAAAGTTACTTTGGGAGTGTTATACTTACAAAAACACAGATCTAGCTTGTTACGCTTCCCCTATCAGCTTATTGTAACTTTGCAGCTACAGTACGTTCCTGGGATTACAAAGTGATGATGAGGACCCCCATGTGCTCCATTTATCATTTTGCATTACTAAACTTTGTCCACATGCATACCTGAAGGAAGAAACTAATTATTAAATGAATGAAGAACACAGCAAGCATTTACTTTACTAACCCCTCCATTCAGCATCTGTTTCTTGCTTCATGCAGAAGACCAGGGAATAAAAGGTTTGTTGCAAGAGAGCATTTCAGGCTTGCCCAGCAGTGACTTCTACAGCAGGACACATGATAGACCTTTTCTTTGCAACCATATTTTACACACGTACTTACATTGTATGGATATCTCACAACAGAACAATCATAGACTGCCACAATTTATTTATGCCTCCCATATTTGCCATTTTGCAATCTATTTCAGCCCAAAGACACAAAAGCCCAAACATACCAAGGAAAATGCCAACAGAGAGATAATTTCTGTAAAACTCCCATCTAATACCCTTTCCAGGGTCATGCTTGCGTGTGGCTTCTTTTGGAAGTGTTGACCAAGAGAAAATGGTCAGCCACAGTCTGAAATTTTCCTCCCAACCACAGCTCAGTTTAAAGGACAAGCAAGGCTTCTCAACCTCAAATGTATGACAGTCTTTCCAGTTATAGATGAAAGGGTGCGAGCCCATAAGACATATCTGGGCAGTTAGTGATAGGATAGCTGCCTGCCATCAGCCATGGAGCCCCTGCAAAGCTCCTGTTTCTCCATGAGGAGGGACACCGTGTGCTGTCCCTCACTGCACTGAACCACTGCTGGGCAGGGGGTCGTGTCTGTAAAAGTTAAACCCCAGTGCAAAAGGACAGGGGAGAAATAACGTTTTAAACTTGCAGCTGTGCACTTGACAGCAGACTCAAAGTTGAAGGTATGAGAACATCTCTGCTTTGTTACAGAGAGAGGTATTTCTTGTTTGTTTGTGTGGAAGAGCAGATGTTCATTATTATGGATGTTAAGGAATTCCTGACTCCTCTTGAATACCTTTCTCACTCCTGTCACAGCAAGCTGTGAGAATCCCTGCTCTGCCAAGCCCTGAAGTTTTTGGCTGCAGCTGTAAGTCATATCTTAGCTACAGCTATTTGCTAGAGGAGATTGAAATGGGTTATGCGAGTTTGATGCCCTCCAGCTTTTTCTTTCCCATTCATCTGCTTCAATTACCAGCAGAGGACTTTCCACTGCCAAGCTGCAAAAACTCAGGCCTTTCCTCAAGATCCCCTGAGCCCAGTCGTGCAGCCAGGCTGCTACGGTGCTGAGCACATGAGCCCAGCTCCCAGGCAGGATGTGCTGACTGTGTGAGCTCAGCTCAGGCTGGGCCTGCCTTGGCAGCACCTCGCTCAGCCTGACCCGGCCACACAAGCTGCCACCTTGCTGGAGGTGCCCTGCAACCTCCTGTGAGCTGGGGGTTCACAAGGGCTTCTCTGTCAACAATGTCTGACCTGGCTTTTGTACACCTATGTGAGCAGTAGTAAGTGCCACGTACAAGTCAGGATGCCAACGGCTTGCGGTCTGCAAAAATATTTGGTGAAATGTGGCAGATGGCTGCAGTGCTGGCTTTAAGATTGATTCTTGTTGTTTGGCTGCAGTGAGTGTCTGTGCATAAAGAACAGATTGGTTTACTTCTCGTGACACATTGAAAATATTATTCCAAAGACTATTCAGCATTACTGAATACTAGTAACTCACTTACTCAATACCAGTTCAAAGATGCTTTAGAAGTTCTGAACTTTAATCTCGCCTCTGGCAAGGAGGGTGTTACAGGAATTGCACACTGTTCATCATCTAAACTCTCCTCAGATTCTCTGAAGAGAAACTGGCATTTTCTTTGTGCATGAAAGAGTATATTTCATTTATTGTTAAAATTCCTCAAAGGAGACCTTCTACAATACCTTCTGTGCACTTTCATCAGTTTGGATTGGAAGTCAGATACATGTTATATTGACAGTACATGGTTAATAAAATAGTGGAAGCCAATGTCCCTACTTCTATTCTACATGCCTCACTCACAAATCCATCTGTTTCTCCACTTTTGTGACGTTGAGTCTCTCCTCATTTACAGCTCCCTTACAGATTTTTAAAGCACAATTATATCATAAGACAGATTTTCCAAACGGAGATGCATTACTGTGGGAATGTTGCTTTAGCGCTCCCAAATGGAAATTAATGGTGTAGGGGTCTCTGAAGAATTACATTCTGCATAAACCACAGTTTCCAGGACATCTTTCTCCACTTCAGAAGGTTAGGTCTGAGCCAAGTAGAGGATGATTACTCTTATCTTTCCTACCTGAATAATCTGAACTTTACCCTCAAGGACAGCGACCACTATTCTGTGACCACATGATCACATTTCCAGATCCCCTTGTTAATAATTGTATTTCCTGCATCATATGGATATTCCAACAGTAATTTCAACAATTTCAAAGATACCATTTCTGACAGGTCTTTTGATTAACAGTTCTTTGATTAAAATATGATACGCATATTTCAACCTAATGCTTTGCCTTTCAATCTCACTATATTTGGTATTTTTATAAAAGCCACACTTCAAAAAATTCCATGAGGAGTTTTAGAGCTATGGAGGAGATTTTTGTAAGGTTTTTTTGTCATTATAAAGAAAAGATTAAGAAAGTGGGCTCTAAATTGTAATAAGGAGAACATAACTTCTTTTCTAATTTCCTCATTCTTAACCTAATGTTGTAAATTTGTCTCATAACCTCTGAATGGTGAATTTTGTCATAGGATTAAAAATTACTGCAAGCAAGGAAAGGAGATTGAGTGATGTTGCAGCTCAAGAGAATTTAATTTCAGAGAGGAATTAATGCAATTGTAAATTATGGAGACAGAGTTCATTTCACTCTTTGGAGAGATTTGATAACCAAGCTTGTGTCATGCATGAGGATAATGCATTTTTTTAATCTTGCATGCAATATGAAATTATATCAGGGTTTGCCCATATGGCTGCATAAGTTTTTCTTCATGCCGTATTGTTATTTCAGTTAGCTAGAGCTAGAGAAAAAAATCTCCATAATAATTAACCAAAGCTGTCTCTTTAAAGATGCCTACAGATCCCTGCCACTTTCTGCGGGAGTTTGAGTCGTCAGCCTGCTTGCTGTATAAATATAATGATAAAATTGCCAGTGAACCATGACAAAGAAGTTCATGTTTCTGCTTAGAGCTGCAAATTATCTGCACAATGGAAAGCTCAAGGCAGCCGTGGCTGGGGCTCCAGAACTGGCAATGTGCAGGTCGCAGATACACGGGTCTGCCAGCAGAGATCAACTACAAATTGCAAACTTCACACACCATCCTCCACATGTATTTTAAATGTGAATGCCCTGGAGGAATCAACTGTTATCATGGAAGACAAGAATTTTACTAATCTTGTGACATACTAATCACTGATCAGCCATATACTGATTTCTGTATCCTGAACAGCAACATTTGCAATTGTTGATGAAGTGAACCAAAAAAAAAAAAAAAAAAATCCCCATATTTTTGCACCTTTGTTCTATGTTTTTTCATTGACATTACATCACCTAAAGTAAAATCCAACTCATTTTAGAATTAAATTACAGCAGTCCTTGCTGTAAGTAGACTGACAGTAACTGTGCTCTTATTCAAGTGATACAATAATATATAATTCCCTTAAACACATAGAACTATATTATGCATTGCTAGTTAGCAGTAACCTTTCATATTTAATGCCTTATCTTACAACTGTGCTTTTGCTTGACAGCTTCTGTGTAAGACTGTATCTATACAACAGCATCTAGACACTAAGTTTATCAAAATGCTTTGAGGATTTAAACTGCTTTGGGAATTTGCTGTTACAAATAATAGTTGCTGCTACAAGGCCAAAGAGGTCATTTTTATAATTAAAGTTTTTATGCAAAAAAAGTACTCTTGCACTGGGTGGAAAATTGGTGTAAATACACAACAGTAACATTTCCAAGGTTTTATGGCCCTGAGGTTTCATACAAGGAAAAAAAAAACCAGATAATAAAGATAACTGAATACAGAGAAGATGTGTTCTGAGTGTATAAACAGCATCTTGATCTATGTGTCAGTTGAAAAACATCAGATAATGTAAATGTGATTCATCTGTTCCAGGAAACTAGTTTCAATATTCTCCTTTTAGAAGTAAAAAGTAAAAACATGCCCAACACAACCAACAGAAATAAGGCATCTCTTTTTTTCAGCTGAAATAAACAGCATTTTAACCTTAAAAAATTACTATTCAATAACTCAGGACTAGTTTATAAAACGTCCTTGGGACCTAGTTACTTCCCAAATGGTCTGAGACCTCATCTTTATCACAGGATTTGACCACTTGATAGTGATTTTCAGTGTAGAAAGGACAGTATTCAGTGTATTATGGTTTGATCAGGCTTTCCTTCCTCCTCCAGAAAGGTGTATTGACTTGTGCCCCTGAAGACCGTGTCAAATCATGCAGAACCCAAAAGATTACTTCCTAGCCAATAGCTGACAGAAATGTTCCTGCCATCGTTATTCTGCTCTATGAGATGTCAAAGTACAGCCACCTTGAAAAGATTAAAGGGAGAACTCATGAGCAACTCATTAAGAGAGGGGCAACCACTCAGTCATTCTGCTTTAAAGTTATCCTTCAACTCAGGCAGCATAATTTCATTTGCAGGCTGTAACTAAAGCTATAATTGGGTTTTGACCGGATCACAGGCTTATGGGGTGGGTTTAGACTGACACTTTATAAACCCTGGTTGTAATACAAAGTGTTGATAATTTTTGAGTGTGAAAACTAGTGGAAATAGGTAAATCAACAAGTATTGAAAATACTTGTCTGACCACATCGAAATTGAACATAACTTGCAACCTCACATGTGGAAAAAAAAACATTGCTGGAAGGACATTAATGTACTCTGGACTGGTGTGTAAAATATTCCCTCTAGATTAAGATGGTCACACATGCCCAAAAAACTATGTAGGCCTTGACTTCATGTGTGTTTGTGTGCAGATTTTTATTTTAAGGTAAACAGTGTTTGTCACCTCTCCAGAAAAAAACAAATCAGGGAAAGGGAAAGAAAACATTTGTTTTACAATAGAGGGGAACATGATGAGATTAACCCATCTCATGAGTTTGGAGAGGAAGGTTGCTCTTGGTGAGTTTACCTCAAAATGAAAGTAAAGGGGTGTATCATCTCCACATTTGTCTTAATGTAGCTCCTTCACAGTCTCAAAATGCCGCTCTTTTTTGTTTCTTTTTAATCAACCAGAAATTCCTGTCAGCTCAAACAATTGCTTCTTGAACCTACCTCAGAAGCCCTTCCTCCTGCTCCAAGATCCAGAATGAATCATTCACACACAATAAATTAATTAACAGATCCCTGAAAGACTAACACATCCTGGTAGGATCTTGGCATTCTCTCAGGATTTTTTTTTTTAGTTAAAGTCTTCACCTAGATATTTAAAAATATTATACTACAATATTTTCTTCTGATTATTTCCAGATCAAGCAAAGAGCCACACGCGTCTATTTCCTTACAAGACTTTCAAAAACCACTGCTTAAATGAAAACAAAAATGAGAAACATTTCCCTCACATAGAAATAATGAGTTTTCTCATGAAAGCCCAAAAGAGCAAAGGAATTTCTAAGGCTTTCCTTCACTGCAGACCCTTATCAGGCTCGGCTGCGAGTCAGTGCACGCCTTGTGCACAGCTGTTTTGCTCAGGAAGGGGTCAGCGGTCCCTTGGCCATAGGGTAGACCCAAAGCAATGTGACTTGTTATTCCCAAGATAATTACAGGAAAATTGCACACCACAAGCAATCTCAGCAGCCACGATGGGACAGTCATTCCATTTCCCCAGGCACTTGTCCATCTGCAAAACTGGTTGTGAAGCTGCTGCTGCACATATCCCTGCAGTTTGCCACTTGGGTTTTGTCCAATGGCACTGTGTTAGACACCACAGAAAAGTAACCAGTGGCAAACCTCAGTGGCACTGAAGCTCTGGCTCAGGCCAAGCTCAGGCCACAGATGTCTGCTGGCAGTGCCACGGGCATGATCTCCAACCAATACACCTGTGTTGGCAAAGGCTCTTGTGCAAGTAAAACAGCAAACCTGCACTTTGACTGAGAATAGTTTGTCTTTATTCCTGCATGGCCTGGGGTAAACTGCACTGGCTCATATCACCAACTATATCCAAACTCAGAAGCTTTCTCCTGCTATGGAGCAAACCTATATTGAGGAGTCCCCCCTTTCCCATACGACACCACTCAGATACTCCCTCCTCTCCAACTTCTGAGTTATGGAGTATGCAGACAGCAGCACTGGCATTCATGTAATTGACAGAAGGAATGCTTTTCTCATGCTGACTTCTCTCTTTCAGCAAACATCTGACCTCCAGTTTAGGAAAATCAACCTCAGGAGTTTTTCTAAAAATAACTGCTATCGGATAAATCTACTTGTGGCCTTGGGATGTTTTCTTTTTGCCTCTAGTATGCTGTCTCACATCCTGAGCTATTAGTGCAAGTGCTGCTTTGACTGTTGCAAAATAGAGATGAGTCAGGAGATAAAAAACGTTTAACATTTAAGAAAAAGCAACAACACCTGTTACAGGTTACCCACAGACTGGCAAGCCAGGTCACCCAAAGGCACAAACTAGTGAGTTCCCCTGCAGCAATTGTGCTTACTCCATTGCTAAGGAATAATTATTAGAAGTTCATCTTTAAGAAATTAATATTTTCTTTCATCAGTGACTTTGAAATACAATGAAGGATTCAAAATGAAGGTTCTAAGCCAGTGTCAATTATGGAAAATCCTGTAAGAGGAAAAGAATTTATACTAGCTGATGGTTTGCCCTCTGCCCCTATAATTACCTCACCCAGATGATGAGATGTAAGATAGAGCTATGACGGTGTTTTCTGAAATTTGACACAATTAAGCAGTTTAAAGATTTTTTTCAAACTTGGGTATCACTAACAAAGTTTTAGTTCTCTTCCTCGTGTCTTTTCCTTGGTGATAATCAGGAGGATATATTTGGATTCACTTAAGAACACAACCCTGCTGTTTACTAGGAGGCTTCTGCAGCATCTGGCGCCAGCCCTGCTCACTGGCAGGGAGCAGACCTCAGGGTGGGAGGGGGAGTTCTGCTTTCTGTAGAGCTTCTCACTCATCCCAGGGATGCTGCTGTGGTGTCATGATGAAAAAATGTTGGCTTTGCTTTTGTTGGTCAATACTGAAAAATTATTCCTGACATTTCTGCTGTGTGTTTTGGAAGAAATCTGTTTCAGTCTTGGACTGTGTTTTTAATTGAAAAACAATTACATCCACCTAAAGTGCTTAGTTAAGATTTCATTTGTTTAATCTATTGGTTTGCTCAAGGAAATTTTAAAAAATCAGAGTAGTAAGTTTATCAAGCAGGCCTGTGTCTGGATTAAATTAAAATTGTCTTCCATTCAGTTACTCAAATACTTTCCTGATCACTCATTGAGAATATTACATTTTCCCTTCTTCTTGCGGTTTCTCTTTCTTGCTTGTGGGTGGAATTCCAAGTCTTCCTCTGATAGAAGCTTGTGGCATTGATTTAGCTGGCCTACACTAAGTGCACAGCACACAGTGGGATATTGTAACTGTGCTATAAATGCATGGATATGGGTATACTTAAGCATCAGAACACAATGTTCTACCTAATGTCACTTAATACCTGGGTCTGGATAACTGGAACACAGGAACTGACAGTAGCTACTGTTCAGATGCCATCATTGTTATTTTGCTCACACCAGGGCTGCTGGAGGCCTGCAAGGGAGGCAGGGCAGGGCAGGGCAGGGCAGGAGCTCTTCTGAGCTCAGGTTAAGCCATGAAACCTGTGAGGGATGCCCAAGCCATTGGGAAGTGCTAGCACCACTGAGTGGTCACCATCAAGGAAAGCATTATTCATCACTCACTTGCACTCAGGCTGGTGTGGGAGCAAAGAAAGGAGTGGGACAGGAACTCAGGGTGATACATCTAATAACTGGCATTTCCATAGATTTAGGACCTTGTGTATTCCTCTGGGAGCCTCTTGGGACCCTTCAAGTCTGATTTCTAGGAGTCTTTGGCTCTTAAAGGGAATATCCTGTTTGTCTTGGGTTAAAAAAAAAAATAGTCTGGGTAGAATTACCTAAGAATGATAGAAAAATTCTTGGACTGTATTTCTCAAGAAATTGGGTAGAATCAGCTAGTTCCTTCTTCCAGTCTCCATCTGTCTTGTTGTTCAAGTCTACTTAGGGTTTTTTGTGATAGTGGCAATACTGGATGAATTTTGTGCTGAATTCATTATCAGTGCAGGTTAGGACTCATTAGAGCCTTGCTGTAAAACTGCCCTCTTGTTGTCGTATCTGCCCCCTGCCTAATTCATGACTCTCCATCAAGGTTAGGTGACAAGTGGGTGCCAAGATGCAAAGGTCTACCACCACAGCAGCAGCTGTGAGCATGCACAACAGCAAATCCTGAAGAATTTACTGGGAAAAAAAACATAAGGAAAACAACAACTTGGAAATAAGCAACTGTTTTTTTCCCCAAGATTTGCCTTGTTATCAAATACTGTATGGTTTAGGTTTTTTAAATGCTTTTGAGAAATGGATATGGATATTTTCTAATCATCTTCCAAAGTCAGTTTGCTGAGAAAAAAGCAGCATTTAAATTGATAGATTGGGGTGTGAATATATAAAAATCTCTTTTGGAGCCTTTTGCATTGTATATAGAATGGTTTGGGTGTTTAAGCTGATTCTGTAAAGCTAGCTTACCAAGAAATACTAATGAAATTACCATTTTGATCCAGCTGATTCTTTTCCTCAGCAATTATCAACTCTGTAGCAAGTCTGCCCCATTTGTGCTGCTCTTTGAATTAACTACTCTTGGGAAACTCCAGACTGCTAGATTATTAAGCTAGTAAAAGCTTTTTTTTATAAAAGGAACTGTATGACATTTGATTTTTATAGCTCGTAAAGATATTTGGAAATATTTGCTTTCTTTTTCCATTTATTTTGTCATTTTTGAAACCTTTGTGTTAAACTGAGTGTCATAAATAGACTCAGCAGCCAGTAAATCCACTGGGCCTTCTGCGTACTAGGAAAACATCTGCCTGTTCTGCCGTGCTCTCAATGAGCTCCAGAGATTTCCCTGACTCAGACAAAATGAGAAAATTAACTTCTTTGACGAGCTAAAATCACCCACTTAATTCTCTTCCAATTATCTTTCCTCCTATTCCTACTTTATTCCAGCCTCTTTCTGATTTTTCAACTTGATCTAAGTACTCTTTTGTTGCTGTGTTGTGTTCAGTATGAGTTTGAAGCTGCAGACCACGATGCTGTCCTGGTATCTGCCTGCAAATCACTTGTGAGACAGAACTGGATTTCCTGTTGTTTTTGCTGAAACTACTAAAATTGTAGGTTTCTGTTTCATAGAAGCTGTTTTGGGGGGGGCAGGGGGGGAATTGCAGCATGTAGTGACAGGATGTCACTTCCCCAAATTTACTCCAAATTAAATTTTAAAAATTGCAATTCATAAGTTATTGTACAGATGAGGCTAGTAATAGCTTTTATGCTTTACTTTGGTTTGGAACAGACAACCTGGAAAGAAGCTTCCCCCCTTTTTGGAGGGAAGTTGGTTTTTCTTTTCATTATTGGAAAGGGAATTGTTTCTTGAACTGAGTTTTATTTATATGTATGTTAATTTGGTTTCTTGAACTTTGAGTACGAGGTGAGCACAGGAAGTATCGGTTTTCTGGCTGTGAGGGTGGGTGGGTCACTGTTGGCAGCAGAGGCTTTTGAAAAGTTACAGAAAATAAAGCTTTGACTGTTCAGAGCTATTTTAATGCATTCAGTGTTCTTTACAGACTGGAAGTGATGAGTACATCAAGTTACAAGTGCAGATTTCTAAGAATGTTTGATACAAAATGATGTTGTTAGCACTGGACTGCAAGAAGATCTAAGAGTGCGTGCCTTTTGGGAATCCTGCTTCAATAGCCGTGAAAAACAAAAAAAGGAACTGATTCTTTGTTTTAAACAAAGAATCTTATAATTAAATAGCTGAGATAAAAGAGAAGGGGGACAAATTGAAGAATAAACTTGAAGGTGTATTGGGAGAAAAACTTCATCTAGGCTTAATGAAGATTTTTTTTATTAAAAAAATGAACGCTTAATATTTAAGCATTCATTATATAATTTTCTCTGACTAACATTATTTCAGCATTCAAGGAACTGAATATCCTTTACTGCTGTTGAATAAACTCTGAAAGTCAATCCCTTGAACAGCTGAAGATGTCAAATAAATGTGTAATCATGCAATCAGATTGGATTCTGGTGCCGGTGAGCAAACAGCTCAAGGTTTTAAGAAGTATTGCTATTCACGACAAGCTTGTTTTTTATGTGATACAGGCTGTGTTGCTAATCAGATGTGGTATGTTTCTGTCTTGCAGATTTACCACTGGATTATAGATTTACACGATTTTCCTCAAATAGTTCAGCAACTGCTGGGTACTACCCAAGCCCTCCAAGAGCACTGCTGCCAAATGAGGACTCAGTGATGACGAAATAGGTTCTCAGTTTTTTCCTTAGATAACCCTGTGACCCTTACTTAAACTGCTATCAAATGCTAATTGCTGAAAATGCTGTGTGATGCTTCATAAAATAGAGTGATGGATTAAAGCAGACTCCTGTGTAGATTTGTGTTTCACTTGTTTCTCTAGTCCAGCTGGAACAGGTGAGTGATGCATCCTTCTCTCTAAGTCTTCTGACCACCACTACCTTTCACAAAGTGCTGTTGGCTTTTTCCGTGCACTGCCCACAGCCTTCAGGAGAAATGTAATAGTAAAAGCTCATCCCAAGTTACATTCTACATTTTTGAGGACATTTTAGGTACTCTCCCTCAGCCATATTTCAATTAACAGTTGCCTTGGGCAGCCCAGGTTATCACCATACACCAATGTTTTGCAAGCTCTGAGGAATTAATTCTCCTGCTGTTCTTGGAGTGAAAGAAAGACTGAGTCCCAAAGAGAGAGATCATCATACTCAGAGAGAGATTTGAATGGGATTTAGGCAACTACATGCAGACTGATAATTCAAAAAGCCTTTAAATACTTTGTACTCCTGAAAATGCCTGACCACTCTTCAGCCATAAGGTTCCCTACATGCCTTTTCCTCTTTTGGTCTGCAATACCTCAAGCATCAGAGCTCTTCTGCAGAGGGAGGGAAACCTGCATATATTTCCCTTCTCTGATGGAGTGGATTCAAACCTGCATTCTCCACCTCTCTGGGAAAACCTCCCAAGGGTAGGAAAGCTGTAGCAATCAGCCGTCTTTGCTAATTACAGCCTCAGCCAGAAGGGGAGCAAGACTCAAGGCATGAACTGAACAAATGTGATTCTTACCTGCTTATTTAAATAAACAGGATCCTCTTCTCTGTGGATTTAGGTTCAAAGACCTGTTCTCCAGCACTTAGGACAGGAAGAACTCAGTAACTAACACAGCTAGCAGATGCAACAAGATGTCAAATATTTGTTTAGTCAGCAGTTTTGCCACAGTAGCATGGTAGATTTTTGGATAAACTGCCCTCAAAATTTAAATAACAATAAGCAGAAACTTAATTTTCTTGTTTCCAAGGAAAAGAACTCACTTTGTTAGGCCTGAATAATTACCAGAATGGATTTAGCTTGTGTTGCCACAGCTCACTCTGTATCTTTGTGGCTTCACTGGCTAAAATATTCGATGTCAGAATCAGACACAAATACTTTTCCACTTCATTTCAAAGATACTGGCCTCTGTCTGCATATTTTTTTTCTGCCTTTACATAACATGTTATTTTTATATTCTTGTGGACTACTATACTTGCAGGTAATAAACAACATTTCCGGATAGCAAACAACATTTCCAAATAGCATTAAGCATTGGTTTGTTGAAAGGGAAACATAAAACAAATGGGGACAAAACGGAGAAAAACTTCCTTTAAGATAAGTTGAATGAGGAATGAAAATGAAAGCACCATTCACCTCATAAAATACAGGGTGAAAATATTTTACTTAAGATGATAACAGTTTGCAAAATTTGAGTTTATTTGGAAATCTTTTAATTAACATCAATGTCTTCAGCAGTAAATCTGGCTCATGACAGTGCTGTGAGAGCACCGAGAGAGATACCCAGATTAAAATCTCAGATTCCTGATTACAGCATCTTTGAAATTCTAGCCTGGATCAAGTAATCTTCTGCAAATAATTTCTAACTAACTTATGGTGCAAACCCATATTGTGTACCCTCACACTTCTGTTGTTATGAATTTGGAACTGATTTTTTTAGGTTGGGGGTTTTTTCCTTGATTTTTTAAAGAAAACTAATTTGATTGCTATGGAAAATCAGACTAAAAATCTTCTAAGTCCTTGGCTCCTGGTGTCACAGGGGAGAAGAAGTATTTTTTTTTAATGGAAACATGGCAGATTCTAAGGACAGCCTGAACATAAAAGAAGAAATACATGTGCCCATGTTAGACAAAGGCTGTCACCAGCCATTTGCACTTGCTGCCAGAAGGACCTCACCTCACAATAGCTGAGAAGGAAGAGGATAACAGAAAGCTGCTGTAAGCATGACTCCATGTGCCTCTGTAGCCTGTGGCTGCAGAAAGACTTGGAAAAATAACTGATGTGGTTGTCCAAAAAGTAGAGTTCCTCTTAAAGACTCTTCTATTCAAGAATCTGTGAAAATTATAGAGGTCTTATTACAAAGCAGAGATTGGCAATGAAGGAATGAGCAGGGAGTTGGTGCTGTGGCAAGAGGAGAGCTGTTGGAAATGGTGTGAAGAAATAGGGAGAGGAAATGCACAGGGCAGAAAGTTGGTAGAGAGCTCGCTGTATGTAATATGACATTGTAAAGACACCATCATTGCTTTTTCCTTACTTCTATCTCTCTTTGTTTTTTTTAACCCCTGGAAATCTCTGAAAGTTCTTGGATTCTCTTGTGAGAGGCCATTGACAGAAAGATTGCCAAAGTGCCTGCAAAACTATCTTGAGCATTGGCAGGGAGACATAAAGTTGTAAAGTTTCCTTGAAATCACCATGTCTGGTTAGACAACCCTGAAAGCCACAGTTTTGCTTAAAACCAGAGATGAATACCAAGTCTCCTTTGGTGTCTGTTTTGGTATAAAGCACATGTGTCTGGATTTTAAAATAAAGAGAATTTATTTCTGAAAAAAAAAAATGTTCTCTGAATTTACTTTATAGCTCAGCAGCAAAGTGAGAAAGGGGAGATAAGCTTTTCTCAAAGCAGTGCAGGGAGAGGTTTTGCTACAGCCTCAAACAAAACAAAATTTAATCTGCTCAGCATAAGACATAAAACAACCAAAAACATTAATAAATTAATACCTTTAATACTGATAGGGCAGTAATCTTTGATGCACAGAAGAGCTCAGAGCAGGTTTCCTGACTAGAGCTGCTTTGTGGGAACTGAAGGCTTCTTCATCCCCAGTGAGAAGCTAAATAAACAAAGGCAGGCAGATCGTCTGTGGTGACCATGGGGCACTGCTGGACACAGGATTTGCCCCTTCCCCATGGGAATGATGGGGCTCTCCAGCTTACCTGAGCCCCAGATCTGTGACTGTGCAGTAGCAATTCTTAAGGGAATTCCCAGGAAAATTTATCTGATGACAGGTACCAGGAACCAGCATTCCCAAATCTAGTTTAAGTCTTTCCTCCTGTGGTCAAGTATGCATTAAATGAAGCCAAGGTAAACAACAGCAGAGTGTAAGAATATGTTACTTAGCAGAGATGGCACCAGTGGGAAGGTGACATCTGAACTTCCCTTTTTCCACCACAGGGATCAAAAACACAAAAAGCATAAAACATATACATGAACTTGATGTTTTACACAAGTTTTACACAGTTTCTCAGAAAGTCAGGTTTAGAAATAAAGCCACCTCTGTTCAAGCAGGTAGAAGAACCACACCCTTCACCACAGGGATCTGACAGGAAGATGTTGCCTTGGACTTCCCGGGGAAGGGAGCGTGGCATGGGGCAGCCTGCTGCTCCTCATCCTCACTGGAGGAGCAAGACAGGTTTTACAGAACATTTAAGCGAATGACTTTTAAAATCTGCCTCCTTCTGTACATATGCCTAGAGGTAAATAGCATTTCAGCTGACTCATGGCATCAGATTTTGGGGGGAAAGCACATGGCTAAGCTACAGGAACCTTACCTCTGTGGAGAGTGCCAGCTGTAATGGTATAATGGCTGAAATGGTGTAGCCACAGACATCTATTGTTAACAACTGGCCAGAAACCAGCCCTTCCAGCAGGCACATAGCTGATCCAGAACCCCCAGGGGAAAGGCTAAATCCCATTATAAATCCAGTTGCCTGTAATTTTGTTTTCTGCAGTTCTAAGTGGAACATCAAACCCCCTCGGTGAGTCACAGGAAAGAAAAAGAAAATAAAAGAGGTTTTCTTTTGAATGTTTTTGGTGCAAGAAACAAATCCTGTTTTTTGGTAAGCATTATAAATAGAAATGTTTAACTGGAAAACGGAGCCTGGATTAGGGCCAAAATAAGATGGAATCCAGGAAGTTAAACAGACTCGGTGATTTCCAGCCCTAAAAGCCTGCTAGCATCTTTTCAGAGCAAACTGGGGATTCCTGTCTGCAGGACTGTGGCCAGCATGGCTGGTCATGTTCCTGAATATGGGACAAAGGTGTGAGGTAAATCTTTCCAGTATGAAGCGGGTACCCACGGCCGTTCTGTGGCAGCCATGGCAAGACCACAGAGGTTTCACAGCTGGCCAGATGTCACAGTTCACAGAAGGGCAAACATCTGAAGCAGCACGTTTAACTTCTGTCCCGCTGCAGCTGAACTGATTTAATCAGAACGGTGCTAAAAATCCCTCATGCCTCCCACTCCCGCTGCCACAGCGCACACGTGGCTCTCTCACACATGGCCATAACGACTTTTAAGTGCTTGCACGGGGGTGAGAAACCATCACAGCCACTTCAAAATGATGTGATGGCTTCCAGCCCCTTCTGCAAATTAGAGGGTGCGAGACACAAAATGGTAGCAGCACAAACAGCAGCTCCAACAGCCCAGCCAGAGCAGACTCTCCAGCCAGAAAGGTATTTCTGCTTTCCACTGGCTACTAGATTTTGAGAAAAAACACTTAAACACTCCATTTGATTCCTCCTTAAAAGGAACTTACATTCCTTTTAAGAGTGAAGCAAATCATAAACCACCTTACACTGTATACAGGAAAAAAAAAAAGGAAAAAAAGTGTTCTTGTTCTAAGTTTATGAGAGTGATATTTTGAGGGTGTATTTTAGGAAATAAGCCCATTAACTTTCAGTAGACCTTGTTCTGTCACAACACTAAATGAACTCTAAAAATTGAGACTCCGTGTGCCTAATAAATTTATATTAAATGATTAATTTCTAAAGCCTCCACAATCTCTGAGGAATAAAAGTACAGGTGAATATAGCAATTATTTTCTTGCCTTGTCTCAAAATAATTCCTGAGAGTTTCAGTTTCTTTCTATGTCATCCCCTGTAACCTCCGCCCGCAATGAAAAATTAAATTTGCACTCCTGGGTGCTAAGCAGCCTGTAAATTTCATTAAACCAGAGAAAGAGATGGTACTGTAAATTTTGTGAAAAGAAAGAATATGTTATTAAATTAAGAGATTAAAAATTCTTTATCATATTCTGACAGAAGCCTCAAAAATGCTTACTGGAGGGCTGCTGTTGAAGCAGATGCAGCAATGTTGGAGAGAGCAGCAGTGAACTTCTTCTATCCCTGTTTTCTCCCTCAAAGCTGTCCAGAAAATGTATGCACATGAACAGTCATCAATTAAAGGGTAGGATGCCATGACACGGGAACTCAGAGACTAAGTGAATGAGGAATTATCTGCATTTCATAGGAGGGGTGGAGTTTTAGCTCAATTTAAAAAAATTAAGCACTCATAGGCAGTAAGCAGGGAAATCTCTAGACCAGCAGTAGACAGGTGATGGAAAATGGAGTATAAATGAAGGCCAAGGACAAAAAGGCTGAGGGTAAGCATGAGCTGACAATAATAGTTCAACAGGGCAACACATGGCTAGAGGGTACCAGGGAAAGGAGTTCACAGATATCTCAGAAAATAATAATTACCAAAATATATCTACTGTGTGGGATTTTCCTCTTTCCTTTAATCTTTCCCCTGTTACTGTGCAGGACTTGGAGATACCTGGTACATTACTGATAATAATCCATACACAAAATGAGGGTGAAAAAAAGTAACCTGAATATGATTACATGAATTTAAGAAAATAGACTTAATGTCACCCTTGAATCTTGGCTGCAGTAAATAGAACACAATAAATCAGAGGGAGAAGATTACAAAGAGAAATGGAGAATCAGCGACAAGTTTGAATACAGTCTCTGAGACAAACCTTTTTCATGCACATAAGGAAGAGGAGAGAGACATGGGACTATGAAACTCTAGAACTGGGGTGGGGATAAGTAAGCAGCTTGCAAAAATTTTCATGAATTCCAGCAGTTATTTTGTTGTCTGCTTGGCTTTCTGCATACCAAGTGACTCCATAAAATTGGTGGATTCTAGCCTTAAAAATGGATTTCACTGAAAACAGCATTCTACAAGTGCTGTGACATATTTGGCATCCAGAGAGGGAGGTTGTGGCAGTCAGCTGTAAGAGAACACTGATGAAGTCTGGCTTTGGAAGGTTCCTCTTGGTATGAGTATTAACAGTTTGTGCTCCCAGGGGATGTTGCTTGGCTTATAACATCAAAGAAATTTGGAGGGAAAGAAGTTGACCCTCATCATACATGTTGAGAAAGCTCACACATTTGAAAACACAAAGTAACAACCAGTTCAAATAAATAAGAAGCCACACACTGCTGGAGAGTTGCCCCTCTGCAACCTGTTTTGGTCATCAGTGCAGAAAAGAAGGGATATGTGCTAAAGAGCAAGCAGGCCAGTTAGGCAGATGGACGGCTGCTAGAAGAAGATAAACTTAAACCCTGTTGACATCTACAACAATGTAAAAGCAGTAATGTGGATTCTGCTGTTTAAAGGCACAGAACAGATGATGGAAGTAATTTTTTATTGGATCAAGGTATTTCTTGGCATTTCCCGTTTAAGTGCCTAGGTACCTGCTTTATGGCTACTGTCTTCCTGAAACGTCTCAGGACCATGAATCTGTCTCCACTCACCAACGTTTTACCTCTGATCACTGATGCTGCAGCTTCCCATTCCTTAAGAAATCTGCAGGATTTTTTTTTTTCATCAGACTTCCTCTCTGTTGGCCTCAGGCTAAACCAGGCTGAACACATGGTGAGAGCAAGAAAGAGAAAGAAAGGAAATGTAAAGCAGAGAAAGAAGTCCCATTTACATACAAAGAAGAGCTGTTTAGGAAACATCTAGTGTTTTCCCCTTCCAGCTACCCTACTGATAGTTTGGCTGCTATGAAGTAGAAGAGTAAAAGGCTGCATCTGTGGGAAAGAGAGAAGTATTTCCAGTCTGTAGATGTAGAAGCAGATGAAGGATTTTCCTGGGAGAGAAACTGCTTTGTGCCACACTGAATGTGCCCCAACCAGACAGGTATCCTGATGAGCTTAGACTAGATTTCCAAATTTCCAAAATTTGATGGGAATGAGCACTAAGAATCAGAAGTTTTCTGATTCTTAAGGCTGATTTCAGGGAACTTCTTTTCATCCTAGTTTTGGAGCTGTGACTGTTTCTGTCCATTGCCTGCAGTGAGCCAGAACCCCAAATGTCCAAGTAGTAAATTGAAAGAATCACGCAACAGCCTCATAAACTTGAAGGATGTAGCAGGAACAACCAAGCTGGGACACTGTCTGGTCCACACCCTGGTTGGAAAATAGGAGATAGCCAACATTCTCCCATATAAGGGATAAGATTGGAAAATTAGAACTGCCTTCATGTGGCTCTAATAAAGTCCAAGGAGAAGAGCTGGGCAGAGCATCTCAGATCAAGAAGGGCAGAGTGAGCAATATGCAAGCATCCAGATTTGCAGTTCTGCAGGTCAGTTACAAGAAGAGACTGCCGTAGTCCTCTTGTCCTACAGGTTTCAGCTCACAGCACTAAGATCAGAAATCATCACAGCTGGACACAAAAGGCAAAGAAAACACAAGGGTTATGGTCATAACCAAATCAATTGTTTTGAAGAATTACTGAAAGAATCTGGAGAATTTTTTGTTTCTCTCACTTTTTATTCGAAGAGTTTTGTCACTTAATGGCAACTGTAGAATTGTCTCTTACATGGAAATTAGAGACCAAAGAGATCACATAGAGAACACAGGACCTTTAGTGAGAGACCTAAAACAATAAAAAATCTCAAACCAAAATAAACAAAATCAATCAAACAAGCAAAAGAAGACAAAAGAAGTCCCAAGCACACAGAGGAAAATTCAAAGAAGAAAAAATGCTATTGCATAGACTGGGCAGGAAGAAAGAAAAGGATGGCCAAAGCTGCATATGTGGAACAGGTGGAATGAAATACAGCTTCCCTCTTTAGGCTAACATCTTCAGTCAGCAAGGAAGAGAAACAAATTCCAAACATCCAAACTCCAAAAAGTGAGAATCAAAGGCTTTTAAGAGTATGAAGCATCAGCAGGCACTTGGTGTCTGCCCCAGAATGAGCCCTACATCACTTGCTCCATGTGGTCCTGCTGCCTTCCTTTTTCCCTGTCCTACTGAAGCAACTGGGTTTGTTTCCTCTTCACGTCCTCATGATCCAGTTGCCAATTCAGCAGGAAAGTAAAGTGTGTTTCCCTCTCCTGCAAGCCAGATAACTGCTGGGCTTTCTTGGAAGCTTTTCATTCTCAAAGAAGAAAGGATAAATATTACCAAGAGGTGGCTGCTCACAGTGTCTCTGATGCCACAGAAATTTTCAAGACATGCACTGCACTTAGGTGCATAGTGATTTCTCTGAGTGTGACCTAAAAAATTTGCCATTGTTGGAAAAGAGCATGTTTCTCACATATGTTTGGCTCAGTCACACAGACACCAGACATTGCATGTAATGAGGCTTGCCATAAAGACCAAGGAAAAATAATGAGCATGTGACGTAGGAGTAGACCAGCGTCTGACCTGAACAGTTTTCAAAAACTTTCCATGAAACATACTCTGCACAACTGGCCAAGTCAATGGTCTTAGCTCCAGTAGGTAAATTTAGTTCCTTTCCCAAATCCATTCTGGAGAAATGCCACCCAAAAGGTCAGGTTGCTGTACATTTCAGTGTCACATGATGCAATTTAGGGAAATGACAGCTACAAAAACTATTAACTTCAGTGGGACTTTTCCAATAAAACAAAATAAAATTTTAAAATAATGGAGAAAAAAGGAACAAATAAACTAGGGGTTTCCTATTTGAAAGGAGAAAGGGAGTGAGAGATTTCAGGGACAGAAGCACCAGAGGAATGGAAAATATATGATGGTATGTTACTGAGTCAGTCATTTAAACCTACTTTATGCTTGGTGGCAAGAACAGATAGCCTAGGGACATGATTCATCACATCCTAATGAAGACATCTAAAACAGGTCAGATGAATTCTGCTGTAAAGGAATTTATTTTTCTCTGCAGTGTTATAAACAGTCTAACGTGACTAGATCAGAGGTAGTTCCCAGTCCAGGATAGAACAAAAGTGCATGACACGTTCAGAGGTTAGATGGATCCCACCCAAAGCTGCTGCTCCAAATTGACATTGTTTCATTGTTTAATTGTTTTCTTCTTGCTGTCAGCGCTGAATTCACTGGCATGCAGCAAGGCCAGCAAACCACTGAGAGAAACAGCCTCAGCAAAAGGAGCTATGCCCATGGCTAAAGAAGTGAAGGGCAGAAGAAGATCAAAGATGATCTGTGATCTTGCCTGTGCAAGTAGCATTTTGAACATAATCACGCGAAACAGGACCTTGACAGGTCATCTGGTCCACCCCTTGCTCTGAGGCAATATTCATCAGACTTTCTAGCTCTGAACTGTTCTTGTCAAATATATGTCCAACTTGCACTTAAAAAGCCTCCAGGGGAGAGAGGTGCTGTTCACTTCTCCTTAAAAATACTTTTTTTTTTTTTTATCCTAGCTAGCCTAAATTTCTCTTACTGCATTTTACATGCATAAGGATAAGAGATTATTATCTTCTTTTTAGCAGCTTTTACATAGCTGAAGGCAATCTTCCTCCAGCTTCTATTCCTGAGGCTTTTTTCAGGAATTTTTTTTCAGTCTTTCACTGTACATGATGCCTGCTAAAGCTGGGGCCATTTTCATTCCAAAATTACCAGTGGCAATGCTGAAATTGATCCAGTGTGGACAAATCAGTACAGAGATCCATGCACAGACAAAGGGCAGGATTTCAAAAGCCATCCAAACATTGTGTTTTCAGAATTGTAAGGGCTAATTCCATTTAACTTTGTCAGGTACTGAACATATTTACATAGCTAATGATGCAGACATGTGAAAAGTACTTAAAGGCCTTCCTCCTGATCACTTTAGGCACCCTGGTAATTTTAGAAATTCCAGTAGAATCAGCCTATCCACCACATCTGGACTGACTATGAGGTCTGAAGCTCTTAACATGTTCATTTGTATCATAGCCTCAATATTTTACAACTCTACTATCAGTTCAGTGGATCCTAATACCATTCAAATAGGCATTCAGAAAGATATCTTCTAAAGATTAATCTAGTGTTTGCATGACTGAAACTGAAGCACTTTGTGCTTTAGGCATGTCATTACTGGTGAAAAAGCAAGGCTCCATTCCAGGTTCTGGCACTGCTCTTGGAGTTTGCAGCAACAACATGTGGATCCCTTCTCTTTAGGGATGAGACTGTCAATAGATATTGCTGAGAAATACACCAGAAATGGAAGGGTGAAGGGAAATGTGTAGTATCTGGTTTTGTCTAGCTTCCACAAGTTTATTAGTCCTGATAGGACAGCAGCAAATCACACTTCAAATCACAATGAATCTCTCCAAAACCATCCTCAGAAAATACAGATTTTGCATTTTAGAACAGGAAACTGAGCACTTATGAGCCTGCTGACTGATTCAGTAACACCGGTAAACACATTACTAAAATGAGGAATATGCTTTGTGAGACATAAGCTTCAGGTAATTGGAGACCATCCTGATCTATCACATGTAAATATTTTTATTTTCATTACATAGTCGATGAAATATGCTCAGCTTTCAAAACCTAACAAGCATTCAGAATTCTTCACGCCAAACTTTGTCTTGGCAATAGTGACTGAGAAGGAATGTTCCAAAGGATCATTTATTTTATCCTCTTTCATATTACTTTCTGAAATATCTTCAATTGTGTGGCTATGAAAAATGTCGGGATGGCTGACTTGAACAGTCACGGCGTTTCACTTTTATGTTTTTCTTCTTTTACATGGGAAGCGTTAATGTAAGTAGCCACACCATACTTACAAGAACAGATTGACAAATCGGCTTTTTGTTTCTTGGCTGGCTTGAGGGGACTTTTGGGTGGGAGGTCTTATTCCTGTCATGCAGCATGGTGACAGCAGCAGGGATGGACAATAAATATGAATGGGACACCCGGGATGCTGTCACCTCCACAGCCACCCTGCCCGCCCCGTGGCACCGCTGCCGTACTCTCGAGCTCCAGGGAATCTTCTGGTGTTGGAACCAAAACATTCCCTGCGGAGAAACGAGCCCTCCCTCCAAAAGGGAGAATTAGGGCATTTCCGTGAAGTTCGAGCCGGGGAGGAGCGGGCGGGGGAGGAAAGCCGTGTGCGCGCCAGGGACAGACAAACACGGGGGCACACTCGGAGCGAGCGGAGCGCCCGGGCCGGGCCGGGGCAGCGGCGGGGCGTTCCAGCGCGCCGGGCCGCCATGGCGTGAGGAGGAGGAGGAGGACGGGGAGAGGTACGGAAGGAGGGCGGGGAAGCGGGAGGTGGAGCGGGAGGGGGGAGTCACTTTCTTCCTGCGCTGAAAAACGCTCCCCTCACCCCCCTCCCCGCTCCGTCCCCCGGGGCTGCGGAGGAGAAACTTTCTGACGGACGCTCGGAGCCGGGCGGGGGCCGCGGGCGGTGAGTGCCCGTGCGGGGCCGGGGCCGCGGGCGGTGAGAGCGGTGAGTGCCCGTGCGGGGCGGGCGGTGAGCGCTGTGCGGGGCGGGCGGTGAGTGCCCGTGCGGGGCGGGCGGTGGGCGCTGTGCGGGGCCGGGGCCGTGGGCGGTGAGAGCGGTGAGTGCTTGTGCGGGGCGGGCGGTGAGCGCTGTGCGGGGCGGGCGGTGAGCGCTGTGCGGGGCGGGCGGTGAGCGCTGTGCGGGGCGGGCGGTGAGTGCCCGTGCGGGGCGGGCGGTGAGCGCTGTGCGGGGCTGGGGCCGCGGGCGGTGAGTGCTGTGCGGGGCGGGCAGCGCTCCCGCGCCTCCATCGCTCCCGCGCCTCCATCGCGCTCCCGGCTCCCCGCGGCTCCCGGGGCGGGCGCGCCGCTGGCCGGAGCGCTTGGAAGGCACGGTGAGTCCGAGCGCCACACGGTCCCCAGGCCCGGGGCAGCGGCGGGAGCGGCTCCAGGTGCCGGCGGGGCCGGGGCGTCCCGCGGGAGCAGCCCCGGGCACGGACGGGCTTTTCCCGGCTGGGCTGGCCCCGGCGGAACGGAGCTGCTGTCGGGGCACCGCAGGACGGCCCCGCAGCCCGGGGGAGGTGCGGGGGACGTGGCGCTTTCTGTGCGAAGCTTCACCTGCGGGCGCCGTGGGTAACAGCTCTGCTCCTCCGCAGCACCGGGACCGCGCAGCCTCCGAGCCTTTAGCCGAAGAGTTCAGCCTGCCAAACATGCGAGTGTGAAAGGTAAGCAGTAGCATCCTTGTCTTGCACCTAGGCAAGCTGAGAGACAGGAACAGAGCGACTTGCCCGATGCAACTTCCTGCCACTTCTTTTTTATTTTTAATTGGGAAAGTTTTAAGTGAGCTGAGACCGGAGCTGTCAGCCCGGGAAGCTCAGTCTTCTCAGCCCCAGGCAGCGAGTTGCAATTCCTATAGCTAGTGTTGCATGAAAGGGGTGCATCGTCACTTGGTGTGTCTCATGCCAGCTCTTAAAATTCAGTTTGGTATGAATGAAAGTCACCACCCTCTCTGTTCTTCTGTCACTTGCTCTTGAAGCAATATAAAACTGTGATATTTTCCTGTGTTTTCAAGTTGGAGTGGCTTCGGTTTTAGCCATAAGCAATAGCAACATAAAAAGGAGTTACAACTGTGAATAAAATACAAAAAATATTGCTCAACCCTGGAGATTTTTCAGTCACGCTAATAAGATCAACTGCAATTTAAATAACACTAAAATTTTACTGTAGTCTAAACAATGACAAAGAAAATCTCAGCCTAAATATTGCCACATTATGTTTATCATGCCAACTATTATTATAACTCAGTGGAGTATTTCAAAAAAAGGAACAATTCAGCTGAAGGGCAGCAGTGGGAGTCAATAATTCAGATGCTGTTTATTACTCTGAAAGACTCTAGCTGGGTACCCTCAGGCAAGTCACTCCACCTCCCCATGGCTCTCTTTTCTTCCTCATAAAACAGATAAATTTGCTTGCTTGCTTCACAGGGGTGTTGAGAAGTTAAATTAATTAATTAGTTTCATAACTACTTGTAGATCCTTGGCTACATCATTCTACTGAAGTGCTAAGTATTATTTCAACTAAGAGTTCCCTTACTGTGTCTCATCACTCATACGTGTTTTTTTAAGTGACCTGAATTTGTTGAGTTTTTAGGGGAAATCAACAAAGTAGCAGTTTTGGATTGGCATTGTCTTGACTCTCTGTAAACTTCACTGGGACTTGAAACCAAAATATACTAACCACAGTGTATTTTAATGGGGCATGGCTACTGGGCCTTTAAAAATGTCATTTTCTTGTTATTCAAAGTAAGTTCTTGCCATTGTTGTTTTGTTTTAAGTGTTGTGAAGTTTTGCATGATTTTGAATTGCCATGAGAAACACCTGAGTGCTCTTAAGATAATATGAAAGATATGAGAATAGCTTTTAAGCACATCTGTATTCTCTGCTGTGAGCACTGACCTCAGGAGACAATTGGTGCTGATTTTCCACTACACATTGATATACAGTCTCCTTTACAACCTGTTCTCTGGTTATCGAGAATGTTGCAAGAAAGAAATGTATAAACTGAACCATTGATTACCTATGGTAAAAGTTGATAGATTTTGGTTGTCTAGGCAAACTCAGTTTTTACTGTAGTATATATTAGTTATTGTAAGAAGGTATTGATTAAATATCTGCACTACAGTGGTGAGGAAAATGCATTTTATTACCTGGCCAAATGTTAGATGTGATTTTTATAGGTTGCATAGAGTTATAAGTAAAAATGAGTAGCTGAAAGCAGGTTTTAGAGTGGCATCTTTGGCTTGGTACTTTTTAAAGGCTCATGAGGTCTGTGTGTACCGTTTCTTTTCCTCAAGGACAATGACAGTACATAAGCTTTTTTTAAAACTGAATTCAAGTAAAACCTAGATCAGAGGTGGTAAAAAGTGGTTCATATCACCAGGCAGCTGTTCGCTTGTGAATGAACATAGGAAGTTTGTATCTTGGTAGAGAAATGATCACATCCATCAGTACCCAGCAGTCTGAGCAGTGAAAACTAGGGTTAAATAAGGAGGTAAATGTCCATAAAACTGAAGTGTCCCTTCTCTTAGAAGTGATTTCATTTAACTAAAATTCAGTCACATTCTTAGTTTGTGTATGGAAACTTGCACATCTGGCACCCACAGCATACTATAGCAATGAGCAGAAATAAATCTAGTTACTATTGCTATTGTTCCTGGATATTTTGCAAGAAATAAAGCCGCGGGGGGGTGGGTTGCTTAAGGAATTAAAAAATAAAGAAAAAACCCCAGCTTTCTGTGACCATTGTTTTCTTGCTTAGACTGGGTAATCCAAGTGTGTGGTGAGTGAAAGAGGTTATGACTTTTTCTTAGCAAATTGTATTTAATTGGTAAATACGGCATCTCAGCAGCAAGTTTGTCCTGGCTGTTCTCACCTTCTTTGCTGTCTCCATTCAGCTGAGGTAGATCAAAGAGCATAGCTACAGCACTGTATTCTCCTAAAGCTGTTAAACCATGGTGCTGGTTCACATTCAAGACTATAGCCACATACTTGATATAAATAATTTACTAATAAATAGTTTAGTATAAATAAATCTGCATTTGACTCCCTTTGAGCCCATTTTCTGTTTATATGGGTAAATTCTCACATCAGGTGCTGGCATGACACTTTCATCCACTCTTGGGACATGGTCAAGTGTGGAAGCACAGGTACAATGTGACTATTATGTACACAGTCTGAAATTACCTTTGTTTGGTCTTTCTTTCTGTTTTTCCTCTTGCTTAGACTGAGAGTATACAAGAGGAATCAGCAGTAGCATTGTTTAGAGTGGTCAAAGCATTGTAGGTAATTTGACTTTGGTAGGTGTTATATTTCAGTACAAGAGAAATGTAATTTTAACATACAAGCTCTTTTACCATGGTTGTCCTGGTTTATGCTTTTATTTTGTGGAGGATTTTATCAGATATATTAAGAATTCTGAACCTTTTATATAAACCTGGTATGCGTTCTTCAGTCTTCTAATCAAGTGGCTGCTAGAGTTCTTAAAGTATTTTGAAAAGTTGTTCGCAAGCATTTCTATGGATATCATGTTCCTTTTAATCATATCCTTGCAATCATGGTTCATCCCACCTTTTACCAAAATGATCTGTCCAGTTTCAGTTCTGCTATGAGAGCCATGCCTGCACAACTTACAGTCAGAAATGAGATCATAAGATTCCACATTTCAAAATTAACCCATAATTTAATGGTTGTGTTGACACCTGCTCACAGATTGCTCATGCACACTGCGAGTAACTAAATTTTGCAGGAACCATGGAGCTGTTTAAATCCATCTGCAGCTGAGATTTCTATCCTTGAAAATGTAATGACCACATTTTTCAAGGCCTTTGTTTAGGGTATTCTGGGGAGCACTGGGAGAACAATAATAGCCCTGAAGGAACTACAGGACAATACATTTTATTGTCTATCCCAGTTTGTACCCTGAAAAAAGCAGTTGCATATGGGTGTGTGTGTATTACATCTATGGAGAGAGAGAGAGGGGAGCTATGTGCTCTACCTCTCTGTGGAGAAACCCTAGATAATGACCCAACAGCAGAATTGTATCAATAACAGTGAACAACACACTCATCTGTAGAGAGATGCAGTGACCAGGTAGGGTGATACAGTTTAGGTCTATAACTGCAGTGACATTTATCCTGTAACAAATGAACCAGTGGTTCTGCTGTGTGAGTACACATTTGGGGTCTGCATACTCACACTCTAAGGTTATCTGTAGATAATATAAAAGTAAGTGTTGGTTTAAATTGCTTAGATTACAAACTCCTTAGGTTCAGAAACTGACTAGCATCAGCATCTTTGGACTTTGCAGGTGCTCCTCTGTGCTGCCACAATAATTTAACATATATGATTGCCATGGTTTTATCCCAGCTGGCAACTTGGCCCCACACAGCCATGTGTTCCCTCCCTTTAGTGGGCTGAGGGAAATAATTGGAAGAATTAAAGTGAGAACATTTGTAGATTGAGATGCAGTCTGTATAATAGATAAAAGCCACACAAAACAGAGAATTCATTCACCCCTTCCTGGGGGTAGGCAGGTGTTCAGACATCCCCAGGAAAGCACATCCCCAGGCTCCATCACATGGAATGGTTACTAGGGCAGACAAATGCCACAACTCTGAACTCTTCTCTCTTTCTCCTTCTTTCTCAATATTGTATGCTAAGCATGACTTTTTATGTTATGGAATATCCCTGTGGTCAGCTGGGATCAGCTGTCCCAAATGTCCTCTCCCAACTCCTTGTGCATCCTCAGCCCCATTGCTGGTGGGGTGGGGGGGGAGAGACAGAAAAATTCTTGACTGTATAAATGTTGCTCAGCAGTAACTAAAACATCCCTAAATTATCAACACTGTTTCCAGCACAAATCCAAAACATAGCCCCTACCAGGTACTATGAAGGAAATTAACTCTACCCTAGCCAAAACCATCACATGAAAATAACAATAAAGTGTTAACATAGTTTTGTGTGCAACACTGCATCATAAACAGGATATGGAAGCATAGTTAAAATGAGTTTTGATCCCATAGCAACTGAAGGATATGATGCATTTTAGAATTCCTGTCTATTAATATGAAGTTCTGTGGAAATGCTTTACAGATAACAAATAATATCTTAAGCTACTCAAGTTTGTAGTTTTAGATACAGAGAGTGAGAACTGGTTTTGTAACACTCCAGCAGAATCGCATCATTTGTTTACAACATCTTGAAGACAATCAAATGAAAGACAATTTAAACAATTGGCAGGGAATATTAAAACTGTTAATTATACATGGTCAATAACAACAAATAAGGGGGCTTAAAACATTTGCAAGTATTTGGAAGAGTAAAGGTCAAGGCTAGCAAAGTAGAGTTAGTTGGAAAGAGGATAAAAGTTAAAGTCTGAAATTAAAACACTTGTTTTGGTATCAGAAGTTTCTGGTGTTGTAATCAGCCTCCTCAGAAGTGAGGGAAGATGGATGGCATGCGATTCCCTGGGGCGGGTTAGGCACAAGGAGGAATTCTCGCAGCAGTAAATTGGCTTTCCCCTTTTGCATGTAGGATTATTTTTTCCTGTCCTTTATTTGTGCCTCCTGGGCATTGCCATTGCCGTGTGAAGTTTTTCCAGTTCCTCCTGCGCTCCATGGCTGTACCACTGATCCACACAGAGGCTGCAGCCTGGCATTCTATTCTCTCCAGAAGAGGCATTCTGTTCCCTTGCTCCCTTCTTGTGGCGGGTGGTTGTGCCTTAGGGCTGTGGGCTGCTCTCAGAGGAAACCCTAAACATCATTCCTGATACCTAACTCCAAAGGGTTCGCAGCCTTACTGACCCAAGTGGGCCTCTTTGCCAGGGCCAGGAAGATGAGTTATTTCTCAGTCCTTGCCAAAGGAATATTGTTTCACCACCCAGACTGTGCAGGAGCCTTTGTTCTGTGTTTCTGAAGTGCCTCTTACTGTCATAGCCCTACACCCCAGAGGTGCCCCACGTGCTGTAATAGTGTAACACGTGGATGAGTGGTTTGCTTGGCTTCTGGGACATTAATGGAGCAAAGGTAGGGAGTATATCCTCTTGGCCTAGATGAAAATTCTCAAACTGCCTTCCTATAGTGTTAACATCTGTGAAAACACTTCTAAAGTAAAAAACAAAGCCTAATTTTAATTATTGAAATGGCCTTTTAAAATTATGTCAGCACAGGATACAGTGCTGGTGTTCTAGAAGGAATCTTTCTCTGGTAGCTTATCGTTTTAAGCCTTCAGTGGTACAAGTGATTGGGCTTTCATTCACTGAATGTGGATGCCTTTACAGGCATGTCTGCACTGGTTGGGAATGATCATCTGCAGGATTCTAGATGTCAAAATTACTTCTTTACTCATTCTACAGAGTGAGATATGGAATAAAAGATCTTAGGAAGGATTAGGAATAGTCGTATTAGTGCAACCAAAAAAGTTAGAAAGCATTTTATACAGGAGGATAAATTGTAAAATAGAAGGAAATTCTAAATTCCCAGATTATGGTTTGGACATGCAGACTATTTAAATCATGTTTTCTCTTGAGGCAGAGAGAAGATTGTGTGTGTGTGTGCATGCTCTGTTAATTTATATAATTTATATATACTGTGATAAAATAGACAAATAAGCTTTTACCTGGAAGGAATGAACACATGAAACTTCCATCACAGATGTCTTACAGATCCTACTGTGAACTTATAAAAATATTTTGCAGTTGCTGTCTTACCTGTAGCATGGTGGAGAATGAATGCAACCCTCCATTCTCCTGGAATTATGGTCTGACACAGCTGTGTACTGCTCTACACAGATCCATTTTATTTTGTGTTAGATCAAAGGACAGACACAAGTTTAAATCTTGACTGCTGACAAGATGGCATATACTGATAATCCCTGTAGGAACTGGCTGTTTCTGGTTGCCATTGGGATTTTCATAGCACAGCTGTTAGTCAGACATAAAAGCTGATAGAAACTTCTTTCAAGGTATTTCTAATCATTTCAGAACAAGTGCAGTACTAACACCTGGGTACCTGATCTGTGCTTTATTTATGGCAGATGTAACTCTGAATTATTTTTGGGATTTCTGTATTTAAGTTTTGAAATACCTTTGAAATTATATAATTGTAGCATGTTTTTCATAGTGAAAAAACTAGAGGAAGAAATGAAGTCATGTCCCCTGGTGGTTAAGGTTGTAGTAGGTGTTTTTCAAGTTTTAAGCAGTGATTTTTACACCTTTCTAGTGTTTTTATTGGAGAGCCATAAAGTCACTGGTTTTAGCTCACCAGTCAAAAGGTGGGTGAAGGACTCCTGGCTGCTCCTGTCTCTTGGGACATGGGAGTTTGTTGAAAGCGAAGGGAGACAACCCATCCTTGTTGATCAGCATCGACTCCGATTTATTGATCAAATCAGTCACCCTTTATAATAGTGTTAATTAACTTCATGCATATTGCAAAATCCGAGCTCACGATAGGCTACAGAGAAAACTCTAACCCCTCCTTTTGTCCACAATACCCGTGGTTGTTTATTGAAACCAAAATTAGTGTTCTCACTGTGATATGAAAAGTTCTCAAAACCTTCATATCTGTTCCCAGAGCAGCCAAGGACTGTTATGAGAAGACTGTCTGAGAATCCTGCTGTTTATAGAAAAGGTGCCTGAGAACCTAGTTATTTACAAAATCAAGCCTGGGAACTGCTGCTTTACAGCTACCTTTTACTTTCCCATCAGCTGTATACCTTCATGGCCTCTTTCTTTAAGCCACGCTTGAACCAGGCTCTCCACAGGAGTTTCCCACCCTGGTGTCCTGCTTTGGAAGGGTCCCAACAGTACTGCTTGTTGATGTGGAAGCTATCCAGCATAGGACTTCAGTCAACAGATTGATTGTGATTATTACAGCCCAAAGATAAGTTTATAGTTTTATTGGCTCTGCCCCATCATGCACCTAATTATGCTGCATTGGATATGGTTCTCTGGAACCAAGTGGCAATATAAATACGGGAATTAGTCTCCATTGACCCTTTCAGCTCTCTGTTTTCATGGACTTATCCTGGATTCTTTAGTACCAGAATGTCATTGCATTCAGTTAGAAGACTAAATTGCTCTCCCATTCTTAAATATGTTTGCAAAATATTTAGATTGGTGGTGAAACTGACTTTGTTGAACAAAACAGCTCTTCAGTTGGTGTAACTGGCACGATTTTAGAATTCTAGCATTATATAATGTTACCAAAAATTCCAACTGACATATTCCATGTTATAGATTCTGCATCTCTCATCAGCAACAAAGTCAATTGCAATGTGTGTGAAAAGATATTTCAGATATTTGGACCAAGTGCAAAAAAAAAAAAGAGATCCTACAGAAGTTTGCTTTTCTCTGCTGTGATCTAACCTACTGCTTCTTGTGTTACATTTTGGTAGTTGCACATCCCTCTCCACTTAATGGAACAATATTCCACACACCTCTCATTGCAATGTTATCCAATAATTTCACAGTTTTGATAGGACAGCATCTGTTTCTGGTGATTGACCATTTCTTGTTGAAATACCTATGACCTTCTCACCCGTTTTAGCACTGGGTTCTAAAATTGCTTATTTTAGTTTTAATACCAGTTCTTGTGATGCAATTTGTAACAAAAATGTAATGGCACTGTTGTTTAGAATGAAACTGCATGTTATAATATTACAAGCATTGAAAAAAATTGAGTAAAAAAAGTTCATTTTCACTGTCAATAATTTATGAAGTGCAAAGAAATGATGAAATTTACATCCATGCTGACTCAGAGGTCATTTACTAAGGTACAAGTTTGGGCACTGAACCTGAAGATTTGATTTTCGTCAGGATGGTGGAAGAGATTTTCCTTTAAATATTTGAATACATTTCTTAGGCAAACATTTGTTTCTCAGGTATGTCAGGTAACCATAATGAGAACTGTAGCCTTTGTGGAAAATAGTAGCTTCCCAAAAGAAGACAAAGAGTCTGATGTGTTCATGTCCCAGTCCTGGGCTCTGAGAAGATCTTTTATTCAGAAACCTGAATAATCTGTGGTGTTGTAATGCCTCAGTTTCGTGGAAGTTTTAGTCACCTGAAATTCCACCTTTTTTGTTCCTGCCTGTAAATGTTGACAAGGTGCCCATGTCAGAGATGGGTTATGGCTAGCATGGGAGATGCCAGCAGAGACACCTGCAACTTTTGCTTTTTAAGAAGTGTCACAAGTTTGGTCCCAGGTAAAAGCAGCTACAAAGCAGAGTGGCCCTTCAGAACTGATACTACAGAAAAACATGGTTCCTTACCTGTTTCTAATTTTTAATCACCCACAAGAAGGTCAGATTGCTTCAAGGACAGCTGTGCAAGCTGGTGATCCTAACAGTGCCATCATTTCCTCTCCCTCCTCCCCTGCCCCTCTTTTACTCCTCTGCTCTCACTGATGGAGTGACGTTTCTGTGCTTGTGTGGCAGGAGTAAATGGGCCTCTCTTTTCTTTTAAATAGTTTATTTGGTGAAGTTATCTGTGTAAACTAATGTTTAGTTTAGTTAGTGGTTTCAGTTTTACAATACTTTTTTTTCTTTTCCTACAGCTGAACATCTACTGGTTGACGCAGGGGAGAACTAAAATTGTTAAGATTTAATCTCTGTTGGGTGTTTTTTTCTGGAATAATTGATGGTTTTTACTGTTTGTTTCTGCTGGCAGTAGAGTTGAAAGCATGCAAAATACCCTTTCAATCTAGAACTAAATGACAACACTTTCAAAGCATACTGTATAATATGATTTTCTTTCATGGACAAGCATCCTTCATTCTCCTTTTAATTTTTAATGCTTTGTCAGATCATGGTTTCCTCAAGGAATAAAACCCCCTCGTTTTCAGAAAAGGTTGAGTTGCTTGGTGAAGTTTTTCTTGGAAGATGTGACTGGTAATGATGCAGTGTAATATGAGAGTAAGAAATTCCTTTAGCTTTAAAAAATGGTATTGTGAGTGCACATTAAATGATCAGAAGGCCCAGACTCCAATTCTTTCAAGCCCTGTGTATCAGGCAAAGTACAAAAAAATTGTAACAAGTTCACTCACAACTGGTAAGCTGGAGCTTATGTGGACAGTTACCTGCACAGATCCAGCTCTACCTAAGCTATGCTGATAACCAAGGCTCAGAGATTTGCATGGAAAGGAAGGTGCACTCCCTTCCAGCTGCCTCCTGCCATCCTTCAGTCACACCAGGCTGAGCCCTGCAAGGTTATGGGACAGGGCTCACTGTCCTTAGTGAGCTGTGGCTGCTGAGAGTAAGCCTTCATATCATAGGAAGGGTGCCAGTATAATTTAACCAAGAACAAATGATTTTGTGTTCCTGCTTTTGCCACTGCCTATTGACTTTCTTCCAGATCGTGACTCTGAATACATATACAATAGGTTCATTTTCAGTTATTCTGTTGTTAGCCTAAAGAATGTGGTGTAGTGGTGTAAAGGTAAAAAAAAGGTTTACTTTCTCAGTGAAATGTGCACATGAATAAAGGGTGTAAATGTGGGAGGCTATTGAATACCTAAGAGTACAGACTATGACTTTTTGGCAACACTGGATGTGTTTGATGATGGTGTAATGCTGGGAAATGTGTGTTCACATTTGCAAAGGAGTTCTGGGAAACTTTACTGTATATTCCTTAATCGTTGGTCAGAAATAATTTAATTTAGGAAGTTCTTAAAACCATCCCTAAATTTATGTATGTTCTTAATTGTCACTGATGTGCAGAACACTTAGAGAAATCAAACCAAAGCAAAGAATGCATGAAGTCCTTACTGCTAGCTGGGGTTTTTTTCTGCTTGTGTGAACCACGAAGGTTTTTTCAATAAATGGTTAACACAGAAAAAGCTACAGGCATTTTTGGCTTTTTTTGAGGTATTTTTTAGGTTCTTTCCTCTGCCCACAGTTCTAAGGATAACAGAGGCTTTTAAAAAAAACTGTAGTGGGTTTTTTTATTATTATGACAAAGCAATTTTTCATCAATTAAAAAAATTACATCATGTTTCAACCATAATGTATTGCTTTACCTCTTTCCTCTCAAAATATATTGTTGTATAGTTTCCTTCAGCATAGAGAAGAATACAAGTAGTTTTGAGTAGGTCTGGATAAACTGTGGTGCATGTGTCTTTTTGTATGTGTGTATGTGGTGAGAGACTCTGTAGATATAGTAAAGGTGTTACCAAATAAACCAGCCTGTGATAATGTGTCCTGTAGCAACTGGTTTACTTCCAAAACAGGGCAAAATGTACTTGCAAAATGCATTAAAATACTATGAAAATGTCATCTTCCCTTACACTGTTTAAGCAATTATGCTGCTCACTGTAATAGATAAATTTAAGCAGTTACAGGGTACAGTATTATTTGTAGGTACAAATTCACAAGAAATTATGTATTTCATGGCCAAAGAGATTTGCTCACAAATTAATTTTAGGATCTGAGCACAAAAATCTAGAGGGCACCCAGTAGTCATGAAGGGTCCTTGTCTGTCAAAGTTTTCTCATATAAATGACTTTGTTGAAACAGGATGTGGGTCTCTAAGGTTTTAGCAGTCTCAGCTTCTATTCGAAAATTTTGGCTATGGAATAGGGACTGTGGGGAGAAGTAAAAGGTTGCTTTGTACTTCAACTTCCTACAAGTTTTATGACTGAATCCTATGAAGCTGGTTTTCCATGGGAGAAAAAAAAAGTATCTGTTTTTAGGTTTTCTTTCCTTTTATTTCTCCTTTTAATAATTGAAAACTACTATTCATTATTTACATAAAACTGTCTCACTTGAGCCTGCTTTCCATAACCTTTTCCCTCATAAGAATTCTAGGAATTTGCTGGCTTTCCTCAGGGGGATCTTGGCCATGTTTTATCTGTGACTTTAGGCCAGATAGTTGGTAATTTCTACAAAGTAACTTACTATGTTTAAATTGCATTTGCCTCTGCATAGATTTCTCATTTGAGCACAATTCAAGAAATAATGTACATAGAAGAATATGCATTTTAATACAATGTTCAGCCTTCTTGGTAACTGGCAATAAATCTCCACATGTAAAATGGAAAGCCCTTTGGAAAAAAATACTAATAATGCAAACCCCTAAATGCCCGGAAGGCAAAGTATTTCAGCTGTTTTTCTAAGACTCTACCACTTACTGTTTCCCTTTTTGACTCCTGGCTTGCTCTTTTCTTTTCTTTTTTTAAAATGAGGACGTGTCAGAACCGGAGGCCTTGAGCCCTGTGTAAAGTGACCCCGGCGCAAACCTCCAGCATTCCTCATCTTTCCCTCTCTCCAGCTGCTAACATCAGCCAAGGCAGCACGCAGGCCTGGCTGCCGCCAGCTTCCTGGCTCTCTCCCTTCCTCCTCCCTTCCCGCCCTGCTCCCCTTGCCAGTGCAGTCAGCGCTGCTTCCTATTAGGCACCGTTGCAGTTATTTCAGATCTCGAGTACAAGAGCTGGTGTTGTGTCCCTTCAGCTGGTATCAGCTACCAGAGGGCAAGGTGTGGGAAGGAGGGGGCTTTCTTCATAGTGTTGTTTCTCTTGGGTGAATTGCTGTTTAGATGTTTCGTCTGACATACTCAAGTAGATATGATTTGAAAGTCACCTGGAGAATACATGGGGTTCTTTAGGTAGAATCATATTTCCTGAATGGTAGCATCTCACAGATTCTCACAGATTCATTTTCTAACACGTTTTTCCATGTCCATCTACCACAGGACATTTCAAAGATGGTTTGGCTGCCATTGGGACCTGGAGATCTGATGCCACAATGAGGACTCACACACGGGGAGCCCCAAGTGTGTTTATCATACACGCGGTTTGCTTCGCCTTTGCCTGCGGCGCCAGGGAGGACCAAGACACGATGGTTCCTTTTGTCAACGCCAACTATGACAGCTATCCCATGCTCTACTTCTCCAAGGGGGACGTGGAGACCCTGCGGCTCCAGGCCAGCACCACGCACCAGCACATTGCGGCTCGGCTGATCGAAGCAGTGCAAACCATGCTTTCAAATCCCCTGGAGTACCTTCCTCCCTGGGACCCAAAGGAGTTCAGCGCTCGCTGGAATGAAATTTATGGCAACAACCTCGGGGCCCTGGCAATGTTCTGTGTGCTCTTCCCTGAAAACATGGAGGCCATCAACATGGCTAAGGATTACATGGAGAGGATGGCGGCTCAGCCTAGTTGGTAGATTTTTGTCTTTTTTTTTTAAAGTTGTTCTTACTGTATAAACTGCGTACACTTGGAGGAGTGAGTGTATAAGTGAATTACTTAAATTATATCAGTTGTACTAATATTCATTTTAACAGTGACTAACTTGCTGAATGCATTTACCCTCATCGGGACCAGCAGTGACATGCAGCTTTTCACCATCACTGGACTTCTCTTCTTGAAAGTTGATGCCGAAAGGAACATGATTCTTTATGCAGCACCCTGTTTGCAGTAAAAAAGAAAAGTAATCTAAACCCACTCTAAATCAGAAGGAAGAGTTTCACATTGTAGCAAGAAGTGCTAAAACTGTTACTTTGAAATTTTTTTTTTCCTCCAGCTCCATACATATCTTTTGGGTACTAGTTCTGCCTTAGGAAGAATATAGGAAAGGGGGACCTATGAAAAAGGTATAATTTGGTCTAGGTAAAAATGACACTCTTGGGCTTCTGCAGTCTGCTCTAACATCCATCTGAGCTTTAGTTCAGTCTGGCAGCTTTGTTTGGCTGCATGGTTCTTGGGCCTCTCCCTAAGATATACTAGGACATGATCATTGTCTGTCTGATTACTGGAAATGCCTGAGTAACTGGTATTTTGATGACCACTTCTGGGTTAACTTCACTTGGATTTGAGTTGTCATCCCTACAAGTTGCTCTGTCTTCTCTGTGCCACACTCTTTCTATTGGAACAGAAGTTAATGTTCTCACTATATAGGAGCGATTCTAGAGTTGAGACCCCAAGGTCTCCTGCTTTTCATACCCACCTGCAATTTATCTCCTCTTTTTGCTCAGGCAGATGCATTTCCCCTACATCCCTGCAGCAGCTGCCACTTGGTACGCCTTGCAGACTATGGTCCAGGATTGCTGTCACTGTGGATAGGTCAGAGGATGGGAATGTGGGCTTTGCCAAGAGGGAGGCAACTGCCCAGGGCAGTGAGATAGGGCTGGATGGGGCACGACTCCCTTCTGTCATAGCTGCTCTCCTACAGCTCTGTGGTGACAGCAGCTCGGCAGAAGTGTGAGTCAAGATTCAAGTCAGCACAGGAGGAGAAGCATCAGCTGTTCAAGCAGTGTTCATTGCTCAAACTACTATTCCTTACCCTCTGGTAACCAACTAGTAGTATCCTATAAATGTTATCATTCCATGGGCCATCACTGGAATAATGCTGGATTTGAGCTAGAATTTGGGATCTATATCCTCCTGATGGACATTATTGAAAAGCCGTGATAGTGTTTGGGTTCCCCTGCAATAAGGATTAAAATGGTGAATGCCGCAGAAATACATGAGCTAGAGCAAAAGAAGTGATGGGAGACAGCAGGGACACACTGTCCATATATTTCTTGCATGTCACAGAAGACAGGACATGGGATTTAGGAAGGAAAATATTGTCTCAACAGTGGTGGTAATTTCCAAAATCTTCCACTGGAGCATAGCAATACAAAGCTTCGTTCTTAGCTCTGGAGACCGTGTGGAGACACTTTCTCTTGGCACACTGACAGAGGGATATAGCTTACAGAGGTGAATCCAAGGATATGTGACCATCTCCAACAGGAGACAGGCTGCTCCAAAGTCAACACCTTCCTCCTTAGTTTCATTGTTCACACACTTTCTTAAGTTGTTTTGGGAAGGCTGTAGTTACATGGCCATCTGTTTTAATGAAATAAGAAAGAGGGGGAAGCATTATTTTGAGTAGGAGGACTTGTTTGTGTCTTTTTTTTTTCAGTTTCCTACATCTTGCTCTCTGTCTCAACGTTATTTAAGTTCCTTATGTCCTGTGATTCCTGCCCTGGATTAATTGTGGTTCTGTCCTTTGTTATAATGCTCTCCCTTGTCCCAGCAGACCAGATACCAATCAGAACCAAGCAGATATCCCATTTCCACTTGGCTTTGATGTTATTTACTTGCCTCCAAGTACTGTTTTTTCTCAAGCAAGTATCTTGCATTACCTTGTTGAAAGAGAAACTATGCTTTTCCCATCTTTCCCTTCTGGTGTAGACATCCCATTCAGAAATCAATCAAAGTTTAATCAGGATTCTCTGTTTGGCAAAAGAAGTGGCTGCAATATGCTCAGTAGTAGTGAAAGTGCAGGAGGAAATTTTAAACATAGGCAATAGAGCTGGGCTAAGCTAGCCTTTGTATAACCTCCAGCTGGCCAGCTCTTCAAGTGCTGTGGCAGAAGCATGGATCTGGTTTCCATTTTTGTTTTCCCCCTGAGAACTTATGTCTGAATGCTGTCAGCATGGAGTTTATACTGTAGCCCCATCAGTGGTGGCAGTAATACAGATCTTTCTCCCTTGTCCAACAGTGGTTTTCAGAAAAGTAGGAATGTGACATCTCTGAGGCTGTACTGCACTGTCTGGCTTTGCTCAAATAGGCTGGATTCAGAGGCTGAAGGACTGGGCAGACAGATTATGTAAATCTGTTTTTCCTAAGAAACTCAATTTAAAAGTACCAGAAAATGTTACTGCACGTACTTCTCCACTTAGGATAAGACTAGGAGAATAAACATGATAAATACGAGTTACGGCTGTTATATGAGCTGTTCTGGCAGTGTCAGAATGGTGGAATTTTTTGTCCAGTCTATCTAGGCATGTTTAGTTTTCCTCAGACTTTGGGAAAATTCCATTCTGGATGGTATATTATGATTATTGTCCTTATTAAATAATTTGAGGGCACATGTCTTCTGATCAGGAGGGTGAAAAGAAGGAGGGGTCTTGGTGTTGCCTGACTTTGGAGCCTTGCATGTTAGGAGGGTCCTCTGCCATAACATTTTATTTCATCAGGAAAGAGGGCTTTTCCAAAGAGGTATCCATAAGGTAAGTAAAATGAGCCTCTCCTTAGACCTCCTCATTAATGTAGGTGCCAAGACTGACATGCAAAATTTCTGGAAAAATATCTTTTTTGTCACTGACAGATTCATCAACATGTCGGGAAGTTAAATCTGGCATTGGCAGATTAATTCCTTCAGCAGTATAATCTGGATTTCTTTTGACTTCTGCTGTCATGGCATTGACTCTAAAATTGCTTTAGAATTAAAAAAAAAAAATCATCTTAATGAGTTTTCTCTAGTTTTTGTGGCAATGTTGAATAAAATCTAAGCCTTACCAGAAAACAAAAGTATATGTTTTTAGCATATGCAGTAGTTGAATAAAAGAAATATGGTTTTAAATGTCAGTGGTTATTTGTTTCAGAATGCTAGGAGATTAAGGAGACTGACATTTTAAATTTCTTCTTTACATTAGTGGAATCCTCAATAGTCCAAATATCCCAGGATACAATTATGAGGAAGTCTACTGGTAATTGATATATACATGGAAGGGGCATGTAATTAAGAACTCTGGTTCTTTGTCATCTATTAACGTAGTCATTTTATGTCACATAATAAAGTACACCCATAGCTGAGTTCCCATTTGTGTCAACTAACAGAGGTTGAGCCGTTTGTCATAACAAGCCATGTGGACAGGCATGCTGCTCATTAGCAGAGCATCCCTAATGGCTACATCCTGGAGTAGGTTTACATTTTAAAATAAACAGAGGGGCACTGGGTAACAGCTAACTATAACAATCACCCAAAATAATCTGGGAACAACACTGTTGCGGAGACTAGCAACAGCAAACAAGCATGCATTAATATTTTAGTTGAAATAGATGAACATTATTGGTTTAGTCTGTAAAAACTAAAAGCTGGTATTTAATAAACTCCCTTGGTTTTCCATGGATTGGATATCTAGATACTGTCTAAAACCTTCTGGGAAGTTTGTCCTTATATTTCAACCGTATTTCCTTTTTCTAGAGGGAACAGAGGATATTGATGTGTTTTCTGGCATTTTATCTCTGAGTGGCCCCTAGAGCACTCCCCACCAGAAGGGCGTTCTGGCCAAGGAGATCTGTGCTCGTGATTCTTTCCATATGCCGCTGGCTCGTCCCGTCCCCGTGCTGAGCGGAATGATGTAATCAGAGTCACACATCGTGCAGAAATAAGACTTCAGTCAGACTCTCTGGCTTGGACAAAGCAGCCAAAAGCTCTCTTCTTTACTAAGCCCACCTTACAAACAAACGCCTTGGGAGTTCACAAATTCTGCACCCTTCTTGTAGCAAGAGAGAGGTTCCCATTTGCAATGGCCAGAAAGAAATTTCTGTGGGTTTGTTTTTGGGTGTTTTTGCACACAGTTGATGCCCCACTTTTAAAGCCAAGTATGTTACCAATGTGCAGTAAGGTGTGGGATTTAACAGCGATTCTGTGGGTTTCACAGGGCAGATAATTACTGTCAAGCACATGCAGACATTCCAGGGCAATAGCAGCAACTAAGGAGAAACTAACAGGAGGCTTTGGAATAACAAATCTGTGACCTTTCTGCTGCTTTCTTATAAACTAGCAATCATGTAGCCTTCTGTTAGTCGCTGCTTATTAAAAAGTATTGGAGCATCCTATGGGACCCTTGCTGTTAGTATCCAGATAGTGCTTCATGTTGAACAATACAGATTGCAAGGTAAAAATAGATATGTGTAAATAATTAAACATGTGGATAATGATTTAACTAAAATGAATTCATATATGCCAAGGTGCAATAAAGCAAGTCTCCATGCTTTCACCAGAAATTTATAGCATCTGTTTGACTCCCAGTAATCAACTAGCAATCACATTCAAAGAAAACTTAGGGGGGCTTTGTAAGACTGTGGAATAAAAGTTAGTATAAAAGAAGCTTGGAGGATGCTGATACACTGTCTCCTACAAAGAGGAAAAAGAAAGAAAAGGGAGGGTAGGAGGATGAATTTGATATCTGGAATATACATTATGTTAGTAAGTGAAATATCAAACCCTTATGCTGTTTTTATCTTCTACATATGTAGTGTTTAAAAATAGAAATTGTGCATGTCTGTGAAATTAAATGGCTAGCTGGATTTTGGAGAGCTCCGTTAATATCTAAATTGGTATAGAAGATAAATTGGTGCTGATGTTCTGTGGGAGCTACTGGGAGCTCACTTTGTGGCATGACTGGTATAAAAATTTGATAAAAAAAGAGCTAGAGGCAATCTCCTAAAAAAATAACATAATTAAATTTCTATGTCTGCTTAACATGACACTGAGAAAAAATGAAACCGAGTCAGTTCTAGTTTATTAATGTGTCAACACAGAAGCATCATAAAAGCAAGCCCTGTGAGTGAAGGACTCTCTTGTGATCAAAGCCAAAAATGAGATAAGATCTGAAAGAAGCTTTAGAAGCATCAGAATGATGATCATAGACCTATGAGGAAACAGAAGGGAAAGAGGTTAAAAAGTAGATTAAGATTTTTAAGGAGCTAAAGTTTACTTTCCTCCCCATAGCACCTAAGCAGTACAACTCTATTTTTATAGTAAGCTCTTAAAATGTCTGTCTATATGTTGCTTTTTTTCCCCATACGGACATGAATGTAGCCTTTTACATTTAACCACTCCTTTGCCTTTCTTCGTGTCAATTGTGCTGCAATGTACACAAGCATGTGAGATTGGCTGCTGCTGAAACATGACTGGTAAAGAGAGAAGCAAACCTGTTTTACCTTAGACACCAGAAACATAAATCATCAGTTTCTCAAGTATGTTTTTTAACTTCTTTGGTTTTGCAAAGGCCCAAGCACTAAGGTTGGGCAGATAATGGGGTTTTTGCTTTGGCAGCCAACCAGAAAAATGTGAGAAGGGTAAAAGCTGAGAGGTTGGGTTTTTTTCAGAGTATCTTCTTTTTTCTCCCCAAAATGACAATTGTAGAGTATTGCTCCATTTATTAACAAAATATTCCACTTGATCAAAAAAATGACTTTGTTTTGGAGATTTTGTAAGAAAAATATTTAAGATTTGGTCTGGTTTATAAAATAAGTGTTGGTAGTCTCATTCCCCTTGAAAGGTGTTCTCCCTCTTGATAGGGAATAGGTCAGGATAGACCCTCAGAAGTGGGTCAGGACAATAGGAAGAGTGCCAAGGCATTGCCTGTGGCATTGGGAAGACTGTACAACTGCACAAGCGATCAAGAGTTCACTTGGCCCCATTGCATGCCTCGTTTGCATCCACACTTGACATCTTGTGTGCATTAAACTCAACCATTCTCACAGCTGGGTACCAATATCTGAGGTAGATGGCATCAAAATGCACTACAGGGCTGTCTTAGAACTAATTTTCAGTTCTAAGCCATTAGGAGAGAGTTCTCACTGGTTTCCTGTGCATGCACCTAGTGAGATTGAGAATTTCGGTACTGAGGAGCAAGTACTGGCATCCTTCCTTCAAGTTCCTCCTCCAGGAGTTACTCTGCAGTGATTTGTCATGGGAAGGTTTGGAGCATTAAAATTCAGGATGTGAATTACTTGTGTAATGCATGTGTCAGGATGTGCTTAATTCTTCATTTTGCATGCACTGATACCATGTTAGTTGTTGACCTAGAGGCCAAAAATCCAATCTCACACTGCTTGGAAGGGTATTCTATATCTCAGATTAAAGAGGGTTATTTTCCTATTTACTTCAGTTTGTTTTTAAGAACTGGATACACAGTGAAGGAAAGATGAATCTAAACATCCCACAGGTCATGATCAAGGAACTCACTTGAGCAACAGAGTTTGATTTAAATCCTGCCTTGAACTGGCCATATAGTGGATTTTCCCTCTTGGCTTGTATTTCTGAGCGAAATGCTAATAGAATTGTAGAAACAGAATTGTTTGCATTGGAAGGGACATTAGAGATCCTCCAGTTCCAAAACCCCTGCTCTGGACAGGGATAGCTTGGACCAGACAACGTTGCTGAAAGCCCCATCCAGCCAAGCACTTCCTTGAGCACTTCCAGATTTGGGGCATCCACAACTTGTCTGGGCAACCTGTGCCAGTGCCTCACCACCCTCACAGTCAAGAGTTTCTTTGTAACTCTAAATCTCCTTTTTTAGTTTAAAACCTTTCCCCTATGTCTTATTATCTGCCTATGCAAAACCCCTCTTTTTCCTGTGTCCCCCTTTAGGAACTAGAAGGTTTCTGTAATGTCTCCCTGGAGACTTCCAGGCTGAACAACCCCATCTCTCTCAGCCTGTCTGCATAGGAGAGGTGCTCCAGCCATCTGAGCATCATTCTGGCTTCCTCTGGACTTGCTCCAGCAGGTCCATGTCCCTCTTTTGTTGAGGACTCCAGAGCGGTTTGCATCACTGCAGGTGGGGTCTCACCAGGGTAGAGTGGAGGAGCAAAGTCCCTCCCCTGCTGGCTGGCCATGCTGCTTTTGCTGAGCTCAGAACAACTGGCTTCCTGGGCTACAGGTGCACATCACTGGGTCATGTCCAGCTTTTCATCCACCTGAACCCCAAAATCCACCTTTTAGGGCTGTTCTCAGTGAATTCTTCTCCCAGTCTGTATTCATGTCGGGGACTGCCCCAACCCAGGTGACCCTGCTTTCAGTAAGGAAGTAGTTATTTGGTAGGGAATAGTGAGAAAATAAAGAAACACATTTCTACTGAGAGAAGAGGCAGTATTAGCATCAGGAATGTTGTCAAGAAATAGAGAGGTTGTAGTGATCATGGCTTTGTTGGTGATAGTGATTTTTACTTTCCATCCAAAATTTTATGCAAATGGTATACTTATTTAGAGTTTGGAATTGCATTTAATGAAGATGCTGTGTATACATAGAAGAAATGCAGTGCCATCAATTGATCAGTGGAAAACAGGGTCTTAATCCCCCTCTTCATATTCATTGTTCATTGCAGAAGGTGGCAAATCTAAAACAGATAAACCACATTGCAGCATGCTAAAATTCTCAACACATGTAGAAAAACCATACTACTTATCCATAATTGCAACCTTATCCATGATCTCTTTATTTCTCCAATTTCTTCATGGAGGATTCATATCAAACTCTAAATGTAGCAAACATATTTTATAGGATACAGATGAACACAAATGTAAAGAACACCCCAGGCATGTATTTATCCTGTGCCATTCACAGGATTTGTCCAGACAGCAGATTTTTGTGCAGAACAATGCATATGGCTTTGGATGTTTATGGAGCTTGATCATGAGGTAGCAAACCTGTTCAGCACTTTTTCCTCTTTCATAACCTTCTCAAGTTTCCAGATAGGCACCTCTTCCAAATATACCTATACCTACAGATGCAGGTATATAAGTGCAGAAAGGTACTGTAGGGGTGCCTTTATCTTTCAGAATTTAAAATATATTTTAGAATTTTTAAACAGTTTCCTTTGCTCAAATTTCATATGTCTGCAACTAAGTAGCTGTTCTGTATAAACGAACCTATGATAGATTATTTTTTTTACTTTGGATTTGTTTTTTTTTGCTTTTGTAAGATCTGATGCCTTTAAAGGCTAATGCAGCCTTGAGGTAGAGGTTACTTGCTATCGTCAGACACAGTTAATTGTGAAGCTGAAGTTCATACTCTCTGATGTTCAGTTTTAGTCTTGAGCAGCTTAGAAAATAGCTTGTTGTACAGGGCAAAGTGTGGGCTTGTTTTTATCTATCTTTGTATAAATACATACCACTTTTCTTAGTAATTATTAGTTAGCCCTGAAAACACTTTATTCACTTGCATTCAGTGCATGCCTCTGGCTCTGTGCTTTCCCCAGTTTATCAGTCAGGCTGTTTACCAAGTGTGACACTGGGAGATGCATTTGAAAAATGAGAGCATCATTTAGATACAAATCCATGTAATGTTTGCTACTTGATCATTCTTCTTGGGAATAATTTTCCACGTTTGGTGTACATTGCTTGGTTCCCTTGAAACTAAGTTAAGGGGAGTAGCACTGATTTGTAGCAGCTCAAGAGTTGTTTCTTCAAAAGAGCTTCACCTTAAGAACGGATGCTGACTGTGGTTTTTTGTATTTAGAAATTAAGATCTTTAAATCGTCATGTTTAATTTTCCCTATTGCTTGTGTGAATCTCCTCTGTGAAATTTTATACAAGACTTAACTACAGAAGTGCAATTTCAGGGGTGTTATGACAAAATTGCTTGTCTAACCCAAGCTGGGTAACTGTGTCAGTATTTATGATAAGGGGGCCTAACATAAAGGTTTTTACACAGAAAGGCCGGGGGTTTGTTTTGGGGTTTTTTTTTTTTTGTTTTGTTTTTATTTCTTTCCTGAAGAGATCAGGAGCCTAAATGCAGTTTATAACTTCTCAGTTTATCACCTCCCATGTAGAAGGCTGCTTTCTCTTTTGTCACAAGCAGTACCATTGAGACTATTATATGCTCTTACGCTGTAGAATTTGATGTGGTACTCTGTTAGAAACTAAACATAAAGTTAGAATACACCTTAACAGTGAAGGTTACAATAAATCAGTTCCACTGGCAAATCCCATTTTAAATTTAGTCAGGTAAAGATCTGGTTTCGGCACAATAGCAGAATCTAATTAGGAGCTTGTGTGTTGTTAAAAAGATACTGAAATTAGAATTAATTTTTTTTAATTAGCTCAAATCCTTTCATTCGACTTTTCTTCCACCCTAATGTATAGTTTAGCCTCAAACTCTTTGTAATTGTTCCAAGCAGCTGCCTTTAAAGTGAAATTCCCTGTACCTATTTGAACTCTGATTTCTGAATACGCAAAGGTTTAATGAGACTAAAAATACCTTGGAAATTAGAATTCATGATATAGCTGATGAAAGAAATTTTTCTGTGTCAAAGGATTCCTGAAAGGAATCATGGTGCCAGAGTGTTGCATATAGTTGGCATAGAATGTAACTTTAGTTTTATGTATAGGATCAACAGCATTTTAATAGCTCTTTCAATTATAAGGAAAGATGTAAAAGCAGAAATAAACAATTAATTGAGATTGACAAATAACCAGATAACTCAGTTTGATGTATTTAATTTAAACCTGTGAGACAAATATTTAATTTTAAAAAAGGAAAAAAGAATGTTTAACTGTACTGCAAGCAGAATATGGAATCAAAGCTGAGAGAAGGTGAACAGTTAAAACTGTTGATCAGAAATTCATCTGATCAAAAAACATACAGATAGTTTCTTTACATGACAGTATGAATGTGCCAAACTTAAGTTCTTCCAATGATTTAAATATGCTGAAATAAAAGTTAAAGGTCTTTTTTTTTTCACTTGCACATGATATCTTTTACCATCATTGCAGCTCCTTAGGCTGATGTTTGTAATTTTTACATGCTTTATTAATGCATTTAAATGCCAATAAATGCTTCTGCAGCAGAACTTTTTTGGTTTTATCTTAATTCTTTGGGGATTTTTTTTTCTCATCTCTTCACACTGCTGCTTACACAAATGAAGATGAAATCATATTTGTTGAGTCATAAAATAGTTGAAACTGGAATGTGTATGCCTTCAGGAGCACAGCATCATTTCTACTGATTGCAGTAGGACACTCATCTCAACAATTTTAATTCATTTCTGTAATAAAAAATAGATTGCAAAAAAAGTGAAAGAGGAGAGCATGAAAGCAACTGACGATTTTTCAGTTTATAGGAGTTTACTTTCACTATGTATTCCTTCACATTTTCTTTTCTGTAGAACCATGGGCTGGAAGTACTGTAAGTACTGCAAAATTAAAGTTATTGATACACAATGTATGCTTGATTTAACAGGAATATTTTCTCCATACGACCTATGTTATGAATTTGCTTGGTAAAAATGTACTGTTTTCTAAGTTCAGTGTAATCATTAGACACAAGCCAGTAGTTCCTAGAAAATAATTTTTTAGTATTGACAGCATTTTACCTCTTTTCTTTCTCATCATTAAAAAACACCAGGGTTTATTAAGAATGTTAATTCAAGCTTTAGTAAAACTAAGTTTCCTCTTCTCTTCGTCTGTCCTTGAATGCATTTTGGAGATGAAAAAACAGTGTAGTGAGTTGTTTTATTATACTTGCTGTAAAGACAGCTTTAGTCTCATGGCAGCATTTATCATCAACTGACTCCTTTGGAAAAGAAAAAAGATCTGTTACAGGAGGTTGGAGGAGTATAAACCATGCATATTACTTTATCAAAAATTATATTAATCTTTCTTCAGATGAATAGATTCTATTTCTGTACTATCAGTATTCTGCCTATCTTTCTCCTAGCAAAACCCAGAATATTTCAAACATTTTTCTAACATTTAGCAACTTAATCTTTATAAAAAAGTTTTTGAGCTTTGAAGATTAATGCTGTCCGTACTTAGGATGGGAAAAAATAGTTTAGAGACTTGGTAAGTAGCTAAGTACTGTGTTAAAATTCAACACGAATCATCTAACTTGGGAGACTTAAAGTCATATACATATCACAGTAGAGTAAGGGGGAAAGCTAAGGAGGTGAAACTCAATTAATTTTCGTCTTTATTTTTTGACAGGCTAGTGAAGGATGCCCCCTGGGATGAAGTCCCTCTTGCTCACTCCTTGGTTGGTTTTGCCACTGCTTATGACTTCTTGTACAGCTACCTTAGCAAGATTCAGCAGGAGAGATTTCTTGAAGTAATTGCCAATGCCTCGGGATACATGTACGAAACATCGTACAGACGTGGATGGGGCTTCCAGTACCTTCACAACCACCAGCCTACCAACTGTGTGGCCCTGCTGGCTGGAAGCCTGGTTCTGATGAATCAAGGTATGTGCTGAGCCATAGGGATGTTTTTTCTAAAGTCTGTCAACTCAAATCAGCCACTTAAGCAGCAAAGTTCAGGGTTTGATAAAAATGCTTCTTTAGTGTACAGCACTATTGGGTTTACTCTTTTGCTGCTTAGTAAAATTTAATTTAGTGAATGGAGCAAAAGTCTGTGGGCAGATGCACAAGTCATTATGAGTATGTATATAAGTTCAGTTTTCCAAGTGATTCTGAAATTCTTACCTCACAGTTTATAAAAGTTAAAAATCCAATTGTGTACAGTTTGTCAGTCCTGATTCATGGTCAGTGTCTTTCAGAGTAGATCATCAATGTAGAATGATGCTTGATCTCCTTACACAAAGCATTGCGAAAGTCAGCAGTCAGAAACACCCACTGCTCTGACCTGGGAGCCAGACAACAGGATAGCCTGGAATTTCATCCAAGTCTTTTGTCATTTCACCTGGAGGATCTGCAAAAGTGTAACTTTATCCACCCAAGTGCCACAGCTTAGGACATTTCTTCCCAACAGCCTTTTCTATGGAGATATCCAAGGCTGTACTTTTTTTCCTCTGAACTCTGCTATTGCACCCCACAACAAACATTTGTGCCTGGTTTCCTCTTCTTTGCTTTGGGGGCATAAAACCATTGTTCGCATTTCCAAGGTGAATACTCTGGCCAGTAGCTTTTGCCTGCTCTGTCAAGGGGCTGTCCCTGTCCTGCTGGAGAGTGCAAGTCACAGAGTGAGAGAGAAAGCAGGTGAGCAATCTTGACTTTAAACCCCAGAGGTACTTCAGCTGAGAGATGGAAGTCATGGAGCCAGCTCCCGCTTTTATAAGAATGAATCCATATTTCATCAGGTAATTATTTTATATGTGCTAGAAGTATTTTGAAAACATGATTCCCAGTGGAATTACTTATGCACTGCAAGTCCAGGAAAATCTAGTTTCTGGATGCTGATGGTGTTGCCAAGCTGCTCAGCCCTGCCAAACAGAGGCACATCTGCCCATCACTGGAGCTTTCAAGTGCCCAAAAAAATGTGACAAAAAACTGTGGCACCTACTGTGTTTGGAGGATCATTTTTTCCTAAGTGCCTGTCAAAACAAACACACTGACTGATGTGTATATGTTGAAAAGCATCAAGAGCGTGTGTGGCAGTTATTCCCTATCCTCCTGTCTTGCCTTCCACAAATTGAAGACTCAAAGCCATGTTTATTCAGTGGGTTTGCTAAATTTCATATAATTCCATCCTTCCCTAAGCCTTTGTTGGTGCAGAAAGCTGGCAGTTTGCAAGATGATTCTGCTTTTCATTAGGTATAGACCGTAAGTATGCCTTGTGTAAAACAATGAAAGCATCAAAAAGCCGGGCAGTATTTTTTTCACTGAAGTGATGGTGTTTGGGGGGAGGAGGAAGGAAAAAAGCAGGAAACTAATGAATTCTTGAACAATTTGAAAATAGTAATATTTCAAATGAAAATAGGTCAAAACAGACTTTATATTTCTAAATTTAAGTGCTGTTGTTTTGATATAGAGAAACTTGGGTTTTTTTAATAGCAACTTAAATTTAACTTAAATTAGGTTTTTCTGTTAGTCTAAAATGGAAAAAAAGGCAAATTGTAATTCCAATATGAAAGAAAATAATCTGAAGGAGAAAAAAAAAAGGAGGGAGAAAAGGAATGAACATGTTTTGCTTCTGCATCAGATACATAGCAATTGCAAATAATGTATCCCAGTGTAGACCTTTCTCACAGAAGGTTTAAATTCCAACTACTAAGTTTAAACACAATTCAGCTATTGAAGCTTGTAGATGCTAAACAGCCAATTTAAAAGAATGTAAATGTTTCCAAAGGAATGAAAGTGAAACTAATTGAAGTTAATTCTAGGCACGTGCATTTGGAGAAGTCTTTGTATTTAGACACTCAGATGTTCAAAATAGAAACTTAAGGCCTTGATATTAATATAGATACCTGATTTATATACTGCTAAATTTAGGTGAAATTTGTTCTGGTTTGTCATGTAGCCTGACAGGGTGTTGAGTCTTTTAATTTTTTTATTTCAATGTATTATTGTTCTTTTAGTGTGCTACAAGTGTAGTGTTATAGCATAGATATACCTGAAGTAAACAGAACATTAAGGCAGTACAATGGTAAAGGCACTGTGCTGAACCATAGCAAATCACATTCTTGCAGCATAGCTTCCCTTTTATGTCACAAGGGAAAACAGGAGTGGAAACATTCAGGATTTTATTCTGACAGACCACTGTGCTGCCAACTCCATGAAGAGTAATGAAAAAGTGTCTTAATAGCTGGGAGTGAAGTGGAAATGGTACCACTGCCACTGTTGCTCAGGCCTTCCCCATCGCAGTTTTCTCTTCAGCCAGGCATTTAAAGTACTGTGATAGACTCAGGTTGTCTGTTTTGCTTAGACACTGCTATTTTTTTTTTTTTTTTTTTTGTCTCAGTTAACTGAGCAGGATTTGGCAGCCTTGACTGGTAGGATGCCTGAATTACTCATCACTCTGCTGAGCATAAATACAGTGTTGGTGGCAATGGGATGAAACACTGAGTAACAGGACTGAATGTAGCTCCTACTCCCTTAGCACATGTGCTTCATTCAGCAGGCACTGCTTCACCACATAGTGAGGTGTAACACATGCCAGCTGGGCTTTGCTGTAGGGTGGAGTTAAGTCTGGTTCAATCTGTGTCCAGACATTTTGAACTGGGAGAACACTAAGCTGCCAGTTAGAAGCACAAGGCAATTGATGTCTGTTTGGACCTACCTCTCCTGCTACTCAATCCAAAAAGCCTTTCCTCTGCTGGGTTCCATGTGCTGACTTCTGCTGGAGGCTCTCCTGCTTGTGCTTAGTGAAAGCAGACTGGCACTGAGAAGGTTTCTTGTGACCTCTTCCCAGGTCTTGATTTGTGTGGAGCAGACCAAAACAGTAACATCTCTAGGCAGAGAATTTATCTGCCTCGAAGATTAATTTTGTTTGGGAATTGAAGAATCTTACTTTTGGAATTACCCATGCAAAGCTCTTCCAAAATAGCTTTTATTTGGATAACCCTTTAGGTTGTACAACAAACTGAAAATATCAGTAGAACAGAGCAGGTCTTAAAATAGAGCATGAGTTAGCTCATCGTCATATCAGTTAACTGCAGCTCAAATGTGAAGTTTGTTACATTTTCAGTCTCTATGTATCTCCTTACCATGCTGGTGGTCCTGCCAGTGAAAAATGACCGATCAGAATTGTTACATTATTGGAGCCCTCTAGTGGGGCCATTGGTTTGTTTTCATACAGCTTTAATTCGAAATGCAATATAGTCTTGGTTTGGCTCTTCCCTTTTTTGCATGTCCTGAATGTGTTCAGGAAATTTTCTTTTTAAGTTGTAAAGCATAGCCCCATATTACTAGCAAAAGGTGTTTGATAGATTTTCCCATGCTCATGCAACCTTGCTTTGCTGTATTTAAATATGTCTTACTTTTATTTTTCACCTTAGAAGTACAGGGATGCTGCAGCAATAGGTTGTATTATAGACCCCTGGACTGCAGATTCCAAGCTGGGAAGGACCCCACAGACAGCACCATGTATGAACTGTTGTGTTGTAATTAGTTTTGCCATTGTCATTTTCTTTCAGGCTACCTTCAGGAAGCTTACTTGTGGACCAAGCAGGTGTTGGCAATCATGGAGAAGTCAGTAGTCCTGCTGCAGGAGGTCACAGATGGCTCCCTCTATGAAGGGGTGGCTTATGGCAGCTACACAACCAGATCACTGTTCCAGTACATGTTTCTTGTCCAAAGGCATTTTGACATCAATCACTTCAGCCACCCCTGGCTCAAGCAGCACTTTGCATTTATGTACAGGACTGTCCTGCCAGGTAGGTCCTTTGGGTGAATGAAGATGAATCTCTTTATTTTTGAAGCAGCAATAAATTTCATACTTAAAATAGGCCATTTTAAAATAGCACTCTACTTGGATATTTTTCAAAATAACCATTTCCTTGGATTTTACCTTCAAGAGTTATCAAAACAGTAACAGCCTTGTTTAGCACTGCTTCTAAATGAGGAACACTTTCCACTAGCACAGGTTGCTCAAAGCCCCATCCAGCCTAGCCTTGAAGCCACTCCTCCACACTGCCAGGAGTGGAGCATCCGCAACTTCACAACCTGTCCACGTGCCTCACTATCCCCACAGGAAAGAACCTCTTCCTCATATCTAAACTAGGTCTACCCTCCTTCAGTTTAAAGCTGTTACCCCCTGTGTTGCTTATTTGCAGGACACTTCATTAGGAACTTAAATTGCTCAAATTCTAGGTAAAAAAAACTTAGATAACTGTATTGGAACCCCTGATCTACCCATGTATGTAACAGGGGCTGAATGCAGCTTTGGTGTGCCAGCATATGCACATAAGGAATTGTCCTGAATCCATGTGAGACCCCAGGCATCCTTTGGGAAGAGGTTCCTAAGAGCAAAATGAGCTCACATTGATGGTTTCAAGGTGAAGCTGATTATCTTGTTCTTTGGGGGCCCCTCTGGTTTATTCCTTTGCAGAGTATAGATTCACATAAAAACATGAAAACTGTAAAGGGAAAGTTACCTTTGCCAGACTTGAGTGAGGAGAGGAAGTGGATTGCATCTTACATTTTGTGTGGTGCTTTGGCTGTCCATAGCCCAAAGCCAAAGAAGAAAGGTGAATATTCAAGTTAGCTGCAGCAGAAGGAAACCACTCCTGTGTAACCTATTTACGGCTCATTTACAAGCAGGTCTATAAACATCTGAAAAGGCTGCCTCTGTTTGCACCGCTTGGCTTCACTGGCATGCTCTTCAAAAGCATCTTTGTGTGCTTATTTGTTCTTTCTCCTTCTTGCTTTTCCCCAAGGGTTCCAGAGAACTGTGGCCATCGCAGATTCCAACTATAACTGGTTCTACGGGCCGGAGAGCCAGCTGGTGTTTCTCGACAAGTTTGTCATGCGCAATGGCAGCGGGAACTGGCTGGCAGAGCAGATCAGAAGGAACCGAGTGGTGGAGGGGCCAGGCACACCATCCAAAGGGCAGAGGTGGTGCACTCTCCACACTGAATTTCTCTGGTATGAAAGGGAATGAGTGGGCTCAAAAGGAACCTGGCAGCTGTTTGCTGTTAGTGTTAATTCATTAACTTTAGATGTGCGCCGCAGAGGCTGGGCTCAGGCTGCCCATGTGCCACCCAGGGTCAGGAGGCACAGAAGAACTTCTTCATTTAGCACAGGTTGCCACAGGGAACACCCTGGTCTTGTCCTGCATCTGATTTTATGGTTTCTATCCACTGTCCATTGCTTTCATAGAATACAGGTCATTCCAAAGGAACTGAAAATTTCCCTGTATGTAGTCTTTGTTTAATTTGGTCTCTTGTAATGGGATTTAATCCTGTTGTGTTCTTTTATGATGAATTAGGTGAATATTTAAAGCATAAGTTTTCATTCAAAAGTTCTGTAAAATAGTATAAACTTTCTTTTAAAAGCTAAATAATCCAAGCAGTAAGGTTACTGTTAACAGGATTTGCACACTAATTAGCAAGCTATGCTTGGAAAAAATGCCATGCTAGATGGATATTTTCCCAGGTAATTTACAGTTATCCTAACTTCTATGTCAATCTTCTTAAAGTAAGAAATTAAAATACTCGGGAAGCTTTAGATCTATATATGAATTCCCTTAGTTTGTGGAGGTAACAAGTATATTTCCGAGGAGTGAGTGTAGCTCTTTCTCTCTTGCAAGAAAAATCTTATTGAATATATGTTGGTTTGCCCTTATGATGTGCACATTAGAGTGCATGTTTCTTAGGCTCCTAGCAGCCTTTATCTTGTTACTTTCAAAATACAAAATATGTCTTCTACAACCTCATCCCATCACTGTTTCCTCCTGTCTCTTCATGGAAATTCTGTAACTGTCTAGGGCCTGCCAGAAACTCCTGGTTAGTTGTAGGAATAAATCTGATTCTGGAACCGTCTAATAGAAATGTTAGTGGGCTTAATATGGTTTTGTTTATTTTGGTAGCTTAAAAACAATGCCAGAAGGTTTTGGTTTGGATTTTTATTGTTTTGACTCCCACGGATAAAATTGTAGTAATTTTAACCTTTTCTAGAATTAAAGCTTCTTTTTAAACAAAATGTCTTAACGTCTTATGATTCATACAAGAAAAACCATGAAAATTTTTCTTCAGCCTAGGTTGAAGAAAGAAACTAACATACATTAACTGATACAAATAATAAACATTTCATCTTCAGAATGCCTCATCATTACTTTTAAATTTATTGCCTATTCTGTTTGAAGACTACAGATTTCTGTAATCATCATTTTGGGGAAACAGATATTTCGCTTTGTTAAGTAGTCAGTAAATAGGCACAAATGCTGATGTCTAGGCAGTGTCTGGTCTAATCTGCCTTTTTTAAAGATCTGTTATAGTTGGTAGTTTTATGACTATCTAGGGCAAAACATGGCTAGTTTGAAATTAGTGGTACTCATTTTTGGGCAAAAAGACTGCTTGCTTTAAATGCAGAGCAGATGCTTTCAGCTGTTGTTCTGTAAAAAGCACACAACAAATTTGTATAGGGATTAGTATGATGAATAATAATTACAGCTATATGATTAGGAAGCATAACTGTGGGATTTATATTTTTGGCTTGCTCTTTGATGTAAACAGAGAACGTTTTTTTGAGTTTTTTGCAAGTGCTGATAGTGGAATCAGTCAAGGGACTTTTAACCCAATTTTTCTCATCTTCTTTTGCAGGTATGATGCAAGTTTGCGCTCTGTACCTCCACCAGACTATGGAGTTCCTAAGCTACATTATTTTGAGGACTGGGGAGTGGTGACTTATGGAAGTGCTTTGCCAGCTGAAATCAACAGGCCTTTCCTTTCCTTCAAGTCAGGAAAGCTGGGAGGACGTGCAATATATGATATTGTTCATAAGAACAAGTACAAAGAGTGGATCAAGGGGTGGAGGAACTTTAATGCTGGCCACGAACACCCAGACCAGAACTCCTTCACTTTCGCTCCCAATGGTGTACCTTTCATAACAGAAGCTCTGTATGGGCCAAAATATACTTTTTTTAATAATGTGTTGATGTTTTCCCCTGCTGTGTCTAAGAGCTGCTTCTCCCCATGGGAAGGGCAGATTACAGAAGACTGTTCCTCAAAGTGGCTTAAATATAAACATGACTTGGCTGGCGACTGTCAGGGACGAGTGGTTGCTGCCACGGAGAGAAGCGGCGTGGTTTTTATCAGGGGAGAAGGAGTGGGTGCATACAATCCTAAACTGAAGCTGAGAAAATTGCAACGAAACCTTATACTTCTCCATCCCCAGCTTCTCTTGCTAGTGGACCAAATCCACCTAGAAGATGACAGCCCTCTGGAGGCAGCGACCAGTTTCTTCCACAATGTGGATGTGCCTTTTGAAGAAACAGTTGTTGATGATGTCCATGGGGCCTTTATTAGGCACCGTGATGGGATATATAAGATGTACTGGATGGACGACACTGGCCACAGTGAGAAAGCCACCATTGCCTCGAGGATGTATCCCCGGGGCTACCCCTACAATGGAACAAACTACGTGAATGTAACGACCCTGCTGCGGCACCCCGTCACGAGGGCCATCTACCTTTTCATCGGGCCCTCTGTGGACGTGCAGAGCTTCACCGTGCGTGGAGATTCCCCGCAGCTGGATGTGTTTGTGACCACTGGTGAGCACGCCTATGCCGTGTACCTGTGGCCCGTCGAGGATGGCTCCCGCTCTGCCTTTGCACAGGTTATTGCAGACCGCCAGAAAATTGTCTTTGACCGAGCCTCTGCCATCAGGAGCTCCACAGTGCCAGAGGTGAAGGACTACGTAGGCATCGTGGAGAGGAACCTGCAACATTTTAAACCCGTTTTCCAGCAGCTTGAGAAGCAGATCCTGTCTCGTGTACGCAACACGGCCAGCTTTAGGAAGACTGCTGAGCGCCTGCTGAGGTTTTCAGATAAGAGGCAGACAGAGGAGGCCATTGACAGGATATTTGCAATCTCACAGAGGCAGCAGCAACAGCAGCGTGGCAGAGCAAAGAAAAACAGAAAGGTAGCCAAAGGCTACAAATTTGTTGATGCCGTTCCTGACATTTTTGCACAGATTGAGGTAAATGAAAGAAAAGTGCGACAAAAGGCACAGACTCAAGCACAAAAAGAGTTGCCTGTAGATGAAGATGAGGAAATGAAAGATCTTCTGGACTTTGCAGATATCACTTATGTGAAGCACAAAACTGGGATGTCAATCAAAGGCCGATCAGGGCTGGCGCAGATGGTGGCGACTGCTCGAAGCGCCCCATCAATATCAGCTTCTTATACTCGCCTCTTTCTGATTCTCAACATTGCTATTTTTTTTGTCATGCTAGCAATGCAGCTCACTTATTTCCAGAAGGCCAAGAGACTGCATGGCCAAAGATGTCTGTATGCAATTCTTTTAGTAGACAGCTGTATATTATTGTGGCTGTATTCTTCCTGTTCTCAGTCACAATGTTAGCAGAAGACCTCTACTAGTTGACCAGTTTATGGTCATATATGTCTATGCAAAAACATTAACCCTAATAGGGCCAAAGTTTATATCTTCTCTTTTTTTTTTTCTCTTTTTTTTTTTTTCTGAAACATTCCAAAAACATCTGGGAAAAGATTGTTTTCAGACCGGAATAGATTAAATAATAGGGCAAGCAATTAATATCTCAGAAAACTCAGTACTTAATAAGTACTTCTCCCTTGTGTTTTGAGTTGGGCCTCATGTCTGAGGGAATGTTGTGCTTTTTTCATCAGAGTTCAGTAGGGTAAAGTTGTAATTAATTTTTTGGTGAGATGAGCCCTCTTGATTAGGTTTATTTCTAAGGTCTTTTTTTATACAGAATTTGATTTGCATGTAGTGAGTTTTCATTTCAGGCTGCTAGGGATGTCTCTGGACATTCTCCTAAGACGAGGACATTCAAATATACATATACAAGGCAGATCTTAGCAGCAGACTTCGTTTCTGTCTGCCAAACCAAAGAATGGCTCAATATGGGACACCCCTGTATCATTATTGCAGACCTTATATTGTCCCGTCTCTTCCATGCTTTACAATCAGGCACAGTGGAAAATGACAATCATGTCAGTGCTTGCCAAGTGAGGGACACATCACTAGTAGGCAGTAGTACAAGGCAAATATGGGTTTAACTCAAAGTAGAGCAGAATGCAATTCTCAGGAAAATAAAACCATTTCTATTTTAGCCAAGTGTAGGCTGTAGAATGCTGAATTCTGTAGGGTCTTTTCTCCATTTTACAAGGCAGGGTTTCAAGAAAATTTTCTATAGTTTGAAGCACATCTTACTAGGGAAATAATGTCCTAGATCACTGCCCTTCTTTATGTAATTTTTAAAATACAAAGAACCAAAGCAATCCTGTGGTAACCTCAGCAACTGCCAGTATGGAAAAGTATGTATCAAGGAAGTATTTAATGTATTTTTTTCTTTCAAATGTCTAGAAAGAGGACAGTTAAAATTTTGTGAACAGCCTGTTCTCTATAAAGCACCAGCAAGGGTTCTGCAAGCTCTTGGTGGCCCCAGGTCAATTATTTGGGGATTAGTGGTAAATGGAATCATGTGGTTTATGATAAAAATAAGTTTGACATCTCCACATATATTCCCCTCTGTTCATTAAACTAATTTCAAAAACTCATAGCTATTTGAGAGAATGGAAACTGTGGAATTGGGGCATACCTGTATGTCTTTACAGAAAAACAATTCTTCAGTACATTTGCTAAATAAAAGCATTATAATTATCTCTATGGAAAAGTTGGTTTTGTTTTGTTTAAATATTTTTCCTGATAATTACAGTAATTATGTTCATCAGTACTTGGTTCAAACAACAAACCTTTGCTTCCTCTTCTTTACACCATTTAGATATATGTTATCTACATTACTCTGTTAAGCCTTCTGCAAGTCTGTGTTTGGAAATGTGAGGAGCTTTCCTTGTCTAAATATCTTCAGTGAATAGGTCAGAATATTTTCACTAGGTTCTGAGTCAGTTCAGAGCACTGTATTCACATAAATGAGCCCTACTGCAGTCTCCAATGCCTGGATTTATTCAATGAAATTGGCTGCATTTTATCTGAGCAAAGATTTAGGTACCCAGTTAATTTCTGATCCATGCATAGTCTCTGGATTATGAGAGCCTTCAGACAGTAACTCAGCTCACCAAAGGCCTTGGAACGCCTTCAAGACATACTTCCCCCTTTTCCCCAATTGCAAAGTGTGGGGTGGATAATTGTCTATTTCAACTCACTCACTTTGTTTCTTAAGGCAAAGGGAGCTGAGCCTGGGGACTATCACCCATACAGCTCCAGTCGTACCTGCTGAAAGCAACTAAACTGTGACAGGCTGTGGATAACTGGAAATCTCTTTATTTTTGCCTTTGCACTGTGATGACATAAACACATGCAAAAGTAGCTGTTGGCTTATGTTCAATTTTAAAGACACTATTAGTTTTCCAATATTAGGTGATACTATTATTTGTCATGAGACACCAAAAAAATCAAGAGTTTATTAAATGTCTGTGCATATTTCCCCTCTGTCAATTTGCTATTGCTTTGAACCAGCAGAAAGCCACCCTGTAGTCTAGAAGACTAAGAAGTGCCTGCAATTCTTTGCTGTGTAGTGTGGCTCTAAGTTTTAGCATGGGATTTGTGTGGCTGTCAAATGAAACTGCAGAGATTAGCAATTAAGGTATGGTTTTGCACGTTAGCTCTCATTTACACTGTGCTTCTCTGCACTGTTCCAGCAGTGCCAAGGGAAAGAGGTGGCTGCAAGAGCTGCCCGTGTTCACAGCCAGGTCTTAAAGCAGCTTTTAAAGTAGACCAGCATTCAAACAAACTGTGTGTGTGCAATGATACTGTAAAGGGAAATGAAATGCAGCAGCCTGACCCTCCTCAGTGAGAGACCAGACCCATCTCAGCATAAAATGTGCATCCAGGAGTTTTGCAGCCTGTGCTTGGTTTGCATCTGTTAAGGATTTATGTGTACCTGACTGTCATTACTTGCTGCTCTGAACTCCACTTGCACAGATGTGACTTTGATTCAGATTGGGCAACTAAAGAAGCAAATTAAGCCTTAATTGTGTTGACTGTCTTTTAGATATGAAAAGAATCCTTAGTTATTCTTTTCCAGGCCAGAGCCTTTAAAAAGACTGTCTCCAGTGGTTCTGTTTCCACTCTTTTTTTCTATTCTTGTCTCACTCATTCCTTGCCAAGGACAGTAACTTTTTGTGATTTTGATTTTGAAACAATGGAAGAACAGATTGTTCTATGCCATCAATAATGTGGCATGGGCAATTGGGTGTTGGCTAGAAGTGTCTGTGTCACAGAAAAGAGACAGTTCAAGGCCTCAGATGACAGGACTCTGAAAAATCCAAGCTGCCCTTGCTTCACTAGGAAGTGTTGTGAGGAAGAACAGGTAAATGGGACCAGCCCAACAGCCCTACTGTCTTGTGGGAGGGCTGGAGAAAGATGGTGTTCCTTCACACTTGATTATGCAGGACAGAATGCTCTCCTCGCCTTTGCATCCTTTGTCTGAGCTGCACAAGAAAAGCAGACTCGGTGGGCTCTGTGTCCATGGTAGAAGCATTTACCACTGTGTTCATCTAGTCTGGGTATACTGAACAACTTCTGAAATGCCACTGTATGGCACCCAACAGCAAAGTTATTTTTCACTCCCTCTTTTAAGTGGAGTAAAAAAACTGGGGTGTTTCTGGCACATGCGTCTGCTCCCATTCTTATTCTTCTTCTTTTTCGTTTCTGAAAATGTTCATTTTCTGCATCTCTGGCCACAGAAAAAAGTGGCTATCCAAGAACTTAATGTATGTGGATGGGTTCCTGTGTTCATCTGAGACCCTGCTGACTTCACTCAATTTCTCTTCAATAGCTGCTCTTCAATTATGCATGCTTCATTTCAGGACTGCAGTCTAATTTAGTCTAAAGTTAATTCACTGTATTCTGAACAAAGTGAATGGCAATTCAGCCCACAGGTAGTGGTGTATATGTTTGAGGGTGGAAGTGGAATCTGGTTCTTAGATTCTTTCAATTATTTTTTTGAGTCCAGCCAAAAAATGTCTATCTATGTTATATACATCACTGTGACTCAAGGAAGCAAAGGGAAAGGAGCACATTACTTCATTTCTTAAAACTTGTAAGATGAAAGCTTATTCTGAAGAATTAAGTGTCTGAAATTCTGTTGGTCTATGTATTTTCCACTGATGAAAAGCATTTTCTTGGTGTTTGAAACCGTATAGAATTCGGAAAATAGCTGTATTTCTGCACCGGGACATTACATTCACATTTACTTGGTCTGCAAAAGGCTCAGTTGGGATCATAAATACTTTTGTCTAACTTCAATCCCTTTGCTCTGTCTAGTCTGTTAAAATCAGTAGGGTAACTTGAGGCTGGTAAGTCAGACTGAGCTAATGAAGCCAAGATGTCACTTTCTGTCCTTTCTTGGCAGCTGACTCCAGGAGCTCTTTGCAGCAGAAGGCCTGTGCAATCTAGTGTGGATATGTCTGTACTGTCATCAGAATAGAGACTGTTTTCCAAAAGTTCAACCTTGAAACAATGTCAAAGCACTTCAAATAAGAGCCCTGGACCCTCTCAAGTAAGGAACAAAATTATTCCATGCTTCAGACAGACAGGAGACTGGACGAAACTACACAATATATGAGTGCATTCTTTCAGCGAAATGCATCCGTAGCATTTTCCCCAGATGCTACCTTTCCTGCCAGGTTCTTCTGGCTGATAAAGCATTCAGAACATTTATGATGATTTTCTATAAATTTAGGATGCAGAGAAATATTGCTAGCTGAAATGAATTATTTTATAAGACATTTCTGACTTTTTTTCCCCTTTGACTTGTGTCCAAAGCCATCAGTGATTTTACTGGTTTCCTAACTGACCCTGGGACAATCAAGAGGAAAACTGTCCCACTTCAACCCCCAGGGCTCTGTTACTGTGAACAATAACCCATAACAAGTATATATGAGTTTATGACTGTCCCCAAAATATTGACATACATTTTTTCACCAAACATTCCATACTCAGTCTAGCTTCGTACCTACCTCCAGTTGGAAGGCATTCTTCAAGGAGGTGGAATGCTTCTGAAATCACGAGTATAAAACCCCTGGTTTCCCACTTTGTTAATGTAACATGGGAAGCAAGGAATGCCAGGAAAGCTGGGCACATTGGATATGCCTATAGGAAATGCTAGTGAAGAAAACTTGAGGAGGATTGGGGCATGGAAATTTCACTACACTGCCGTGCCGCTGTGAGAGTAAGCTAGATGAATTCATCCTGTGGCAAGAGGGAATAGGTGATCAGCATATGCATTTCTTTCTATCCCTAAAGAACAGCACTATCCTTGGGAGGATGAGCTGAACTCTTTGGGACATGCTAAGGAAGGCCAAGTTTCTCCGTCACCTAGTAAAGATGCTACAGCATTTATAGTTCACCTTTACTATTAATTGTAGTTTAGAACTGTATTCACTTCTCTCATGCTTGTCCTTTTTTATATGGCATAACCCTTATTTTGATCAAGTAAAGTAATCATATTCTTTCACTTACTAAGTTTGTTATGGAGTTTCCTCTGGTGGGCCCAATTGCAGTCCACTGTTCATGGGGAAATGGGCAGAGGACCAGAGTCCCTGGAAGGGCAGTTGAAGAACTCTGCCTTTATAGAAGTTAGAGGAATAGAAGATGATCAATAATGCTATAAAATATAGCTGCAAATGCCAGGCAAATAAAATGACAATCATGATGGATTATTTGAACATAGCAGAATAAATAAGGGCAGACCGAGAGACTTGGAAAGTTACTGCTAACATAAAATATAGGCAACTGGGAATATTTTCTCCTTATGTCCCATATATCATTCTTTCCTTTTGAATCATATCTTCCTATTAAAAAAAAATGGAAGTGCACACACAAGTGCTGCTGAGTGTAATAGAGTTCCACCTTTAATGCAAGCCAGACATGGTTACCAGAGAGCCTGACAGAGCTTGTACAGTAGTGGTGAGCTGAAACAGCTTGGGTATTCTGTAGCTAAGGATTAGATTGATTAGAAAAAATATATGAGCAAGGAAGGTTGAGGATCAGAAGCCAGAAACTTTTCATTTCTTTGACAACTTTGAAAAGGATAGTCTCAATTCTTGGGCTGCATTACTGTTAGAAAAGTTTCTATGAGAAACAAAATTTTAGCAGCAAAGGAACCTGAAATGGGAAACTGGAGACAGTAGTGTACTACCATGAACTAAACAACTAATTAATTTGTTCAAATTTGAAAAGACAAAGAAGGAGTAATTGTATGGAAAAGTACAGAGCATGTTTTGTAGCACACGGTTAGCCACCGTTAGGACAAACATACGCCCACACAGAGTGGAACAGATCAAATCTTAGGACAAGGGGGAATGCCCTTAAGAAAGAACGCAGATTTAGATTAGATATCAGGAAGGAATTCTTTACTGTGGGGGTGGTGAGGCTCTGGGACAGGTCATCCAGAGAGGTTCTGCCCCCATCCCTGGAAGTGTTCAAGACCAGACTGGATGGGCCCCTGAGTGCCCTGGTCTAGTGGAAGGTTCCCAGCACACTGCAGGAGGGTTGGAACCAGGTGATCTTTCAAGTGTCTTCCAACCAAGACCATTCTATGATTCTGTGACTCTGTGAACTCTCAGCTATGCAGCAATTCCAAGGGAGCAAGGTCCTGAAGAAAGCAAGGACACATGGAATATAAAACATCTATAATAAGAGCATAGAAATATTTTGGGTTTAATGTGCTTAAATTTGTAAAGTAATTTTATGGTGCTTCATTTTCCATAGTAAATGAAAAAGATTGAACTTTTCTTTCTTAGAACTGACTCATTAACTACCCAGGGTGATTTGCCTGATTAGTCTTAACTATTATCTGCCTCACCAAGGCTACTTAATTTCATCATAAAACATGACAACTTCTACCTTTCTAATCCTATGCTTCTATCATATATTTTCATGTAAGTTCAGCAAATATTTGTCACTTAATCTGCAGACAGCATTAAAGACTCATACATATCTGTTCATGGCTCATATAGACTGCAGAAGGAACAGTAAAACCCTCATGTAGCTGGCTGCTGTGGGACATTTGGACTGGGTGACAGGACCTTCCCCATAAAGAAATGAGATGTGTAGTGGACCCACAATATTAAAAGAGCAGCAATAAATAATGGCTAGGGAGCATTAGTGCCATGGCTTATACGACTCTCTACCAGACCTCACCCATCAGAGCCTCCTTCAGAGCCATGCTTGCTTTTCCAGACCTGTTCCCTTCCTGCCTGCTAAAATCCATTTTCAGCCAAAAACTGCTAATAAATGTAATGCCTTAAAATAGCAGTATAATGTACACAAATGCTTGTAAGCTGTGCAGGCCCTAGCACAGTGCTACTTCTCAGGCTGCTGTTCTACTAAGTATTAGTACTATTAATGATTTATGTGGTGCCACTGAGGTGTGTGACATTTCCTAAACTTGTAAGAATGCTGGTTTAACCATAAAGTCAGAATAACTTCCTCAGTTTCACAAAATGAGGCAATGGGCCTCTGGGGGAGGTCAGTCCACCTGGAGGGTAGGTGCAGAGCTGCTTGTGGACAGGACCTCCAACATTTTAAGCATTAATTACACCTGGAATGAGACAAAAGGCATTACAAGAATTTTCCTAGAATAAAAAGACTTATTATCCATGTGTCCTTCCGAACTGGAGAAATGCAGCTTACATTTCTTTCAGTTGAAGAAGCAAGTGCAGTTTTTATAAACAGAACACCAGTGCAGAGGTGCTCTTTTCCATTGCAGCCAAGATACTACAGTATATTAACATGAAGAGGGAGTTGAGCTTTTTAAGACAAATGGAAGGAATTGAGGACAGGAAGGACCTTGGATGTAACAGCTGGAAGGAACATGACTTGTAGGAAAACAAAACAAAACCAGTTTTGGCTATTCTGAACAAGGAGAAAAAGTTCCAGAAAAAAAAAAAATTAAGAAATAACCTACTGTAAGGAGTTACTAACATAACTAAAACAAGGTCTGCACTATATGTATTGGTAAAGCCCTTCAGTGCTCTTACACACGCTTACACACGTTGCATTTATGACCAATATTATGCATTTTATTGAACCACAGAATTAGTTCAGACTACAGATTTTTCCACCTAGAAAAAGTTTGAGAATCATTCATCTGCAAATGAAAGGGTTGATGCTATAATGTCAAGGAGAAAATAAAATATTAAACAAGTCCACTTGTTTTCATCTGATCTCTTCACTTTAATAAAGAATATTTCAAAGCAGAAAGATGTTTCAAGTAAAAAAAATAGCATTTTGTTCTAAAAAACTCCATCTTTTAAATTCTCACATTGTTCCATCCCCCCTTGGAAGACATGAAATTTAATGCAAATCAATGTAAAAACAACCATTAAATTGGAATTCTGGGTCCTTTAACAGAAAGCTGTTTTTCTGAATACTTTCCATATAATGCTTTGCAGCTGTTGTGGCCAGACAAGTGTTAATTTAGAGGGCAAGAAAGAGCTGCCCTGGGAAAAGAGAGCTCTCAGTGAACGGGGGCTCTGTAACTCCCTGGCCCCACAGCTCCTCACACCCTTGGGCTGCTCCCCAGCTCCCAAAGCTGCCCCCAGCTGGGCTCACCCTGGCCACTCCTGCACCCCATTTGGCTGCCAGCACAGCTGCTCCCCCACTTCCCAACTAGGGTGGTCTCTTTTCCCTCGCCCATGACTCTTTGGATATTTACTGGAAACATGTTTTCTTGGAGGAGGGTTAATCCTTTTTCATGCAGAGCTCCCCTCCCTTTTCCCAAGAAGCTGGTTCCTGAAATCGTATTTTATTACAGATAAATAAAACACTGCTAAAATTAGGCTCAGAAAGAGAAGTAGCAGGGTTTCTTGGCTCTATGTTTTCCCCTGTGTGGTCATAATCTGTTCCAGAGAGCTGCCTCTGGTCCTTTGCCTCTCTTGTTAAACTAGTTCAGTGCGGCTCTTGGAGGCAGCCCATGTCCCTTTGTCAGGATGCATCCTTGCAGCAATTCCACATTGCATCTGTGTCTTCTACCATGCTGACAGAGAATCACAGAACCATCAAAAATGATTGGGCTGAAAGGGTCCTTAAAGATCATCCAGTTCTAACCCTCCACAATTTCCACAAGACAAGGTTGCTTAAAGCCTCATCCAACCTGTCCTGGAACACTTCCATGGATGGGGCATCTGAATTCTAGTTTCACAGCTTTCTAACCTCTGTCTCTAACTGCTTCTAAGTAAAAATCAAGGTAACAGTACTTGCCAATACTTCTTGATATTTAAAAATAAATCCCTGTTTTAAAGAACTGGTGAGATACTTTCTTAGGCTGCCTGATCAGAAAGCAAAATGATGTGTCTAATTCAGTATTGTAGCAATCTGAATTGCTGCTAGCATAGTCCAAGGTAAGGAAGCAAAAATGACCTTTGCATAATATCCACAGATGTTTTATTCAGGCATGTGGTGAGATGTTCAGGTCCCAGCACCCACACACAGAGGGTCTCGCTTTGTCTCTACAGGGGCCTGGGGGCTGACCCTGGTCTCTGGGTGGTACAAAGATGAGGGCCAATCAGGGAATAAGGAAGGAGTGGCTCAGGAACGCAGGAACAGACATAGGAACAGGGGAAGGGGTAATGGGGTCTAACAGCTTTTTGAGGGAAGCTTCTTGTGTCTCCCTAAACCAGGGAATGCTCCCCCAGGGTCTTCACAATTCCTGTTTTTTTATATTATTAAGAAAGCTTCTCTGAAGGATCAACTGAATCAACACAAAATTACAAACACAATCAAAAGCACTTATAAGACAATTTTTAAAAAATGCAAACAATTCTGAGTTTCTAATGTCTCAACAGATTTCTTGGAGTGTCTTAGAGCTGGCAGGAGGAATGCAGGTTTTCTTAGCACAGTTTATTAGGAAACTGAGTTAGGAGAAGTTTTTTCAGCAGGGATTGGTTCTCTGACACTTGAGGCAGTGTTGCTGGCCGTTAATTTGTTCTGTACAAGGTAGTGTAGGTGGTGGTGTGTCTGCTGGAAACTCCAAACAGAAATCATTAACTTTAAGAGAAAGATGGTTACTTTAGGGAAACTTTCTTTTCTCTCCCTCCCAATCACCCTCCCTCTGGTATTATGAAAGAAATCTGGGGGAAGGGATTAGTAGTGGGAGGCCATGGAAAGGGGGAAAAGGAGGTAGGAATTTGTGGGAACATAAAAAAGGAGTAATAGGACAATGGAAAGGCAAAGGGGAAAGTGGGAGGGGGGCAGGGAGGCCACAGGAATTGGGGAAGGGTATTAGAAGAAGTGGGACTTATCGGACTGGAAGGTTCTTTTGTTATGGAGGTGAACTCTTGGATGGAGGATGGCTCAACAGTGTTCTATCTTCTTTCAGATTTTAGGCTGTTGCTGGGGCTTGGTTGTTGGTTTTGGGTTTTATTTCTTTGGTAGGAGTGTGGACAACTTCTGTGATGTGTGTAATACTTCGCAGGTTTGCAGTTTGGTGCATGTTTACTACCTCGCACTGGAACTCTACTAGGTCCTGTCACATCGGCTGCTTGGGGGCCTTTTCTTCCTTGTATTATATTAAATTCCACAATTTTTCCATCTCCTAGACTGTGGAGGTATTCCTTGGGGTTATTCTTTTTTATAGCAATCTGATGAACCAACACATCTTCTTTGTTATCATTCTGGGTTATGAAGCCGTATTTGTTTTTTACATTGAACCGTTTCACTGTCCCCAAAACGTTCCCGGCAAGGATTTTTTACCTTTGCCAGTGGGTTTGTGTTTGTGTTGCTGGATGTGTTGTTGGTGTTGAGGTTGGTGCGCTGCCGTGCGGGGTTCCTCCTGCTCTCAGTGCTGGCGGCCGTGCTGGGGCCTGGCTTTTTCCTGGGGCTCTCTCTTGGCTGATGTCCACGGGCGCTGTCGGCATGGGGCTTCCAGAGCAGCAGGAGTGGCACAGGCTCCCGGGAAGGTGGGGAGTGGCGGTTTCGCTGCCAGGACTGTTGTTCTGAGCCATCCCCTGGCAGGGCTGCCCACCCACCAGTGTCACCTGCCCGCCCTCGGCCCCGGTGCTGTGGGCTGCCATGACCCAGGCTGGGCAGCGAGTATTGGCTGGCTCACCCTGGCCAAGCACAGTGGCAGCGGGATGGTCGCGGGTTTTCCACGGGGGCAGCTGTTTGGTGGGAGCAGGGACAACCCTTGCCACACACACTGTGCCTCGTGGTGCTATAGCAACTGGGGTAAACACATCCATTCTTCTGTTTACTGTCCCTTCCAGTGCTGCAAGTGCACGTGGGGTTTCTTTCCCCTTCGTAGTAAGAAACTGGTGCAGCTTTATATTGCCAATCAGAGCCTGCTCCTCTGACCCCCCTCTCTCCTGGGACTGTGGAAGCTGTGGGAGGAGGTGTGGGGACTAGAGGGTGAAAGGGGGGATTCTGTGGCCTCGTCCATGCGGTCTCCACCATCTTGAGCATGTCAATGCGAGCATGCGGCCACGGCCACGCAGTGACAGCAAACTTGGGCAGCAGGAGTGCAGATGGGAGAGCTTGGAGAAGGGGTTTTCAGCTGAGGTTCACTATTTTTTAACTGTTCCTCAAGATTTTGAATGCACATCATTATCATATTCAAAAAAGGATAGAATTCTTTATAGAGTTTTTCTTCAGGTCTTAATTTTTCTCAAACTAGTTCTCCAAAGTCATTGGTTAGGACTTAGGAAGCAAAATATAAGGAAAATGCTTAAATAACCAGTGTATAAAACACTTTAACTCTTCCTCTGAAAACCTAAAATGTTCTTGAAGAAAAGACTTTTTAAGGTGGAGGTGAACTTTTTGTTTTGCGTGGGTGAGCGTTGTTTCCATCTTAATCTAGTCTCTTCTCAACACCTGAGAGTAAAAGGAGGAAGGAACTGAAATTTCAAACTCATCACACTGGGTTAAGACAGTAAAATGTTCAGGGTGGTTTAGTGCAGATGTTTTCTAGGAGAAGAGGTCCCTGTTCGGGTGCCATTTGTAGCAATCTGAATTGCTGCTAGCATAGTCCAGGGTAAGGAAGAAAAAAGGACCTTTGCATAATATCCACAGATGTTTTATTCAGCCACGTGGTGAGATGTTCAGGTCCCAGCATCCACACACTCACTTTTTCTCACTTTTCTCTACAAGGACCTGGCGGCTGACCCTGGTCTCTGGTGGGTACAAAGATGAGGGCCAATCAGGGAATAAGGAAGGAGTGGCTCAAGAACATAGGAGCAGACATAGGAACAAAGGAAGGAGTCAGTAGAGTCTAACAGCTTTTTGAGGGAAGCTTCTTCTGTTTCCCTAAACCAGGGAATGCCTCCCCAACATCTCCACACAGTATAGAAGAAATGGTGTTCAAAGTGAAACCAAATCCTACCTTCATATATACAGTGATAGACTCTGAGCTTGCTGAGGTTGTCTTTCGAGGACTGAAGGGCTTTTTATTATAATGCATATCTTGTTAAAATATCAATTCGTGGATAATAGAAAAAATTCTAGAAAATTGATTGCTATGTCATTGTATTACAATGGCAAGGCAAGCATTTCATGTGGCAGCACATTCTCTGCAGCAGCAGCAGCAGCAGCAGCAGCAGCTCAGCACTGAGCATGATATATCTGCTGTGAGCCCAGCAGCCACCTGAACCAGTGCTGCCTGCTCTGGGGCCTCTGTGTCATCCTCTCAGCTGTCCAAAGAGCTGAAATGGCAACTGTGGATTTTCAAATTCCTGACCTCCAAAACACCCTTCTTTTTAAATTGGAGCTTAACAGGCCTCGTCCAGCAAGACCCAAAGTCTCGGCAGTTTAAAGATTAAACAAACAACAACATCCAGCTGCCCTTCCCCTTGGCAAAGACAAACAAATCCATGGTTTAATGTACTTTAAAGTAAAAAAAAAAAGCAAGAGTTATATAATTTACAACATAACTGCTTAAAAAATTGATAGATTGATTATCTTGAAAAATTGACATGATTATAGTTGAATTTTCTTCCATAAGAGAACAAGCCATATTGTACAGCTAAAAATAATGCAGGATAAAAATCTGTATATGGTTCTGGGTGGTTTTTTTCACATTTTATTCATACTTTGAATCTGGTTCTTCACTGACAAGATGATGAGGTTTAAGCCATTGCTAGTTACAATGTATGTGTGGACAAACACAAACTATTTTTATAGGAACAAATGTATAAGAAATTATTTTGCTGTTGATGCTGGAGTGGTTTTCCAGTGTGGTCTGTGCTTGACTGTGAACTGACTATTATTTCCTCTATGAAGGGCTGTTTCTGTGCCTCACTGCATCACCACAACCAATAGAAACTGAAAGCCCTAAAAGCTTCTCTAGGCTGTGGGAGCTGCAGGAGACTTGTCTCTCCTTTTTCCTTTTCTGACGGAGATTTTGCTCTTCTCAAATTAAGGAGAGGCAGAAAAATGGATACCTTACAGAGGGCAGTGGATTTCTGCATCCGCCACCAGACCACTCTGAGTTTCAGCATCGTGTCCCTGCTGACGGCTGCCAGCGAGCGCGTCTTCTCATATGTGGTGTTCAAGTGTCCCTGCAACTCTGAGAACCTGGTGTATGGCTATTCCTTCCTCTTAGCACCTGCCTTTGTCCTCTTGCTGCTCGGCTACATGATGAACGCCAGGACATGGCGCCTGTTTACCGGCATGTGCTCTCCAGAGAAGCATCCCCAATACTGTTCCTGGCGAACCTGGGCCCACTTCTGCCAGCTGTTTGTGCCAATGACAGCCAAGGCCTCGGTGGCCCCGCTCACCTGGATAGCGGTGGCCCTGCTCGGAGCCAACTTCTACGAGTGTGCGGCCAGCGGGAGCAACATGACAGCACAACTCTTCTGTAAAAATAAAGGAAATTACAGCCAAGAGCAGCTGTACAAAATGCCCTGTGATGAGGAGTTAGCAGCAGCGATGTCAAGTGTATGCCTCAGCTTTCATGCACAGTCCCAGGTAAAGCTTCACTGCTCTTCTCCTCACACTATTGGGAGGCTTCAACCCTGGCTGCTCAATGCATAGAGGTGCCTGCTGGGAACTGTAAACAGTCCTTCTCCTCATGTTATACAATATCAGGTACCAAAAGTACACGGCTAGCCAATATTCATTGGCAAAAAAAGCAGCAACAGAAAAGAAATGGGTGTATTTTTACAGTACTTTCTGGTTTTGCATGTTTGCATGGTATGGCTTGGTACTGTCATTTACAAAACCTCATGGACAGGAAACCAGCCTAGAGAATGGGACTTTGCACAGCAAGTTTTCTTCTCAATTAACTTAGACGTGGTTTGAGTTCTTCTCTTTCTCTACTTTTATGTCTTTGAATACCTCAAACTTCTGCAGATAGGCATTAGTTGAGGGGAAGCTGAGATCATTAACACAGGGGGGAAGCTGATGTCCCCTTGCAAGAGAATGGTAGCAAGGAGACATCTGGAAAGAGAAACAAATAAGAACAGCTTGTTTTACTATAAATCTCAATGCTTGAACCTCTTAATAATTTCACACTTGTATTCTAGAAGAATAGTTATAAATATAAAAATATATATCTGTCTTGTTAAAGTTTCTTGTGCTGAAAGCAAATTGCATGATCAAAACAGTAACACTTGTAGAATGTTTTTTGTTTGGTTTGTTGGCAGCACTGCAGTTTTGTTTCTACATTTGTGTGGATTTTGTCTTAACTCCAGTAGGAAAATCATGTTTTGCAACTTTTTCTCAGGAAAACATTAAGAGTTGGTTAAGGGAGTTAAGTTTATAAGAGTTAATAATAAGTTCCTGTTTCGTACAAATGCCTATTAAAACAAAAATGTGTTTTTATTTGTTAAATACTTAGCATACTGCTTCTCCAAAAAAAGGGGGCAAACTCTATACCATTGATTTTAGGTAGGATAAGAAAGGAGAAAAAACAAGGAAGCCTGACTGTTACTGACATTGCAGTAGAAATTAAAAGAAACATCCAGTCAAACAAAAATAGGAAAAGTGTGAGTGTATTTTTATTACTGACCACTATTTTTAATATCCAATCTACTTTCAACAAAATTAAGAACCAAAAAGAGCAAAAACTCCTTTTCATTTAGCACTCAATACTTTTTCATTTGAAGAAAAAGTCATCCTGGGGTAAAAGAGCATGTTGCAGGATCTCTGCCTAGAGCTTCTAGCTAAGTACCCCTGAGTAAAGGAGACACCAGCAATTACTAGGACACTTGGTTTTGATGGGACCTCTGAGACTTGTCTAAGGGTGTTAGAATCAGCTATAAAACAAGCCTGAATTCCCATATTCAATAGTCAAATCTGTGTCCTGCCTACAACACATACAGGACACAACCTTTCCTCTGCCTTGTGCAAAAACAAGCTGTTTTTGCAGGCTTAGACATCAGGGAGAGTAACTACATTCCACGAGAACATAGCCAGCAAGAGCTGTGATTTGCAGCACAAAGCACACAGAGAGATTCTGCACCCTTTGTACCATAAATGTGACCACAACTGGAGAAACTGATGGTCAGTATCTTGCCTTAAAACTTAAGAAAGCTGAATATAACTGAGTAAATCACTTCTGTCCATCTTCTCTTTTTTCGGTATTCATCCTTAATCTGACAAGATCACCTGAGGGGTGCAGAAGGTCTGTATGTCTGTCTGAATTGCATGCATGGGATCGCCTACTTTGGCAGCAAGCAGACAGTTACATGCACTCCAGGATTCTTTGCTTACAGTTTTCTTATTTTTTCAGTGTTATGTTCTGTACTCCCACATATGGCCATGCAAAACCACCAATAACCTATATATCCTTTTTTCAAGCTGATAGGATGGTTCCTGATAGTCAGCATCATGGCTCTGGCACTGATTTCAACATGTGTCACCCACTGCTTCTCCCCTGTCAGCTACCTTCAGTTCAAGTTCTGGAAAATTTACTCAAGAAAAGAACATAAACTCTTTGAGACCAAAGCCAAAGAGCATGCAAACAAGCTAGCAGAAAGAAATACAAATTGCTTTTTTGAAGCCACTGACCCAGCACCATTTCCTACTCCCAGCAATGAAGACTGGCAGAAGGTTTCGGTCTCATACACCTTTAATTCACAATCGCAGTATTACAGCGTGTTACACAAGTATGTGAACACCAACAGAGGCAACGACGCTGAATTCCAGGAAGAAGGTCAGGATCTCAATGTTATTGAATTTGTGGATGAAGCCCAGCCAAGCGTTTCAGGGTTGTAATGAAACAAATCCTTTGCCATGCTAGCAGTCTTTTAGCCCTACTGATATAAGAAGAGTCTTATTCTCTGCTCTTACTGAAATCTATGCAAGCTGAAAGCGAAAGCTAATAGTTGTAATCCTCAGTAGATTTACTTTTTGCTTAAGTACATTTAAAAGGCAGTTTTCTTATGTTGTTGTCCATTGAGAAGGGTTGTATGTAAAATAATCAGCATCCACAAAGGTATCAGCACATGTTATGTCAAATTATTACCGATACCTTAAAAGCACTTGACAGGTGGAGTGACAATACCAAACCTTATCAAAGAGACAAAGACAGGAATGGAAGATTTGATCAGAAATTCAGCTTAGTTTTTTAGCTCTCTCTTTAAAATGAAGCTTTCAGTGAAGCTTAGAGCAAGCTGTAGATTAAAAAAATTAGCTTGTCTTGAGGGGTTAGGCTCATGCATAACATGGTGGTGTAGGTGAAGCTTTTATATTAACAAGCATTAAAAGTGCATTCATACGCTTAAGGACATTAAAATCTGCAATCCATATTAGCAAGTAGTAATATTCTTATCAAACAACATCTTAGTATAATAAATAAAGATACAAGTTTTGAGTGAAGAATAATAAAGTTCATTTTTGTCCTGAAAAGCTGTTGTTTAATAAGAGAGCATTTTATGTGGCAGCAGCTCTCTGGCCACAGAGAGTAACACATAATTTTCCCAGGTGTTGTCCTGGGCAAGGCTGTGAGAATATCAAAGAAAAGAATGATAAACAATTCTTATCTTCACTTGCTGCACCTGTTGCTGTAAACATGTGGAATGTTATGTTTATGGAGATTTGTTTACCAAAGGATGTTTCCTTAATTAGCCAATGGTGATGGTGTTTTAATTAAAGGACCAATTAGGTCAAACTGTATTGGACTGTCTGTAAGGGTGATGAGTTTCTTAATTAGTATAGTATAATGAAGCAATTTATCAGCCTTCTGGAATCATGGAGTCAATGCTAATTATTACCCGGCCGGGATGCCATGCTATGACAATTTTAGATATGTGAGTCAGATTGTTTGGTCCAGGCTGTCCATTTACTTCTCCCAGAAATTCACTCTTTCTACACAATAAATTCAAAAATCATTCAGACAGGCAGGCAGGAATCCCAAGAATTTATTTGTTTACATTCATTTTGCAAGGAAGGAAGAAGGGGAGAGCCTATTTTAACCAGCTGAATATAATGAGTTTGAAGCTTCTTTCTCACTATAAACTAAAAATATAACACATGAAGGCAAAACCAGATTTAATTTTCATGTAGAAAAGAATTTTTTAAACATCACAGTCACTTATTTACTCAATGCTCTTTTCCTTCTGAGAAACTTGATGATTATGGAGTGACAGTGCAGGGGCTGACCTCTTAGAGAGCATCTCTGTAGAGAAGAGCCTGGTGTCTGGGTGGATGGCAAGCTGACTATGAGCCAGCAGTGTTCTGGTAGCCAGGAGGGTCACTGATGTCCTGTGGTGCATTGGGAAGAGTGTGGCCAGGTCAAGGGAGGTGCTCCTCCCCCTCTACTCAGCCCTGGTGAGGTCACATCTGAAGTTCTGGGCTCCTCAGTACAAGAAAGACAAGGAGCTACTGGAGAGGGCCCAGCAGAAGGGCCACAAAGGTGATTTGGGTCTGGAGCATCTCTCTTATGAGGGGAAACTGGAGGAGCTGGGCCTGTTTAGTCCAGAGAAGAGAGGAATGAGAGGATCTCGTTAACACCTCTCAAAGGTGAGTGGAAAGAGGAGGATGCCAGGCTCTTTTCAGTGGTGCCCAGTGACAGGAGAAGAAGCAATGGCCACAATCTAAAGCACAAGCAGTTTCACCTCAACATGAGAAGAACTTTACACTGAGGGTGACAGAGCACTGACACAGGCTGCCCAGGGAGGTCGTGAAGTCTCCCTCTCTGGAGACAATCCAGACTCACCTAGATGTGCTCCTGTCGGGACCCAGGACATTTCTCTGGCTGCTCTGGGTGATTTGAGACCCTGGCAGAGGGCTCAGAGACCTTGGCACAGAGCCAAAAACACCAGTGGTTTCAATTTTAGTCCATTGAAAAAATTACCAACTTTGTGTGAAGATTTACAAGCCACAAGAGTTTGAGTAGAATGATAGTTAATTTGTCACAGGGTAAAAAAGTAGAATTTTGGGGATTTAGAATGGGGGTTCAAGAGGCAAGATGAAGGAATCTGGGCATGTCCTGTCCTTCTTCTCCTTCTTCTGGTCCTCCATCTTCTGCTGGGATGATGACACTTTTTGATTGGTTTAGAGTAGAGACAGACTGTCTAACATAGGTGATAGGTATTAGAAAATTATTGTGAATAATGTACACATAGTTCTCTGTATAAAAAGCTAACACCACCCCAAGGGCAGTCAGTGTGCCACAGCCCGACCTGCTGGACAGATTTCACAGGTCAAAGAAAAAATGTAATAGATAAGAAAAATAAACAACCTTGAAAAGCAGAACCGATGAATCTTGACTTCTTCTTTAGTTGCAGGGCTGGGGAAAAAAAAAAAAAGACTTTCTAATACCTTGGGGGTCATCTCAACCACAGAAAACCGAGATATTCCTGTGTCACCTGCTGTAGGTGACCCTGCCCTGTCAGTGGGGTCAGACTAGATGACCCTCAGGGGTCCTTTCCAACCCTAACAGTTCTGTAATTCTCTAAGAAAACAAGGACAGTGTAGGTTATTCACTTTCAAGATAATAATAATTTTTAAAAAGAGAATATTTGGCTAGTGTTGTTGGAAAAAGTAAAAATGGCCATTGTCAATAAACAGCCTTCATTGTGATCAGCCACATGTACATCTCAACCCCACTGAGGGCCCTTGTACAGGCAGTGAAATCAGACAAACTCCACAACACATTTCAGCTCTAATTAAAAAAAACAGTAATAATAATTAAAAAAAAAAAAAAAAAAAAAGAGGCAGGGAAACTTGTTACTGGTTATAACATTTTGTTACATGTACCTGTTGCCACTTCTTACTGGTAGCAGGTAACAGCAGCTGGGCTGCAACCAAGGCTGCGTAACAAATAATTTAGTTTTTCTTCCCTTCAAAATTGCTCACTTAAAGTGCCATTCTGCTATGCCACCACTTTACCACACCATTAAAACAAACAAAGGGAGAGAGATTATCATGGGGATTGTACAGGTCTGGTGAGAATGAACCCAAGGTGAGAGATGCCCTCATTCAGCATGATGAAGACGTAAACAGACTGAGGGAAAAATAGGAGAAGAAGGTACAAAACAGTGATAAAATCAGAGTTAACTTGGGGCTACACTGACCTTAGTTGTTGGTATTTTGGTTTAAAAGAAGTGTTTTGATGAGAAGAGGGTAAGGTGGCTTTGTGGGTAGTGTGCTGTGCTAGGACCTGGGGTTTTGTCCAAACCTTATCCAGACATCTTGCATTACACCAAACAACTTTAAACCTTTCCTATAACTTGGGTTTCTCTGGGGCTGCTCCTTCTCTACTTCACAGTCATGTTGTCCACTGCCAAGAGGAAGATGTTCAACAGCTGGTGGTGAAAGCCAGGTAAGAACAGAAAACACGACCACCAAACCAGTTGTGTGGCAATCTCGGAATTTTATTTCAAGTTTCCTTAGACAGGTACAGGTCCACAATAGCTACACATTAAATACATCATGCTTTGTTCATTTTGGTCGCAAGATCAGTGCTCTTGGAGAGAAGGCTGACATGGGAAGGCCCATAGCTTGGTGAGACACAAGCACCGCTGCAGTTGTCAGAGTGCTGCAGCCTGGAGGAGCGTGCACAGGACTGAGCAGGCGTGCCAGCAAAACTGCATGTGGGACCTGAAGAGCTGGAAAGAACACCACCAGAGGCAATGAAGACCCATACCTCCCTGATTTCAAAGACAGCAGGATGTCCAGTGTGGAGGACAATGAATGGCAAAACATCACACATCAAAACATGCACCTGTGAGCGAGACACTGCATACAGTAATGGCAGCAGAGAAATCCTTTGTGGATAACCACACACAGCCAGGGAAATAAGGCACCTCTAGCAGCCATGCTTTGAAATATTACTGACAAAATGGGAAAAGATCATCAGCTTTACCTTATTTTTAGCACACACTAAATACTGAGATAAAACTTCCATCAAGCTCGAGAGCCTGGCTATGTGAGAGGGAAGGGCAGATAATTTCAATCTTTTTTACTGATATCTGTGCCACAACAATTAACATTGCTCTCTCCTGCCCTGCCCCTCCTATTTGCTGCCCTGCTTTCTTCACCTTTCAACCAGCTGACTGGTGCAGCTGACTCAGCAAAGCCACTTTTACCCTGTCTTCTTCTAAAACAAAAGACACAAAATATCCCCAGGCAAAGGTTTCTCCCAATATTTCTTTCATTTGTTCCTTCTGTGCCTTCTGTCTTCAGGCTTCCTTAAAAATGTGATTCCTATTTCTGTCACAGCGTCCCCCTTCAGCCTGTCCTGGAGGAAGGAAACTTCTGCTGCTAAGTGAACCTGGAAAGAATCAGGTCTGATTAGTTAAGCAAAAAAATACCCGGTTTTCCACCCTCCTAATGAGCTTTTTTCTCTCTCTCTTACCACAAGAGGACCCCCTTTCCCAGATTTCATAGGAAACTGGGATTTCATAGAAAATTTCTAAATTGTTTTAAAATAGCTTTCCCAACTAAGCTAATACAAAGGAAGTTTATTGACACTTGAATTTATATAGCACATTACCCTTCTCCCCAGTGCTTTGCTTTCTTCTGAGACCCTAAATTACATACTTAATGATTTTGTGATCACAGAATTTCCTAGTCTTGTAATAAGAGTTATGATATAATACTTTTGTTACCTAGTCTTGTATCAGATGCTCTGATTCTGAGACTGATGTATGTACATAACACCACAGGGTTAAGTTTTTTGTCTCTTGAAATATAAGATCTATGCCGAATTCGATGCTGACAAAAAACATAAAGCAGCCCAAAAGTAATCTCCCCGAAGAAGCTCTACAGGTCAGAAATTTTCAAATTGTGCTCTTTATTTATTTCTTTGCAAAAGCTTAAACTTAAGAACAAAATTTGGATTGCCATCTGATACACTTCTGATGCTTTGGTTTTAACATTATGCTCATCCACACTTTGTTCTCCCTTTCAGCAAGTACCACAGTAACCTGAGACTATTATTTATCTTGAGGTATTTGGAAAGAATCTGGAATGACTATTACTGGCTACAGCTGTGCAGGGAAGTGTGATAGGGTCCAGGAGCAGTGGAGGAACCCCACATGCCCCTCTGTCCCTCCACTTTAAGTGTTACCTGTCTTCCTGATCCCACCTGGCTTCTGCACCCAAGTCAGCCACTGAACAGACTGAAGAGCCAGGCAGGGACAGTGTGGAGGTGAGATAATCCAATGTGCTTCTCTACCTCAGGATCCAGGATCAGCCTTGTCCTCTTTTATCTAGATATAGACATTTAACCTGAGACGTTAAACAATACTGTATTTCCTACTATTATCTGAACAAGTGATTTTGTTTTCCTGTGCTTCTGTGAACTAACAAAGAATGGAGAAAACAGATGTGCACTTCTTTACCATTTCCAAGGCACCTCGAATCACCCCACAGAGGAGGTTACAATAGCAGAGTGACGCTCGTTCCGCTGGCAGCTCCTCCACAAAATCCACCAGTGGGTTTTTGTCCAGGATTAAGGAGAATTCATTCCCTGTGACACTATTGCAGGTCACACTAGGGGTGACCCCAAGATACATTTTGAAAGCAACCTGCAAAAGAATGAAATTCTGCTGCTTAAATGTGTTGCGTGCAAACCAGAGGTGAAAATTTAGAAAGAAGCATCCTGCAGACCAATTTCACCCCAGGAAATAAGGGGGGAGAGCCAGACAGGCTAGAAATCAAAGCACATTTGTCTCTTCTGTGATCAGCTTGAGCCAGCAATGCTAATCTAGAGCTGTGTGATGCCCCAGGAAAACACAACAGAGAGCTGCTCTTCTTTGAAGTTCCTACATTTACAACTCCACACAAAGTGGTTTTACTGTTATCACTCATCTGCTTTCAGTCGTGTCATACTCCCTTGGGACCATTAGCATCTATATTAGGTCATTCACTACCTCACCAGCAACTTTTATAATCACAGCTCAAGATCTCCCACAACTCTGATCTCTCCATCTGCAGTCACTTCAAAGAACAAACAGCCCACCGAAAACAAGGCTCCCAAGACTGCAGACTTGGTCACACAGAGCACTGCCTGCTGTCTTCCCGCGCCGGGGGGATGCTGCTGCGGATGTGCCACATCTGGCGTGCCAGCGCTCCGCAGCGGTGACATCACGGCGCTGTCTCGGCAGGGCGGGGAGAGCCGGGCGCGCCTCCTCGGGCAGCTCTGCCCCGCCGCACGCCGCTGCCGACCGAGAGAGCCGGCCCGGCTCTCGCCTCCCCAGTGAGTACCAGGGATGGATGCGTTCCAAACAATCCTGAAGTTCTTTATGAACCGGAAAACCGCCATAGGTTACAGTTTTATGGCGCTGCTGACAATGGGAGGTGAACGTGTGTTTTCTCTTGTTGCTTTCAGATGCCCTTGCAGCAACGAAAACTTCAGGTACGGTTTGGTATTTCTCTTCTCGCCTGCTCTTGTTTTGCTGGTTATTGGATACTTCTTGAACAGCAAGACCTGGAAACTCTTTACAGGCTGCTGGGTGAATCCCAGGAAAATATTCCCCAGAGGGAATATCTGCCATTTCTTTTACGTCTTTGGACAAATCACTTTAAATGCTCTGGTAGCCCCAGTGATGTGGCTGTCCGTGGCTTTGCTCAACGGGACTTTTTACGAATGTGCCATGAGTGGCTTGAAAAATCCTGCCTACTTACAAGCAGTTTGCCACAGCAAATCGGAGAGCTGCTTTGAAGAGCTACACAAGGTAGCCTGTGACAAAAGCTCCCTGCCCTTTTCAGAGAGTGATGAACTGAAAAGAACACTTCAAGCACAGTCCCAGGTAAGAAAAGTGATAAACAAAAAGCATTACTGTACTGCTGCTGTGATTTATCTGTGGAAGATCCTGATGTCAGAAGTTTTATTAAAACTGTTGGCTTCATGTAAGCAATGTTTTGGCAACCCTGCAAAATACAATAAATCCATCTTTTGGTTCACTTTGAGCTGTTACATATTTCTTAGGGGTCCTCACTGATGGCGGGGTCAATTAGACTAGAAAACCTAAAGCTTTCTTCCTGAATGGAGATTGCTCTAAGGAGGGAAAAAACCCAAACCCAACTGGATTGTTTTGGAGGCTGAAGTAACAGATATCACTGCATTAAAGGGGTCTGTCCTATTAAAAAATTTATGCCACACTCTCCTATTTTAAATCATTGTGATAACTGTAGGTCACTAACAGCAGAAAAATAAGATTAGTGAAATATCTTTTGGCTGCTTAAATAATGTGCTTCTATTTGTGTTCCTCTTTTTTGTGATGACAAATGTAAGCATGTTTTTGTCCTGCTTGGAGGAAGTGAGAAAAAATAAAGCAAGCAGATCATGCAAAGTTGAGATCTTACTACTTTCTACAGTATTTGTGCAGTACAATTTTGCTCTCTGCATTGTAATGCAAATAAATTCAGAGGCAAAAAATCAAAACAGTGGAGAGAATAAAAAAAAGCTACAGAAAAGGGAAAACACTGTGGAGCCAGCAAGTTTTTGTCAGGAACTGTATCCATCTGGAACAATTTCCTTTCCAAGAGCTGGTTTTATTTTTAAGTCCTCATGCAAATAGGACAAAGACTGCACTGCAGACAAAACAATTTGCTTGTTAGTTTTAGAAGGCAACAACAGATAGTGCTTGAGACTTTAAGTTGTATGTATAGGAAATACTGAAAGACCAGGGATTCAGTATTTGCATGAGAATATATGAGTTCATTTTCCAAGCTGCAAGAAAGTGAAAAAAAGCTAAAAAAAGCGATTTCTCAAATATCCATAAAAATCACTAGTCAGTACAAAGGGATTGGGAAACATAAAGGAAAGCTCTAACTATTGTTCAATACTAGTTCCTAAGAACAGTTGTTTGTCAAACTTCTCTGTTTCACAGACTTCCCTGAAGAAACTTTCTATATTACATCAGCTAAACACAGACTTTTACTGGTGGTTTTTTTTTTTTAACACCAGTGCAGGAGTTCACATGAGAGTTCACTCTCCATATCATCACCATTGGAGCATGGGAAATCAGTTCCAGCTCTAAAGCCTCTGAGCCCTAGAATATTTGTCCCACACTGGAACTTTTCCAGTGTTTGAAAACAAGTTGCTTTTTTTTTTTTTAACTTGTTATAATGGATTAGACAAGTAAAACTTGTCTTGGCCATTGGCTAGGCCAGTGGTACAAGGCAGGAAAAAATTGTGCTCACGCTGCTGCTCTTCTTAGGGGAGCACATCCCACAATAACCAGTTCGAGCACATTTTTCCATTCTCTCCCCTTGCTGAGGAAGTAATTATGGAAGTACCTCTTTGAAAATGTTCTTGACAGAATTTTGTCCACATCTGAAGCTGCTACAGAAAAAAAGGAGTTGACTGATGCTGGTTAATTATGTATTTGTTTTGTTGGAGGTTTTTTTCTAATAAAAAGAAGTCAGAAAACAAAACATCTAACAGTGGTCACAGTTTAAAAGGCTGGTTGATCTGGAACAAAAATTACTTGCCCTTTTTGGTTATGTAGTTCTTCATGATTCAAAATTAGTAATTCTTGTTGGGTGGTTTTATGTAATGCTTTCAGGAGTTAGAAAACACTTTACCCTTTACCAAAGATACACCAAAAGGAGCAGTATTGAGAAGCCTCTATTCTGATGGATTTACTCGTTCTCTTCAGTCCTGTCTGGGTTTGAAAAGAAAGGTGTCACCTAAGGGAGGCAGGAGGCTTCCTTGAAATGGAAAATGTAAACTCCCTCCCTCTGAATTATTATAATTTTGAAATTAAGGGGCTCTCAGGAAAAGATATCGGAATAGGAATAACAGTACTTTACTAGGAAAATTAAAAATAAAAAATTATTAGTACAGTAAAAGAAAAGAAACCACTGACAGAGTCAGAATACAACTTGACACCCTGTGGGTCAGGGTGTTGGTAGCAGTCCCATTAAATGGTGGCTGCAGCCCTCCTGCAGTGGCAGGTGTGGTTCTGTTGAAGCAGTGATCCTGTAGCAGGGTGTAGGTTATCTCTGAAGGTCTGGTGGCTGTGTAGATGGGCCGGGTCTTCCCTGGGTATCCAGTGGGGGAGACAGTTGCTCCTCTTGGAATCCAGTGGGAAAGGGTGACTGATTTCAGATTATATCCAGGTAGGAATGTTTGGCTCCTCCCATGGGCAGAGCTTCTCACAATGGGGTACTGTAATTTTTATTAGTCATGCAATGGGACCCACTGGCCCATGAACAGCAGACATCTCCCTGAGGGAGGATTGGTTGTGGAAGAGATAAAGAAAACTGCCCAATTAACAAAAGATAACTGCCCCACCTCTAAAAGATGGGAATAGAATACACATCCCCATTTCCAACCTAAGACAAGTCCCCATGTGGTTGTCCCACTAACATCAAGGCCAGCACCAAATGCAAACAAAGTGTGGTCAGAAATTCGTGATTCAAGTAGCATTTTCACTTGGGTCTTTTTAACCTGAAACTGATTTCTTTTGCCTTCCCAGATTTTAGGCTGGTGTGTGATAGTTACCGCAGCTCTCCTCTCCCTGCTAACCACTTGCTGTGCCAGCTGCCAGTCAAAAGTCAGCCACCTCCAGCTGATGTTCTGGAGAGTGTATGAGGGGACGGAGAAGGAGCAACTGGAGCAGATTTTCCAGCTGTATGCCACCAAGCTGAGCGAGCGAAACCTGAAGTGCTTTTTTGAAAACAAGGAACCAGAACCCATTTCCCTGCCAGCTTTCCAGGCATGGGAAGATGCTTCCCAGCTCCACTCTTTCAGCAGCAGCAAACAGCACTACAGCACGATTCACAAACTAGTTGAGGAAGGCCAGAAAGGAACCAGTGAGGAAAGAGAGACAATGCTGGACCTTGCGGACAGAAGGGAAGTACCATAGACCAAGTATATTTTCAGCTTTTTTTAATATCTTGTTAATAGGTATATTTCTATCTGGTTTCATCTCCACATTTTTTTCACAATGGCCTCTTTCTTCTTCACCATGTTTCCTCCCAGTTAGTTACTTGCTCCAAAAGGATGGAATGAAATTATTTCCCTACACAAGTGAAAAGGCTGCAGTACTCCACAGCACCCAGGGTTCACATCACTAGCTCAGCATCAAGAGCTCACAGTACAACAAAAGGAGTAATGGCTTCTACAAGAGGGTTTTAGCAATATGCTATGTAAAATGTGCTAAAAATGCTATGTAAAATAGTGTGCTTGTCCTATGTAAATCTAGAGACTGTCAACAAGTAAAGTCATTTAAAGTGTGTGAATATAATAACAAGATTCATGTGTCTTTCTGACAGCCAACACACAGAAAGTAAAGGTTTTCTGTCCAGGTCATTTCCAGGCCAATTGCAGGTACAGCCTTGTTTTGAGCCACCAGCGATCCCTCAAGGCTTCTCTGTCTTTGGATATTTTGTCTCTGTAGAACATCTCCCTGTTATCTGCTCCCAGTCTAGACTTTTTCTTTGTATGGATATAAAGTTCTAGTTTTCAGCAAGTTTCAGGCACTGGGTGCAGCCTGTAGTGCTCTGTAATATTGTTGTTTCTGGGCCTGCAGCCAGTGTACAACAGAAGGCCTGGAAGGAAATTCCACTTTTTAAGACAAGAAAATATTTTTGCAGTAAACTGACTTTCATTTTTTTGAATATCCTTGGAAAACTTGGTGTCTGGAGCAAGAAGAACCAGTAGGTGAGGCAACTGCATGGTCAGTGCCTCTGACAAACACATTTCACCCCAGAGCCCTGTGCTTTACGTCACTCACTTGGAATTCATCACATGGCTCAGGGTGGTCAGAGCATTTGCAAATGCTGTATAAAAGGAGAACAAAATTACTTTCCCTGGGGTAGCTGGACAGGCTTTTGTGCAGCCTTTTATTGCCAGTCTCTCTGAGTCTGCAGAGAGTCATAGTTTTGCTGTGCTTGAATCATGCTCTTCTCAACAAACCAGGATATCCTGCCCAGCTGTTCTCATATTCATTTGGTTTCTTCAGCGAGTAAAAACATCTATATACAGACCATCACTCTTTATGAAATAAAACACAAGCGCTAATTCAACTCTCTGCTTAGAATATTCTTCTTATGTTTTCAAGAACTTGTGACCTTTGAGACAAAGTTTTAAAGTTCTTTCATCCCACATGACCCACTTAGCAGCATACTTAAAACATGTTATATGCTTAAATGAGCCTGCTGCTGCTGAAAACACAGATGCAGCACTGCCAAAATGAAAGTCACTACAGCAGATGTCTGACACTGTGCCTGGCAAATACACCAACCATTTTCTCCCCAGGAACCTCTCCTGGTACAGCATCTACCTACTTCCAGGCTATATGACCCCTCCTGTTTCTCTGGTTTTATCTTTCCTCATGAGAACTGCCCCAACTTCTTCTGTCCAGCCCCATTTCAACCTCCTCCCTGCATACAAGGGGAGATAGAACACCTCCTAACAGGACAGCCCTGCTGCCTGGGCCAAACTTCCCTTTCCAAAACTGTCTCTCCACCTCTTTCCTAAAAAAATCAAAGTAAATAGGGATGCGACAGGGAGGACAGCAAGTAGATTAATGAATTGATCAAAGAAATACAGGAAACAAGTAGGTTGAGGTAAAAATAAGGACTCCAGTGTGATATAATAGCTGGGACATGGAGGCAAAAGCAGAGCTGGTAGAGGGACAAGTAGGAGGACAGAGTGATCCCACTTGGAGCTTTTGGTATCCTCTTTTCCCTCAGAAGAAGGCTTAGGGCTCTGCACCTGAGCAGCCCAGGCCATCTCAAATGGCAGCACTTCCCAGCCCTATCTTGTGCTTTATTGTGGAGGGGCAAATCCAAGATGAATTTCCCTCTCCTCCTCCTTGCCTGCTTCATGTTTGCAGGTAGCTTATGTTGAGAGTGTCTCCACCCCTGAGAGCAGCTGCTGAACACTTTGAGCTGCAATGTGTGCCTGGTAGGAGCCCCTCTCTCCCTGATCCCCATTCCCAGGCCTGTGTGACTCTTTTACCAAAACGCCTGTGGCTTAATGCAATTTCCATGTGGATCCTAGAATACTTCTATGAAAACAGACTGAAATAACAGCCAGTTTGACCCTCTGTTTTCAACTGGTATGGGTTTGAAAAATTTAACTTATTCCTTCAAGGGGCTATTGCAAAAGCTGCTCTCTATCACCATTGTTACTGAATCCAGCAGCTGCCATGGCAGCTCAGAAAGAGACAGACTATTGTCAACACTGTCCAAAACAAACAGGAGAGAGACAAAAACACCCAACAAATAAAACCAAACAGCAACAAGATCAACATTTTCTGCTGGAAAATTTACATTTTGCATTAATTCTGATACCCATCAAAATAGCAGTGTACAAGAAAAAAGAAACTTCTGTTCAATCTTCTGTGCTCCGTCTCTTGGTTTAGTCTTTAAATCTCTTAGCTCTTCTTCCACTACACATCTGCTGCTCCATCAAACTTGAAGTGTTTGTTATAAGAATAAAGACTTTTCAACCATGCTAAGCCCTCATATGCTCTCAATTTAGTTTCAGCTGTACTTTGCATTATGTTATGATGCATCTGTCCAAATTCTATTGTTAAAAATTCTTGTGTAAAAGAGAACTTGCATGAAAACTATGCAAAAGAAGTAGCTGGTTTGCAATGGAGGACCAAATTAAGGCCAAAATGCAAAGTTGTAAACTGAAAATTATGAAAATGTCTTGGCAGCAACAATAATTTAAGTGCATAGATAAGCAAATCAATGAATATAAAAGATTTTTTTCTTAAAACCAGGCTATAACTGAACAGCAACTACTTTAAAACTACCATTTACAGTTTCTCAGAGCATAAAACAAAGTTTTTTTCAGCCTTAGTGACTCCAAAAGACTTGAAGGTAAAATGAATGAGGTGGTTTAAAACATGCATCCCATAAATCTGTCTTGTTTTTATCCATGAAATGGAAGAAAAAAGAATATCTGTTTAGACACGTACATAGGCTTGCCAGCAAAATGATGCCCATATAAAGTAAAACCTCACTTTTGAAAATGTTGTTCACAATGCTATGACATTATACATTGCTTAATGAGAAAATAAGATCTAAGCAGTTTGAATTAAAAATGTATTCTCTGCCCTTTCTCAAAAACTCAGTCAGCATTCCATGTCTCTCAAGCAGCAAGAGTAAAAATTGTTAACATTTTGATGGTGTTTAAACACAGAGCACCTAGAATTACTGAAATATTTAGGAAGTCACTAATTTTCAGTCCCTCTGCATACTACTGGGGACTTCTCACATCCAAACTTTTTATGCAAAAGTCACAACACCAAGTAAGTAAGTACGGACTGTTAAAAAAATCGAAACCATGATTTCAGACAACATAATAGCCAGATTAATGAAGGACCAGAATTCATCTGCTTAAAAGGGGAAAGGCAGCCAAAGTAATATTTCTGCTAGGATACTTTTCATTCTTAGTATTTTTCCAGTCAGTGTTTGGAAAGAGGAAGATACATTAAAGGTGTTGCCATCTCTTGCTGATTCCAAACTTGTCTTCTGTTCTTTTCTTTACTCTCCACAGTGCAGCACTTCAATGATCTGTTTACTGTCTACCACAGTAGGTAACCTGCTTATGCATTTCCCTCTCCCTGCTGAGATCTGAAAACCAACATTTACCAGCTCCATAAATTCTGTCAGCTTCTGTCAGACCTTCCAACTGGCCATAAATCAATATACAGGGATCTTGTGTGGCAGCACCTTCCATGACACAGAGAAGGACTTTTCCTGTCCCACAGCTCTGGGCAGGGGGTGACATGGTTGGATTACCCCATCCTTTGTTATTCCCCTTGAGGGAGCTCTCTTGAAAAACCTCTGGAGATGGTAATTTCCTGTGTTCACAGGGTACTGAGTGTCCACAGCAAAGCCCATCTCTGCAGCCACTGCTTTTCAGGAACAGAACTATCCTTAGGCACTGCACTGTTTAATCCAGCAGTGGAGCCTGTGAGCCAGCACCAGCTTGCTGTGGACCAGAGGGTATGGTCAGGCTGCTTCCACCACTGGCACAGACCAACACCTCCTGGTGCTAGAAAAGGTAATATAAATATTAGATCTAAAACGAGAAGCTGTTTTTTTGCAACTCATTTGATCAGATCAATTACCTCAAGGTCCTCTGAGGAGAAATTGAATTAAAAATTTGATTTTGCAGGATTATAGAGAAAAATTATCAAAAAAACCCTAATCCTCAGTTATACTTAGATCCAAATTCTGAATCCCATCTTCAACATTACTTTTTCAGCTGGGCTTTGTTCTTAATATCATTCCTCAATTGGTTTCCATTTCTAACCCCAATTTGCCAGAAAGCCTACTTTCACATGTCCTGTTTCATCTCTTTTTTAATTCAATCCCAACTGTAGCCCTGCCAAGTCACAGGACCAACATGAGAAGACAGTGATCACATGGGAACTCAGTGTAGAAGGGCTCAGTTTGGCTCCCATCAAACCTTGTTGGCCCTTCTCCAGGCCAGTATAAGTTAGCAGTAAAGCCCAGGGTTTGCAGCCTGAGCTAGTGGTGGAAGTTTTAAGCCCCCAGTCACTGCTTTAGGTGCACCTTTCCTCCAGTATTTATTTCTTAATCTGGGAAGCTGGCTTTGTAGTTCTCATTTTATATTTTTTTCCTTTTGCTTCATCTCTTTCCATTTCCACAGGGAACACCCACAGCCTGGTTTTACAGACTTCTTTGTTTTCCAAAGAACTGAAGGATAATAGCTATGATAACAGGTGGTTTGGCTTTACCTACTTGAATTGCTGAACTGCCTTAATTACTTTAACTTTGAACTGGTTTTACTCATCCTCAAACAGATTTATACCTCTGAAGACTTAATGCAGTTAAGTGTTTAGGCACTTTCTCCTGGCTGGGAACACTCCTGCTGAAGAGTTAAGGAGATCATGTAAACAGCTTCATGATTCTGAGCTAAAAAGTTTGATAGAGTATTTGCAGCTCCTTACTGGGTCACTTTAGACATGTTTTGTTGATATGTGTCTCAAACAAATGTGCTTGAAGATTATTTAAAACTTGTTTTGCCAAAGAAATGTGAAAATACTATCTATATCACATTTTGCCTCAGAAATGTTATACTCCTACTACAGAACTCCTTTTAGTTTGCTAAAAATAGTCTTTCAAAGGGACAGCGTGTGCTTTAATGTTTGTCCCAATCATTCCAAGTAATTTTTTACTTCTCTTAAAAAGTCTCTTTGGAAGTATAAGATGCAGAGAAACAGTGTCTTTTTCCATTGTTAATTTCTCACTGCACTTTGCTGTTGAATACTATGTACTTAAGAATGAAGGTTCAACTGCAATAATGCATTTGTAAAGAAGGGAACTATGAGGAATAAAACCCAGAAAACCAGGTATCTGACATGTACGTGAAAATAAAGTACCAATACCAGCTGAAGAAGAATGTAAGAGTGAACAAAAGTTTGATTTTGCAGCCTGGTATAATATTTTAAATGAGGCAGTGTATTTTAAAACAGTGATTGAAATGCTGCTTGTCTCATCTGTTTCATTCAGCTGTCTTCACCATTTCCAATGGATCTCTACCCCAGCTCAGCTTCTTACTGGGAGCCACTTTGTTATGTACTCTTATTTAAATTTCTCTTTGAAATTCCCTGGAATTCTAACTTGCCAGTGGGGGCAAACGATCTTTAGAAACCTGTGTCTTTGTTGTCTGACAGAAGTGTGAACAGCTACTCAGTTAAAGGGAAATTTCCATCAAAGTGAAAGTACATGCTCTGATTTTATCTTTTTGATTTTATTATTAGATTTGTGGGTTGTCAGGAAAATGTTTCTCTTATTTTCCTTTTTTACAGTTCTTCTTTGCTACCACTGAGATTGTTAATTTTGCAGAAAATCTTGCACCTTATTCTTAATATTAAAATTTTAAAGTAAAAAGATATCTAAGGTAATTATGGCAACGATGAGAAGAGACAAATGGCAGAAGCAAAAATATCAAAGTTTAACATCTGTATGAGACAGTTAAGACTTATGCTCCTAGGAAGAGAAAAAAGGAAGGGAATACATAATTTTAAGCTAAGATCACTGAATCTGATGACGCTTTAGAAAATGCAAATCTCATTTACCTGTGCAATCATGTCTGCTGTTTCAGAGTAACTACGGCACTTTTTCACAGCTGAACGAGCCAGAAAGTCATCAATCAGCCTTATGCCAATGCTGTATCCCCTGAGGAGGAAACAAGGAAAGGCAACATTGTGAATGGGGAGCTTCTTTCCACCTGCCATCTCCCTAATGCGTCTCTTGCGCTTCCTCAGCAAAACAGCTGCATGATCCTAATTGAGGGACTTAATGATAACAACATTTTGCTGGTCTACATTCTTCTTTCTGCCACATTTTACAGCACAGTGGGACTGCTGTTCCTGTAGTCATTTAAGGAATCATACTTCTTTAAGCTTGATAGTCCTGGCAAGGATGATATGAATTGTCTACACAGTTTGCACATTGTCTATACGTATGCCCCAATCCTGGGCACCCTTGTTGCAGCATTCAGGTGCCATAGGAAATGCACTCACACCTGATCTCTTTCACTTTCTCCTCTTACCACTTCACATCATTTATCATTTTTCCTTCACAATTATCTGTTTGTCTTCTTTTCTAATATGTTATCTCCCTTCATCTAACTAGCTGACAAAAAAAACCCCAGAAGTTGTTAGTTAACACATGTTACCAATAGGTAAAGGCTGTATAAAAGTAGGGCATTGGAACCTGGCTCCAGCCTGTGACTCAGGCTAAGTAGAAGGGAACTATGGGAGAGTGACTCGGCTGGAATAAGGGTAGAGAAACGTGAGAGATGAGAAGTGAGACGTGCTGTGTGAGTGCCGCATGTCCACATCCTGTCTGCATTGTGGTGTGTGGTGGTTGGTTGACTTGGGCTTGCTGTGCCTTAAAACTGTAAACTGGTAACAGGTTAACTGCTTAAAAAGGCTGGGGTTTTGGCAATAAGGAGCACTCCGTTGCACCTGCCTGGGGTCCCTGCATTGCTCATTACCACAACAAATGCAGGGTTCTTGTACACTGCCATGTCCATTTTGTATTTAAAATACTACAATTAAAAAAAAAAAAAAAACAAAACAAACAAAAAGGGATGGTAGATAATGGAATTTTTATAAAACAAATATTCATTTAACTCTGACACATTAACAAAGGTCAATAACTTCTTAGTTTGCAAAACAGCTGTGACTCCAAACATTTTCTGAAAAATGGAAAAACATTGACACAAACTTTTTATAAGAATGGGTACTCATCTCAGAAATGTTTTCAGGAAATTCTTCATTCCCAGTTACGTGGATTTTGGCAGTGTCTACTTTGTTTTGGAGGCCCTACACACTCAGTGAAACAGCCTGAACTCTGTGGAGTTTCTTACTGGTTTGTGTACAACATCTTTGGCTAGAAGACACTGAGCTGATGACAAGACCAAAGAGTGGATTTGGCAGTGTGAAGATTAAAATTGCAGTATGTCATGTGTCTAGAAACAATTAAATATTTATCTATTGCCTAAGTATCAATAACATTGGCAAATGTGTCATCAGCATTTAGCAAGGTATGTATTAGTGACATACAACACTACTTAGATACATTTCAACTTTTATGCCCTAGATTTGCGAAGTCAAATTAATAACAGACTGGTAAGCAGCTACTTGGCAACTGTACAGTGAAAAACACCCTTCTCACTACAGACTATATATGTACACAGAGAGGGAGAGAGATAAGTACACTGTCCCCACCTGTCACAGGTCTGCTGAGATGTGAGGTTTCTTTGTGAAGCGGGGCTGTTTCATAATCACAGAAGTAAAGAACACGCTTTTTATTGAAACCTGTCATTATATGATTAAGTCTCCCTCAAAACAAAAAGATTTTATAGAAAAAACTGCAATAATGAAAATATAAGGAGCAAAATCTGTCTCCACATCTTCTAAAACTGCTCTCTAGTAATTTCTGCCATGGCATCATTGATGAAGCCTGTGCATATTTTAAATGTTTGATTTTCACCAGATCTGAATGAGAGGTGAATACAAAAATGTATCTGAGGGATGTTATCCCTTATAAGTTTGTGAATAAATTACTTTTCTTTTTCCCAAACAATTATTTTTTTTTATTTACTCTCGTGGACAGTTATTGGACTACAGCTAGTTTGCAAACTTTCAAGTTAATAGTAAAGTGGTAAGATTATTCTGTCCACTGTGATTTCTGTAAATCCATTTTGCAGGTCCACTTTGCCCAGAAATATAAGCCTAACTGTTCTGCCAAAGGCCTTACTCCATGTTCTTGTTGACCAGCTAAAAAGCTGTTTCTTGCTGATTCTCCATTATATTGTTATTTTTATGGCAGCAATGCCTAGGAATCTCAGTCAGGATGACAGGGCTTGTAAACATTGGATCTTCATTTTCCAAGGAGGTTATCCATGTAAAAAATTCACCTTCATTGACATTTTGTGCCATCTCACTCATTGCTGTATGGTCTTTTAAAGGTGAGAGGCTCATTTGTCCCTAAACCAGTGAGGGATATAGGATATGAAATTTACAATATTATATTAATAATTAGCATAACTAAAGGATCAGCAAGGAACAAGTGTAAGCTATGAAAACAATCCTGACACTTTTCCTCAGAAAATTAAAAAGCTAATTGTTGATCTTAATTCACAAATTAGTGTTGTTTCTGTTGACAGGATATTGAACCTTTTCCCTGTCTTCTCTATAACCAGAGACAGAATGCTGGAACTTGTGAGATGATAAACAAAAAGCTGAAAGGTAATGTATATGTAAACAAACAGCATTATGGATAAAACTGAACATTTAAAGCAGTACTTACATTCTATCTAAACAGGCATTGACATCTTCATCTTTTTCATACTCTTTGCACAGCTGGGCTACCAAGGCCCCATATGTGAGTACAAAAAGTTCTCTGCTCTGTCAGAAAATAAGAAAATCAAAAATGAAGCAAGATAAAATCCAACCCTTCGATGTTTTAAAGCTGCTGCTCATTAAAGGCAAGTAAAAAATAATATTTAAATTAATAAAAAAATGTTTGTCCATGGGTGCATAATCACTGAAATCCACATTTCAAGCATGACAGAATCTATATTGAGCCTCACTTGAGTTTGTAAGGGATTTTGGTTGTCATAAGTACGATTTCTTGGTATACTCAGAGTTACTATTATCAGTAATTCTTGCATCTTGAGTGTATGTAAGCTGGATTGACAAATTCTGTCAAGTGCCATCCAAGAATAATAACAAACAGCAGCAGGAAAAGAGCCAATGAGCTATTAATCCTTCTGCAGTTGCACAACAATTCACAAAGGTAGAGTTGATCTGAGTCAAATCATTAGCTGCTTTTTCTAAAAAGTAAAAGGTAGATAAAAATTAGCTCAGAATAATTAAAAAATAGTATAATTCAGGACAAGGGTAAAGAATAACAACAAGATGGAAGGGATGGTGAGGATTGCAGCCCCCATGGAACATGGAGAGCAACTGAAGATGCCAAAGGTATATCTCTGCACTGGTCCTTCCACAAGCACTACTGTGGGGTCTTCAGGTGTGCAACAATTTGGAGGAGAGTTTCCTTTTCTCCCTGCCGTGTCAGATCACATCCATGCACTGCAGAACTGTCTGTATTTAGCAGGAGAAGCAGCTGTCCTTTAAGTTAGAGATTGGGTTGACTCTTACTAAACTTCTTGGACAGCAATTAATTAAAGTGCTATAGCCCTCTGGCATATGGTCAGATCAGTGCTGCTTTTTTTCTTTAGCCTGTGGAAAAATAACAGTGAATACCAATAAAAACAGCAGAACAAATCACACTAGCAAAGTAAGAACAGCTGGGTGGAAAGTTCTGCTTCCTTTGCATCAGAAGTTTGGAGTTTAATCAGTGTTGCTGTTTTAACAAGTCACTGTTCAAAATCTTAAGCAGAATCATTTTCCAAACTCATTTTAGTGATAACTCCTGTTTAAAAAAATTTTCTACTTTTGGCCAAATTCTCAGTAACAAGTTTTCAATGGAGTAAATGGATGTCATACAGGTCCTGTATTACTTTGCTATTATTGTTCAGAAAAAAGTCTCTGTTGCAACAAGAAAATTACCTCAGAGAAACTTAAGCATAATATATCAATGTAATCAAATTTATCAGCCACATTTGCAATCCATTGGAATACTTTTTGTCTGTAAACTTAGGTATACTAACTAATTTTATTACACTCTTCTATTTGTTTTTCAGTGGAGACCCTCTGTCCTCTTTTCAGAAATTGATATAACATTGTCTTAAAGTCTTCAGGAATTTTTCCACTGCCCAGTTCCTGTCAAAAATACCATTCACCATAGAGAAAGCCCTAAGGCTCTTAACTCCTGAAGAAATGTTTGTTTGGAGTCAAACTATTCAAGCATAGAACAGAGATCTCCTTCTCTCTGTGTTTCATTGAATGGCTATCTAACCACAGAGGTATGTAAACTTACCTGCCATTTATATCTTAGACCATAAATACTTGAAGCACTTAGACTTCTGTTTCTGAACAGATTGCAGTCTCAGAAACTTTGTGCCCCTCTTTCCCAAGCCTGTACAGAATCCCAGCAACAGGAATAGTAGCCATAAATGCTGCCAGCACCTCTGCTCTTGTACCACCAATCTTACCCTTATACTTTCAGTATTTTCAGATTGTTCAGAAATAGGAGAGTATAAAATGCATCAATAAAATAATAAGTTACTCTTTCTCCATGCACTATTTTAATAACACATTACAAAAATCTCTTACTATTTTGTGGTTCTCTTGCTTTCTTCCTGGTGACCGAGACATGCTGCTTGTGTAACTCCTGATGTATTTGATTGTCAGTTTATATCTTTTCTTCCTCAAGCAGCACAGTCTTCTCTCAATCCTCTTTCTCTTCTCTTTTCTCCTCTCTGCTCCTCTGTCTTTTGCATGAGATGTGTTTGCTGCAGTCTGTAATGCTGCTGATGCTCCTCCTATTCTCTGCATGCACTGAGCCCTTTGGGAGGAATTTGACTGGCAACAGATCTGCCACTGTCCACAATATAAATAAGCACTCTGTCCATAGGAATGGTTTGTAATCAAATACACAGCTAGCACACATGGGAAGTCAAACAGAACAGGTCTCACATTTATAGGGACAGTAAATTTATTTTGTTGTTTCTATCAGACTTTGGTGTTTGGAGAGCTAACAAAAACTTCAGCTCTAAAGAATAAAAACAGAATTTCAAGATACTGCTGTACAAGGGAAATAAAAATTGATTGTTTTCAATCTAAAGAAGGTATAGTAGTCGGCCAACTCTTACTGCTGTAGCCTGGAGAGTTAATATCTGCCTCAGTTGGGAAAGTGTGGCTTTTAAGGTGCTGCTACCACCACATTTGTGTAAAGCTGCCAGGGCAGATTGAGAGAGCTCAGCTTCCCAGAGGAATAAATTCTGTACCTGTACAGCTGCCAGCCTGTGCAAATGGCACTTTCACTAACCATGTTCCTAAGGGGTTTATAGAATTATTATTCTCTCATTCTTAACCTCTTAGAGGCCCTATTTCTTAATATCCTTGCAATGAACATCCAGGCTTAGTTCATCTATTTTGCCCTGTGGTAAATTTGGCCTATGTAGTTTTGATTTGCAATGAACTTCAGTGATGGTCACTGGTGAATTTAGAAATTAATCAGGTAGTTGTCATTACTTATAGGACTTACCTGCACATACATTCCAACTGAGTCTTCTCAGGAAAGGAAGTAAAAACATATGGCCTCCTCTGAATGTCATGCTGTTATTTAATTTCTGTTAACTAATAGATCCAGTGGTAGAATACAATTACATATATTTACTGCTACAGATACACAGAAGGCATTCAGATGTGATTGATTTGAGATAAGGAAGATTATTTTTTAAATGGTAGTTTAAAATTATGACACAATTCAACCAGGAAAAAAAAGGATTTTCAGTTTTTTCTGTGTAAAACTCAGTCATCCAAATTGCTTTTATTTCACACAGAATGAACTTGTATTGACAATTTTACAATGTAATTGCCTCTTCCTTTTTTTTTTCAGGTGCTCTTCTGACCCTGTAAAACCTTATTCCATTTTATAAGTGAAACAATTGTAGGTACTTCTCATATATAAATTTTAATAAATTTTAAAACTAAGGCATTACAATTCTCTAGGTAGTTACTTGCATTTCTAAACTGAGTCTGAGATGGGTTTGTTTCTCTGATTGTCTCCAACTGGTGACAAGCATCAAATATCAAAAGCCCCACATTGCAAGAGTAATCCCATATTCCACAAGAAAGTGTACTGCATTACATTAAAAAAAAAAACCCAACCTGTAAAAGATTATAATTAGCATAATTCAACTTTAGAGAACCCACCACAAAGCACTTAAGACTTCTCATAAATGAGCACATTTCTATTTATGTGGCTCAGAATATATATGGATTAATTACTTCAGCCTGCATTATTAATACCATAATCATGAGGAACCTTGTGCACCAGACAGTGCAATGGCAAGGACACATCAACATCCTTTGAAAAATACAGACATGCCCATGTGCACACAAGTAAATTTACACATATATTGCTCTGTATTGAGTAGAATGTACTGCATTTCAAAAGCTTTGCACATTATTAAGAAAACAAAGCTGAAATGGTGTGCCCAAATAAACTGGATTCAATGGCTCCAGTGAGGGAAACAAGTCCTTGGTGGACTGTCTTGCAGCCCTGTGAAAAGAGTAGAGGCAGGCACACATCTTGCACCTGTTTTAATCCTGAACATACACTTCTTAGAAGTAATCCAAGGCAATTGGAATAGTGAGAAAGTGAGAATCACCCTCCACTTCCCTTTCTGTCCTGTTTTTCAGGCGAGAAATTTAGCTTTCAGCCCCAAGATGAGTCTTCACAGGGCTTGAGCATTAGTCTGCATCAGTTCTCTCAATTCCCATCAAACTAAAAAACAAAAACCAAATATAAAATATATCCCGAAGCTCAAAAGCACACATAAAAGCATGCACCAGCACTCTGTCTCTTGCAATGCACCAGCATTCTGTCTCTTGCCTATTACGGGAAAACTGACACCTGCAGAGATAAGTACATGATAAGTGCAACATAGAAGTAAATCATAAATTAGATTTTGCCTAATTAGAAAGCCCCTAAAAAAAACAGTGAAAAAATTCTTTGAGCCAAAACAAGAATGCAATAACCACAAAAGGTGAGTGTCCAAATTAGTAAAATACAGGGTCAAGCTTTTGTTTACTCTCCATTTTTTCAGGTGGATAGACCTTGTATTAAATTTTCTCTGACAGAAAATGAAATCACAAGAAGGTAGGTGTTGAGGATTTGAAGCTATGGAAAAAAAGAACTTGATCACAGGTTTCTCATATCACGCAAGTGCTTTGACTAGAAATCCAGTGTGGCTGCTTCTCTCACCACATTTCCAAATAAAGCAATGCCATTGCTGCCACGTTGCTGTAGTGCCCTGCTTAGGAAACATTCTCAGTTTGACCTGCTGAAACTTCCTTGGTTAGGCCATGTTTCTCAAGAGGATGTTTTGAGATTTGAGCGCCTCCTTTCTGCTCTCTGCAGGAACTTAAAATCTCATAAATTTGCCTATAAAACACAGTTGAATTCTGAAGTGATATATGTAAGCTTTAAAAAAAATCATTAACAGATTTCTATCCTTCCCTTAACATAAAACTTATTATTTTTTTCATCAGTGCTTGTCCTAGTTATGGGGACAGGAACTCCTCCAAAGGCCAAAGAGACCATGAAAATTACTTGTCAGCCTGCATCTAGACTGTGACCTGGCAGCTCACAGGACATGGGCAGTGCTCCCTTCTACTCCCACAGGAAACCTGTCATGCAGGAGCTTTCATACCATGCTTTCTAACACGCACAGGTGGGCTTGACATCCATGCAAAAGAGCTCAAAATGCAGCCAGAGGAGCTAGAGAACATCGGCCTTTTGACTGCTGACTCAGTGGTGAAAACACATCTGCAAGACCAGAGAGACCAGGATTCTGTCTCCTCCTCCAAACTTCAGATGGAAAATAGAAGATCACTTCCCTCTTCCTCCTTAACTTTGCCTGGCCATTAGATAACAAAATCCTGGTCTTTTTTTAATCCAATAAATATCAAAATACTCTATGTGGTGAAACTAATCACAACTGGTAGAACTATGGCAGGAAAGTTGGAGAACACAGCTTCTTTGCAGCACAGTCACATCCCCTCACTAATAATAACTGAGCTTTTGAAAGAAAGAGATGAGTGAGTGAGTTTTTACTAGGTAAGGTGGAAAAGGGAGCTGAAACCAATCTCTCTATTCTGCCATGGTTGCTTTATTTCAATAAAAAGGAGAATAAAAATAGTTTGCTGTGTATGGGAAGGTGAAATCTGTATTCTAAAAACCATGTCTTAAAAGAAATGACAAATGATTTTCACTCCTTAAAAAAAATATCCTTTTCACTCCTTAAAAAAAATCTCTCCTTCTCATAAGTGAGATTACTGGCAGTGAGTTCAAGCTGACAGAGTCTGGCAATATGAAAAGCAAAACCATGACTAAGGTTTGTTCATGGATCCTATTTGCCTGAGATGTCAGATATAAGCATCTTTGTGCCTCACAGGCCAGCCAGCTGTCACCTCAGGTAGTGGTATTTTGGATTGCATCCAGTCCTAACTCTTCCTTGGAATTGGACAAAGAGCCTAAATGTCTACCTCAGGACCCTGGGTTCCTCTGCAAAGGCGAGTACTTAAAGGTTTGATGTGCCACCCAAGCTCTTAATTGGATCCAACCCTGTAATTTGTTCCATAATAGGATGACCCAGCAGGATCATTTACAGCAGGCAATGAAAGCAAATGCCAAGGAATGAAAATGCAGAAGTACAAAGTTGTTGTATTGATTGTATAAATTGCCTCATTCAACAGCCTTAGGCTGACTATTAATATTTCAGTGTTGGATACCACTTCAGTTTCACATCTAATGTGTTTCTTGAGTAAACAAGTGATGCTTGGGAAAGCCTTCCTCCCTTATAAACAAAATAAGACACAAGTTCCAAAAGAAATCTCAGAAGGAATCAGAGATTTTAAAATTAACTGAGGCATAACGGAAGACTTATAAAATAATTTTGTGATTGCCCGATAGGTTTATTCACAGATTTTTTTTTTTCCCCAAATATAACATCACCAGTACAAAAAAAGTTACTGAAAATCCTGTGGTACTGAAAGAAAATGAAGGTTTTAAATGGCAATATTCAGACAGCTCTGGGATTTCATTGTGCTATTACTGTGTCCAAACAACTAAGAATGTAACAAGTTCCAGAAAAGCTGTGCTAAAGTGCTGCTGGATGTTTCAGCATGTTTCTGTACTGCTTTTAATTTTGTGTAACAGCATCACATTGTTTGAGAAACAGTTACCAGCAAGGACCTCCTTCCCAGATGGTGACTGAGGATGAGACGAGCAGGTGTCCACCCTGACAGTGCACTGGAGGAACAGGGTCCTGCCTAGTGGACAGGCAAGGCATGTGTAACATGCCATCCCTGTGTGCAACAGCTGAGAGAGCGTCTCTGCCATCCAAGCAGACACCATGGGTGCTAAAACTGCTGTTTGAGATCAAATTTATTATTAGCAACCCTCTCTGCAAGGGGAGAGAAGAGGCTGTGCAGACACTATTATACCACTCAACCAAGTCCCCCCATGCTGGAGATAGACATCTGTAATGGGAAGGCAAATTTCCCCATAAACTTTCTGGCTAACTTTTACCTTTTTTCTTCTCTTGATAAGAATGTTTATATGACAGACTGTCAGACTTTTCAGAACTGAAACATAAGTATTTGCATATTCAGATCAGACTAGGTTATGCAATGCGTAGAACTACTGGTTAGTGTGACCCTAGAAAAAGTGTGATCCAGAGAAAATCATCAAAAGCGAAATGTTTTCAATTTTTCAGACCCCTGCTTAAGGCTTGATTTGTGAGAGATGTTCAGAGCTCAGGTCATCTATCCAAAGATCCAGAAACCAGCAGTGGAAACGCTTAATTGAAAATTTTTTATCTCTGTCCATGGAATAGGACTGACTATACTTGCAGGAAATCTTAGAACAAGCACACTACATAAATACCAGCTGGCTTGACATTTTGTGAATAGCAGATTTTATATATATATAAAATAAATTAAAAAAACAAAACCAAAAACAAACAACAACCCTCCCTCCCCCCCCCCCCCAAAAAAAAAAAAAACCCGCCAAACCAAAACAAACAAAAAAACCCAACCAACTTTCCAAAGGAAGCATTCAGCACTGTCACGAAAAGAGACACACCCCACCTAGAGGTGAAACACTAAAATCCTCATGATCCAGCAGCTGGCTACTTCTCGGACTCTAGTGTTTCGACAATGAATTGCTCCAGAACTGAAATCAAATGCAAACAGCACTGGGATTCCAAACATTGTGCAACTTATGGAATATTTTATAAATTTATTTTTAAGTGGAAGCATTCTCTCTTTTTTTTTAATCTGTCCATTTGCCAAGGATTTGTTTGGATGATCTTTTATGAAGAATAGCTGGAAGGCTCCTTTTTTTTTTTTTCCTAGTTTCATGCCACGTTTCTTCCAATTACTCTTGATTAGAAAACAATTAGCTTAGCAATTAACCCTGACAGGTTAGCCATCAGTTTGATAGCACTGCATGTCATCCAAAAGGTAGGGGGAATTTATTGTTAATTTCAGACAATTAGCAATGGGCTGGCAGAGCTCACAACAGCCTGAAAGCTCAATTTTCCAGAACAGCTGAGATAAATTACTGAATCAATTAAAACACATCAGTGAATGTCTGCAAGCATACTTAAAGCTCGCTTACAAGCCACTGAAAATCAGTGGAAGGAGAAAGACTAGTAGAGGGTTTTTGGGTGTTGTGTGGTGGTATTCATTTCAAGCTGTTGATGTTTATTCTGCTCTGCCATTGACACTAGTTAAATATAATTAAAAGCTAGTATTGAATTATATCAAAAGAATCTGGTAAAGAACAGGGTCTACAATGACTTTCCTTCCAAAGTGGTTAACTTTTCTAAAAGGCAAAGAGGTTGTTATTGCTAATGCAATAATTGCAATATTGACAATTGGCGGGCAGCAACTTTTCTCTTTTTTCACATTCAGCTGTCCCTGTCATGTTGGACAGAATCTTATCTATGGGCTGGCTTTCCTAGGAGTGCCTGCACTGATCCTTCTGGTTGTTGGCTATGCCCTGAACAACCAGACTTGGAGGCTCGTTATGGGCAAAAGTTCTCATTTTGAGAGGGAGATGTCATCAAACTGGTTGCTGAAATGCAAGCTGCTCTGCTTTGTCCTCTGCAGCATCACGGGGAGGGCACTGGTTGCTCCAGTCACATGGCTTGCAGTCACCCTGATAAATGGCTCCTATTATATCTGTGCTGTGAGCGAGTACGTCCCTGTGCATTACTACGGAGCTGCTCCCAATGTCAGCGCTGCGGAGCGCAGCAGGATATTGGCCACGTTTCCCTGCGGGCAGCTGGTTCCTCCAGAGCTGGCCCGGGCCAGAGATGAAGTGATTCTCCTCCTCCGATACCAGTCACAAGTGAGTAACTCCTGTTGCCTGTAAACTTGATGGTAACAGATGAAGCTAATTCAGCAGGTATAAAACAAGATCACTGTCCTCTGCCTTGAGTGCTAAATCTCTGTGTGTTTTGAAGCATGTTTTTTTCTTTTAAGTGGAACTGAACTTTATAAATTACTATATCTGCTTGTCCCATTTGTTACCTGCTGCCTGAGGACATAATCTTCCTTGTGTAGTATCCTGAAAAATAATACCAAGTACAACAAATGGAAGTTCAAGAGCCAGGGAGGGTATGAAGTTTCTTCATTAAAGCAGAAGAAATGTGACTAAGAGGCCCAGGCTGTGAGAGCTTTGTGTGAACCCATGTAAAATCTTGGGGTTTAGATCAGACTCAATTCTAAAAGTTTGCATACTGGGTAAATAATAGGAGAAGCATTAAGCTGTCACTTCAGAGAAAACTGGTTTTAAACAGGCTATAAGCTAATATAGTCTTGGCCTATCTTATAACAATAATAGCTGAGAAAGCAATATTCTTAAATCTGCTCAACAGAACTTTCTTGAACTTGAAAGGAACAAGTAATTTTACTACATAGCTGCCTCCAGTAGGCATGGACTGGGTTTGGTGGTAACAGATGCTTTCCAGGCTTATACTTTGTTAATGCTATTATTTAGGAAAAGCAAGTAAAGTTAATCTTATGGATTTTCTGGTGCTCAAAAGTTACCACTGTGAGTATTTTCAGGTCTAACAGGTATTTTCTTTCTTATTCTTTTGGTAAGGTGGCTGGCTGGCTTTTGATTGCTGTGGTGGTCATCACTGTGTTCCTTTCTTACTGCCTGGCAAGCTGTTTCTCCCCGCTCAGCTTCCTGCACTTCAGATACTGGAACAGCTATGTCCACAATGAGCAGGAGCTCTTTGATGAGGCAACAGAGCAGCACTCCAGGCTCTATGCCATGCAGAATGTAAGGAAGTTCTTTGGCTTTGTCCCAGGAAGTGAGAATGTAAAGGAAATTCGTATCCCATCTCTCAGGGAGTGGCAGGCCATTTCTGGACTGGCCTTTCTGAAGCGAGTGGATAAGGAGCACTATGATTACAGCCTCCTCCATGACTGGGCACTCAAGGAGCGTGCAAGTGGAAAGTACCTGAGGATTGATGAAGACCCTGGGATCATAACACAGCTCTGAAGATCCAAGACCCCACAATACTTTGCAGAAAAGCAGGAACCTGTCTAGCCCTATGTCAGACCTGAGCTGCACTGGAACTTTCCAATACAGTATTACATTGATGTATAAATTATGTGAGCATCTTGTTAATGTAGTCCTTCAGCACCTGCTTACAGATGCCTTTACTGATGGTGTTTTTACTCCTGTGGGATGTGGTGATCTATCCCTAGATTAGGGTGGGCTAAAGGATAAGTATGTACTGAGAAAGATTTAAAAGCATTTGTAAATAACTTTTTCCATTAAAAGGATCTTTAAGAGGTAGACCTTGACTGGATCCTATGAATTGGTCCATTCTGTATGGAGCAAGGGCAGCTATCCAGCTTTTCCTTAGTGATACCTAGCAGAAATTACTTATTTCTCCTCCTCTATTTTTTTTTTTTTGTGATATATAAGTAATCTACACTGAGCTAACTACTAGTTAAGTCTGGGGCTACAGTAGCATGCAGGAAACATATGGGGAAATTTTACCATCAAAGGCTGAGTTTAGATACAATGATGAGAGAACTTTAAATTCTGATGAGAGAAAATCCCCACTGAGGCACATGGTGGAGGTGTGTAACACATAGCAGCTGTATGAACAAACATTTGACATATGGCAAACTGAGCTGAGATGTATTCTGGCTGAAAGCAATATCAAGGTCAGTCTCCTATTTGGAAATACTTCAAAATCTCCAAGTTGTTTGTGTCCTTGGCTACTGTACAAATAGCAAATGAGGATGGGAAAAATCTCAGTCTGTACAGTAGGGTTAGCTTTGCCTCTGTAAACTTGTAATTTGTACATATACTAGGCCCATGAAAATGACTGTGATTAAAAACTACTGAATTTTGTGAAAGAAGGTTTAATGATGTTTTTGTGTTAAGTCAGTTTGGTATGATGTGATATTACTCATGTCCTCTCTAACCTCCTGTGCAGATGTTTCTAACTAAGTGGGAGGGAAATCCATGCCATAGTGTTTTTTTTTTTTAATGCTTCCTGCATTGCCTTGCCATGTACACATATATATGTGGGCTCCAAAGCCTTATGCTACACTATAGGATGCTATCTGCTACTAATAAATGACCCCAGGGGCTTTAAGTGGAAAAATCTAATTATTTAGTACATTTTATTAGAAAACGCAGGAGTCAGTACTGCTCTGTCCCTCTTCTCCTCATTTGGATTGGGGAAAGAGAATATAAGGAAAGGATCATGGGTTGAGATAAGGACAAGGAGAGATTACTCAGCAATTACTGTCAAGGGCAAAACAGACTCCAGTTGGAGAAATTAGTTTATTTTATTACCAGTGAAATCGGAGTGGGATAATGAGAACTAAATCTTAAAGTGCCTTTCCCCACCACCTTCCTTCTTCTGGGCTCAATTTCACTCACAAATTTTCTACCTCCTCGCCTCCAGTGGTGCAGGGGGTGTGAGTGAATGCAGGTTGCAGCCAGTTCATCACATATCGTCTCTGCTGCTCCTTCCTCCTTGGAGGGAGGGTGCCTCACACTCACCCCCTGCTCCAGCATGGGTACTTCCTTCCAGGGCCAGTCTTCCCCCGACTTCTCCAGTGTGGGTCCTTCACAGAAGCTGCAGATCTTCATGAATTGCTCCAGTGTGGGTCCCTTGACCAGGTGCAGCCCTTCAGGAACCACCTGCTCCAGTGTGGGCTCCCTGCAGAGTCACAAATCCTGCCAGCAAACCTGTTGCAGTGGGGGCCCCTCTCTCCACAGGTCTTGCCAAGAATCTGCTCCAGCACAGGCCCCTGGTGGGGTCAGACCCTCCTGCAGGCACCCACCTGCTCTGGTGTGGGCTCCTCCAGGGGCTGCAGGTGGATCTGCTTCACCAGGGCCCTCCCTGACCTGCAGGGGCAAAGCTGCCTCCCCATGGTCTGCACCAGGGGCTGCAGGGAAGCCTCTGCTCCAGCCTGCAGCACCTGCTTCACTCTTTCCTTGCTGAGCTTGGTGCCTGCAGAGCTGCTCTGCTCACTCCTCTCTCTGGCTGCAATTTCTGTTGCTAAGGGTCTTTTTCCTCATTTCTTAAACCCGTTATCTCAGAGGTTCTGCCACCATTACTGATGGTGCCCAGCCTTGGTCAGCAGCAGGTCTTGGAGCCAGCTGGCATTGGCTCTGCAGGACACAGGGGAAGCTTCTGGCAGCTTCTCACAGAAGCACCCCTGTAGTGCCCCTGCTACCAAAATCTGGCCATGCAAACCTAATAAAAGGTAGTGGGGCTGCATTGTTTATGTGAACTCCTTAGGAAACAAAGTACCTCTGGTAGTAAACACAACTTCTGGTTTAATTTTAAAAATATTTGTTTTTTTTTTTTTTATTTAAGATGGAACAATGTAATCTGGAATACACAAATCCATTGCATGTATCTGAAGCTTTTGACAGAAAACCTCTATGCTGATGTCTGGATCCAAAAGAAAAAACCTGCAGTCTTTAGTCCCTGTGAATTCTTTCCACTTCTATTATTTTACAGCACTACTATAAAGTGATACAATATATGCAGTTAAGAGTAACCTGTAAAATTATTTTATATATTGCTCACCTGATTTTCAAATTAGGCTTCACGCTTTCTGATTTTGTCCTGATTACTATTTGCCCTGTATTTTTCATAATAATATGCAACTAAAAATACTGAGTGGAAATACCATCTGTCACTGTGAAGTCAGCCTGCCAATCTACTTACAGACTATCACCTTGTTAGCATATATTAATCCGTAGTACTACAGCTGTAGTATTTTAAGTTTTGGGGTATTTCCCTTTACTCCTCCGCTCTTTGAAACGTGTGTCATGGATTGGTAGTGAAGGCACAGCTTTCAAATGAATTCATGATTACAGACAAATCTATGGGTTGGTACAGTTGAACAGTCAAACTGTGCCTACTAAAAGGAGTCATCTTACCCAAGAACCCACTTAGAATTCCAGTTTGCTCACTTGAAAATTATTCTTCTGGAAACCCTGGGCTTATAAAATGTGTCTGTTGGATAATTGCCAGCCATGGGGCCAGGAACGGGATGCACCTTACATCTACTCTGTGTACCACGTACCCATCAGGGTCTGCTGTTGTTTAAGGCTTGTCAGTCTTAAATCCATGCTGGCAGGTAACCCCAAAGCATAGCAGCTCCCACTATCGATAGCCTTGGTGACTCCTATTCTGCACACACATCATGGCAATGCCGCCGATGTGACGGGACTCCTGAAATCACGGAGAACGTTTCCTGGGAAGTTTGCAGGCGCTGTTTGACTTCAAGGCGCAAATCACCATCTGCATCTAATAAACTTCCAATTTCTGGCAGAAATGGCATTCAGCTGCCTTCACGGCACCCTTTCGCACTACCTAGAGCATCGGGTTTGAATCCCCTTCAGTTTGCTGATCCCTGTAAATTTTCAAGGCAAGAACGTCCAAGAGCGAACCGTACCATCACTAGCCTGTGCAACACAGGGACTGCTCTGCCAAGGCCGCCGCTGCCGGGAGGGGCGGGGAAGCAGCGCTGGATCCCTCCCGCACGCCAGGTACGCTCCGTCCTGCCCGCAGCTGAGCGCTGGAGCTGACCGAGCACCGCGGCTGCAGCTGAGGGCACCGCGGCTGTGCGGGCACCGGGGACCAGCCGGGCCGGCTCCCCGTGCGCGGCCTCCCTCCCTCCGTCGGTGCGGCCCAGCCCAGCCCAGAGGCGGCATTCCCGCCTACCGCGAGCGCGAGGCATGCTAGGAAGGGCCGGGACGGGGCCGGGACAACGCAGGCGCGGGCGGGGGAGGCGGCGGCGTCGCGGTGCGGGCGGCCCATGGCCGTGGGCGGCGGGCCACGATGACCGACTACAGCGAGGAGCAGCGCAACGAGCTGGAGGCGCTGGAGTCCATCTACCCGGACTCGTTCACGGGTGCGGGGCCGCGCCGGGGCCGCGCCGGCAGCCGGCGTGCGGGGGAGGAGCGGGAGGCCGCGGCGGGGCTGCCGCGCGTCCCGCGGGGGTTCCGAGCGGCGCGGCTCGGGTGGGCGCTCGGGAGGTTGGCTCGCTTTCCCCGGCCGGGAAGAGCAAAGCGCTCGATGGCCCCTGTGGCCCGGGCCGTGGGCGCTGCCCCTGCCGCGTTCAGCGCCCTGGCACAGCAGCCAGCCCGGCGTGGGCAAGCCGGTCCCCGGCGCTGGAAGGATGCTCTTCGGAGAAGCCTTTCAAAAGATGCAGCCCTGGGAATTGGTTTGTGTGCCGAGCGGCTTTCCTGTCCGCTAGCAAGCTTGTTGCGGTCGTGAGGCATGGGATGTTTTGGGGTGCTTAAAGGTGCTGTTTCTTCCGTAAATGTATTGCCGGTACCTGCCTTACCTCGCTGCAGGTGAAAAAAAAGGCAGGCTTTAATTCCCTGGTGCAGCATATTTTACTGCTGGAACTTTCGTGTTGTAGGTACATTGGTTCATCAGTTTTTCAGGATTTTCAATTTACCATCAAGCAATCAGGAGTAGGCAGATGCTGCCTAATCCAACATGATTTTTGGCATTCTGTATCCAAAGAATATTAACAGTGGAAAAATCTGGGAATTTTCTGTTTCCTTCCTGCACACTTTGCCTAGAGTTCCACAGCATCCTAGTTGGCAGTAACTTCATCACACAAACGTTTGCCCGGTACAATTGCCTGTTGCTTCAATCTGAAAATCTGTTCAGGTCTTTGGTTTTATTTTAAAGATTATGTAAAGGTATATAAATTGATCTCTGATAGTTGGGGATGCTGGATATCTGATACTGATATGGAAGTCATATTGTTTTATACAGCCTTTACTCTGATGCTTACTCAGAATTATTGTTCACTCATGCTTTTATGCCCAAGAGAGGAGAGGGGAATAAAGATTGTAGTAGTACATTAGCAATTAGGCAAAACTCAGTTGATACTTTGAGAGCATGTACACTAATTTGGGCATGGCTTGTAGCAGAGATGCAGAGCACCTCTTACATGAGTATGTGGTCTGCAATCCACAGTTGTGCAATGAGGTTTTTAGCCTGGGAGAAATGCAGGTCACAGCTCTTACTATGTTGTGTTGTCTGTCTTCTAGCTGCCTGATTCACACACTTTCATTCTAGTACATTGCTTGGTCAGTAGCATTTCTTACATTAAGCTGTTTTAAATATAGGTGCAGACATACTGTAAAAATAGTCCACGGTCAAGAGTGCACTGGATGCTCATCAGGCACATTTAGTGCAGTAAAGCAAATCAGCTTTGGTAGCTTTCTGCATGCAGTCAGTGCACTACCAGAAGTTGTTTGATTTGATTTGCACTTTTTGGAATAGTGGAACCTCCTGAAGAGAAAGTTTTGCAGAAATGAAACCCTTTGGTGTTGTTTGATGATGTATGGTCTCATTCAGAGAGACTCCAGGCATCACATCGTATGGAAAATAGCTGTTCATTGAAAAGTATTACCTTATTAAGTTTAAAAGTCCCTTAACACTGTATCAAGACCTTACTTTCTTTATAAGTCTTTTAAGAAGTTCAGTTTCACTGATGTGAAGGAGTAATTGATTTAAGGACTCTCCCTGACTCTTGCTTTTTTTCTTTGAACAGTACTGTCAGAAAAGCCAACAACTTTCACAATCACTGTGACATCTGAAGCTGGAGAAAATGATGAAAGTAAGTTGATCATGTCTTACTCAGAAACTTCCCCTGTACATGTTTAAATCTAATTCTATCACCAACAGCTGTGTATACCTCCACTTAGATCCTTGTAGGGGCCTGGTACAGCGAACATTCCCTCACAAATATAGTTCAAGGATTTGGGTGATCCTTGTTCAGTTTGCAGAAATGTTATGCTGTCACTGTAGGACTGCTTTCTGCCGAATCTCAAAGGCTTTGTAGTGTAACTTCAAAAAGCATGGGTTGTCACCATCCTTCCAGTGGCTTACAGACATGTAGTGAGGGGATTTGTTTTCTGGCAACTGTGTGTGTGCCAGCTACGTGGGAGAGTTGAGTCTGTGTGCTGTGAATGTGCAGCCCTTAAGGAGCAGTTCCAGAGCAGAAGGCTGTGGGTCCCAAGTCCCTGTGTATTTTTTGAGTGCCAACAATTGCGTGGGCATATTGTAAGCAAGCCTTACTCCAAGCAAGTTTGAAAGCTGCTATTCTGGATGCTATAATAGAAGGAATAAACTGGTGCTGCCTTACTTCGTTTGAAAGGAGCAAGCCCTGCTTAGAGTCTCTGTTACACAGACTGCTGTGCTGCCGAGAACTGTGAGTCTGGAACTAAGGGAAAGCTTCTGCTTGGTGTTCTGGGAGGATGTGTAAAAGGAACTTCATTCTCTTTTGCCTTGTTTCCATGTTAGCTTGGCTCTGAGCAGCTTCAGATTGAATGCATTTTTCTTAGGCAGTTCTCTGCTTAATAACTTCCACTGGACATAGTGTGTTCGTCCACGATGTGGAGCCCTGGAACCCAACACAGAGGTTGATACTTCACCCAGGCACACAGAACCTGAGGTGTTAATATGCTGAGATTTTCTCTAGTTCTGTTATTACAACTCTTGCTGTTTTCCAGCTTCAGGTAGATTCTGAGGGAGATTACTGCTGTAGTACCTGTCATACCACAGAAGGTTTTTCAGTCTTCCTAAAGACCTTTCAGACATGAGTAGGTGTTAATAGTTGGTGCAAGTGTAAACTTTATCATCTTAATTTCTTTGAACTCTCGGGTTATATTTAAATCTGTTCATATTGTTTTAACATCTGTGTAAGAAGACTGCTCCTTAGAGGCAAGAATATTTTATATTCTATAATCTTTAGGCTGTTGATGCAGTAGAAAGACACCATTAAAGTTACACAGAGTTATCACCATAAGAATATGTTTTTCTTTATCTTGTAGCTGTCCAAACTACCCTTAAATTTACCTATAGAGAAAAATACCCCGATGAAACTCCACTATATGAAATTGTCTCACAGGAGAATCTTGATGATAATGATGTCATGGACATAATAAAACTGCTAGAGCAGCAGGTAAGAAAGACAGAATATCTTGCTACAGCTTGATACCACTTCACACATGGGCTAGATTTTCTCTCTCAAATCAGTTGTTTTCAGAGGTATCTGCTACTGATCTGAAACCTGTTCCATACTATAGTGACTTACTTTGTGGTTTGAGTTTGGTGAATGACATCATTGAGGTAAGATATAGGGCTAATTCAGGGTGTGCAATAATGTAGAACAATGAAATGGAAGTGCACTAGGGCTTCCCCTCTTTTCCACTCCCAGCTTAAGGTGAATTTGTTTAACTCTGTGTGTGTGTGTGTGTGTAAATATATGTGTGTGTATATATATATATGTGTGTGTGTGTGTATAAAAATTGTGAAAATAAGCCATCTCAATTTCATTTGGAAATATTAAAAAATGCCACATTGATTCTTGATTCTTTTTGATAGCATAACTGTTCGGAGGGTGGATCTCATCAACCTTTAGGATCAGTGAGAGTGCATTGTGAAGTAAAAAAAAAAGGAATCACTTCTTTAGTTTCAGGGATTTCTGGCAAGTCCTCACTGCCTTAAAATTGCCATAATATGTTATATGGCATAATATGAAGTGTCTCACTTCAAAGAAGCATGTAATAGAATTAAGGAGTAAACTGTTCCAATAGAAGAAAGGTTCTGAGTGACTTATCTCTTATGATTTATGATATTCAAATTTTAGAGTTGTGTTTCTACTGTAGGTTTTGGTTTATTCATGAAAAAGCCTTTCAGAAGATATGTATAATGTTTAATAACCCAATCACAGACATTAGTCTTAGTGTTTTGCTGCACACCCATTTGGGGATAACTGACTGGATTAACTGGCTGGTTGAATTTGGATTTTACAGCAAGCTTTTGAGACTGGTGCAGAATGTGTCAGCTGCGCCCTCTGCATTTGCACGACATACTGCTTTCTATAAACATATTTATGCATTCAGGTTCTTCTGTTTGAAGCTTTCTTCTTTGTGTTGTAGGCAGAAGAAAATTTAGGAATGGTAATGATCTTCACTCTAGTCTCAGCAGTACAAGAGAAATTAAATGAAATAGTGGATCAAATAAAAACGCGAAGAGAAGAAGAGAAGAAACAGAAAGAAAGAGAAGCAGAGGAAGAAGAGAAGGTAAGTAAAATAATGTCTTCAATGAAAAAGACTTCCAGCTTCTTTAAAATGCATTGGTTTGATGCAGGAGCAGTTCTCAGTTGCAGTGGGAAAGGAACAGCTATTCTAAAGATTATTTAATTGAAACGTAGACTGTTTAATGACTTAAGTGATCTGTTTTCCCCCTTTTTCTTAAGCAGTCGTTTTAGAGTCTAACTGCATGTTCACAGTCCCTTCTAGCATTACTTCCTAAGGGATTTTTCCCAAATGAAATCAGATTTGCTGTAGACAGTTTTTTTGCTGGAAGAAGGGGAAGCAAGAGGGAATGGGGAGCAAAAAAGATTAGAATATGTCATGCTGCACACAGGCTCTGTGATTTGAGGAAGGCTGTCTGCCTTGGTAGACTGAGTGGGTAGGGTGGAAGCAATGGGACCAATCTTCAGTACTGGTTTGCCCTCCTGTAGAATAGTTTCACCATTTGTGGATTGTGCTGTGATAAACCCAATTGATGAGTCTTCACTCTCTTACTGAGAAATAGCTGGAGAGTGATGGGACTTGAAAGGCTCTATATTTCTGAAAATTGGCAAAGAAATTTCTGAGAAAAAGAACCTTTTTTTTTTTTGTGTTGCAGCAATATAAAATGATTAATGCATTTTAATAGGCAATAATTCAGTGTAGATTGCTCTTAAGGGTTGATAAGAAGTGCTGCCTACTTAGAAATACACTACATTAGTGGGGAGTTGTGAACTATTGCACTCTAGGTCCAAAAGGAGTATGCAGGGTTCTTCCATGAGAGTTTTCGCCTCAGTATAGTTCTCTATGGAGAGACTCCCATGACAAAACCCACAAGAATGTGTTCTTTATATACTCTCAGGATTAGGATTAATTTCTCAGAATACTTTCCAGCAAGCAGTGTATCTGGAGTGTTGTAATTTAAATAATTAAGAGAATGCTTATCTTCACCTGTAGCTTTGCAAGTTGTGTTTGCAGCCTTGTTTTCTATTCTTCCAGCAACGTTTTCATGGCACTCCTGTTACCATTGAGAATTTCCTTAATTGGAAAGCCAAGTTTGATGCAGAGCTTCTAGAAATAAAAAGGAAAAAGATGAAAGAAGAAGAACAAGCGGGCAAAAATAAGCTAAGTGGTATGTTTTAATACTGGTTGTGAAATTTTTGCAATGCTATCAGCCTATAATGACAAGTCTAAAAGTAATTTTTACACTGATGATAGGTCTTAGCATCCTGCTCCATAGTGTGCATGGCTTAGCTTTGAACTGGTTCTCTTGTGATGCTGGATCTACTTTTGACCTGATTAACTGAAAAAACATAACCAGTGTGGTCATGCTGTATCACTGTTCTGTTTTCTCCTCACTTCTGGCTAGTTTTGATGAAATTTGACAGGTGGAAATTTTAATGGTATTAAGTTTCATAAAAAGCAGTACAGGACAGGGGACATGCTTGATTTCTCTCTGAAGGGTATGCATTTGGGAATCTGCAAAGATGAGATAACAGAAATCAGGCTTCTAGTTTTCCTGTTCTTTAAAGTATTGTTAGTATGTGGTGTCTGTTTTTCTCTATACAAATGTAGTTTGTGAAAGCTTCCCTTTAGAAAACCAAAATCAAGCTTATTCTTGGATGTCATTAGTGTGATTCCAGTATTGCCATGGACACCAAGCAGTCTTGCTTGTGGAAGCTTGCATGAGCAATGTAGATGGAAGACAGATGATTTATGTGGAAAGAGTCCTGAGCTGTCCCTCCTATTCAGAAAAACTTCACTCTTCTGTGATGTTGCCTTCACAGCTCTGTGTGTGTGTGTGTGTGTGTGTGTGTGTGTGTGTGTAGGAGCTGGTGATTTGTGGATTTGTGGAGATCCAAATTGCTTTTTGAATGGGAGAATTTATGAAAAAAAGGTGGAGGAGTCAGCTGATTTCCTTCCCAGTTCCCATAGAGGATTTCTTGTGGAATGCAAGATGAAGACTAAAGGAATGAGGACTGAACACAGGCTGTGGAGTGTAAATTTTTGCTGCCCCCTATTATTAAACTCTTAATAACATTATAGTGACCCATTTCACTTGCTGGTGTGGGTGAATCCTGGGTGAATTAAAAAAACAAGAATTGGGAGCTTACAGAAATGAGCAGTTAAAAGCAGAAAAGGCTGCTAGAATTGGTTGATTTGGAAAGGCTAAAATACACATGCTGACTAATTGTTGCCTTGGGTTGAGAGTTGCTTCAGAACTGTACTTGCTTATATATTGTTTTTTATTTTATTTCTAGGTAAACAGCTGTTTGAAATGGATCACAACCTCGACACCTCTGACATCCAGTTCTTGGAGGAAGGTAAATTCCTGTTTGATTCCACTACTGAAAGTCAGTGGCTTAAAAAGGTCAAAATTCCTAAGCAAAATCTGTGTTATATTTCTGACTTAACATCTTATATCAGAATCCCTGAGAAGTACTGCTTTGCAGAGTGAACAGAATTTTAACTTTTCCCAAAACCAAAACCTTTTCAAGATGATAAAGTGTATTTATTTGCAGCCTTGTGCTTTGGGTGATCTTACTTACATTGCTTCTATTTAAATGATTGGACTGGGAGCAAAAAGAAAAAAAAACCCAAAAAAAGCAAAGCAACAACAAAATAAAAAAAACTCCAACTCAGCCCTGATTTTTTTTTTCTACTAGCCAGCCTTCCCTGGCTTCAAGCATAGGTCTTGAACTTTTGTCATCTTTTATCTGAACCTCAACACCAATAGTAAACATCTTGCAGGTCAAAATAAATGTTACTGGCTCCTGTGCAACCCAGTTCTTTTTCATGGTTTCTGCAGATGGGCCTCTTACCTTACCTAAAATACTGACCTGGTGCCAGATGAAAATTCTGTAAGCCTGGGCCAGAAAAATATTAAACTTAGAAAACCAGATGGAGATAAAGCACATAAAAGCATACATACTCACAGTAACATACCTGTTTAATTTGCTGTACTGTTTTTTAGTATCCTAGTTTAAAATACCCGAGTTTTGAGGTAAGACAGTTCTTTAATGCAGCTGCATTATCTACTGGTATCACAAAACACAGGCAGAAGAGGGTCAAGATTCCTCTCTGCAAGTAACGATTTAAAACAAGTTTATGAAGGTCAATGAGTATAAACTTGAAATGGTAGTTATGGGAAGTTTAGTTTCTTTAACAGGGAATAATTTAATCTTGTCTTCCAACAAAATACCTAAATTGAAGATAGTTTGTTGATGGCACATTTGGCTGCCTCAAGGGAGGAACAGACTCTGCCTGGGCTCTGTGCCCAGATGATTTGAGATTAATGTATTAATTTGTAATCCTGTTGCTACTAGTGATTAAAACTCTCATTCTTATTGCTGCTTGCATTCTGTCATAGATGCAACAGGTTACTAAGTTTGTTTTAATATTACAGTAGCATGTACTACTAATTTTCAGAGGATAATGGTATTATCTTGTATAGGTGCCTTCAAGCCCAGTGAAATAATGGAAACTTTATTTGGTGACCAGAAGATGTCACTGTTGATACATAAAAATAAAATAGCAGTCCTCGAGTTTTATCCTTAGGTCAGCAGCATCTCTTTCAGAAGAAAACGTGAAAGTAGCTAAAGCTTCATCTTGCTTCTAAAATTTGAATCTGAAAGCAGAGGAATGCATGTCAGTATGTGGTGTGTAAGGAATTTTTTATGAACCCTATGCATTTATCTCACTAGGATGGTAGTGATTATTCCAGCTGTGAGGTCCTGAGCTCCTGCTTTGGTTGTCCTGGGGAGAAAGAATCTCTGCTTCTGGCACATGTAAATGTTAATTTCCTGCTCCCAATGAATTCTGAAGTTCTGTGTGACATTTCTCTTGACTGAGTTTTGATACAAAGAAAAAAACCTTCAGCTGTAGAAAGATAAAATGTGGCATTTACTTTTTTACATCTATTTGATGTATAAAAGCCAAGTAAGTTAGCAGCTACCTACATTGAAGAAGTAATACGAAAAAATCTTGTATGTTTTGTTGTTAATGTTTTCCTTGTTGCATGAAATTAAAGTATCTTTCTGTTCCTTACAGCTGGAAACAATGTGGAGGTTGATGAATCTTTATTCCAAGAAATGGATGATTTAGAGTTGGAGGATGAAGAGGATGACCCTGACTACAACCCTGTTAATTTAGATAGTGATTAGACTTATTTGAACTGATTCTGTCATCAGTATGGACATATGTAAGGAAAGAGGGGCAGGCAGGAAAGCCACAGCATCTGTGGTTTTAGTAATGTGTATTGTTTTTCTTTTTTCCTAATTTTTTTTTCCAAAGAAAGAACCAACATTTTAAATCCAGGAGAATGGTCTTCTGATGACTTTCACTATAAATAAATTTACTTTCATATTTGAAATGAAAAATCTGAGAAATATTGATCTGTCTGAAAACGCTTTTCTATTTTCTCTAATTTTTTTCTCCCTACTTCTGTAATTGTCATTTGAAGAGATGTGGCAACATGCAAGATGGAAAGATGTTACAGCAAGCACTAAACACACCTGCATCTGAATGCTGAGGAGCTTTTCTGCTGTCTTCCACCTGGGGTAAACATGAGCAGCTTTGGTGAATAAAAGGGATCACATACTATGCAGTTATTTATTTTTTGTTCCTCCTGTGGAATTTTTTAATAATTCAAGTCAGTTCTGGTGCCCCAATTTATCAGCTGTAGATAGACAGCACTAGTCACCTTTGTTGTTATAGCCTTATTAAAGTCTAGTGGAAACAATTTCCATACAATTAGAATGAAATTTTTTGCTATAGTCACGAATAATATTTTCGAAATTGTGAGTTCAAGTCAGTAGGGGAAAAAAATCAGAATGTGAAGCCTCTTGAAGTTTGGTTGGTTTATTCAGAGATGGTTTGGGGTTTTTTGAATGTGTGCCTCAATTAATTTTTATGAAAAATCAAAACCCACCTTAGGAAAATGAGTTTGCTTTTGGCAGCAGACTGTATTGAAACACTATGAGTGGAGTGCACATTACAGCAGCAGGGTTTACAGAGTGCTCTACAGGTTTGAATGTAACTGGTGTAGTTTTGGAAGCATTGTGTTGGCAGCCTGTGAAGGTTAGCACAGAATGCAGTAAAGCTACGCATCAACTTGGGGATGTTGCCCATCCTTCAGAGTTGTTTCTGGAGCTAACAGCTGTTGGACTCCTCCCTTACCACCTCCAAAAAGCCCAAACTGCAAGAACTGCAGTGTTTAAACATGCTGTGTTTGAAACTGCAGTGCTAGAAGGATGATGGTGTCAAGACAGCTTTCCAAACAGAGAGACAGGCACCTCTATGATTAAACACTGTGTGCTGAATTTTAAACACTGTTAGTAGACTGCCTTAACTGTGCCAGCTTCAATCTTTGAAGAGGGTTGCACTAAAGTATCACATTGCTTAGAGGAATAATAAATTTATGAATTTTAGTATTTGAAAATTCCATAGTCAAGATGAGAAGTTTAATTATGGAATTAATTTAATGGTTATAAGATTCTCTGCTCATATCGCTCAAGAACATCTGTTTAGGATGACCTCCTTTAAGCTTTTTTTTTTCCTTTTTTTCATTCAAGGTAAATGAATTTCTAGTAGATAGAAATAAGTGTTCAAGTACCCTGTAAATACTTTTATAAATTAACCATGTGCCTTTGTTCCTACTGTCGTCCCTTTGATCTTTTTAATTTTGGCTACTAAGAACTCTAGATAAGCATCTAGGTCTCAATGATGTTTTATGTTTCAAAGCAATAAGCAGGATCTGTGCTCCAACAGAGTACACCAGATACATTAAAAAGTTGTGAGCTAATGTGATATTAAATCTTGTCTTTTCCAAAGAAACAGTTGGATTGAAAGCTTCATAGTTACTACATCCAACTTCCTGGGTAATTGCTAGGATGCTTTAAAATGCTCTTCAGCACTGAACTTATTATTTCTGGTATGTCTCAACTCAGCTGCATAAAACCCCATTTAATTCCTAAGGCTGCTTTCCATTTCTAGCTATGTATGTTTAAAACTGCTCTTTTTTCATAAAATAAGTGAATTGGAGCTCTCTAAATTTGGACCAAATCCAAGAATCCTGTGTAGTCTGTGCAAATGTGATAATCAGAAAATTTTCCAAGTGGATCACTGATAAGTCATTTACATATGAAAGAAAGTTTCTCATGAATTATATTTCTAGAATAATGAAATTTTCTAGTCTGTTTTCACACTAACATATTTATTGGTTTTCATGCAGAGAATGTATAGCTTAAAAAATGTTAAAATTATGTAAAACAAGTTAAAATGTGAAAATGTGTTTTTGCTGTTATATTTCAAAGCAGAGGAAATAAGGGTTGAAGTGACAAAGAAATAGCATAAAATCTGCTCCTCCAGGTCCTTGGAAGAAGTTGTAGCGACTCAGTCTGAACTGCAGATTTGTTTAGCTTTGTTAGCAATTAATATCTGAAATAAAAAGGGAATTTGACTGAGAATAAGCTTGGCTCTGTGTGTGTTATTTTGCTAAAGTGAACAGAGAGAAGGGTTTTTTAGCCGGAATATTTGAATTTGCTTATCTACTTTGGATTAAACTGAAAACTAATTAATATTAACTGAATAAAACCCCATTTATGAACTTCGACAGAATTACAGTAATTTAAAATCCTGGTGCTGACAGCCTTTCTTGTATATTGTTTTTACCTGCCTCAGTCCAAAGCATGCACTGTAATGCATGGAGGCAACAGTGAGTTGCAACACTGCACCTTCACCAGAGTCAATTTAGTTTTGAACGGGCTGAGTGTTTTGAATAGTTGGTGCCAGAGCTGTTAAAATTCAGAGGATGGTGCCTACCACATCAAAATGCCATGGGTAAAATCTCAAGCATGCTGCAAAGCCTCGGATTTTGCATCCAAATTATGATGGCGTTATTGGCGTCTCTCCTTTTCTTTCTGTCCTTCCATTTGTTTGACATCTGCATCACAGACCAGGGCTAACATGGAGCTGATAGTCCCTCAATTCCCAGGAGCTCTCTTCCCTAGTCTGAGCCCCTCTAGTGTCCTAAGCATTTAAACCTTTCACAGCTTAAAGGCCACTTCTACATACCTACTGAATGAATGCATTTTCATAAATGTTTCTTAAAATTTTACACATATTTCAGAAAAATCAGTGATTTATGGATTGTAATATCTGTCCATGTTCACTTTTCACTGCTTCCAAAATCGACAAGTTCTTATTGCCAAAGTACATGGAACATGAGAGAAAGCAGTTAAGGCTCTTACACTTGTATTTGGGTGTCAGCATAGAAGACAGTCTAAATGAAAGGGATGTATCTAAACTCCAATTACAATAGGTAGATGCATGATACAGCTGGGAAAGCAAAAGCACCCTGTACTACCTCTGCAACACATTCCACCATCCCTCCCAGCCCTCAGCTCCCTCCTGGAGGGGCAGGGCTCTCACATTCAACCAGAGCAGCACATCCCAGGTACAGTCAAGTGCCTCAAACAGCCAAGACACTTGTTTCAGCAGACAGCTCCAGTCTCTTGAATGGCATTAACACCGCACAACAGAGGCACTGGTCAAAAGGCAGTGTCCTTTTGGGATATACGTTATAAAACACAGAAAAATTAGAAATTAAAAAAAAGGGATGAAGTGAAAATAGAATAAACACTTTTAAAAAATATATAAATTTTATTAATTCATGGTAGAAAAGGAATATTTTCTTCCTCTACCCCAAAGAATTGTCTTGCACAGCACCTAAAGCACATACACACTATTTTGGACACTGACACTGCTTTGTTAGACCTCTTAGCCAATGCCAACACTGATCCACCTCCTAAGCACATGTATTCAAGTGATACATCTAGAGAAGCCAGCTAATTGAAAAGAAGTTTACTGGTAAATTAATCCCTGGTGCAACAGACTGAATTGTAAAGAAACAGAGGACTGGTCACAGTGGCAGCATAAACACATTTACAGAGGTAAACCATGACAGGGACTCCAATGAAGTAGTTCCATAGTATTTTTATCCACTGCTGATTACCAACAGTGGAGAATTTGCTACAAGACAGCAGGTGTTGCTAATTCTAGGCAACTAAGAAAATAACACATTTTCTGGTGAGACAAGGACCAGTATATTTCACAGTTACATTTGTATCAGGATGCCAGAGTTTTGACTGAACACAAAAACTACAGGTTTACTCCAGTGTTGTGCTTTCCCAGAGCTCCGGCGCATTTATGGAGACACACTTTAAGTCTGAAAATTGTTGGGTTAAGGTCACAGTCCAGAAGTTTAATGTTTTGCACCCAGCAAGTTCCAGAAGCAGGTTATAAAGGTATCCTTTAAGGAATCTTCTCTGATGTTAAGACCTGAGAAGCACGGCAGCGAGCCTAAAAATAGGTGGGGAGAGAGGAAAAGAAAATACTTTAATGAACAAAACCAGCACTTTAAAGGGCTTCTTCTTAACAAGTGTTAGGCGTTATGTTCCATCTTACTTAAATAGGAGCTTCCAAGACAACACTAAACAACTGATATTTTTTAATATAAAACAAATTTTTGAAAAGAAGAAAAAAGTGGCAAACCAAAACCAAATGAACACCACCACCCTCACCAAATCCCAAACAACACCTTTTTTACACTGTGTCCTGAATTTTAAGGCTTTTTTTCCAGTATGAGGAGAGATGGTCATTTTTCACTCTTACTTCCGACATGTTCAGGGCCAGAAAACACTTAATACCTCATTTCAACATACACATTAAATATAGCTGAGCAAGTGATTCAGTTGCCAGTTATTTCATTGTTTAAATAAAAGTTTGTCCTGAAGCTTGAACATGCTGAATAGAATTGATACGACACCATAGAATTGGAACACCTCAGAATCAATTTGTTAGTGTAGGAAAGAAAAAGCTTAAGAAACAAAAAGTACATTTGACAATCTGCTGAAAACTTCTAAGGTCTTAAAAAAGGTAAAATGCCCCAAAGTAAAACACATGGATAGGATTCATAATAATTTCAACAGCTCAAACCTCACATAATTTTGCACTGTGAGTGTTTGTAAGTAACTTACATGCTCACAGTCAGTTATTTAGGAGAAAACTAAGAAGAAAAGAGAAAATTGTAAGAAAAGAGAAAATTTTAAAAAGCCCAATTTAAATCTGCAAACAGCTGAAAGCTTCATATAAGACCTAGAAGTTGCATCAAGGTGGCATTCATTTATGTGTAAAATGTTATTGGTTTTGATATCCTGGGATTATATAAACAGAAAGCAGGAGAGAAAAAGATCAAGGAAAGTGAAAAGACGCAAAAAATTCACCATGCAACTATATATGCATTCAAAGAAGAGATGCAGATGGTCTTAAATTTTCACAAACAGAAACTGTTTTCTGAGATACTTACAGCTTTCTCTTCCAAAGAGAGCACCCCATCTACAGCCACTATCTGATATTGCTTTTCTTTCAGGCTACCCACAAATTTCCGAAGTAGTCTGAGACCAGCTCCATCACTATTTTGTTTCAGCAGTTTCTGCATTTGTTGGGAAGAACATCCTGGGTCAAACAGTAGCAAACATAAGCTTTTGTTCTTCTTCTCCTCTATTCCAACAACAGTACGACTGTGACCTATTATCAAAACAAGAGTTTCAGTAGTTTAGAAACACATAAATCCCATTTACAACCTTGTAACTTATGACTGATTTTCAGATCAAGGGAGACATTACTCAGAATTTAAGAAGACAGTTATAAGAGTACATGTCAAAAGGCTGAAATCCCAATCACATTCAGCTCTTCCATCCAATAAAAATACAAACTTTAATGTTGCTCTTATGAAATAGGAAAATTACTGGAAATAAAACCAAGCCTTCAATTCAACAAAGAAGGACTAAAAAATGCTGCTCTGAACTGCAGTACATATAAAGAGATAGAGAATAGTAAGAAAGCAGCACATTGTGACACTGACCTTGATGCTGCAAGTAGATAGGTGGTTTGGAAGTACACACCACCTTTGCACCACCTTCATTATCTGCAGAATAGTAATGCAAAATCCACTCAAACAAGCGAGGGTGTGTACCCATAGGGCCAGTGGGTTTGTGAAAGTCAATGATTTGGCACCTACAAAACATTGGGAATGAAAACAACAAAATTTCAAGCAGGCTGCTTCTTTTCACCTCTGGGTCCCTGCCTCCTGCACCCAGTGGTCTTTACTTTCTTATTTTTGATACAGGAGTAGGGGACATAATTGCAAAGCAATGAAACATATACTGTCACAAACTGGAAAATTTATTACATAAGAAAGAAGTGCTCTACTCTGTTCAGTCCAACAAGAACTTGGGAAACTTGCAAAACTTAATGTTACATTTTTTTGTATGTTATACATGTAAGCTATAGAATCCAATTAAAAGCCATAGAAAATAGTTGAAATTCAGATTCTTTATGAGAAGAAACTTCCAGAGAAATGAAGTTTTTAATCAATGCTTTAATTTATGCATATGTGGCATAATTCAGCAGCAAGTCTCAATGATCTAAGCAGTTACTCAGTTTATGTACCTCCTGTAAATAGCTATATGTACCTGTAAGTAGTTACACAGCTTCATGCTGCATTAAATCAGGTTTGTTTATATATGGTTAAATTTAGTCACTAAGGTGGCTTCATCATCACACAGTTGGGAATTCTAACCTTTAAAGTTATAGGACTTAAATCAGCAGTTAATAATAACAATCACAACAAAAAGCAATATTTACTTTATCCTGAGACTGGTTAACAGTGAATAAATTTCACATGCTCCTATCCATGCTTTGGAACCATGTAATCTGTTGTTGAAGTGAGATGCCCCCTGAGGATCAAAACCTTCTCTCCAGGCATCTTCAATCATGGACTGTATCTTTGGGATACTAGGAATTAGTGTAGTATCTGGAACAGAAAAGCTTTTGAATTGTTGTTACAGTGACTGAAACAGTCTATTAATTAAAACTACTCAGCTTGTTTCATAACAGGTAGTCGATGTTACAAAGATGCACTAAATAAACTAAAGGCAAAACTTAAACCACACCATTTCTTGCCAGTATTCACCTCTGACTCTTCCACAGTAACTTCCAGTGGTATAACCACCATTTAATAGGTATCATTGACCTTGTAAGGCTTGCTGTGTAAATGAAAAGGCAAAACATCAGTCAGCAGGCTGTCATCCAAGCTACGTGGAACAAGTAGCATTTTGTTTAATACCTCTCAGGCAGTCATTGTAGAAGCTGTTTTGCAACAGTGAGGAAAGGAGCATTTGGAAATTCCTGTAACCACAACCCCAGCCTCTGTCACCCAAAGATGAGTGGAAGTGATCTACTCCTGCTGAAAGCCACACACGCCTCACATCTTTGTTCTCACTCTGATAGTACTTGCACAATGCTTCAATGACTCCTAAAGAAGACAAAATATGAAGTTTATCTGTAAAATGTACTACTAAATTTACCAGAAGATTCCTCCCCCAACTTGGAACAGATACAGATTAACACAATTTATTTTAAAACTTCATTACATTTAAAGCCCAGATCACAAAAGCAGTGGAATTTGCCCCTATTTGATTTCAGTGGTCTTTACTTTAATGAGTTTATGTACTATGAAGCTTTCAAAACTAGATATAATTTTTCACTGTTGCTACACAATGGTTATTTTAAATTAAACATCTTGGACTAAATTATGAACTGTGATAGTCAAAGGAGCTATTACAATGATATAGAAAAAGTCTATATATGCTTTATGTTACCAATAAAGCATTCCTATGTCCCTGCCACGTCCAGTAAAACATCATCTTAAAAACATGGCAATACTTATGCATACTATGTAAACCTTTTATTCCCTCCAAGTTATTTTTCCTGGAGAAACTAAAAGGGGGAAAAAAGCCAAAAAAAAAAAAAAAAAGGAATGGCAGAAATGGCACAGAACTTGAGAATCATTGCAAATATTTTGAAATAATACTCTTATAGGATATTCCGAGTTTCTCCTTTGTTACATGAAAAAATATGCTTGGGAATGCTCTCTCCAATTCATATATGTAAATCCTCACAGCCCTTTCATAGCCATGCTGTTGGGAAGAGAATTATTCCATAGTCTCCACAAATTATTTTCTAAGAAATCTAAATTGTTACCAAGAACGAAAACTTTAAATGTGTTATTTCCATGTAATCCATTTCACAGAAGAAATTTTATTTTACCTGTCAAGAACCAAGTGGATATTTTGTAAGCCAGAACCACCAGCAATAGCCTCAAAGACCATTGAATTGTGGTCTTGGAAAGACAAGGCAGCCTTTGAAAGGGACACAGAGACCCATCTGCCCTGTGTTTCTGCACCACCAATAAAACATTTAAGAGAAGATGCACCAAGTAGATGTCAACTCCTCCCAGTCCTCTCTTGGGCTTTGTAACCAGGTGAACACTGTGCTTACCTGCAACCAGCTTACACAATGTAGCAATTAACAGAAACACAAGACAAAAAGCTGCTGCAAATTTGAAAAGCTACCAATGAGTACTAAGCACTAATCAAGCACAGAGTCAAGGGCAACCAGCTTGTGATAAGACATGTGCATCTTCTCATCCATATAATACATCTACTTGTGCCCTTAACCAGACCACTTGGTTCCAAGTTCCACAGAAAAAAAAAAAAAAAAAGAAAAACAGCCTGCAAGTTAGAACACAGATGAAACATATACCAAGATATGATTTAATTTCCTTATTTAGGATTTTAGGACTGTAACAATTTGGATTGATCTAGAAAATTATGCTTAGAACTAGGACACAGCCAATATTAAGCAATGAATTACATGTTTTGTTAAAGACTGGTTTGGTCAATACAATCTAAGGTCTAGAAAGTACAGCTATAGTTGTATAATTTCAGCATCTTTACCTGATGTCTTGGTTCTCCCATCATCTATACCAGAAGCCAAACTTTCCATCATGTCAGCTTTTCTCTTATGATATTCAAAGGGCTGCATCCTTCCTCTATCAACTTCTCTTTCCATATTCTTTAGAAATTGCTGCTTGAATCCACCAGAATTATCCAAGCCATACTGTCTCTGTTAGGGATGGAATGTACATGATTTAAATCATATTTTTAAAATTCATCTTTTGTCCATGCAGTTTCTCAAAAACACTATCAGTAACTTTGAAAAAATGTGAGACATAAAAACTTCAGAATTACAATTATTTTAGAGAAGACCAAGCTTCATTCCTGAACATGAATATGGGACTAGGAAAGCCACACCTGGAAGAGCAGACACATCCCTCTGCTCCCTCTTGTCAGAGCCATTGGCAGAGGCAGTCTGGCAAGGAGTTAGTGTGAGTGGGAAGTGAGCTACCAGGGCTGTGAGATGGGAGACAGAGGGAAGCAGGACCTGGAGCAGGTGATGGTATTCCAGTAAAGGACAGCCAGGATGCTCAGAGCCTTTGGCACTCTGGCAAGGACTATGCTCCAGGCTGCACTGCAAGGCAGAGCACAAGAGCTGGCTGGAGCAGAGGCAGCAGGTGCTCTGGGAGAGCAGAACAGCAAGCACAGGGAGCAGCCAGCCCCATCCTGAGCCAGCACCACTCAAAGCTGTAAAGCCAAGTAGCTCAAGGCTGTCATGTCCAGCACTCTGCCAGGATCAGCATTGCCAAGAGACTGAATTCGCTTCCAACCCATCTCTGCATCATTACCTCAGCACAGACTGTGTGGCTTGCACAGTCTCACCTGGCAAGGCCATTCCAGACATTACAATTCCAAGATACTCAGCTTCTAAAGGCACAACTGGTTTCAAGTTTACAATTTAGAAACAAGAGCGTACCTGCAGCTTTTCAAATTCTTCTCTCTCTCGCTTCTCTTCTTCTGATCTCTGTCGTTCATCTTCTTCAGTTTGGAGCTGCTGAGCCAGTTCTAGATCTCCCATGTCTCCACCTAACCCAGGAAACATTTCAAAGTGAGGGGACTTGGTCAGGAGGGCAGTAATGCTTTGAGGGATCATTTGTTTAATTTTTAGAGATTCCTTTCTAAGCAGACACATGTAAATGCAATTGGGCATTAATTTTAGGAGATGCACCCCATGTTATTTTGAGCTATTAGCAATGAATGCTGAACAGGACTGACAGCATTCAGTCTACCAAGACTCAGACTCTTGCCTTGGACAAAGCTCATGCAGTTACTGGAGGAATTACTTGGCAAATAATGCACAAACCTGCAGCACTGAGAAGACAGTTTTTGTTTACTGTGTTTCACTTCACTATTAGCAAGAAGTCTCAGCTCCTTTAATACCACTTATTAGCATCTAGGACCATTGCTAGCAGTCTCACAAGAAGTGACAAAACTTTACAACTGGAGAACTGAATAGGGAATTCCTAAGATTCTCTTAGCCATGTTATAAAATAAAATTAATTTAGATTTTTTACTTTAATGCTATGATTAATGAATCAGCAAAGTATTTGCAGAAATAAATTGAGAAAAAAATGAATCTTTCATAAGCTATAAATTCTCAACTCATCACAATGGAACGTGCCACTGTAAACTCCACTTATGTAAACCTTCCATAGAGCTAGAAAAAAGATATATATTACTGTTGTCTTTAAAACATTTTTTGCTCCAAGTTTTCCCTTTGGCTAGCATGCATGCAACCATGCACAGACTTACTTATTAGCCTGGTAATAAAGTAGAGCACTTGGGCAAGTGAGGGGACCTGAGCTATGTTAACTTCACTATACATGCATCCAAATTCCCTTTAAATACAGAAATATATTTTTTTACATTTCATGTGAGATTCTACATTCTTCTTCACAACATGCAAATACTTGCAAATGCTTTCAAGTATTATCAAGCCTGTGCCCTTTCACATACCTTCTGAAAAGTTATGTTCCTCTAAGTGTAAATCAACATGTTCTTCAAGAATCTGAATGTTTGTACAGGTAAGACTACACATAGGACATTCATACAGCTGTTCACCATTTCCTGTGTCTGAAAAAGAAATTCAGTTTCTTGATTAATGCAATTCCTGTGGTTCTCTGCTAGAATCATCTCCTAACTGATATACAATCTAAAACAAATACACAGTAATGAAGTTTGTGTTGCCACTGAAATTCCTCAGTGAAAGGAAGCAAATGCTAAACAGCTGTTACTCTTCACCACTTAAGAATTTGTATCTAAATACATGAAAATTTTAAGACATATTTTTCTTCTTTTGATGAAGTTTTCCCTCATTTAACTAACAGATCACAATTTCCTATGACAACATTTGTACCAAGAAATGCTTAGTCTGAAATATCAAACCATTAGTAAGAAGATGCGTTCTGCTAACAGAATTCTGCTAACAGAAAAATTTAACATTCACGTAATAACACAGCAGTTGTTGGCCTGAAAGAATAAAACATGCTGTCATTCTTATTTTGTTGGTCTTCCCACATCTCCTCAAATAAATGTTCTTTCTGCAGTTTTAGGATTATTATTGAGGGTACCACGTAGTATAGGTAAAATTCAAAAGGATTTCTGGAGATTATATAGTACCTGGTAGAATGGTCACATCAAATAGGTTAAGTTACACACAGCTTTTCCCAGTCATTTTTTTAATAATTCCAACTATAGACTCTTCACAAACTCCCCAGAGGAACATATTCTAGTGTTTAACCACTTTCACAGTAGAAAGAAGTGTTCTTGCATTTAAATAGGATTCTTCATATTTTGACTTGTTCCCACTGCCTGTTGCTCTGTCACTGGGAACCACAGACAAGTGCCTGACTCCATTTTTACAGCTCTCCTCGAGTCCCTAGGATTTATCTGCACCTTCCTCGGTTCACAAAACACAAGAATTGATAACCTGTGTTAGCGGTTTCTGGAAGGCATTTGTCCCAGCTAAATGTTTATGATTGGCTGGAGGAAACTTGATGGTATAATCATCTAAGTTCACCAGAAGCACTTAATGTAACCCTGCAAAATAGTTTTCTGAGACCTGTTAAATACATAAAAAACCAAAACACCTTAATACAACTATTTTTAAAGCAGAAACTGGCATGCAGGCAAGTAAATTACTCAAGCTCTGCATTATTTGCACACATGGAAGTAAAATGTTGTTCAATGCTAAGGCCTGGGGGTGGGTGTGTTCTTGGCGGGGGGTTGTTACGAAAAACGCTTTAATCACAGATGATGCAGTGTGCTTGACTGTACAGGCACATTTTGCATCCTAACCATCATTTATCTAGTCAGTATATGTAGCTTGTTCCATCACAAATGTTAGTCTTCTAAGGGTATTACCCACCTGCAGAGATGCCACCTTTAAGTTTCTGAATTAACTACCAGCATTCGGCCAGGTAGTCAAAATAAAATTCTGATCACGCCCAGAACGAACTAATTAAATTAGTCCATTAAACTACACCACCTAAACACATAACTACTTCCTTTGCTCCAGCTTTATCCCCCGGCCGGTTCCCCGTCCCCGATCCCCCGGAGAGTCCCGTCCCTGCCCAGCGCCGCTCACCCGCGCCGGGGGCGCCCAGCAGGTGCCCGTGCCGCGCCCTGACGTGCTCCTCCAGCTCCCGCCCCGCAGCCTCCCCGCAGAACGGGCACTGGGCCGGCGCCCCGGGGCGGCGGGAGCCCGGCGGGCCCGGCTCCGGGTGGGCCGTGTCCATGTGCCGCCGGAGCTCCTCGCAGCCCACGGCGGCGGCGCAGAGCGGGCAGCGGGGCTGGCGGCGGCACAGGGATGGGCGCCGCCCGGCCGCCGCCTCGGAGGGCACGGCCCGGCCGCACACGTCGCACAGCACCATGGCAGCAGCAGCGGCGGCGGCGCCGCGGGCACCGGGCCCCGTCACCGGGCCCCGTCACCGCCTTCCTTCCCGCGCGCGCGCCTCCCGCTGGGAAGCGCCGTTCCCCGGCCCGGGGCGGGCGCGAGCCGCGCGGAGGCTGCTGGGAGCGGCGGGCCCCGCCCCCCGACCAGTGCGGCGCGCGGCGGGGCGGCGTCCGCCATCTTGCTCCGGGGTGTGCTGCCGGTGCGGAGCGCTGCGGAGCGGCGAGCTCGCGTTTGCACGGCGCCGGGCGCCGGGCGTGTCCGCCGCGATGGGTAAGGAGGGAAAGGCGCTGAGAGCCGGCGGGTAGGGGCAGCAGAGGCTGCACCGCTTGGGGGACGGGGTGCCCGGTGCAGGCCGGTCTGCCGCTGGCTCCGGCGGCACTGCCCGCATGGCAGCTCGGTCGGGGCTGGGACGGGGTATCCGCTTCCTCAGGCAGGAGGGCTCTGCCGTCCTCCCCCTTCCCTGCCTTGCTGCTGGTGGAGGGGGCTTTTCGCCCTTTCTGCTGGGGACGGATGAAGAGCGCCTCTCGTCGCTGTGTGTAGCCCGGGCGGGTGTCCGGCCTGTGGGGCTGACAGGTCAGGCGGTCCTGGCGGTCCCGGCCGGGCCGGTGCGAAGCCTGCGGGCAGCGCTCGGCCGGAGAGGGGGCGGAGGGACAGCGAGCCGCCGTGTTTAGTGAGCCCCAGGTAGACAAGAAGGAGGGGGAAAAGAAAAAGTAGTATGATAGCTGTTAGATTATGCACAACAAGTGGGTGCAGTGCAGGATGTGGTGGGTGGAGGGATTCAGTGTTAAAGCGGGTGTAGTTTTGTAGCACAGAAGTGAAGGCTCGCGTGGATCTAGATGCAGACGATGTGAAACCAGGGACTGCCAGTCTTCTTGCCCTTATGATGTCTATATTCAAAGCTTTGTGGTAGGATGGAAGCCATAAATGTCTCAGTTTTTCTTTTTAAAAACAGTTTCGACGGGACGTTCCTTCTAGTTGACCCTCTGTAACTTTTCAGAGAGGTGGTGACTGGGTTACTTCGAACGTGCGTTTCTCTTGTTCAGTCCATTTCTCGGCCCGACAGTTTCACTGGCACAACTAAACTAGCAAGGCTTGAATGATTAAGAAAGGGATGGTGTTCTAGGACTAGATAATCCAGTGGCATTGTTGGGAAAATAAAGTTACATGGCTGTTGTTAGAAATTTGCCTTAGACAGTGGCACACTTAGCCTTGTTGTGCAGAGATGTCAGTAGTTTACTTAGGTTCTTGTGAAGCAGATACGTGGGTGAAACAGGCTGCCGAGTCCTTGCGATGGTGCCTTAATATCAGCCTAAGTCTGCAGTCTATTTCCTCTCATAGCTTGTCCTCTCATCGCTTAGTGGTCCTTGGTATTCATGGTAAACAAAACAAAAAAAAAAAAGCCAAACAAAAACCTCAAAACAAATTGTCTCAGCATGGAAGTTGCCAGTTAATTGTGCATAGCTCAGGAGCTGTATGTAGTTTACATGTTTTCTCCTTGTGGAATTCCAGAGGAGTGATAGTTTGTGTAGAGTGTTGTTTTTAACAGTTGTTTCTCAGATGAAGGCTTCAGTTCTAGCTTTATAAAAAGGCACTGTGCTATTAGCAACCTTTTCCACTCCGTTTGATCGTGCTGGTGACAGAATGGTGAACTATCACTTTTATCTTTCCCCAGCTGATACACCTGAAATGACAGTTAGATTCTAATCTTCTAAATCCATTAAAACAACTGGTAATTGGAGTGAGACAATAATTTTGTTAGTTTAAAATGAAAAAGAGTATGCTTGTCTGTGTGTTACTGACCCTTAAATTACTTTCCTGCACACAGTTTAGAAGGAAAAGCACAGCCCTTAGATCCTGTTATGTTTGTGAGATAGTGAAAGTAAAGAAACAATGCCATAAGGTATTAAATGAAGCAGTAACTGCTGCAGGTTTTCTTCTTGGGTTTGTGTTTATTTGTAATACATTCAATGTCATCTTTATGAGAGGAGGAAGGAATTTTTTTTGCTTGCTTGCTGACAGAATCAAAATTTAGCAGCATAATGTCTTTTTAGCAGCTTTTTGTTTTTCAGTTGGCTTGTAAGATGCATAGTTTCTTTTTACAGTAGCTTATGTCCTATAATGCTGTATCTGCTTTTTGACTTGAGCTGTAGTTTAATCTGCAGTTTGGACATGCCTGTCTAGGCATAGGTTTTCTGTGGTTTCCGCATTAAAGATTTTGTTGATGAACTCGATATTGCAAACAGATGCAGGAATATATAGCGACTGCTGTAGGTATTTTCATTGCACAAGAGATGGCAGGTGTGACCTTTTGGAGTAATTTTGTATTTTTTCAATAGACAACATGGCAAGCCCAGGTAAAGATAACTTCAGAATGAAAAGCTACAAGAATAATGCACTTAATCCCCAAGAAATGCGCAGGAGAAGAGAGGAGGAAGGAATCCAGCTTCGGAAACAGAAAAGAGAAGAGCAGGTAAGCATCCTGGGGAGCTGTTCACTGTTCAGTGCCTGTGAAACTGTATTCAGGGGCCTGAAAGGACTTGAACAGACTCATCCTCTAGAGTGGAATCCAGGAGTGCCAGGTTGAATGTCTGTTTTCTTTGCATTTGTGGGAAGCACTAGGCACAGTTCTCAATAGAATAATAAAAAGATGAATAGAAGCCCTTTTAAGTTACTAGGGCACACAGAAAGAGCTGTGACTTTTAACATCAGTCCATAGTCTAGGTTTATACATGTGAGACTAGACCAGAAGAACACTCATATTTCCAGTAAGAATTTGAAACCTTGCATTCTCTGCAAGAGCTGGGGTCAAATTTGGTGTGTGAAGGGAGAAGATTATTTTCATCTTTGATATCATGCTTCAAATTGCCTAAGAGCTCTTCTACACCAGCTTAATAAAGTGGCTACCAGTTAATGTCTCTGAACTATTATACAAACTTCTGTTCTCATTGAATTTTTAGTGACCAAGTGTGTTGAACATTGTATTGTTTAATAGTTTGTCATAATTCCTCTTCACAGAATGTTTAGTAGTTTCTTGCCAGGAAGGTAAGGAAGGTAGTTTGTTTTTCTGTTTGGTCTAAAGTGGATGACTTTGTCTCCCACAACCTGGAGAGTGTCCCAGGCTCTGGTCTGCAGTCTCCTATGAGGTGGAATGCTTACCCTTCTACTGGGAAAGTGGTGCATGGAAAAAGAATTTCAATTATTTGGGCCAGAGGGGTAAGAGTCAGAAGTGGTGTGGTACTAGAGCACTTATCTCTGAATGGGTAATGCATTGCAGTTCCTGCTGAAAGTTTTGTTTACTCATTTTGTAGTAAATGCTCCCTAGATAAATAATGAAAATAATGGGTGTTTCCTCTCCCATGCTGACTGTTGTAACTGTGAGACTACTGTTATGGTCTGCTTGATCTTAGTTTGTTAGACTGGTGGTTTTCAGCTTTTCCTGACCTGAGAATGAGTATGCAGGGAGATGAGACTCCTTGTGCTCCATAAGAAATTGTGACTGGTAGAAAGACCAAGCAAGTTTATACTTTTCAACCAAGAACTTCTGTGTTCTTTGAGCGTTGAGAAAGAATGGCTATCTTCCAAATGTGCAATATTGTTTCTTGTTCCTTTGGGGGTTTAAATGTAATTAAGCCTCATTTGCACTCAGTATTCTGTAGTTGCTTTGTGTCCAGAATTACACCCAACCCATAATTTCATCAAACAGGGGAGAGAATGCGTTGGTTTAGGTTCCTGTTGAAATAGAGCTGGATGTAAACATGGAGTTGTTCTGCAGTTTTGGACGTGTAGAACCACAGAAGCCTAGGTCTGTAGATGCCTAGAGGGACAGAACGTCAGGATTTATAGGTGGTTTCATTATTATGCTTACAGGTAAAATCTTAGTCAATGGACTGAGAGCCTATAATTTCTTTCTAAAGGTAGAAATGTAAATATTCTTAAATTTGGTGGTTATACTTGTCGTAAGTGTAGTACTGGAATAAAGATAAAAATTTAGGTTTGGTTTCTAGAAGAGAACAGGTCAATGTGAATGTTTTGCTTATATGCCAGAAAATGAAGAGGCACTCATTTAATATATTTTATTAAATACTACAGTGCTGGTATGTATTCTGAGCATAGACAGTGTGTGCAGCTAATTGTAGAGCAATATTTGGACACAGTGAATGTTTAATGTTGCATGGTTCAGAAGTTCACCTTGAAGCTACACTATTTTTTTCTCTTCTATATGAAAATTATCTTTCTAGTTTAATCTTTCCTCAGCTGGGTATAAAATACAGGTGCTGCTTAGTAGTCTTCTGTAGAAGGGTGGAATGCAGTGTGCTGAAACACAAACATTGCCTCTGTGTTGGTGATTTTAGCCTATGGACTAAGGGAGGGGAAAGTAGCTTGTAGAATACTATTTCTTGTTTAAAATGGATGGTAATTATAAGGGATAAAAGACTAAAAGCAAAAAGATCTGTATCTTCTTTTCTTGTGGAAAATATTACGGATCTTTATAACTAGTAAGAATCTATTCTGAATGTCTGTTTTGAAGTGTTGCTGTGCAGTTTCTCAAGATACAGATATGATAGTTTTTCTCCTTTATGTTATCTAAATTTTTGTGTAAAATTTCCCTTGCATGGGTGAATAGGAAGGTGAATAGGTAAAATTCTTTGACTGGTATTGGTGAAAGCATTTCTTGGAGTGTATGTCATCTGTACCCACACTTTGGTTACCCCTAACATCTCCCAAAAATGTCCCCTTTGTTCAGCTGTTTAAACGCAGAAACGTGTCTCTCCCGGGAAATGAAGAATCTATGGTAGAAAGCCCAATTCAGGATCCTGATGTCAGCTCTACTGTTCCTATTCCAGAGGTAAATACTTCAGAGTGTGTTTACAATGTTATCTATTAGTGTGCATAGTACTACACTTTAAGAAATCTTCCTTGCATTTTTAGGAAGAAGTTATTACTGTAGATATGGTACAGATGATTTTTTCAGATGATCCTGATCAGCAACTCACAGCAACTCAGAAATTCAGAAAATTGCTCTCTAAAGGTAGGTAAACATTGCCTTCTGTGTTATTATGAATTATACTTAGAGTCAGTTAATATTTTGTTATGTTTTATTTTGAAATAAATTTTGCAGAAATTTGTAGTTCTATTTATAAACTGCCAGTTCTCTTCTGACCTAATGGCTAAATACAGAAATCTTCGTTATTTCAATGTTAAGTCTTTCAAAGTAAAACACAAGAATGTTTTTGATTAAGGTGTCCAGGACAGTAACTAACTGCACACTAACATACTTAGAATAATTGTTGCAGTGATTCAGCTTCTCCTCCCATTCTCGCCTCATGGGAAAAAAAAAATTACATGGCTGGCAAAGAAGAGTTGTAACTTGTTTTTGTTGGGGCTGTAAAACATGCAGTCTTAAGGTGATGCTGGTATGTTTACAGCATGATGGCTGAGGGTGTGCTTGGTCTTTTTAAAATGGCATCCAGTAGCCATAATTGCTCTTCCACCAACCTGAACTGTTGTTCAGTTTGAAGGAAAAGTGTTTTGTGATGTTACTAACATGCAAATGGTAATAGTATGTGTTACTGTTATTATATGTAACAGGGTGTTTACTACATTGTACCACTTCATAGAGAAGATCCTGCAAGTGAAAAGTTTGTAACTCCTTCTGGAAAGGAAAGGATTGAATGAATTTTCGATGAGATCTACAAATCATATTCATGGTCCTTGTCATACTGAAAAAGGAATTTATTTGGTCTTTTAACACAAATATGTTTATTTTTATTCCCTAGAGCCTAATCCACCTATAGATGAAGTCATTCAAAAACCGGGAGTAGTACAGAGATTTGTGAAATTTCTAGAGAGGAGTGAAAATTACACTCTACAAGTGAGTTCAGCTTGTACTGATTGGGGGTTTTGAATGGGATTAGAAACCCTCCAAAAGAGCTTTGGAAGGCACATGTTGTTTTGTTTGGTGGGGGTTTTGAATAACCAAATATAATTATTTTTCACCACTGAAGCCATATGTTTTCATTATTGCTGCTAAAAATGTGATTTAATTTTGTGAATTTCATAGTAGTCTTTAGGGTCATATATTCAGCTGGACAAAAACTTGGGTGTTGAAACAAAAGGTGTTCAAGAGGATTTACAGAATGGGACATTAAGATTATCAGCAATGATGTGTGAGCAGAATCTGTCTGACTAAGTGTTGAATATATTGTAGTAGTTTTCAGCTAAAATCTTAGGAAAAAATACAGGAACCTGACAGGCTTGTTTGAAATCCTTTTAGAAAATCTTTGAGAAAATATCTAATTAATGGTAGGAGTAACTAGTTCTGTCTGCTCCTCTGTGGGAGTAGCACTTAGGCCTTGTGGACAGTTGTTCTAGAAGAGTTAACTTAGTATTGAATAAATAAAAGTTAATAGTGACTCAAAATCTTTCTTAGTTCTGTAAGCCAAAACCTAAAAATAATGTAGTTAATGAAAGTTCTTACTAAATCGAGATTTTTGTCAATGCCAGGTTTTTTATTGTGTAGAGTACTATAAAAATAACTGCATGTCAATGGAAAGGAAAAAAACTTGGAAAATGAACCTCTGAAACTCTTATGTCAAACTTCGTGTCATGATTTTGAGTTTTACTGTTGAGTGGTTCAACATGATTGTTTGTGTTCCTCAACAGTTTGAAGCAGCTTGGGCTTTGACAAACATAGCATCTGGAACTTTCTTACACACCAAAGTTGTAATTGAAACTGGAGCTGTTCCCATTTTTATTAAGTTGCTTAGTTCAGAACATGAAGATGTACAGGAGCAGGTAACTGTCTTCTTGAGGGGTTTTTCTAACTACTTAAAATTCAGTTATGAATATCTCTTTTGGGGTGTGTGGGATTACAGAGGCTTTGACCCCCATTTGCCTACTAGCTAGTTGATCTGCCTGCAGGAAGATAAAAATTTACTGTCACTATTTTTTCCCATCATGGATTTTTTTTCTGTTCTGTAATATTTGCTGTAAAAAGTATAGAATATTTGTACAAGTTGATTTGCAAGTATGTATAAATTCACTTGGATGCTTTGCTTTTTAAGGCAGTGTGGGCTCTTGGGAACATTGCTGGTGATAATGCAGAATGCAGAGACTTTGTTTTGAACTGTGGAATATTGCCACCTCTCTTAGAGTAAGTATTGTAAACTAATACTATAATATATTGTACGTGTATCGATAAATGAAAACTTCAGCTTAGAATTTACTTGCAAAGAATATAAGTTTTTGTCTAATTTGGGAATCATAACAATATAATAAGAAGCAATTTGATGTTTTGGATTACACGAGCTTCATGCATATGTTTAATTAGTTCATGACTGGAAGCTTTTCTATGTTTTCAAAAGGAGGGAAGTGTTACTTCACAGGTATGAAATTTCTGTATTGTGCCAACTCGGTGTTGTCAGATTTCTGAATGTATGGGGTGCGAGACATAATTTGATTCCCTCTTGTAGGTTTCCATCTGCCTAGGAATGGGCCGTTTTCTCCACTATTGTTCAGTAGTTCCAAGCTCTAGTCTTCCTATTTATCTATTTGCTTGCTGAGATGAGCTGACAGAATAGTTGTTACATGAGCTGTATTCCACAAGATTTATCTTCACTAGGAATATCATTCCAGCATTTACTATGTGCTTACCATTGTATTTTTATCACAGGGAAAAATTTGCACAAGACAAATGTTACTCAGTTTGTTACCACTTAAAGTAATAAAATGAAACATTTGTAAAATAGCTTAAAATAGCAGAGGAGAACATGATTACCTTCACCAAGGGCTTAAAGAATAACATTTTAGACATTTTGTTATATACCTGATTTTTCAGGTGCTGAATCTTTCATGTTCTATTTGGTAAAAACAGAAGTAATGTGTTAATTTTTTTACAAGAACTTTCAAGTTTCAGCTTTTAATGGAAGTATTTTTATTATTATTAATTGCATTTTCTGAATGAAAACATCAAAGTTCATTTCATGCAGGGTTGCATCTCCTAGCTCCTTCTAAAGACCCTCAGAAAGGTTTGGTTGAATGATCTTTCATATAAGCAATTGCTTACTTTATATGCATGTATGTGATTTGGGAATGAGGCCTCCCAAAATTATGCAAAATAATCTCAGGTTCAGTTGATTTTAAGAAAATAGTTGCAGCATGTAAGAGATGAAGATAAATAAATTTAAACCTAGTGATCAATAATAGAATTTCACTTCTTTATGTGATGTTCTTTTGGTAACAATACCCAGAAAATTAACTATTTTTTAATTAGACATTACTTTTTTGCTTGTTGTTTCACACAGATTGTTAACAAATTCGAATCGTCTTACAACAACTAGAAATGCAGTCTGGGCACTCTCAAATCTTTGTAGAGGAAAGAACCCACCTCCAGACTTCAGTAAGGTATAATAAAGTAGTAATTTTGAGAAATCAGAAAGCTAAAGAATATTTATGTTTGTAATATTTTATGAAACAGAATCTTTGAATCTGAATATAGACATACTTTTTATGTTTTTAATGTCATCACACAGTCTTGCCCATCTGTTGTATCTGTGAAAAATCATCTACTTTGGCACTGATCAGCAATAAAATCATATCACTTAGAAAGCTGAGACTGTAATCTGGTGCAAATAGTCATACACTGGTGTGAAGTGATGGACAAATTATACATTCAGCACTAAACCATGTGGGACTGTAATTTCTCCAGAACTGTTGTAGAGAATGTGAGTTATAGTTGAAGCTTCCTCAATTTTTTTTTTTGTTGTTCTATGATTGTGAGTGCATGCTGCATGAATAAAATGTTGAGTTTCCTGCTCTGTCAGATGCAGTTAAATCAGACTATGATGACAGAGAGAGCCTATATGCTCTCCCCTTTTTTTTCTTTTCTCTAGTTATGTGGCTATAAAGACTCTAGAGACTAGTAGGACTTCTAGCTTTTTTTCAGTATGAAATTAATTTCAGTAAGGTTAATGACTTTAAAAAAGATTAACACTGGATAATCTGGTAGAAGAGACTGAGTTTAAATGATCATTAAAGTTAATCTAGAGAGAGTTTTACCTCATGAGTTAGTAATTACTAACTAGTATTTATTGCTACTTGTTAATTCTTAAAAAGATATTAACAAAAAGGGGGGATTTCTTATGTTTAATTGATTACCTCACAATGACTCTGCCTAACCTATATCCTTTACTAGTGTTTTGTTCTGGTAGTGAAAAACCAAGATTTTTTGCTGCCTGAATACAAAACCTCACAGGAAAAGGATGCCCTATAGGCAGCTGTTAATAAGACCAAGTCTTCTGCTTTTTGCCCTTTGCAATAGCAGCAGTTGGACACATAATAGAGACTGAATTTGCATAACGCATGTAGGGTAAAGAATCAAGTTCTACAAAGAATATGAAATTCCCAGGCTGTGCAGCAGACATCTGTCAGGTTCCAAATGGTGCTAAGATGGTCTAGTTCACTCGACTCTGCGTAGAAGTTACAGAGATGAAGGCCAGAGGGTACAGTGGCAGTGAGAACTGAAATGAGACATTGTTTGTTTCACCAGTACAGTGAATGTTGATTGCTGTGTGAGTTACTCTAGGTTGGTTATTACAAATAACTGCCACTACTTCTGCAAAGCCAGCAAAAAAAAAAAAAAAAAAAAAAAAAAAAAAAAAAAAAACCCCAGCAACCCAAACTTTTATTACTTAGAGATTCTGCTCCCTGAATGATTAAAAAGCATCAGCAATTCCTGTAAAAGCAGATGATTTTTTATTTAAGCGGAACAATTATTTACTTAATACAGTACCTCTCAATAAATAGGCTGTGATTCAGAATTTATCCAATTTGCTGGTTTGAATTGGATATCTGGTTTAATTAGAAAGTGTTCCACTTGGGTCCTCATTCATTAATGACCTTGTGTACCTGAGCAGCAAATGGTTTTGCACATTTATGCCTTTGCAGAGTGTTCTCTGAAACTTGAAAAGTATGGAACACCTAATTTTATGCAATATTTTTCTTTAACCTAGGTTGCTCCTTGCTTAAATGTTTTGTCAAGACTGTTGTTTAGCAGTGACCCGGATGTATTAGCAGATGCTTGCTGGGCCCTCTCTTACCTTTCAGATGGTCCCAATGATAAAATTCAGGCTGTTATTGATTCTGGAGTGTGTCGAAGATTGGTAGAGCTGCTTATGTAAGTCTTCTTCTCACCAAATAAATGTCTTATAGTACTGTTAATGTTAAAATTAAGCTGTGTTTTCTCACCTGATGTCTTAATTTACTTTTATGGAAAGTGATGAACATGAATCCAGTCTGAAATCTTTTAAGCTGCTTGCTAGCTTGCTTGGCTCCTGCAATTATTCCTGACATTGACAGTGAAAAAAGTTTTCTCCAAAGTATTTCCTTATATTCCTTAAAATTTAATGTGGGAATTCATATACATGAAGGAATAGAAGGGCAAAGACTGAAGACCAATGTTGAATTGTAAATTAATTTATCTTTTTTTTTATATTTATTTCACTGTTGTACTTTCCTTTCTATGATGTATAATTGCTTTACAGACAGTTCTTGGACTCAGTGAAGTCCAGAGGCTGGCTGGAGCCATTTTTAAACTGTTCCAGTATATTTGGGTTATGGTTCATTATTTTCCTGGAAAGGGAGACTAAATCCCTGTGTTCACATGGGACTGCAGAGTAGGTCTGGGATAGTAGTTCCCAGCACAGACAGCTCAGCACACTTCCCCGTGAAAAGCTCGCTTTAGTAGCTGTCAGTACAGGGAAGATTGCTTTCTCTTCCATAGAAGCTCTAAGACAACTGTGTCATTTCCTTCCCCCACACATCAGGCAGCTGAATATGGACTTCATGTGCTGGCTTCTAGGATTATTGACTCACAAAAGGGGTAATTTTGCTTACAAAATACAGTAAACTTCAGTATACACCTCATAACATGCCCTCTGTTTCTGTACCTATTGAACGACACACGTTCCAGTATCGTATTTAATAATACTTGAGCTGGGTGAAATGGATCTGCTGAGCAGATTGCTCTAAGTTGTGTTGTTCCATAGAGGTGCTCAGTCTTTGAATCAGCAATTCAGTTGTGGGGTTGTAGTAGTCAAATTTGGCTAAACAGGGAAAGTGCAATTAGTAATACAGTGTTTTTGATAACTAAATACTTAGCATCTGAAGTAAACCCTTGTTTGCTGAAAATGCAAAATTATTGTTTTAACACTTGGTAATATCAAGCAATATAATATTTGTCTCCAGGCATAATGATTACAAGGTGGTATCCCCTGCATTAAGAGCAGTTGGAAATATTGTTACTGGGGATGATATCCAAACACAGGTAAGACTAGTTGATTTAAGAAAAGTTATTTGGCAAGACAGAATTTTGTGAAAACTTTAACAAAATACATGTCCAGTACAGGTATCTGCATATGTCACTGAAAGAGGCTTTCTAGAAATCTTTGTTGTTGATTTGATAGTTTAAGCTCCTGTTTTAAGCATCAAGTTAATACAAGAATGAACTTCTCTCTTTTTTTTTTTTTTTTTTTTTTTTTTTTTACAGCATTGTGTATAAAGGATTGCCTAGTTTCTGTATGGTACTTTGACTGTTGCATTTTTTGGATTTTTCCCCTTCCTTTCAGGGGGTTCAGTTACTTATTATGGTTCCCCTTTTTCAAGTCTTAAAGCAATCAAGGTTTTCACTTCTAAGCTGTGCTTATACTTAATTTGTCCATGAATTTGTGTGTGATAGTATTACTGATGTAATTTATTCTAAAGATCTATTTTATTAATTTTAGACAATGGCATTGATTTTGAAGTAATGAAGGAAATAGGAATACAGGTCCTACTTTAAAAATAATTGTCTCTAAAAGGCTGGCAGTACTAGTGTAAACAGACCATAAGGAAAAATGTAACCTGCATGATTTGTGAGCCCTAGAGAAAAGGATTTTGCTAAGTAATTAAATGAAAAACCTTATCTCTTAAAAAATTAACAAATAGCTATACAAATTAGATGTGCATTTGTCAGTCATTTTGACTTATTTATATTTTAGCCTTAAGCAGCCTTACTTAGTTTTGCTATTGTCAGTCTTTGGGTCTGAATTTAATTGAAGGCAGATTCTTTCCAATTGCTGGGTTGTCTGCTCACACACTACAGCATTGAACACTAATTTTGCAGGATATGGCACTTTGTATAATATAAATGTGTTGCAAGGTCTTTTGAAGTCCTCCGTAAAATGTTTTTATATTTATATATGTATATTGCACAAGGCTATATATAGTACAACCCGGTTTTCAATTTTTAAATTATTTTAGGTGATTCTAAACTGCTCTGCATTACCGTGTCTCTTGCACTTGCTTAGTAGTCCCAAGGAATCTATCAGAAAAGAAGCATGCTGGACTGTTTCTAATATAACTGCAGGAAACAGAGCTCAGATTCAGGTAAAGCCTGGGAATTTGTTACTTGGTTGGTTTTGTTTTTATTTTACTACTTGATTTTCCTGCACAAGATGTAAATGGATAGTGCACTGACTCTGTATTATTTGTTTTAGTCCTAACTGTCTATAATTTTACCTAACCTAAATGGTTTCTTCTAAACTTTGAGATATTTTTTTAAATAGAAATAGCTGTCACAATTTCTACTACAAATTTGTCCAGTGAAAAGTGAATTAGTTTATAAATGGTGAATATTTTGCTTGGATAGAAGCCTGACATGATGTCACCAGCACTGAATTGTATTGTTGTGGAAACTACTGCATCCTGAGTATTGTTCCAGGTGACTGGAGCTATCTGACAGAAGGTTCTGATCAATAAAAATGAGAATCCTGAATCAGAATACGTATTCCAAAATTATTTTTTCCCCTTCTTCTTCAATCAGAAATGAAAATGTTACTTCCTGATGTAACTTAAAACATGTAATAAAATCTCCAATTACAGACATAGTCTCTCAATGCAGTACACAGGACCTCAGTAAAATGGAAAATTTTGTTCTGAGGCTTGATCTTCAGTTCAAAAACTCAGGATGCATTGTATGATTTTAAAATGGGCCAATCCAGTAAGCTGGGCTCTGCCCACCAGAAACAGAGAAATAAAAAACCCAAGGTTTTCTGATGGCCACTGCTGTGCAATGTTGGAATAGTTCTGAACTTCACTTTAGCAATTATAGTTTGTATGGCATCATCTAAACAAAATAATCTTTGCTTTAATGTCAGCAGGCATCACTAATTCTTGTACTTGAGGCTATAAGTGTTCTGAAATCTTTATTAATGGTTGTAAAATGTTACAATTTCATCTCTTAGGCTGTTATAGATGCAAATATTTTTCCAATATTGATTGAAATTCTCCAAAAAGCTGAATTTCGCACCAGAAAAGAGGCAGCGTGGGCCATAACTAACGCAACGTCTGGAGGAACCCCTGAACAGATCAGGTGAGTTTGTGTGTGTTACTGTTTTTTCTGCTTAAGGATCTATAGGGCATATGGATTTCTGCATTTGAATCTTGACAATCATCGCAACAAAATCGTAAACATAGCCTCATTTCCTTGAAACTCCAACTTGAAAATGTAGAAATTCAGAAAAATCGAAGTATGCAACAAACTTCATAATTAATACTACTTTTTTTCAGGAGTGTTGCACCTAAGGGTGCAACAGGCTTATCTTCTACAGCTGTTATTACATTGTCAAACACAATTGGAATAGCTAATGAACAGTTTCAGTGTTTGAAAATGGAAAACTGGGGGGGTTCTTTAGAAAACTTGTGCAGTGGGATTGTATATTTGGGGACAGACTTCAGGGATTTTAGTAGTTTCTTCATGTATTTTAATTTCACTATCACCATTATTTTAAAGCAGTTATCTAAACGTGCTCAGAACTGAGTTTGATTAAACTTTTATTGTCAGTAGCTATTTATGTGCTGCAAACTTAGAATAAAATACTCTCTGGTTTCTCTGAATACTGTAGAATAATGATCACTTTGAATCAGTAGCTGATAATTTGATTTAAAAGTTACTGTATTATATGAAAGCCAGAACTGAAAGTGATGTGACAACTTTTCCAGCATATTTGGGACATCTGTTGCAAGGAGTATGTTCTTATTTATAATGTAACTAATTCTGATTTTCTTTTAACCACTAAGTGTTATCAGAGGGATAACTGGGATAACAAAGTGTCTTGTTTTTTTGAATCTCTTTTAATTTCTTGTTACATTTGCTTATAATGTAACATTTCAAAATCTAACGTTTTAAAAATAAATTTTAATTCAGGATCTGCAAATGGTAGATATGCATATAATACCATAGCAATGGCTCTTCATCAAAAATGCATTTATATTAGTAGTGTCATGAAGTTTTAGTCCTCCTAATTTCTCAGGATACTACTGCCTAACTGCAGGACAGTTTTAAACCTCTGGATTAAACTGTATTTAGGCAAACATTGCTGTCATCATTTTACTTACATGCTAGAGAAGCAGGGACACAGGTTATGACTTGTGAAAGTTCATACACAATTTTTTTTCAAAATTGTGAAAAGGAGTGGGATACTCAGAATCCAAATATTTTTGTCTTTGTATTTACAGTTTTATCCTTGTCTTTATAGTAGGTGATGCCAAAATCTTAATGGATTGCTAGTGTGGTCTGTGTTAGCACAGAACAATGCCCAGTGTTCTTACATGTATCTAATGTGTTTACCTGATATTTTTAGCACTAGAAAATTTCAACTGCCTGAGAAAAGAAATTCATTTTAAGTTTTATTCTTTTATATTAAATTAAACCCACCTGAAGATTGTAGTAAAAAGAATTTTAAAAGAGTACAGATTTCACACTTCGATTAGGAATACACACATTCATGTTGTTTTATTAAGATAAGTTGTAATATTTATTTCATTTTGGGCTAAGTTTCTCTTTGTATTCTTGCATGTTTTAGAAATTCTGTTGTTTCAGCCACTTTTTTCAGCAAAAGTAAGTGTTTATAGCAGTAGACTGGTATGTCAGAATAGATGTTCTGGATTATCAGTTCTTTTCCCCTTCCTCTGTTTCGTTTCTGTTATAAAGGTATTTGGTAGCACTAGGTTGTACCAAGCCTCTTTGTGACCTCCTGACTGTGATGGATTCAAAAATAGTACAGGTGGCTTTAAATGGACTTGAAAATATTCTGCGTCTTGGAGAGCAAGAGTCAAAGCAAAATGGAATCGGCGTTAATCCTTACTGTGCCCTCATAGAGGAAGCCTATGGTAAGAACACACTTCTTGTAAAACTGCATACCTGAACTTCCTTATTCCAGGCTGTAAAAACAAGACCACTGTGAGTCATTTTGAAATTTGCAGGTAAGTTTTAATACAAGAATTACTCCAAGCAGAAGTAGACATAAAATATCACAAAGTAAGTAATGTTACATTTAGGGGAAAGCAGTTAAATGCAGAAAACATCTGGGTGTTTGTCTGCAGACAGTGGAAATGTCCCTCTAGAGAAACATTCTCAGAAGGGTTTAACACAGGTGTCCCAGTCTATTGGAACCATGCTTTGCATACATTTATCACCCATTCCTAAATACAGTTTTTGATACATAGTCCTGTTTGCTACAGTTTCATTACCAGCAGGGATGTAAGATCAGGGTTTATTTAATTGATACTAAAGTTGGATTACTTTTTAATATAGTAAATATAGTAACAGCAAAATCAACTTCAGGTCATAAAACAAAATAAGTTTTTACTTTTGCAAGTATTTTGTGTAGTCTCTTATACAAGTTCTTGAATTAAACCTCTATATAAAGGCATTCTAATTCGTGGAATCTCATGACTGGATTCTTTCACAATTGGCCTATAATGAAACTGGCATTCTTTTTGGAGAATTGCCTTTTTTGTAGCTCTGACAAAACAAAATTGTATTTCAGACATTTGTATTTCAGAAACTGCTAGTAACTAATAGAACTGTAGTCCTACTTGACCACATTGCATCTGATTAGGTGGTACTAACTTTACAGTAAAGTTGTCTTTACATCTGAATTCCCTGTTACTGAGTTCACTTTTTTAAATCAAATGCATGCTTGAAGAACTTAACAATTAAATGTATAAGAGGAGTAAGTACTGAAGACTTTAATGGAATTTATTGTATTACAGATTTTCTGTCCATTCATAATTTTAAGTATTGACTCTCTAGGCTCTCTTCTTTTCTTTAGCACTTAAGCATAGGCTGCTGAAGCTGTAGAGTATAAGTTCAAGTAAGGAAATCAGCTGATTATATCACCATCATTGCTTTGGCCTCTGCAGTCACTAGAAGGGTTCATTTGAGCTCTTTCTAATCCAACCTAAGTGGAAACTACATTACCTTAAAAACCCAAACAGAAATTTTATATTAATCTAACTAACTGCCTAAGCACTAGCACTTAACCTCTAGTCCTTTGGCTGAATTATGTCCTCTACTTGCAAAATTATAAGCTTTCCAAAAGGTGGTATCTTTAAATCTTACAATTAATTCAAAAAAAGATACCAGACTGTGCCTAGTGTTTGCTCCATGAGTGGAGATAGAATTTAGAGTTGGGGGAGACTTAAAAGTAGAAGAAGAGAAATTGGGATATTTGTTTAATTGAAATGCTTCTAGCTTAGTTTTAAAATGAGTTTGGACAGCAGAAAATGAAGACTAGAAATACATCGGTTAGGAAATTAAGAACCAGTGATATCAAATTAATTGAGGTGACTTGGGATTGCATCTTTTGTTTTAAGAAGTACTGTTATACTATAAGCTTTTTCCATTTGAATTTATCATTCATTTAAGCAACTATATTTTTGAAAATTTTCTATTTTGAATTTAGGACTTGATAAAATCGAATTTCTTCAGAGGCATGAAAACCAAGAGATCTACCAAAAGGCTTTTGAACTCATAGAACATTATTTTGGTGTCGAAGAAGAGGACTCTAGTATTGCACCTCAGGTGGATGAAAGTCAGCAGCAGTTTGTGTTTCAACAGCAGGAGGCTCCAATGGAGGGGTTTCAGCTCTAAACTACTGAAGTGAATATAAGCATAAAATTTAAACACTTGTATGGTTTGGGTTTTTTTTTCTCAGAGGTCTTTTCTTTATGGCCAAAGTTAGAGGAAAAGCAGAATATGTTTTACAGAAATAGATGAAGAAACAGCTCATGCACTTTTATATATTGTGTTAGAGACAACTGTTCTCTGTTTTGTATTTGTTTTCTTCATTATCTCTTATGTACAGAAAAAAAACTGTGAGTAATCATGTCTAAGAGCATTAAATGTGATTTAACAAGAACTGTGTAGGTAAGACTTGGTAGGATTTTAGGTAGTAGTTCTGATTTTTTCATGTAGTCTCAAACTTCATATCAGCAATACAGTTACTGACAGTTGAATTTTTGGCAGTAGGCTTGACTTGCCCAGTTTCTATCAAATCTACCTCTTGTATTGAAGCAGAAACATTGCTTCAGAACTAAGGCATGAAATAAAGATGAGCTTGTAAGAAGCTGAATTGGAATGTGAAAAATATTTATTTAAATTGTGAAACTTTTATGCATTACTTACTTTACAACGCACTGTTGGAATTTATTTATAAAATGTATTTAAAGACATAATAGATATACATATATAATACTAATTACCTAATATAATATTGAATATATGAAAAAGTACTTTCTGAGTTACGTGGGAAGAGGACTATTTCAGAGATTTTCAAATTGGAATCAGCAGAGACCTTGCTGGTATTAGATGTTGGCTCTGTAGTGAAAGCTGCTAAATGGCATTACAAGTCAGCCACAACTGCAGTACTTTGCAGTGGAAGCAGTTACCACAAGAAAGCTGCAATTAGGACTGACAGAAGTGCACCAATCACCAAGCTGATGTTTTAGAGCTGTCTTCTGTCAAGATGTGGTAACACCACTTTAGTTTGAGAAACATTGCAATGTTTGCCTTTTAGTACAATAGCTTCTTAAAAGTTTAGACAGTAGGTGTTGTTTTTTGACCAAGTATGCTACTGCCACTTGAATTGTTCCTTAGGTTAATGAATTTGGTTTGCTTTTGGTAAGACAATGGAAATACTGCGGTGAAAAATGAATAGTGAATCACACCAGTTGAAGGAAAAGTTTGTTGTACTGTAAATAGCATTAAGTATTTGGACACCAAAACTAACTAGAAGTTACTGTCATTAAATATTTAGGTTCTACAATATACAGTGTTTGCTGTTAAACACTAAAAGATACAGAATTCTAATATTTACGTTAACAGTTTTGAGTACAGAAAAATGTATGCTCTACTTTGACTTGCATATTGGTAGTGTTTCTGGTGTACTAGTAGTATATCTCATTTGGAGCAATTAATACTTTGGGTTAACTCTGAAGTATTGCTATTTTTTATTACCTGTAATTAATGTATTAACATCAAACTCCTGGGTTAAGTGAAATCTGTGACATATGAGAGCATTTCATGCTTCATAAAAGGCTGCAATTCTAACTTCAAGTCACTTACCCATGGCACTGTGCTTGTCACTAAATAATATTTTAATGCACTGAAAAATACAGGTTAAAGGTGGTATCATTTACAGTACCATTTTATATTTAGAATTTTTTTTACATGCAAGTTAAGATTCTAAGATGTTTCACTTTGATGTTACAGCAATATATTCTATATTGTAATTGAATGTGGGACTTGAAGTGGATTTTCTAAATGAATGGTCAGTTTTGACTAAGATATAAATGGGAGGGAAGCAACCTCCCTTTGAGGTCTTTTTAGTGGAAGATAGAAGTGTAAGAAGTGTATATAGGAGTGCTGTTACTTTATGAACTCTGAATAATGAGATATTTTAGCAAATGACACTTTAAAGCTAGATTTGTACAGCATACAACAGTTTTGAATAGTGTGATAATATTGAGTACAGCTGCCAAATTTTCATATAATGTTAGGTGATTGTACTTACACCCTTTTTACTCTCATAGTTTTAGGTTTTCATACACCAACCCTCATTCTTTCTCATGATCTCCCAACTGCACATCTATCACAGAACAGGGTAACAATCATGGAAATCTACCAAGGTTACTAGCAAATGCTGAATTTCAGTGTTCTAGTCTAAGAGAAATATTCAGGTAACAGGGTATTCCTTTGTTTCTAAGAACCTTGTTTTGATAACAACCAGCTGTGCCTGCTTTTTATTTGGAGAACCCTGTAAAACTACATTTATAAATCTCTCTTATTTAAACCAAATCTCAACTATGAAAATCTTAATTGAAAGACTTGAAAATTAAGCAAAGAGGGGAGATTTAAAGTGTTACATTTGTTTTGAAAGAATGTTTTCAGTTGTGTGGATATATATTCTATCTTGTGGACGGTTAGTGACTGCACTTTACACATTTAGACAAACTATATTTCATGCCTCTGATAGATTTAAATGGAATAGTTTGAAAGGGGACTAAAATTGATGGACTTAGGATGATGAAAATCTTTATTTAAACTCAACATTTGGTTTACCCTGATATTGTTAAAAAATAATAATGAAAATTGTTTAAAGGATGGTCTGTCCTATTTCATCGCTGGGTTTATATCATGCTTTGTTAGAAGCACATAAATGAACAAAATAAAACCAGAGATTATGACTTAAGGTCAGCTCTGGTGTACTCATTTGCAGGTAGGGGCATGATTATGATGATACCTAAAGAAATTAAACTAGTATGGAGAGGGAAACAAAACTGTGATATGAAAATCTCTAAGTTTGGCATTTTATATGCAATCTGAAGTGCCCCATCAGTTACAAAGTCTTTTTAAAAATACAGGGGTTTGGGTTTAATTAAAAGGGTACCATTTGTTCTGCTTAAATGTGAATACTAACTAGCTAATCTATGCAATTATGCAGAGCATAAGATTTTTTTTATTAGTTCCCTACTCTTGTTACACTGAATCATATCTAATTTTTTCATCATTGCACTTTCGTCTGAGGATTGGTTCATACAGCTTTTTAATTTTCTAGTATTTGCTTTACACACTGTTCATAGCAGCAATCAGAAAATAGTAATAATGTTGGAACAGAAATGTTTGCTGTAGAACAAGTTTGCAACTGGAAACTATTTATTGTTGGGCCTGTCTTTAAAAAAATAGTAAAGATGCACTATTGTCTTTCCTCCATGGTTAATCTCAGTAGGTTTGAATTTATTAAATTGTACAGCTGAGGATTTTTGTTATAAGTCTGCAAATTGATATGTGGACTTAAACTGTGACCTCAAGATTTCACTGAAATCTGGAATGAGAAATTCTAGATACTTATGGCACAATGTCTTACATATATAATGTCAGAAATCTAAATTACCTGTATTAACTTCAGACAGTAATAGTGCATCTTTAAGTCCAGGCCAAAGGCCCACTACTGTAACAGAACACATATAAGTAGTATGCAATATTATGGAATGTTAAATCTCCAAATACCATACAGAAACCAATAAAACCTATTTTACAGATGTTTACTGTATTTATTTAGTGATTTCAGTAAGTGTTGCTTCTTAAAGCTAAAAAATGCAAATACCATTTTGAATACAGCATTGATGCCAATGAGTTCCAAGTGGCAATTTGTGCACTGAAAAACTGCGACAGAAAACTTCTTGGGTGTAAATATTTTGTGGTTATTTAACCAAAGGTATCTGACATTCTTAGGAAACTACCTCATCCCCTTTAAAACTAATTACTGCTTTTAATCATATGCAAAGCATTCTAAATATTTTTAATTATATGCAACAAATATCCTGAATATCTTCCTAATGAAAGAGCCATTCGCTTTCTTTTTGTGATGCTGTAGCTGCCCTTACTGGCTCTAGGGTGTGCATACTACAGTTGTCCATTTAGGGGTAAAACTCACTAATAGCTCTCAGCAGCAGTTAATTTTGCTCTTCCAAGGACATTCAGATTTCAGACGAAGTTACTTGGTCTTCGCCTCCGCGGCCAGCGCAGCCTCCTCCCGCCACTTGGCCTTCTTTGCCAGGTTCAGGCTCGTTAAGGACTCATGGCGTGCGGCAGCCTGAGGAGGTAACAGCGTAGAAATAAGGGTGCACCCAGGGAAAGCTGCCCAGCCTCAGGAATGGGCAACAGCCACTTAGAGTGCTGGGGGTGGCAGAGACTACATTAGCTAAAGCTTGAGCAGCTCTCAGCTCCTGCTCTTGGTTTTCACAGAATTCCATTATTTTAAAGTACGCTACATGGTCATACCTCACCTTCTTAGCCGAGGCAATCACCGCAAAGCAGGCAATAATTGAGAGCCCAATCATGATGTAACAGGCTTTCACTCGGGCTTTGTTTCTTGCCTTGTCTAGCATCTCTGGCCTGCAATTAAAGTAGTTGAATTGAGTAATTAAAAAAGGCAAAGTATCTCTTCAAAGCATTGCAGACATAGCATCACAATTAAAAAAATATAGAATTAGCTTCTGAAACAAGCATCTTCAGCTTGCTGCGGTTAGTTATGTATCAGCCATTTTTTGATCCTAATCCGTTTCCCATGGCAAAGCAACATTTAGTGGTTTTAGACTGTTTTTGGGGTTTTTTAAGCTGGGAAAAAATTGCTCAGGCAATAAATGTTTGCTTTTAATGCTTGGGATAAATACACCAGAAATCACACCCTAAACTCTATAAACATAGTGAAAATTGAGTGGGGTTATCTGTTTAAAGCAGATGGGAGTTTACCATGTATATGTGGTGTTGGATGGAGTAAAAGTAAGTTCGCTTTATTCAAAGTTAACTTTAGAAATCAATTACTGCTATATCTAACCTGTTCAGATGGTGTTCTGTAGGCTAAGGACTTTACATCCTTGGATTGTTGATTAAAGCAGCGTTTGTACTACAAGTTAAAGGTTTTAGTTCTTTATTAAAGCAGCAGCTTGACAGAAAGTGGGCAGCTGATGTCAGCCACCTCGGTATTTCAGGAATGCACACCTAAACAAGAACAATCTACAGGATTGTTTTTTCTGGTCATCAAAGGCAAAAATAGTGGAAACTGCTGTCCTCTGTTTGGCAGTAGTCAGTGCAAAGGAGGCATTTTACATCCCAGCAATCTGCTTTGGTACAGCTCCCATTTCCACCCTCCTCTCTTCTGAGCCAGCAGGGTGACCCTGGGGAACCAGCAGTAGAGGAAATCATGAAAATTGTCCCAAAACTTTCAGCTAATTTTTCCAAGTCAAACATTATACTTTAGAGTACAGTTTTTAAGATATTCATAATAATACTGGCTGTGCACCATTTTCCTTTCATAATTTGTCATGGGAATACTTTATATATAGATAGATAGATATATTTGTAAGATATAAGTACATGTTTTATACGTATGTATAAACCCAGAACTATGTGTGTAAAAAGAATAGTTGCATAAAGAATTGATTTTGTATTCTAAGTAAACATGTTGTAATGCTCTCTTTCCTTCAAAAAATCTTTAGATTTACTTTAAAGAGTAACATGGGGCAGAGCTGGGGATTTGACAGTGCCTGTGAGAGCCTGGAGCAAGGCTGGGTGCTGCAGTGCTGTGCTCTAAGGTTCGGTGTGGTGGAAGAGGACGGGTCCCATGGGTGGCAGTGCTGTACCAGCCCCTCCTTGCCCGTGCACACCCGAGGGGCACGTTGAGCACACTCTGTTTCTTGCAGGTGACTAACAATGCCTGCAGTTCTAAGGAGCTGCTTCTGGTTTGTACAATGATAAAAATCATCTTCTAAACAAACTGCACATCAGACTGGCACGTAGGATCGTTAATCCAATAATCCATTTGTGGCAACAAAAGCAAAACCGTAAATGTTATTAGTCTGATGTATTAGCCTAATTATATTTCACAGTGCACTAATTGAAACTCCTCTGAGGCAGATTTTCACTTTCTCCTTGCTTTCTGCATCTGCTTTAAGGAAAACAGACAATGTTCTTCCCTAATTGCATATTAGGGTCTTTGCTATTCAGTCCTTAATCGAGACTCCAGGCAAACCTCTGCTGAAGTGAGCAACAGCTGGGGCTTTAAAAAAAATCCCAAAGAAACCACAACAGCCTTGAAAAAAGCCTGCAGATTTGTTTCATTGTACAAACAATCTTCAGCAGTTAGGTTGTGTTCACACCTTGAAATTCTTCGTTTGACGAGTTAAAACAGTGCCACAGTTGAGCCTCAATTACTAACAATCAACTACTTCTAGTATATTACTATTTACAGTATTGTATAGTGTAGTATAGTCTTACAGTTCTAAAAATACTTTGCACAGTGGTAACACTCACCTGCCAGGCCAGAAAGGAGTGATTTTTGTGCATGTGTCTGTATGACTGACAAATGCCATGTCTTTATAAACATCTCCTGACAATTTGAATAGCGTTTACAGCTCCTGAGACATGTCTGAACCTTCCTCTAGAGGAAGATGGTGAAACTAACTGCACAAGATAGGCTAAACTGTCCAGAAAGCCACTGTCCAACTCAGCAAACTCCAGTGAAACTGTCAGGAACCAGCAAGAATAGTCAGAGGATGTACCTGTTGCTTTACACAGCTCTGCACACTGTTTATTCTCCACGTATCACCCAAGGCACGGACATACTGTGATGATAAAAAGTAGCATCCTGGAGGGATGTCTAACATGCTAACATCCTCTGAAAAGGGAGCCTTAAACATTAGAGGGGTTTCAGGTGTTTAGTGCCTGACTCCCTTAGGGGTTGCTAATTTTCAGCAAGTCAGAGAACTGTAGAGTCTGTGTGGTTTGGGTGGGAAGGGACCTTCATCAATTAGGATCACCTAGTCCAGTGGGTCAGCAAGAATAGGAGACTGAGGCCATGTCAAGTGCTCAGTTTTCCTTGATGAGGGCTTCTTCTCTCATTACCTCCTTCCCTATTTTTCCTCAAATTCTATAATAAAAAATTATTTATTGTATGTAGTCATTCAGTGACAGCTCCCTTAGAACAGTTGATGCGAAATATAAACAAAAATATTGTTTACCAATAACATCCTTCTCTGATTGCACATTAGGACTAAGCAAAACAAACAAGCCAGTACATAAATGTAACCAAGGCTGTCTACTCAGATGGATCCATTCTTAATCCCAGGCTCTAGGGACTCTAGCAAGGAACATTTTCTCATCTTAACCTCTAACCAGGACAGGAAATTCTCTTGCCCTCTAATTTGTTTCCAAGTCTCAGTGTTGTAAAACCAATCGTTTTAAGCTCTGTGGAAAAGCCCTAAATTTTCCACAGAATCAGGATCACAGCACTGCTTTCCCCTCAGCTCCATGTTACCCTTGGACAAGGCCAGCACACTTACGGGATCCTCTGAGGAATCTCTTCTTCTGTCTTGAAACGTCCAGTCCAGAGGAGGATTTTCTTGTCAAACTTCGAAGGTTTGCAACTTGCAACCACCCTGTGAGCCTGCTCAGCTTAAAGAGTAAGAAAAAAACCCCCACTTTGTAAACCGTGCACTAGGAGAGAATTGTGACTGACAGTAAGGTGTAGAAGGGAAAAACCCTACCCATTTTGGTTGTTGGAAGAGTAATTTAGGGATTAGATCTCCGCGTTTCGGCTACGCAGAGTCACCTCCGCGCCGTCTCTAGAATATCCCCGCACGCAGCGAGTATTTCTGCGGGTCTGATTCGGCCTCCCCTCCGCCCGCAGCTGTGGCCACCCAAACGAGCAGGAGAGCGCTCGGGACTACCCGAGCTGTGCCGCCACCATAGGGCCGCCCCACCGGGCAGCACAGCCCTGCTCCCTCCCGGTCCCGGTCCCGGTCCCGGTCCCGAGCCGCCCGCCCGCGCATCTCCCCGTCAGCCCCGGGACGCAGCCTCTTCCCCCGGCCCGGCGGGCAGCCCCTTACCGCGGGTGGTGCCCGGGCTCCGGGCGGGATCCCCGGCGGCCGCGGCTCTCCTCGGCGCGGGCGGACGGAGCGGCGCGGCGGACAGCAGCCGCCCGGGGCGGAGGCGCGCCGGCAGCATGGCCAGGGCGGCGAGGAGCGGCGGCACCCTCTGCCTCGGCGGGACCCTCTGCCTCAGCGGGACCCTCTGCCTCAGCGGGACCCTCTGCCTCAGCGGGACCCTGTGCCACAGCCGGACCCTCTGCCTCAGCGGGACCCTGTGCCACAGCCGGACCCTCTGCCTCGGCAGGACCCTGTGCCACAGCCGGACCCTCTGCCTCGGCAGGACCCTGTGCCACAGCCGGACCCTCTGCCTCGGCAGGACCCTGTGCCACAGCCGGACCCTGCCGCAGCGGGAGCGACCCCAGCCCCGCCCGGCCCCCGCCCCGCCCCACCCCGCCCCGCGAACCCTTCCAGCCAACCCTTCCTTGTCGCCGACACCCGGCGAGATCGGTCCTCCCGAAAAGGCATCGTGTTCACTTACTACACCCACGGATTGCAGCTCAAGTGAAGAAAAGTCACCGTCCGAGACAAAACTCGGCTAAGGAAACAGACGCGGTAGTTCAGCTTCATGTTAGGACGTGCACCTGCTGGAGCGAGTCCTGAGGAGGGCCACAAGAACAAGACATCAGGAGCACCTCTTCCGGGAAGACAGGCTGGGAGAGCTGGGGTTGTTCAGCCTGAAGAAGAGAAGATTCCAGGGAGGCCTTAAAACACCTTTCAGGGCCTAACGGTGTCCCACAAGAAAGATGGAGAAGGGCTTTTTACGAGGGCATGTAGTGATTCCTATATTCCCAATACAAGGAGTAATGGCTTTAAACTGAATCAGAATGGGTTTAGAATAGGAAGGAATTCTTTCCTGTGAGGTTGATGAGACACTGGCGCAGGTTGCTCAGAGAGGTTGTGGATGCCGCATCCCTGGAGGGTTTGATGGGGCTTTGAGCAACCTAGTCTAGTGGAAGGTGTTTCTGCCCATGGCAACTAGATGATCTTTAAGGTCCCTTCCAACACAAACCATTTTATGATACTAGGTAGAGTATAAGTTCTGCAACACAAACCTGCTCACATCTGTGTTTCTGTCATTTTACTGCTTTCACGCTTAAATACACTGATTCTCATCACAGGCTTTTCCATCTACTTCAACTGAAAAAAATAAAAATTGTTGGTTTTCTTTTCACATCCTGGACAGAGTTTGATTAAAAAACAAAACAAAACAAAAACAAAACAAGCAAACAAAAAAACAACCAAAAAAACCCTCCAAAATAAAACAAAGAAACAAACCATAAAAAAAAATTCAGACAAACCAGCACAGAATAGACATTTACTAAGTAACAGCCTGTGTCAGCATGATATTCATGACAGTTTAGGACTGTCTCAACACAGTTGTGTCTGATGCACCAAGCAGTGGAAGATTTTACATGCATCAGCCAAAGCCAGAATAGCTGCAGATGAACAGAGGAAGTCCCACTCCCCAGGGAGAGATCACTGTCTGGCAACTGCTAAGTCCTGTGCTCAGTGTACAAAATAAAGCCCAAAAGAGGAGTTTTGAGCTATTTGTAGCCAAAACCTCCAGCTATCTTTTCTTCAGGAGCAAGAAAGAAGAAAAAAAAAAAAAAGAAAAAGGAAGAGATGCACCTCTTTACTTGCACACACACTCCTTGAGCAGCTGTGCCCTCTTTCAGAATGTTGTCAAGGAGATGAAGATGCATCAACAGAAATGACCTAGAGGATGATACTTTACCTTTGCTCAAGGGAGTATGGCATAGTGTGACTATGTCAAGCAGTGCTCCTTGTCCCTGAAGACACATCTGGGAAGGGTAGGAAGAGTCAGCACATCTGGGCTGGGCCCAGTGTCATTCATTACGAGCAGCATCCCAGACACAGCTATCAGCTGCCCCTCCTGACAGTCACCCACACATTTGGAGTTCCAATGCCCATCAGCAGAGCTGCTGGGAGCGAGCCTGGAGCTCATATAGTTTCCAGCAATCATCAAAGAATGCTCTAAAGAGTGTGGGCAGATGAAAGGCATCTACACAGCCAGAGCTACTGAAATCTTGAGGGAATTATGCTCTGGAGAAGCGGACATCCAATGCTTGGTGGCCTTCATGGTCTTCATTCTCCCCGAAGATATTCTACATTGTATGATAGTGGCTTCAGAATGCAGCATTTAGCATTATTAACAATGGATGACATAAGCCCTAGAAAGGTTAAATAACGTTTACATCCAGAGCAGCCTCCTGCTGACCTTAACAAACTGGCTTTTCCCATTTGATTTCTTTGTGAACAGCACTGTGTTTGGAGACGTTTGTTCTCTCTATTGCTCTCAGAGATGGGAAATGTGCCTGTGGGATGTTAGTGCTTTGAGAAGTTTTTGGAAAGACCCTGAAACCTCTTAAAGGTTTCAAATATTTCCAAAGTAAGCAAGCAGAGTGTTCTTGGGGCCAGAAAAAAAGAGCTGGTCCCTTTGGCCTCACTTGGCCTGACCTATGGGCTATGGCTCTGGGAGCACCACGGTAAGACTTGGCTATGACTCTGGAAGGTGATTCCTGTTCTGGGCTCTGGGGATGAAAATCTGTTTCAGACTCATTTAATGTCCCCATGACTGACAAGAGGAATAGTTAGATTGCTGGAATACTTACTGCCCTGGGCAGGAGAATGTGCACAAAGGCTACTTTGGCATAATAAACTCCTATTTTAAGCTTTTTCATATCCTCTGTGTAGGGTAGCACAATCCCTTTATGTTCTAGCTACATTTATGATCACTTGCTTCTCACAGACAAGGCATTTAAAACCATGTAGCACATCTTGGTGTAAAGTCTCTTCTTTGCTGTCAAGCCAAGCTCCCAAACCTGTTACATCCTCTATGCTCCACCATGGACAGTGCTTTGTACAGAAGACCTGGAGAATTAGAAGGAGCATGTAAGGCCCCTTGAAATTCTGCCATATGCAATCTCCTTTCTCAGAGATACCTTGGTAGAGACCTTCACGCTGCTGTCACCAGGCCCTGTTCATCAACACATTCTCCTCGTTGTCCTGCAGGAGGAACCCCTGACCACACACAGCATTCAATCTAAAGGATGTTTCTAAGCAGGCTGAGGTCAACAGTGGAAACAACCTTACAGGTGTGTGTTTTGCTGTTGTTCAAGGCCAAACAGAAGCTCATGGGGTGAGGTAAGGAAATTAAGTAAGCAAACTCAATTTTAAACATCAATATGGCTTTAATCATTCCCTTTCATACAGCTTCAAGGCATGCTACACTCAACACTTTTGAAAACAGTAAATACAGGTACAACATTCCAGCCAAATTAACTTTTCTAACCAGCTATTTGCTGACAGTTGTGCACTGTAAGCTTTGCTTCTCTCTTTTAGGGGAAGACTTCACACTGCAGGCATTTTAACCTTATCATACATAAACTCATATGCAGAAAAGTATTTGCAACAACTGAAGTATAAATAGCATTCAGCATACAAATATATACACATAAACCTTCATTCCTACAATTAGCAACAGAACATACATATTTACACAAGTCCATATGTGAATTGCACTCTTGCCTTTCAAATGACTTTAAAATACCTTAATAGATTCACAATAAAAAGGATTTAGTATTATTTTATAGCAACATGGCACAGAACTTAAGTAGCAAAGTTTCTATGTTCTGGGCTTTATGAATATGGAAAAGTATTTTCCTGCTCCTGTATCAACAATGTAGTTCTGCTGTTTAAGCTCTGTCTGAAAAAGCTCTGTGGTACCATTATCCTGACAGAAAAATTCTTCCTCCTCTGAGTGTGCCCTTTCCCTGTCATACAGAAGGCGCAGCACAACTGTGCTCAAGGAGCTACAGAGCAGAGTCTCATTCAGTGCAGATCATGCCAGGTCATCCTTGTGGTATTGCTGTGTATCCTAACAGTGCATTGTCATGTTCTTGTTGAAAATCACATTTATTAAAATATATGTCAACTCCCATAAATTTTCCAGGATGCCCTCATGCTGATACTGGTCATTACATTATTTATGCTAATGAGAGGAATCAATTGGTGGTTTTAAGTTTTGACATTACACATTGACTTTACACTCTCAAATAAAAGGACACCTGGGGCTCACTCTCCTCGTGCATCAGTGGAGGTGCATGAGGTGAATCAATGTGTCTCTCCTGAGTATGGGGAAAAAAGGCAGATGAACATATGTATAACTACAGAGCTCCAGCAGAACTCTCTAATTTCTTTACAGCTCTGTCTCTAGTTCATTACCATGAAGGTAAATACAAGAAAACTTAAATGTTACTACAGCACTCATCTGGAATAAGTCGTGCAATTTTGGGGAGGACAAAAAAAGATTCATTTATACCAGATGAAAAGAGTTACTTTTGGAAGTTCAGAAGACTTGAAAGCCTATCTTAAAAGTGGAGACTAAAGGACTGGACTTGTTTATCTCGGCAAACAAAGGCTGGGGACAAGGTTCTCTTTGATCTGTAAAATGGGGCCAAGATGAGAAGAAGAGCTCCTTAAACAACTGAGCATCAAAGAGGCGAAAGAAGTGGGGAAACTCATGTGGTCCCACTTACATGACTGTGAGAAATAATATTTTTGTGATGCTTCTGCCTCACTTGAGGAAGGGAGGTTGCAGAATAGGTTCCCACAGGTCTAAGCAGGCTGGGTGGGGAAGGAAGGGAGCTGCTGAAAGGGACTGCACATCAGTGAGTTTGCAGGAGCAAGGGATGGACTCTGTGAGTCAGGAAAGCCTTTCAAATCTGGTAATGGATAACCGCCTAAGTACAGGAAAAGGTGTTTAACATGGCCTGCCCTCCTTGCAGACAGCAAAAAGAAAGAGATCTGAAAGACAAATGGCTCCCTAAAATGGCTTTTTAACTTCTGGTATTTTAACATTGTCCAGTCATATGCTGGAGACTCTCTTCCTGACCATAGTCCTTGCAGCATTTTGAGGAAGAACTTTTCCTTTTATTAGTGACTGCCCAGGCACTTGGAAATGGCAGTTTCCATTCACAGAGTCATTCTCAGTTTTACACGAGTCTGTGACAATGGCTCGGAAGCTGGAAGATTTTGAATCTAGAGAAGCCTGACTAACAGCAACGCTGCCTGCACTCTTAGAGGAGTACGTGTAAACCATTTTGAGAAAGGCAGATTTTGTGTTTGTTTCTTGCTTGTAAATGATGATATAGCATTTTGGTAGAAAAGTGCAGCAGAGGATTCCATAATTAGATATTAAAACAACGATGATTTCCACTGCTGGCAAGTATTTGCCAAATGTGGTTGCGTAGACAGGGATAAATACAATCCATGCTATAAAGTAAATTAGCATGCCAAAAGTGATGAATTTAGCTTCATTGTAATTCTCTGGCAATTTCCTACCTTTGAAGGCAAATATGAAGCAAATAAATGCTAGGGCAGCGATGTAGCCCAACATAATCCCAAAAGCTACAATAGATCCCTCATTGCATTCTAGAATTATTGCTCTTGGGATTGAGAAATTTTGATTTACAAAAGGTGTTCTAAATATAAGCCAGAAAGTGCAAATGATAACTTGAATTCCAGTGCAAGTGACCACAGTGGGAATAGGTTTATACATGCATTTCAGGAAATTTTGAAGCTTGGGATCAAAGCTGAAAGCTAGTAAAATTTTTAGTGACTTTATTAAAATACATGAAATGCAGAGTGTAAAACTTATACCAAAGAGTGTTTGCCTAGTTTTACATTTGAATTCTGTGGGTATATCTATGAAGAAGACAGTGCTTAAAAAAATTAAGAAGTGGCTGAAGAGAATAATGTAGCAGACAGTCAGACCACCAGATGCCTTTACTACTGGTGTGTCCAAGTTTTTGGTAAATATTACACAAATGGACAAGACCAACACAACCCCAAAAGCAGAGAGGAGGAGGAGGAAGATAGCAAACCAGTCAGTCCAGGCAAGGAAATAGATTGTCTTCCTGTAGCACGTGCTGCTGTTGACGGGAGCCCAGTAGGTTTTGTTGTTGCATCGGTAGCAGTAATCCATATCTGGAAGCATAAAAAAGGGAAGATATCTCAGAACCCTAAAGTTAATAAGCTGCAAAGCGGATTGTAGGGATTTGAGGCACAGGAGCAATGTGGGAAAGGATGCTGAAGGGAAAGGATGGGTCTGGCTGGCTCCGAGTCCGGCTGTCGCTGCCCAGGGGGAGGAGCTGCAGGGCTGCGGTGGCACAAAGGGCTGAGGACAAGTGCCCGGAGCTCCCTGCCAGCTGGGGCAAGCCCTGCCTGCAGCCAGGGCGAGCAGGGAAAACGACCAGTGAAATGTGACCAGTGAAGCTTTAATTGAAACCAGTTCTCTAGCAAAAATTTGAATTGCTTTTCTTTCGTTTGTCTATTTTAACAACAAAACACCATAATATTCTCTTTACAGATAGCTTTTAAAACACAACAGCAAGAACAAACATTGCTTTAGATAAGGATTTGAAAGGTACTTTTGCTTTGCAATTCCTATTTTCTGATATGGAGAAATTTCGCAATTAATTGAATAAGCAGATAAAATTTACTTTTCTTCTGCTCTCAGGGTATTAAAAAGTACATGCTACCTTAATTGTCTTGATTCCATCTTTCTTCCCCATATTTAATTTTCACCTTTAAAAGATTTTGCTTAAACCAGTGGTAGAGTATACATTAGGTTTGATACAAAAATATATTATACAAAAATATACTGTTATATCAAATAACACAGTACTCCGTGGTAAGACACAAAATGTGCTGCTAAGTAAATTACATAACCCTTGAACTTCATAGATTCATAGGCTTCCAATCCTCTTGGTTGGAAGGGACTTTCAAAGACCATCTAGTTCCAATTCCTGCACTGGGGGCAGGGACACCTTCCACCACACCAGGTTGGTCAGGGCTCTGTCCAACCTGGCCTTGAACACTTCCAAGAATGGGGCAACCACCGCAACTTCTCTGGGCAACCAGTGCCTCACCACCCTCAAAGTCAAGAAATTGCTCCTGACTGGACTGAATGTACTAAGGAAAGACAGGGAGGAAAGACTCTATTTAATGAGAGTAAATCTCACTGATAAATCAGACAGAATTTCCATCCTAGCAAAGGATAATGCTAGTCAGCTGGACAATCTGATTACTTTAAACTTCGCCTTTTAAAAAGCATTTATACCAAGTTTTACAGGAAAGAGATTATAAATAAATATTTAAATCTCATTCAAAAATTTAACCCAAGGTTCTCAAGGCACATTATATCCAAGGAAAACAATTACATTGATGTAGAAATAAACCTTTATTTGGATACTAATTTTTTACCTGTTTGGTTGCTGTAATGGTTTTCTGGGCAGTAAATACACTCATAGCAGCATGTGTGTGGACTTTCTGTAACCTTTTTCACCTGGCCTGGACTGCAGGGCTGGGAGCATGTTGACTGAACCTTCTGCAGTGTGCAGAGGGCAAAAAAAAAAAAGAGACCATCATCTTAGGTACAGCTAATTATAAGGGAACATTAATAGAAACCTCCAGGATTTTTGCAATTTTTAAAAATCATACATATTTTAAGGAAATCTGAAAATCTGAAAATTATGTTGAAAAACAGACATTGTAGGGTCCATGTTTGTTGTATTTTCTCCACACAGTCAATGAGTAATAGAATGGGGCATTATTTACCTGATAATTTTATTTTTGGGCCCTGAATGCTAATTTCTGGATTTGTGTACACCTTTAAAATCTAGATCAAAGTCTTTCTTTCAGCTTTGAACTTGCATTTATGCTACAGAGGATCATCTTCAAAGAATGCACAGAAGCATCTGAAGGGGAATTTGAGTGAACTGCTTCAAAAATGAGATCCTGAAGCTCTGCTCAGCTGCTCAGAGCCCAGGGGGTTCACCTTGGCCAGAAGGAGATGCTTTGGGGATGCTCTGTACTGCAGCTCTGAAACTCCTGACCCTCACCAGCGTGTCCCTGAGTCATGAAGCTCCACTCTGGGTGTGTGATCAGGGCCTTCTCTTGAGGTCTCCCTTCATGTCCTCCTTCCAAAGACATTTTTTTTGTCAAATCACCTGTCCTGAGGCACACTGCAACCTCACCTCCTTCCAAGATGGTGTTTACAAGGAGGTGGAGACATTCCTTGCACCACAAAGAGGGACAAGGTTTGAGGTTTCCTTCTCTACTCAGCTAAGTTCACATGTGGGGACCAGAATTCAGCCCCCCTAGCAAGCAGCCTCTCCCTGCCCCATTAGTGGGGAATGCCTTGCAGCACAGAGCTGTGCCATGAACTCAGACATGCCCCCATGCACAGAGGACAGATTGTCCAGCTGGAGCTGGCCAGGGCCACCCACTCGTCCTGTCTACCCCGGTGCTGGGGCTCCCCGTGGCACCACCTACTCATGCTGCTGACCCCAGATCTAACAGGGGCAAATAAACAACAAAACTTTTTTTTTTTTTTAACAATGAAATCATCACATCTGAGTCTTCATGTTAAAAAATGTGGTACATAAGTGAGGGCTTTTTATACACCATAATTTTTTATTTTAAAATGCCTTTGTAAGATTCTGTAATAGTATCCTTAGGACAGACATAACATTCTAGGGGCATTCTGGAGAAATAAATAGATTTTGTAGCACTGAGCCTGCTCATAGGCTAACATGGATCTCAGGGTGCATGAAAGGGGTTGAATAAATTCAGAAAGGATTCTTTGCTCTAAGAGGAGAACATTAAATCACACAAGAGATTTCTAGCTGGCACATGTTCCAGTAGCAAGTGCTGCAGGTAGAAAAAAACTGTCTTAAAATAAACTTCACACATTATGTCAACAAATTAAAAGTTACCTTTAGAGCCAGAAAGTCTTTTTTTTTCTCTTCATCCTCAAAGATAAAGCCACCTTTCTCAGCATCATATTCTGCCATAGTGGTGATTTCCATGTGGCCATCAATTTCTTTCCAAAGAAGAACATCATAACTGGTGCTCATATCGCCATGGGAGTCAAATTTGACTTCCTTATCACCATCAATGACTACAACTCTTTTAAGTTCTTCAAGGAGCTGCACATAAGTTTAAGGTTTAAGTTTAAGGTTTTAAGTTTAAGTTTAAGATAACATACACCAGTATCATGTCAGTGTGACAACCTGAGTAGTTTAACATATGTATGATAGTATAAAGTTAAAAAGAAATGCTTTTAGGACAAAGAAAAATATTAAAATTCAAATTCATTTTGTTTACAGAATTACTTTATACAGACAATCATGCTGGCCGTAAAAATCTATCACTAAAAAGAATCATCATTTCATAAAACCATAATCATAGTATATTTTCCAGCCTTGAAAATTTTGGTGTGATATTCAGAGCAAATATTTTTGATGGCATAAACTAAGAAGCTTTTGGCCCTCTAAGAATCTTTTGGCCCTCAGCAGCACTCCTGTTACTTTACTGTCAGCAGAATCAATTTGGGCAACATTTGCTTCCAGAGTAAATTCTCCCAGCATGTCTGGGAGTAACTAGTACTGTTCCCAGCTGCAACTCAGCCTGAAATTTTGTATGGCAAGGTGAGACTCAGAACTGTTAATAATCAATGAACAATATATATGCTTTGTCAAGGCAACTGTCCAGCTCCATATTGCAATCCATTCTGTTCAAGAGGGAAAAACTTCTGCCTCCCTCATCACGAGCAGACAGATGAAACAGGTGTGTGTGAATCTAGAAAAGGACAGGTTAAGGCACATTATATATCCCCACTCCCAGTGCATGGGGAGATCATTGAAGTACTCCCATTTAGCTGCCATGGCTCTTAATAGAAGAAAAAGCTTTATTATTTTGCAGGCCTAATGATTTTTTGGCATCAATAATTAACTGACAAGAAAAAAATTCAATGTTTGGTGAAAGGCTGAGCTCAACTGCATTTGAAAATCATGCTGTTACACGGGTCCATTTGTGATATTCATAGCATTTAACAAACATGCTGACGTGTATACTACCTCAATAGGCTTTGTCAAATGTATGTAACACATCTAGTAACACATACACATCTAGTGTATATAATATGCCAACTTGTCATGTATAATGTAATTTTTTTGGGCATTTATACAGTTTATGAAGAATTGGTGTGTTTCTAACCAAATTGATTGGTGCATTTTATTTGGATGCTGCATAGTTGTGTGGAATGAATAGGGTTTTTTCATTGTATATACTCAGATTACTAATTTAATTTTTCTGTTCTCCACTTTTTCAATTTGTCTAACAATATGAGAACATGAGAGCTTTTTGAATGCATGTTGAGCTTCAGACAGAAGGGGCTAATATTTAGCAACCCCTTAGTGCAATTGGTTTTTGGCATTTTTTGCAAAGTCTGTAACAACAATCACTCTATTGTTTCCCTGTATTTGGAGATATATGATATGGATTACTTAGATCCTAAGAGTTTTCTGTACATATATATCTTCCTTCCTAGAGGGTTGAATTTTCATGTAGGAGAAACATGTCATGAAAACATCATAGGGAAACTAATTATCTCTCAGTTCTCTTCATGAATGCTTAACATCTTAAAAGGAGTTAATTTGCATGGCTTGGCATTTATCAATTAACGGTGTAAATGTAGCTCTATAAAGCTGCATTCCTGCTAAACAGTCTTGAATTTGTCCCATTAGTGTTTACTAATTCATGTAATTAGTCTGATTGTTACTGAGTTATTGATTAGTTGTTTTTTATTTCAAATCCCATATCTTGGTTTGACCTGCCCTGACCTAGGATAAGAGGTCAGAGCAAATCAGAGTGCTTCAGAGGTTGTTTGACTTTTAAGTGAATATTTGTTTAATCTTCTGAGTAAAAGTGTGTAAAAGTGAATAGTCCTGAGCAGGTTCTTGGGTAAAAGGTCAGGTCACGTTTACTTGTCTTATTTTTCCTCTCCTTTTCCCACCCAGTAGTGTGATAACAAGTGCCTCACCCATGTTAAAGATTATGTCTTTATATATAAGCCAAGATCAGACACAGGTACAATGTATAGCCTTTTCAGTTTCAGGTAGAGGCTCATTATGGAGGATAATACTTGAATTAAGACAAAACAGATACAGTGGTGAGAGAAAGGAGAGAGGAAAATTGTAACTCTTTGGTGAATGCTCCTGTCCTGCAGTGTCCCCATCACTCAAGAGCACGCACGATGTGCATCACAGTGGTTTGCAGCAATGACCACTATAGTCAAGTAGCTGATAAGGAGTAATTTGGTAAAAGGACCAAGCTTTTATCTCCAGGAATAGGGTGGCAAAAATGCGATGAAAGTTAGGCAGAATGAGATCTGTAAGAATTAGCATCATACCTCCCAGGGAGTGAAGGCAGATGGATCCTTGCAGTCTCTGTCTTTGCACAGCCCTTTAATGGCGTGAGCTATAGCATAGACTGCAAGCATAGTACTATGGATAAATCCTGGTTCAACATTAGCATTCAAAAAATCATCTCTCCAGATATGAGGCTTACTCCCATCATTTTCCAATAGATTATCCTGGGACTGGTTTGCAATGCACCTTTGAAAGTCATGATATTCCAGGTGTGCACAGACTGACAAAAGCATAATATATTCACGTAAAAACTTGTTGTTTTCAGTCGGCTTTTTATGAAGGTTTCTCAAAAACTCTTGGAATGAGGAGATGTCTCCATTTTTAAATCCAAATCCCACAACTGTTCCCAGCTGTCTGATATTGGGCATTGTACTGATCTTGACTGCAGCTGACCAGTTATCACTCGCAATCCAGATTTTATTAACGTTCCTCTCAATTGCCTTCTTGAATAGTTTGAGCACATGAAACTGTCTCATAAAGACAACAATAACGTTTACTCTTTTTTCTTTGACAATATTCTCAATTGCTTGATCAACTTTGGTGTGAAAGGTGCTGTCAGAGAGATAGGCTGGCAGCATCTCTTTAAAGGCTATGCAAACGTTGTTTGCCATGGCCTGGACGCCAAAGCTCTCCAGAGCGAACCTCCCATTGTCATCATCAGTGGCTATTACTCCAATCCAGTTCCACCCAGATTCACAGATCAAGCGAGTCATTGCTCTTGTCTGGTGAAAATCACTGGGGATAGTCCTGAAGAAAGAAGGAAACCTGATTTTGTCACTGAGGATTTCAGCTGATGATGCAGGACTGACCTAGGAAGAATGAACAATTCAGTTACAGATGTGTTCTCCACCAAAGGATGCCAAGAGTTCCAAAGCTGCCATGATTGCTCTTTCTTCCCACCTGACCCAGACTCCCTCCTCCTGTGAAAGAGCATCCGCAAGCTGCAGCTAAAGGGGGCAGGTTCTCTTTCCCTGCTCTTAGGATGCAGACTTGTGCCCAGCGCCAGTTACACTTTTTCCCTTCCACATAATTCAGTGAAGGCTGAGAGCAAAATCTTTCAAAATAGATACTACAGTAATGATGATATAAAGATTTTGTTTTACTCTGTTCAGATACCATCAATATGCTCTTCAAAACAATAATTAAAATATTGGCTATTTTTGAGTCTCTATTCAAATGGCTAGTACTCTTATGTTTTGTAGTATTTTCCTATCACTGAGTGCTTTAGTGTGGTTCAAACACACACACACACACACACACACACACACACACACACACACACACACACACACATATTTTCTCCCCAATATATATTTAATTATTATATTTCAAAAGCATCATTAAATCGGTTGGAAGAACCTCACAGACAAACAAACAGTATCCAATAATACAAAATGTTATACTTTTTTCATACAAAAGATTTATTATCTTTTTCTTGCAAATGTAGCTGGAAAAGCATAAAAAGAACATTTAAATCTCTCCAGTTTTAATCCTTTCTTATTTTTTTGTTGGAACCTTTTTTTCCCCTATATTTCTTGACAGTTCTTAAAAAGTAAATTTAAGCTTTCCAAAACAAGAGTCGCCTGTCCGGAGGGGATACCAAAATCTTACTGGGTCAGAACACTGTAGATGCCATTGATAAGAAAAATCTGTCGATTCCCATTTTCCATCTACGCCCTACTGCAGATTTTTTTAGTCACTTGCCTTTTGATTATGTTCAAGTGTGGCACTTTGGTTTTCATACTTACTACAGTTCCTGTGGTGGCGTTGGAGGTCAGAATTACTTCCTACCATTGCAGAGGAGAAGATTCAGTTAGAAGTTATCTTTAGTTCAGATTTTATGTCTTTTCCACTTATTTGGTTAATTTATATCTATTGCCAAAACCAAAGTGCAAGACAGGATGGTATGGAAGTGGATCTCTTTCTTCCTTCTTAGTCCTGGCCTTGACCCCAATTCTTTCACAAAGGTGACAGCAGGAAGGTTAGCACAGCCTAAGCACAAATGTGGGACAGTACTAGTCCTAGAGAGGTCAGAAATAGAAAAGAATGTTTTGGGAAGCCTAGTGTGGATCTAAACTGTTGTACTCTTTCATTTCTACAATTGTTTGAAGAGTACTAGGAGAAAATCTTTGTTTTAGAGCAATCTTCCTCACTTCCCTGTCCATAATTTTTACTGATTCCAACATTTAATTTCTCTTGGGCTGGAGAGAATTCCTGAATTTCTGGACAGATCAGATCTGATCTGGTCTCTATTTTTTTTTTTTTTAGCTTGAGATTGAGTATTGTCATATTCACCACCAGGCAAAGTGTTCATGTCAGCTGTAACTTTGCTGCCTGAACAAAGTCCTTGAGTGTCGTCCAAGGTACACTAGAGTAGCCAGGACTGACCAAAGGCACTGCCAGACTGACAAGAGCCCAGCATGAGCCTGGAAAAACACTTGGATAAATGTGCCTTGGGTATATAAAATATCCCTTACTGCCTTTGTTTGCATAAGTGAATCAAGGCCTCCACTTGGAGCTGAAGCCCACCCGTCCTGATGTCCTTAGGATAAACCAAATCCTGCCCTGTAGTAAATACATGGCTTTTGCAAGTCCTGTGATTAGAGCCTTAATTGTTAGCCTGGTAAATCTGACCCTCTGTCCAAAATAAAATAGTTGCCTCAAGCCTACCTGTGGGATTAATTGCAAAGCCAACAGCCTTGACACTGCCATGGACACCTCTGAGTAGCTGGCTCCAATGACTGCCTTGACACTCGGGATGTAGTCTGAGTAGTTGCACTTGAACTCCACAGCATCCTCAGAAGAGTTGAATTTAGACAGAAATCTCAGGGCAGATGCCATGGCTTTTGTAACTTCTGCACACGTGTCGTAGATTTCATAGCCCAGGGTAACTCCAGACAACAGCGTTGAGTTGTTGATGGTTTCAATAGCGTGTATCATTGCAAGTGTCTGAAGAAAAACTTGAATTTCAAAGCTGTCAGAGAAATATAGGTGGTGTTTTTTAGAAAAACTTTGCTGGAAGCAAGGGTGAAGCAAAGTCTGTTTTGAGCATATCCCTTAGAATTTTACAACTGCTGAAAAGAACTGATGGGTAGTAAGTTTTGTGTGCTTTTCTTGGGTTTAGTGTACAAAAGATTAAAAGCCATTTTTTTCTCATTTAACAGGAGACTAAGTAAAATAAACACAGAGTCAAAAATATACTTGAATAAAAGTGTTTTTCTGAAAAAGAAAAATGTACTAAAAGTTTAATTTTCATGATACATGAAAATTTGCAAGTAATATCTTCAGGAAGCATCTGTCAAAGTCAGTGAAGATATTCTAGTTTACTACACCTGCCCACTAAGTTTTTTAAAAATGTATTTATTTTCACCAAAGGCATGAAGCAAAGAAAAGGAACTACTAAATGTTTCAGAATAGAAGAAAATATTTCAGAAGTCAAGGTCTTTGGAGGTTGCATTGATGTTTCTAAAATACTCTTCTGACCTGATGAAGTTAGCCCAGATATTTCCTCTCATCTCCAGTGGATGCTATAACAGGTGATTAATCAAAACTGAGATAGCACAAAATGTCTACAATACAACAAACTCTCCTCTCAGGCAAACTTCTCTAAAGATTACAAATCTTGTGATCTAAATTAAATTTCAGATGGACTGGAGATAATTTATGTCTCCACAGAAAAATAATGGAAGACAGACAGAATTTTCAACCTACTCAACATTTTGACATAAATCCAGATGGATACCTGCATACCTAGCTAATTATTAGATTCAGATGTGGGATTAAGTTGTAAAATTGAAATAAAATTTGTGGATTTGCACCTATATTTCAATTTTAAAAAATACATGTTTGGAATTCCTGCTCTTAGGAAATATTTATTTTGTAATTAAAATAAAATTCTTCACCAGGTTTCCTTTTCATGTATTCCAGAAAAATGGACATTTCAAGCACAGTAGGACTTGGAGCCAACAGAATAAATATTCTGATGCAAAGAATGCATGCATGGCAAGGTGTTTATATGTAGGCTATCATATAACATAAAGCCACAATTATACTTCCAAGTGTAATAATGATGGTAGTTTAAAAAATAACTACAGTGTCACCATCAAGGTACTATCATAGATTATAATTGAGCTGCCCAAGAGATGGGAGGCAGACTTTACTATGGGCTTGGGGAAAATGGAATAGTCTGCCTGTGTCCAGATCATGTAGGTTGAGCTTCATAACAAATAATGAATAGATGCCCAGCTGAGTCCTTCAGATCTATGGCAAATTAGCAATATGAAATGTATACATGGAAATCAGATGATAACACAAACATCCACGGCTATTTGATTATCTGTGAAGATTGAAATAGGATCAAATGCTCATTCCCTTCCTCAGTAAACTGCAGTATTTTTTATTGTAACTTGCCCATATTTTGTCATCCTCTGTTAATTTACATGAAATTTATCTGTTAATTTACGTGAAATTTATGTGATGTCCAAGGAATTTTTAAGTCTAAGCAAAAAAAAAGAACCAGAATTTGTTGACCTTAACGTAAGAGTTACATGCCCAATGTCAGTGCTCTCTTCTTTGCTGTATGTTTAATTTCCAGTATTACTCACCCAGCACAATTCTGAATTACTGGCTTGATGGGATCTTCTTCTGGATGCAGCATTTCGCTGTGAACTGAAAACAAGCCTCCAATGACGATGTCCCCCGGAGAACTGGCACCCACAAAGTCGTCAGCATTCTGGCAGGAGAGAGCGAGGTCGCTTCCGACCATGAAGCAGGGGATCAAAAAGATAACAAATGCCATGTGTCCCAGCTTTGAGTCAATCAAGCTGCAGCAACAGCAAGGGCTCCTGTGTCATCTGTAAAGAGCAGCAAAGGACAAAGGCTGCACTCAAAAGCTGGTGACACCTCATAAGGTGCTTGTATTTGCCTCACTGGACAAGGCTTTTTTATTGAAGGCACTAAAGCAGTGCTGTCAAATAAAATGTGAGGGTGCGGTGGTGTGAGAGTGCAGAGGGAGGGAGAAAGATAAATGAGTTTAAAAGGAAATGCTGGACATTAAATCTCTCATGTTGTGTTCAAAGTTTCTGATACCTTATCTGAAACACGTGGCAAATATTTTGGTATAAATTTGGGCTTGTTTTGAATTCCTTCCAGCTGAGTGCAGTGTGCAAAGAAGTAATTATATAATATGGTAGTAGTGATACTGCTGTGACCATGTTTTAACAGCCTGGTCTGAAAATGCTAAAATATATAAAAAAACCCCCCTGTCACAGTGTGCTTTATATCAGACTCTGGTTTAAAAATCCCAACCCCAAACTACCAAAAGACTGCTTTTCTCTCAAACCCTTATATGTTTTAAAATCCTTGTATAAAAATCATTTGGATTAGTTAATCTTTTCCTTAATGGTTCTGAGGTACATGTCTTAAGGACTTCAGTGGGTTTTGGATCAGGTTCCATATTAACAAACCAGGCCAAGTCTGCTGCTGGTTAATGTGATAAACACAGAACAGCGGGAATCAATAACATTAGTCCCAGTTTTTGCTTTCCTCCCTGTCTGACTGAGCCCACCAGGGCAGGAACAGCAGCTCCTGTGCTGTGGGAGGGATGGGAAGTGGCTGTTCTCACCAACACTGCTCCCCTCAGATCTGCAGGAATAAGATGCTGTGCCAGAAGGAAACTCAGGGAAAAGAGAAGCAGAAACTCGACTCTCAGTTTTCATAAACCCCAATCTTAAACATCAAAGTGAACCTCCTTAGGACAGAAACGTGACTTATGCTAATAAGTCCATTTGTGCGAGGGACACAAATCTGCTCTCTGGTCTGATCTGATCTCTGCTTCTGACATTGGTTTATTTCCTGTTTTCTTTTAATGGCTTCTTCAGATTTTGCTTCTTTTGGCAGTATGCCAAAACTCTCCCAAAAGAATGGGTTCAGTCATAGCATATATTGTCTGTGATTGTATTAAATCTAGGTTTACACAGAAAATTTCAACCAAGGTTTATTTACTGGCAAAGAAAATTAGAAATGGGTTGTTTGTTATGCATTATTTCTGATAAGCATATTGTATAAATTATTCAAATTACTATATTTTTCTTATTTTCTCAATAGTCTCTTTGTAGTAAAATATCCATTTACAACCAAGATACTTCTTGTAAATGCAAATGCAATAGACAAAATACTTGCCAGCGCAAATGTTAATCTCTAGTTAAGTTAACATTTGGTCTTTTCATTTTAATAAAACAGTTTGTATTTCTTTCATCTGCCTTCTTTCTTTCCATGTGGGATTCTCACTGCTGGGTCAGTGCAGATAGTAAAAAGCTGCCTGCCTTTTCTTTAATATATATGACCACACTTATATATGGGCAGATGTTGATACCAGTTTATTCTGCTTCTGCTCTGACTCACAAAAATTCCAGCTATTCCAAAGGTTTTCCTCTTGACTTATAACAGCATTAACTGTAGTCAGACGCTGGCCCTGAGTTATGAGACATTCACCTGCAAATATTCATGTGCTTGCTGCTTTCCAGCCATGTATTGCAACCTAAAGCCTGGTTCCACATACTCTAGTATTTCCTTTACCTTGCACGTGATTCTGTATATAAAACTTGTGTGTACTTAGATGTAAGTAAGGCATAAGACTGGAGCTAGCCATTTCCTTAAACAAGTCATAAGAAATATCAGTATAAAATGTAGCTTTTAAGGGCTTACCACTAAATATTATTATAAGGACTCAATGGAAACACAGTACTGATAATTTTAAACTTCAAATTTGTTATGGTTTATGATTAGAAGCAAAAAGGAACTTTACTCTGGCCAGTCTCTAAAAGCATATTAATTTCTATAGAAGAGGATTTTACCTACAAATAGAAAATCCTTACTTGATCACTTTGGAAAGTGGAAGTTGACAGAATAAACATCACATATAATTGATGCATAATTTCATGTTATTTATAAAAACACCGTAAAAAGAGGTGCACTTTCAAGTCAACTTCATGGATTTTATGTCACAGTGTTATTTTCAAAAGAAAGAGGGTTTATTGGTTTTGTTTATTTTCAAGATCTATATCTCATAATTACTACTAGCAATGAGAGGTATGTAATAGTTTTACTTATATACCTCAGCCTAATCTAGTATTGCAGAATTGACTTGAACCATTTGCAAATATCCTTTCTTTAGCACTTGGGTGCAATAGAAATAATTGTACAGTACAAAGTGTTCCTTGTTTCAAATGTAGTGACATATCATGGACACAACACCAGACTTTCACAGTTGTCAGCACAGGAGTATTTCCTGTCAGGTAGATTGAAGCATAAGGGTCGGGGAAATTTGGTGAAGTACCATCATCTCTCAAAATCTGCCTCTAATGGACTGTGCAAAGATGGAAAACAGGACCCAACAATCCCAAAGCTACTGTGAGAGCCATAGGTGAATTCTAAGAGGCTTTAGAGGATCTTGCAGGAGACAAAGAGGTCCTGTCAGTGTCTCTGTGTGCCCCAGAGTTACCTGTTGCCATGACAAAGTGGTTACTCCCACCTGGACTTTGAGAAAGACCAGAATTGGTGGGGTTTGGAGGATGGCCCTTGCAAGCCCTCAGCATTAATCCTTCAGGTGACCTCTTGTAAATTTATGCCTAGTAAATTTTTTGGCGAAGTGTTGAAAAGACCCACAATTAACAATGTACAAGAGAAGCTGGGTATGACTTGAGTGTGAGACCAACAGGGTGTAGCCTCACATCAGTGGACACCTGGGAATGGATCACCTGCTCCTCCTGTCTTTGCAGCCTCTAGACCTGGCCAGACACGTCTCTCTGCTTTTGTGCAGAAGGAAGTTTTGCAACTCTCAGTTGCTTTGTCCAGCAAAGAGGGACTCTACACTGTTACATGAAACAAAGACCAACATTTTGGCTGAACTTCTTTGTCCTAGCTGTTGTTTCTCATGGAGATGATAATGGCTTAGATTCCAACAGGAATATCTTTTATCTGAAGCCCATCCAGTCAGGTATTGTTAAAGGAGAAAGACATTTTTCATGACTTTCTATTTTAAACTGGTTTTAATTGTGGTGTTTCCAAACATACATCAGATAGCAAAATCCTCAGCCAGACGTGCACTATAGCTAACGGAAGAAAGAAAAAAATTGGATATTCTCACTGTTATTCATTTGAATAACATTTAAATTTCATTTGAGTAGGGTAGCCCCCCTCACTCAGCCACAACTTACACTGACCCAGCGGCAATTGTCCTTTTTGAAAAAGCCAGCAACATCCAAATAAAATCCCATCATTTGCACTAAAAAGATTAAATATTGGTTAGGATTGCCAGCTTTCTTGATCAAGAGAACAATAGTGTTTAACACAGTGATTTTGATTTACTAAATTTCTTTTAAGGAAGTTCAAATTATGAGAGGTAAAAAAAGAAGGAGGCATTTAATGATTTAATTTCAAGTGCATTAAAAAAATTCTTCAATTTATTTGGACCTATACAGATTAATATTAAATATGAAAATTAAAAATGGGAAGATACATACTCATTATTCTGATTTGTGGTCTGTTATAAAAAACAAAGATAAAAATAAAAAAAATGCATGAAGTGAAATGGAATTTGGATGGAAGCCAACAGCTCACATTAATTCCTGAGAAACAAACGAACTCAATTTTCAAGTTCATTGAGTTTGTCCTCTAGAGGATGTCAGCTGAGCTGCATGGTGGGAAGGACAAATCCTGTTTTTCTTTATCAGGTCACAATGTTGTAACGTATCTCCTGATGTTCCTTGAAAGTTGAATTTCCCCTGATGCAAATTACCTTTCTGGTTGAAAACTGAGATGCTGGGGCATGGAACTGCCTTCAACCTCCTCCCTGGACTGTCAGGGACATCCTGGGCAGTCTCACAACAATTTCTTTTACAGAGTGTTTTAGTAATGAGTCCATGTTGTACACATTCAGTGCACCTTCTGCTGTTTATGCTAGGAAAAGGGTACAAGAAATTAAAACAGAGTTGTGAAAGGGCCTACATTTGAACTAATGCCTACATTTGGTTTTTTTAGTTCTGGTCAGATATGTTTGTTTCACTTAGCTTTTCTCTGATATTTTAATATACTTAGATTAAATTTCAAGTCAAACACAATTTTATTGTGAAAAAATCAAGAGGATTTGAATTTTCTGATGTTGACAGAATATATTTTTAGCCATTACAAAATTGAATTTACCTGTAAAGGACCTGGTTGTTCTTTTAAAATAATCCAGCAAACCTAATCCTATCCCACCCACCCAAGATAGTCAGTGACATAGGTTGGATGCAGGACAATTTTTCATAAAAGCCAGCATGGTAGGCATGACCCAACTTATTGAGATGACTTTTTTGGAATTTTTCAGGTTTTATGTCTCTCCTTTGTTCCATCTCCCCCTCTTTTAATTGAAAAACAAGAGAGCAAAAATGTCATTCATCTGTTGACAATGCAAATATTTGGTCCCAGCCTGTAGTGAAAGGGTCACCCAGAGGGAAAGAAAACCTCTAACTTAGGAATTTGGGCTTTCTCCTGAGAGGCTGGAAGCCAGGGGTCCTTCTGCCAGTGACTGCTCTCAATCCTAGAGTTACATCTTTGCTACCTAAAAGGAGGGGACTCACATCTTTCTTCTTCCGGTGTCCCATACTTACTAGAATGTCATTGAAAATTTGTTTGAGAAAGCCCTTCTTGCCAGAGCAGTAAGTACCTCCCTAAGAGACTCAGCAAATGCAGAAAAGCCTGGGGTTGTATTGCCTAGTATATCTAGCATGTTTTGGAAATGCCTGTCAGTAGGAAAATTGGGCTGGAGATCACGTCACACAAAAATGCCAATGGCAAGAAAGTATGAAGTTTGTGCCAAGCAACTCTCAGTATTATTAATAAGGAATAGAGTTCAAAATAAAATTAGGCTTATAGGAGTTTTAAAATGTAAATGGTTACACATTTTAGACATCTCCAAGGGTATTGATTGTGGAGGATCTGAGAGTGTGGTTTTGAATACATTCTGCCAAAGGAACAGGTAACCACATAAATCCAGATAGTCATCTTGGTGACCTTGTGCTTATTCTCATTAAATCACTTTGCAAAGAGCATTCAGTGATTTTTTAACTCTGGCACTTCTTGTCCCACCTAAGTTCCTTAAAAATATTCACATTTTTCTTCAAGCATTTTGGAGATAAAAGAGAACTGCTAATATTAAACAGTAACTTGAATAAGAGAAATGAAAATAGGTTTTGGAAGCAGGGACTGAAAGTCAGGTGGACCCTAATTTCAAGGGAATGCCTTAATTACTAAAATGTATCATGAAAATACTCACCCAAATGTTCAAGTCTATTCAAATGTCAGCAGATATCTATTCAAATATCAGCAATAATAAGAAGAGAGAATTAATTTGCTTCTGTCCCGCAGTATACTTTAACATGAACACATTTGAAAAACAAGGATTTAAAACTCTTCAGATATAAAAGAGAATGAAGTCCATGTCTCCCAAATGTGCTGGCTGACAGGACCCAGAATGGCACACCAGGAAAAGAGAAGGTCTTCCCTTCTTTTCCATTCCATAAACGTTTATCTTGTCACTGTCTAGAAACCATGTGTCTTTTCCCTGAATACTTAGTTATCTGACACAGAGAAAGATGCTTTGGGATTGGGTTGGAGAATTTCCAGATGTCCCTTCCAACATCATCTATTGTGTAGCTCTGTGATAATGCCACACTCAACAGCATCTGGGAATAGATGCCAAATTGTAGAAGATGCAAATGGGACTTGAGGCTCTCTCAGGACAAACTACTGTAGGGAGTCCTGAGCTCAGCCAGCGGGTCTTGGGGAACTCTGAGAGTTTAAATCTCCTTCTGTTTGTACAGGAGATAAGCTGTTAAGAGCTCCTTTCCCAGCTGTGAGTTGCTCTGGAGGCAAGGAACAAGATTCCCGAAAGCAGAGAGGTTTTATGCCTTAGTCCAGGCTTGATGCTTATTGATTCAAGGTTGTCATTGTCACCCTTATTCTGGACTTTTTAATTTACTTCGGCTAAGATCTTTTGAGATCTTAAAAGATTTCCGTTCACCTTACAAGATTTAACTGATTGTGTTATAAAAGTAAACATACACCTGCAAAGAGAGTGCAGGCAGAACAGGTGACGCTCATAAAAATTCCTTTCAGATAAGGAAAAGAACCCAAAATAGTAAATCCATGAATCACTCTGGAGGCTGACTTCAACCTTCAGATTGAAAGACCGAGGAAAAAAGAAAAAAAGTGTCCCACATTAACACCATTGGGAATGTTTATTTCTAAAAAGTTCACAGTTACAATATTGTAGAGTAATTTAACATTCTACACATTTCCTACAGAATATTGTGCACTATTGTTTAAGGACAGCTTACATATACAAAAATACTGCATTGCTGACTTTGACTAACAAGAAAAGAGCAAAAAGATTTTGCTGTAATTTCTGTTCCCTGACAAGAAATTATCTTCGAAGAAGTACCTCAAGGATGGACAAACCCATTAATCTGCACTTATTCTCACAAGCATTCTGCCTATACATATTCTTTTAGAAATACAATATGAAATGGGTACGAGCACACAAATTAATTTGATCTTAAGTTTGGTATTAAATCTCTTTGCAATCATGCAGCTTTTAAAGCTGAGGGTGATAGAACAATTACCATGACCTCTATTAACTGGAAGAAGAAACAAGTTATGTCAGCAGCTATCCAAAAGACAGAAAAAAATTACTAGGATCAACCAATAACAGAGCAAAGTTACATTAGCTATGTGAATTTTTCTTTTACTTGTTGCCAGAGATTTGTTGATATTTTCTCCAGTAGATTTTCAGGCATTCAATTTTCTGCAGTTTTCAGGTACTTCCATCATGGCCTACATAAATGAAATGGCTATTGTCATACTACCAGACAGAAATTTCATGATTTCATAGAAAAGTAAGGAAGTTTCATCTGGAAAAAAAAAAAAAAAAAAAAAGAAAAAAAATTAGTATTTTCCTAGAGGGATACTTAAATATTTCTATGTTTAAAAGATAGAAATATTTACCAGTCTTTTCTGTTAGATGGGGCCACTCCAAAGTTTGAAAAGATAAGTAAAAAACCTTGTACTGCAGGTTGTTCTAAGGATTCCCCTTCTTTCAATAGAAAAAGGGGTTTCTATAATTTAGAAATAATCCAGAGGGGCAGCAAGAAAAAGAACTTAAGGAGTTTGAGGTCAATTCATGTAGTGTTTTTCCATCTGTTGTTTTGGTTTTTTTTTTTTTTTTTTTGTTTTTTTTTTTTTTTTTTGTTTTGGTTTGATTTTAAATTAGAATGGTTTCCTTCTTTTCACACATCAATTTTTTTAATGTAAATTTCCACCACCAACTGGGGGAGCTCTGTTTTAATTTCACTCCTAGCGACAAGAAAAATAATATTTGTGTGGCATCTAATGTCTAAATTTTTAAAATCTTTAATACGCCGAAATGCAGATACTGCTTCTTGTAAATCTCTAGAATAAATTTGCTTATGTGGATGCAGAATCCTTTGACATTCATATGTCTAAGCAGATTAATAAGGGCAGCAGAGTCTCAAGACATATAAAATGGTTTGAACTGAAAAGGACCATTAAAGATCATCTAGTTCCAAACCTCCTGCCATGGGCAGGGACATTTTGCACTAGACCAAACTGGCCCCATCCAACCTGGCCTTGAACACTTGCAGATATGGGGCATCCACAGCTTCCTGGGCAACCTGTTCCAGTGCCTCTCCACCCTCATTGTAAAAATGTCTTCCTTATAAACACTGTAAATCCACCCTCTCTCACTTTTAAGTCATTGCCACCTGTCCTGTCACTACAGGACTTGCTTAAAAGTCTTTCTTCATCTTTCTTGTAAGACACTTTTACGTACTGAAAGACTGCAAATATTTTCTTATTGTTCCTGAGATAGTATCTTGGTTAAAAAAGGTAATGACATTATTTCCACACAAATGCATTCACAAATCATCAACAAGGCACAATCAAAACCTGATGATGATAATAATAACGATGATGATGATGGTAGTTCTCATTAGAGTCTGTGGGTATATCTGTAGGTTAATGAAAAATTATTCATAATATCATGATTACAAGAAGTGAGGCAGTGAAAAAAGGTCTCTGCACAGGTGCCACATTTAGTCCTATCTCATTAATGAGAAATTAGAAAATAGAAAACTAAATTATTTTCTGCATTACACCAGAGTAATTTACAGCCTAATTCTGCAGAGGTGTTTAAGCTACACTCATCTGTACCCCCCAGGACTGAAACATGATAGCTCTCCAGATAAGGTGTGAGACTATCATGTTCAAAAATGCTCCAATAAGCCTTCCAATTCAAAGATCACAATAACAGATCACAAGGTGATCTATAAACTACCAAAGTCTTTGAAGACACAAGTTTTAATATGTGGCAATGTAGCAGGTGAATTGCATTATTGGGAGATAAATGTTAATGAAAACATGAAAGAAAAGAAATGGAAAGTGAATTTTAGGGTCAGAATTTGCTGTGTCTCTTATCCCATATATCCAACACAAATATTTTGAAAAAAACCCATAGTCACCAGAATTTCTCATCAGGAATTTAATTCCCATGAGAGCTTTCTCTTTCTCCAGAGGTCTAACCCTTATTCAGTCTGGTTTATTTATGTTATTTCCAATTCCTAAACTGAGCATTTCCAAGTGCCTTGTTTTTAATGGCGTGTAGCAGTAGTATTTGATTGGAATTTTGATAAATGTGCACATATATCCATGCATAGTTCTGCAAGCTTATATGCAAATAGATGAAAAAATAAAATGTAGCTAGATAAAGACCAAGGGCTGGTCTCTGTTGCCATTGTTACCATTCTTCACCCCAAAATAGAATGAATTATGATATCTACAAAGTTTCTCTGTGGAATTCCCCTGGCTGTAGAAATAATGTGATATGGTACAGTGGCTATGGTGGTATTCAGTCAAAGGTTGGACTTGATAATCTTGGAGGACTTTTTCAACCTTAATGATTCTATAATTCCACAAAAATGATCCTATAATTCAAACAAGGGCAACAGAACTGGAGAAGGGTAAATCCAACCTGGTAAAAGCATGGAATAAACCTGTTTCTTGGAGCACCCTTCACTACCATCACAGTAACCCAGGCATCACTTCAGGATGCCCTTAACTCGAGTTAGTTCAGATTGCAGTGGGATGTACTGCTAAATCCTGCACAAACGCTCTCTGCCCTTAATCACAGAGTCCATCTGTTGATAAGAGACACAGCAAAGACCTTTCTGGTGTTTTCAAAACATGTAGCAGGTGGAACAGGTGGTGTTGAAGGTGTTCTGGGTGAAGGAAAGGACTAGTTCAGGCTGGCTGGAGCTGAGGAGATACTCAGCCTCCTTCAGCTTCGTGTGTTAAACAGAGCAGGAAACAGGCAAGGTGGCTCATTTATTGTCAGGGATTTGGGAGGCACCCTGACCACCAGGAACCTGGCTGCTACTGAGCACATCCAGTATCCCTTTATCAAAAAATCCTTATCAATTTAGATCCTCTGCATCATGCAAGGCTTCATACTGTGCCCTCCCCAGGGCATGCCTGGCTTTCTGTCCACTATCCCAGCTACCCCAGGGATCTTGTCCTTGGCCAGGATTTATGCTCAGGACTGCTGAAAACAGTATGACCGCTTTGTGATTGAAGTTAGGTCTTTGACAGTAAGCAACAGAACTCCACTTAGGCAGATATTTGAGTTAATTTCCCTCCAGATCAGATTCCAGAATCTGTTACCAGCAAGAAGTTGTGATTTTTCTTAGAGCACAATACCTCTGACTGTGTACATGTGACTATGTGAACTTTCATCAAGTGTTTGCTTAGCAAATAAGAACATAATCAAGAGCCCATTGAAGTCAGTGGGAAGGATACTATTGCTTTTGCATCAGGCATTGAATTGCTCTCACATTGTCATTAAATATAATGTATATATTAAATGCTTTTTAAAATATTGTCCAAATATATAATGAAGGGAAAAATAATTTTTTCTTCTGTTCCAAATTTTAAAATAATTGGCTATAACTTCTTTATTACTGGGAAACACCATTTCATCAGAGAAAAACAGGGGACAGTAACATCAAACACTTGGTTCCTGACCTTAGAAAACACTTGCCTGAAGTAAGTCAGAGGCTATCAGTGCAGGAGTGTCTCTCCATCCAGGAAACAGCCTCTCCTCCTCATCATTCAAAGCCTCATTCCTCCATTTCAAAGCACAGCATATGCTAGAAATGGGAATATGCAAAAGAGCAGCTTTTGTTTCCAGATTAATTGAGGGCCTGAGCAACTTCCAGGTGAAGGCACTGTTTGTCCCTGTGCCTTTGTGTAGTATGGCTAATAGATCTCAAGAAAAAAAATTCTGGAGTGAAAACCAGAATTATTCAGAGTAATAGAACACTACATTCAGATACAGAGCACTTAGTAGATTCCTAGTGCAGCATGTTTCTGTTCATGCCTAGCTGGAAAAACATTGATAATATTCCTTAAAAATAGAAAGGCAAAGCAAGGCAAGGCAAGGAAAGAAGGAAAGGAAAAAGGAAGAGATGAAAGAATTGTTAAGTTGCACAGTAACTATGTGAGATTATTTGTTCAAAGGTAGCTTCATTAATCTAAAAAGCACAATTTGCACATCACCCATTAATAGGTCTGTGGTTTCACAGGCAGTTCAGCAGATTTTATTGCTGCAAAAGTGAGGAAATCTTTCTCCCCTCCATTCTTATATGTCCTCTAGCCTGACCACCCTCCTTCCCTTTCCCTCAGTCCTAGTGGTGCTATCCCACCCACATTCTGGCTCTGATCCCACTTCTGGGCTCATCTAACAATTTGAAATATCAGAAACCCCTTCATTGTTTTCTCTTGGCTCTGTTTCCTGCTACTTCAGTAAATTAAACAGATACAGCAGCATTGACAAGTGCTGAATGCTAGCAGAAGGAGTGTGTGGCTAGGAACAGGAAGGACAGGCAGACAGAGGGGGACACAAAACTTGTTTTGAGAAGTGGTGAGCTCTCTGTGAATGCAGCAGTTTAGTGAGCTGCACCCAGCTGGTGGTAGAACCTTCAGGACTCAGCTTTGCATAGAGAGAATGGTCCCTTGACTTTAGTGGTTTGCTTCTGTTAACACCTATTTAGAAGTTGTTTGCAGATAGGCTAGTTATAGGAGAAGTGCTGCTCATAGACCTCTCTGGAGTATCTGCAGAAACTCTCAGAATCATTTCTTTAAGGGTGAACATATCCTCTAAGCTCAGCTCTATTCTTGGATCATTCATAGAAGAACACAGGATGTTTGAATAGCTGCTGAGTGAAAAACTCTGCTGGCCTCCTTAGTATTTTTTTTCCTGAATGTGCCCACCAAAGCACAGTGCAAATACATGAATGGTGAAGTGGCTGTTCAGTCTGTAAGCTTGTAGGAGCAGGTACTTATATGAATACAAACATTTTCTCCCAATTTGGCACAGGAAAAAAGAATACATACTTGGCAAAAATGGCTTTTCAAAATGAAGATAAGTAACCTGAGACAACTGTTTAACATTATCTGAAGAGAGATTAAGAGAGAGGTAGGCATTGAGATTTTTTGCTTACATGTAGCCACATAAGGTCAGAACTATACAGTTCACCTCAACTAACCTACAGAGCATAGAGTCTCCCTGGATTTGTAGAGGACACGTGAACTGTGAAAGGGGTTAGTGTAATGTGTGGTTTATTTATTTTGAAGTTTGTTCTTTGGGAAGAAAAATAGAAGGGCCCACTTCTATATAAAACAGAATGGGTTTTCATTTGAAGATCATAGGAAGAGGCAGTGAGTAAAATATCCAAACATAAAGAGACAGAGAGACAGGTCTGGCTTTATCAGCTGGAGACAGACCAGGAAATACCTTATTAAACATCACCATCTACTGGATGCCAGCAATTGTTCCTTTTAAAGGAAACTGTAAGCTTGTATGCTGAATTAACTTGTCAGACAAGTTGATGTTTTCACAGACTTGGCTCTGCTTGTAAAGTTTGTGCATCTTTTCCATACCAAGCTGGGAAAAGATTTTCAAAATTACAGAAACTCAGAAAGTTTAGGGTGATATAACAAAAGCTATGAAATGGCTAATAAGGCAGAATGAGCACCTACAAAAAGAAGGTGGGAATAATCAGGTATGGAGGCAATAGCATCCTTTGGGTCATTCATTTATCTTCTTGTGGAATTTTGTGTAGATACACACACACACGTTCCTGATGGAGTTAAATTATTCTCCTCCTGGGTAGTCTGTGCTTATTGCAGTTCCATATTAACTTTTCACTCTGTTGGCTGCACAGATAAAGTTCAACCATATTTGTGTGATTTTCCAGCACCAGGGCTGGCAGTTCACAGAGCTTGCTGAGGTCAAAAGGCACCAGGGCAGCTCTGCTCTAGCTGTTGAGCTGGACTAGGTGGGCAATGAAAGATCCTCCTTCCCTCCCCACTGAGAGCAGAAGTCTCCAGCCCCACACTGAAGGATGCCACTTCCCTTGCCTGGTGCCCTCCTTTCACTTCCACATCTTTGTCCACCTTCCTCTACAAGCACCAGAGAAGCCACAGCATAAAGTGGCAGCAGTGGGTGAGGCAGAAGAGAGAATGGAAAAGTGCTTTGAGGACCCTCCTCTTTCTTTCCTTTTGCTTTCTCTTGTTGCATGCATAAAACTGGTGACCCAAGATACCAGAAAGAAGCAAATTCTTTAGAGAAATCACTTATTGCTGACATTTAACAACCTTGAGAAAGACTCAGAAAAAAACTGCAAAGACAAAAGAAAAAAAATTCCCTTATCACTGAATGATGTTCTCAAGCCATCATTACAGTTAATTTATCAAAAGAAATGATTCAATAATTATTGGAAACAATAAAGCTAAGATTTTGGAGGATGTTTCAATTTATTTCAAATTTGACCCTTTAATTAATATAGAGTCTTATCTAAAGAAATTTTTGTGATAAAAATCTATTCTTGGATATATGCTTTCAAAAGGTGTTGCCAGTGACAGCATCAAATGCAGGAGCTCTTAGCTTAATGCATCGATTTTTAATTTTTTTTTTTTTTTTAAATTTTCAAGATGAAAATAACTCTCAAAAAGTAAACACTGAGATGTGGAAAGGACCAAAATAAATGGGAAATCTATCTTGTTTGAATTGATGCTGATTAAAACTGTTTTTTGCAAGGACTCACAGAAAACCAGAAATGGAGTTTCAGGAAGAGCTATATAGATTCATGCTATGTGAAAGCAAAGAGAATGACAAACACTGACAATTATGACAAATTAATTTATTATATCCTTGTGGAATACTGGTAGGTGCCATACTTTACTTTTATGGTACTATCAGCATATTTGGAAAGAAAGAGGTGTTAGAGTCTACCAAAGAGTCCTGGCATCAACACCGTATCAGGGCTCCTGTGTAGTTCATTTGTCTGGGGAGGATATGAGGTGAAACAGTTTCCAACACTTAAGTAAACATCATGCAGGATTACACAGGAACAGATCAATAACAAATTGTATTTCTATTGCTGCAGTTATCTTCCAAACATTTTGCAGTTCAAAACAGAGAACCCCTCAGGCAGATTGCTGTTAATGGCAAGTCACGCTGATATGAATAAAGTTGAAAAATGTTTTGTTTTCATGTGCTGTGTTGGCAACAAGGAAAAGAAAACACTGCAGCAAGATGAAATGGTGCAATACCTGAGTGCTGATAGAAAAGATATTTTACATGTAAGTTATAGAAACAAATAATTCTGTTGTCCTACAGAGCACATGTATCTGATCATTTACTCCAGGCTATACAACAGACTGTCGAATTTTGGTGGGATTACACCATTACAAAATTTACCTAAAACTAAGCAAGGCTCCCTAGGCTCTCAGTAGAGACCTAGAAGGGAAACAGATTTATGAGAAGATTATCTGTTCACTGGGTAATGTGCCTGGTATGAATTAGCTCTGAGAGACACCTTTTCTTCTCCACTGGCTCTAAAGGGAGACTGAGGTGAACAGATTAGACTAAGAACACTAACTCTGAGACAAAGTTAGGCAAGAGGTGCTGCATGCTTCAAGTACAAGTTATAGAACCATGGATTAGTTTGGGTTGGAAGGGACCTTTGAAACTCATGTAGGTCAATCCTCCTGCAATGTGCAGGGGCATCTCTAACTGCATCAGGCTTCTCAGAGCCCTATCCCATCCAGCCTTACTTTGAATGCTTCCAGGGTTTATATATATATATGTGTGTGTGTGTGTGTGTCTGTGTGTCTGTGTGTGCACAATTTTTGAACAGGAAAATTCTAAAAAGCCAAATATACAGGGATATATGTTTTAACAGTTCTACTTCATAATCAGATTTTATTCAGTAATAAGCAATATGGTTAGGACCACGATTCTCAACAGATATAACCCAGAACAACATTAAAAATTTCTAGGCACAAGCAATGCTGTAACATCCTTGGTACTTGTGGTTTCAGCTAGCCCAGTTCTATACCTGCCCCATCCTTTCTGTATCCCAAAGGCTTAAATCATACATTCAGGTGGATTGCTGACTCCCACAAGAGGAAGTGGGGAAGGATTCTCCACCTGCCATAGCTTTTGGGGTCTGTGCTTTGCTTCAGCAGGATTACAAATGCTTGCTGCAGGGTGGAAACTAGCTGGTCCCTAATCTGGACTCCTAACTCAGTTAATCC